>NW_026138076.1:42837500-43437500 GCF_025592945.1 Manacus candei | reverse complement strand
GGAGGACAGTGAAAGGAGCAAAGGGAAATCTGTTGCTGATAGGAAAGAATTACTTGCAATATGGAAATGTCTTCTCTCTACAAAGGAACAGAAACAGAGGCGAGAAACACCAGGAGACTGACAAACAATCAGAGATAATTGAACTAACAGTGTTTTCAATTCCCATTTTGGATAGATGTGAGAGAAAGGCTCATGAGCTCGGACTTCTGCCCAGAGTAATGGTGTAATCAGGGAAGCAAAAGAGCCATCAGTCTAGTCTAGTCTTATACTCCAAGTGTAAGAGTGAAAAGAGATTATAAGGGTGGTGATATATCAGTAGCAAAGTTTAGTACAAGCTTTTATTTGTCCAAGTTGCAAGTAGCTGTGCTATTGCCCCTTCACAATTTTATTTTTAATTAAAGGTCTATATGGAAATTATTCAAATGTGGATCTGGAGACACAGTTCAAAGAGAGATCTTCATGACATCAGAAGTATTTGCATTGACAGCAGCTTTTCGGAATTCACAGTATTTTTAAATTAAGGACATGGCTCAACAATTGCCAGTCCTGTGCACTTACATATTCTAATTGAAATTTTACATTCTGGCATAAACTATGAAACCTAAATATAGGCAGCAGTCTTTTCTTTGGAACTTGCAACACAAATACATCAATTACGACAATTTTATTTGACATGCTTTTATTTTATTAAAAAGACCTCTTTGAAGAGTTCAAGCCAGTCAGTTCAATACTGTCAGTGGCAAATGCTAAAACATTTCAAATTACTTGTGTTACCTTTCAGGAATGCAGCAATTTTCAAGAGCCAAACAGGACAAATAATCCAAGTGATTACTTAGCTTAACTACTAATACGTTGTATGTAGCTGTCTGATGTCTTATCCTTTCATTATTCCATTAATGGAATCAGCTAATAAAACAGGAATGCAAAGTCCCAATACTTTGGACAGTCACCAAAGTCCCACAGTGGCATGGTTTTCCAAAACAAAGATTTGACTTCTCACAAGACAGTGACAGCAGATATGACTTCGGGAGAAAACATATTTTCTCGTTTGTTTAACGTGGCCAGCCCCAAACCCTCAGCATGTTAGCTCCCTCCTCCTCTCTTTTTTAAAGTTCTTCCACGTGAGTAACTTGGGGAACATAAAAAGAACGCCAGAAGCAGGGCCCACTTGATAACACTTCAAAAGATGAAGAGACATGCTTTCCAGAGTAATACACTTGTTTAACACAGAGTGGTGGGGGAGAGAGGCCAGCAGTGAAGTATGTGTTACAATTACTGTTTCCACACAGAATCCCTTTGAGAGCAATAGTGCAAGAATCCCATTCATTTTGTTGGGATTCATTTATTTTCAAATGTTAAAAGTAACTGCAGCACATAACACAGGCACAATAATAACACCACTAGGGTACACTGGCCATTGTAATTTGGATCATTGTGAAAGACACTTTTTTATTACAAAAAAACCCCAAGCCTTAAAAGTGGGTGGAAGGACATCAGTATTTAAAGAGACGGCTTGTATAATGTCTGCCACTGAAACCTTTGAAACAGGAAAAGCAAATACTCTCCAAATTAAGATATGAATGCTGTTACAAAGTTTCAATATGGAATTAATGGACTGGGGGAAGAAAACATTCTGGCAAAGCACTGATACCGCAAAGTACTCGGGCAACTTAAAGCCATGTAAGCAGTTCTACTGAAATAAGAGAGGGAAGATTTGAACGTAAAAACATGTCCATGCTTAAATATTCCTCTGTTTATATGTTCAGTCATCTGCTAATTCCCTTTACAAACAAATTCAAATAAAATTTCAGAGAACTCTTTTAAATTTCCTGTGAATTTGAAAGCCTCTCCTAATTTAAACTAGGACTTGGAGAATGGAATCTGGAAAAAAAAAATTCAAGATTTGTTTTAACTTTTAGGTTTACATTTGGTGATTTGTGTCATGCCTTATTTCATAAAACATGTAATTACATATCTTTCTGGCAAGCAATGGCACAGAATTGCGGATGAAGGGGTCTCAACAGGTCACCCACACCAGTATTTCTCAACCTCTTTAAATCTAAAGCTCCCCTAACCCGTTCTGAACATGTTTTTAAATTTGTCCTGTGGCAGAGATGCCTCAGTCTCTCCAGCCAAACTATCACAGAGGTTTAAATAGCTTAACTGTGGAAAGACTTTCCTAATGCTAACTTAAAACTTACAGCAATATAATCCTCTTAATTTTTGTCCTAATTATTATGATTTTATGATTAATTACAATAATTTCCATTCTCCTGGAAACTGTGCTAAGGCACATAGGAAACAAAGAGGTGATAACAAACCCACATAGCTTAACTAAGGGAAAAATAATGCCTGATGAATTTGGTGGCCTTCTATGACAGGGCTAAGCATTGGTGGATATGGGTGGATAGACATCATCTGCCTACATCTGTCTACAGGGAAGTCAGAGAGGACTGTTCATCAGGAACTGCAGTGACAGGACAAGGAGTAACGGGTTCAAACGGAAAGAGGGGAAATTTAGGTTCAATATACAGAAGAAATTCTTTACTGTGAAGGGTGGTGAGGCACTGGAACAGGTTGCCCAGAGAAGTTATGGATACCCCATCCCTGGCAGTTTGCAAGGCCACGTTGGATGGGGCTTTGAGAAATGTGGTCTGGTGGGAGGTGTCCCTGCCCCACGGCACAGGGGTTGGGACTAGGTTATCTTTAAGGTCTTTTCCAACCCAAATAATTCTATGGTTTTATGATGAATCATCAACAGATTATTTCCTTCTCCCTATGACAAACATTTTAATGCATTAAAGGGTCATTAATGACTCTCCTTAGTCTTCTCTATGGGCTTCACAGTCTACTCCCTTTTAGCTCTCCTCATTGGACATGTTTTCTAAACTTCCCAGTCATTTCCACTGTATCCTTTTAAATCTTTCTATCTATCTGCACTCTTTATAAGCTATAGTGCCAAAACCTTGGGCTTCAGAAAGACTGAGAAGAACAGGACTGTTTCCCCCTTCTTCGAGGCTATTTCTCTATTGTACCCCAGTACAATTATGCCCTTTTTAGCACCAGTATGATGCTGTTAACTCCTGTTCCTTTCCCACAGAACTGCTACCTAGATAGTTGTTCCTGGTCTCGTGTTTTGTGCAACTGTTTGTTGAACAGTTGCACATTTTTCACAGATCTCTTTTGATTGCAACTCTTCTCTTTTGATTGTGGACTACTTTCAGTGTTACTGTTTTCCAACCATCTGACATCCACTTCATCTAGACTAGAGAGGTGCTGCACAGTACACTCAGAAATAATACTGAGTGTCAAGATTATACACATGCTTATTAAGATTCAGTTTTAAAATTCCCAACACTTAATAAACACCAATTTTGCACCATCTTTCACCCTTGGTGTGCCAGTTAAACTTTTGGAAACTGGAACTCAGGTCTGAAGGGAGACAAGCGCTCCTCTGAGTCACACACTTGGAAAAAGCAGAGGCTGAAACTGCACAGAAATGAGAACCAACAGGCCCCCTCCAAGAAGAGGAGCAATAAGCATTGGCAAGCAAAAATAAACGTTCATTTAAACCATCAATATTCAATATGAATAAACGCCAAATTCTAAATGTCTGTGTATCTATCTACTGCTTCTTTCTTAGCCACAAGGCCTGTCAGAGAAGAAAATTAGATTGTTTTGACATAATTTGGTCTCACAAATCTGTGCTGGCTGTTGCAATTGGCATATGCAATTTGAGATGTCAAAAGATTTATATCATTGGAAAGGTAGGGCAAATAATTGAAGCTGTGATGGGCCTAACAAGACTGTGGTAATAAAGAAATCACTCAAAGGAACTTCGTTCAGCACAGCAAACTGTTAAAATGCAGCTAATGCTTAGCCAACTTGCTAAAAGAGAATTACTTCTCCTCTAAATTTATGCACACTATATGGAGGAAAGCACGCAGTAAACGTAGGTAACAAAATAAATCTCAGAAGAAAAGAAATTCCCTTCCTTTAGACATTGCTCTTCTTCTGTACCAAACTTGGTGACTGGCAGCACATTTTAATACAAATATGCGGACATACAAAATTACACATACATCTCGCTCCCCCAGTGACTTTATAACATGTTGCTAGGTAACAGTGCATACAAGTCAGGTTTGAAGACCTTTAGTAAGTCACCATAAAATAACTGCATAGGCCTTTTTCATGAATAACGTACGTTATGTGTCCTTTTTCTGATGCCAATAGATCAGACAGCTTCCCATCAACTGCTACACGAAAAGCAGCACATCAAAATGTTAAATGTTGTATGTTTTCTCAGCTTTCAGGCTTTCCCCCCCCCTCTCCTGCTTTCTGCTACATGCAGCCATCATGAGCACTACCATCTCCAGGTCAGTACTGCTGATGTGCAGGAGCCACTTCGTGCACAGCAACCCAAATCTAAAGATTGACATCAGAACAACCCCACGTGTGGGACAGCTCTTAGACAATGCGAAATGGATTTCACATAGAGGCCAAATTTGAAACTCAAGTAAAAAAAATGTACAAGCAAATCAAAACAGACTCATCCTGCCCGCTTTTCGTTAGTCATAGCAATAAATTATATCAATGGATTATTAATTTTTTTTTAAAGAGCGGGTTCTATGGCTTCTTCCAACCCACACAGCAAACCATTTGTGCCAGCCCAATTCAACTCCTGATTGCCCTTAGCTCTTTCCTGTTTTCCAGCTTGGCTCCGTGAAGCCTCAGTCTTGATTTTTTGTGTTTACCCATTGTACTCAATTCCTCACAGAACTGTGATCCCAGAGGTATAAAAATCTGGGCAGATGAGGACTGCAAGCCTCACCTAAATAAATGGCTGTGGTTCCACCAAGGCAATGGCATTAAGACAGAGTTAATTCCTTAGTTTACGTGACAATAAAATTTGCTAAAATGTAACTTACTTTCCATTTAAAAGAGGAAGGTGACTAATTATTCTCTATTGAAAAGATTATCTTCTATCTCCAAAGTCTAAAACTTGCCCTAGGAACTGACATCTCCTTGTGAAACAGAAGTTTCTTCAGCAACATTTTCCTGACTTCTTTCTCTTCAAAAATTCAAGGCCAATTTTGAAAAACTTTGGTATAGAGCACCTCCCCAGCATATCGACAATCCTGAAGTATTCAGTCATATCAATAGAAGAGTACATAAAATATAACAGATTCACCCTAAACACATCCTCCACTTCAGAGTCTCACATATGAATATCATTCCTACAGCAACAATCTGACAGTAAAAAAACCACTAAACACATGCTTTGCATTAGAAAGGGATTTCAATTAAAATAATAAAAAAATTAAAAGCTGTTCATGATTCAGGGACCATCGTTTTTAAAAAAGTGTTAATAACCGAGAAATGCAATAACACTCATACTTCATACGTATTTATACTTAGACCTCAAATACTACTCTGAAAGGAAGGTGACCAGTACTTTATTGGTCCTTTTTAACAGGGGTGTAAAGGCAGAGAACTTAGCTGAATATTCAAACCAGTGTGATTTCAAACCAGAACTGCAGGTACTGAGCATACCTTAAAAACACACCAAATGAGATTTGCCAAGGTAATTGTCAATGAACTTCAAAGCCTGGATAAAAAGTTCTGACTCCCAATCCCAGCAACTAAACAGCAAAATCACTCTATTTTCTCACTGTTTCCCCTCCTCCCCCCGTCATGCACCTCTCCTATGAAAAGAAACAAGAAATTTTAAGTTAAGAAGCTAAAAGGTTACCCTCCTTGCAATTCTTTGACTTAGCAAACCCAAGGCAAAGTGTTTCTTAGCCCGTGAAGGAGCAGCTGATGCTGCCGCTTGCTGCTCAATTACCTGACAGCTTCATAAGAAAATCTGATGCCATCTTGACAGAGATGTCTTGGCTGAATAGTGCTGATGCTGTGTTGGCCACAAAGTCAGAGGAGTCTTTCAGCTTTGTGTTGTTGGGGGCTCTGTCAACAGTGCTAAGAGCAAAAGGTGCAGCTGAGACACCACTGTCGTCTTTGGGCTCTTCTTTCACCAGTAAAGGTGGAACACCCCCACCAGGCTGCCCAGCCACATCAGGTGTTTTAGATACAGATGCTGATCCCGTGAGGTCAGGTCCACCTCCTTCCCTCTGTGGTCCCGGGCAGGAGTCACTGTTTAGCTGTGGTGACCCCTTCACCTCAGTTTCTGGTATTTCCTCCTTCACTTTAGATTCTGTCCTGAGAAAATGTTGATGGCAACGCATATGGAGTTTCAGGCTGAAGTGGCGGGAGGAGGTAAAAGGGCAAAGCTGGCATTGAAAGGTCTCGCCCCTGTCTTGGTGCTGATGAACCTGGTTCAAGAGGCGAAAGATAAAAGCATGTGTTAAGCAAAACAGATTAATAGCACTGTAGAAATCTCAACTCTACATTTTTCATGCTATTTTAAATAAAAAAGATGATGCTAACTAATGAGTCAACTCTTCATTGTGAGCACTTGGAAAGCAGTAAGGCACTAAGAACAGTAGGATTCTTTCACATGTAAGTCAAAGAACACAAACATCAGGCTCAACTGAAAACAGAAAAATCAGGAACATCTGTTTTTGCAGCTTGGAAATGATGAAGTCTGCTTTGGATCAAACAGTCCTTACAACCAGATCCTGATGACCTGTCAGTACATAAAGACTTCCAAACTGTAACTAGTAGCTTTCTTGATTAAAAAAAAACACCATCATTCTTTGCAACCTCACAAATAAAAATTGTTCAGAGCAACCCAACAAAAAAACCAAACCAACCTGCATAGCAATGTCTTTCATTGATTTATGTATTATTAGGGTAAAAACACAGCACCTGGCAATACCAAGGAGTTACTGAAATAGTTTGCTGCAAATTAATTCTACCAGAAAATAAACAGCTCTGTTATGTTAAAATACAAACATAAAATATGGTGTTTGCAATTTATTCTAACAGTCTATTAAGAATCACAGTTAATCTTACTGTCCTCATACTCTGACTGCAGGCTCTTTCTCACAGAGCCTGCATGCTCCAGTATGAACACAATGCCTAGTATCCTGGGTACTAGGTTTGATCCTGATTACCTTTTAAAGAGAACCCCATCCACCCATATGTAATGGCTAACACATTACATGAGCAGACACACTCACACTATATAAATTACATACATATAATTATACAATTTCTTGTTTAATACAGTACTCGTTACAGGGAAGGAACAACTGAGCCCAGAGTAATAGCAGCAGTTCTATTGAAAAGTTCTTCCACTGTGACTTCACAAATAAATTTTAAATCCTGACAGTGGCATTCTGGGCTAGTCTCTGCAAAAAGACTGGCAAATATATACATTTGTTCCTTACTAATTGATGAACACGTGATCAGGGCAAACTGGCACCAGACTGAGTTTTCACTTGTGACTCGAGTTGGTTGGAAACATTTCAGTGAGACAGATTTCTGTTGGAAAATGGCAATTTGTTGCAAGCAAAATATTTCACCTGAAACATGGAAAGGTTTAATGAACTCTTGGCACACAAGGCGTGATTCCCCTACCCTACTGAGTGGCACTCTTTCCCTTGCTCCCTGGGCTTGGCTCAGTAGCAGCCAGCTGTGCCAGGGATCCAAGACTTGCTGCTACAATCTGGGAGTCCAAAAGCCCTGAGAGTTTCGGCTCTAATCAAAGCTCAGCTCTACACCAGGGAGCTTAGAAAACCCAGCTTTAGCTAAGGCTTTCAGCACTTTCCAGTTTCCTGCAGAGCTGAGATCTACATCCCAAGAGTCCTAGTGCAGACACTGCAGAGCTCTGGGGTAACAGTAGCATTTCCCAAACACAGCCCTGACAAAATTCAGGCTGGAGTTTCCCATGGTTGTAGACTTGGCCCAGTTAATTTTCTGTGTAGTAAGAGGAATTCGGTCACAACCCAGGATTCCCTAGCTCTACATACACAAGACCTCAATTCTGGTCTGCTAAAACATGAAGCTGGGAGATGTCCCTCTTTTTGTGCTTTTTGCATTCAGTGAAGACACATTTCACTAGTGCTGTATAACTTTTCATTCAGCAGTTCTTCCAGGGCTCCAGAGAATAGTACTAGACAAACACACAGCGAGAGAGAACTTCTCTTGGCCAGCTGTTTCACAGAATGACATTCTCAGTGTTTTATAAGCATGACATTTACAGACAAAGTAATTCTGGAATCTTATAACTGCACCTGACAACAAAAAAAAAAGAAAAAGAGAGAAGCTAATGGTAACCTAACAGATTCAAAGCAACCTCACAGAAGAACAGCAGCACAATAAATCCTAAATATTAACAGGTTACAATGGAAATGCCAAGCAGATTGCCTGTCTACACTACTGGAAACAGGATGGTCTGTAAGCACAGCAGTCAGTATTCACAGCACTCTTCATGAAGAGCACCAAGATGTACTGATGGTAGCAAGCACTCTCACCATGGCAACTCTATCTCTTACACCCACTGAGATTCTGTGTCAGGATTTCTCTCCAGGATCCCCTTCAATCAACATTTCCCTGCCTACCTATTTAACCACTTCTTCTAGAGGCCCTTATCACAGTCATCAATACGATGCCTTCAGAAGGCTGAGTCAACGTGGGAGCCCACCTTCTCTTCTTGGGAGTATGGCATGCCACCCCTGCAATATCTTTTGAGAATGGATGAAAATAGGAGTGACTGATTCATTTCATTTGGATTTTTTTCCTGCCCAAAGAGAGTAACAGCTGAAAAATTTTATGGATTTCTCATAAAACAAAGTACATTTATAACTTGCAGCCGAAGGAACGACAGAATTCAAGCCCAAATATTTTCGTATCGAAAGGAAAAATTTTAGATCTAGAAAACAAAAAACATATGAAAAAACATCAAGTCCAATATTTAGCCTACAACGTCCAAAGTCAACTGCCACCAGAAGATTTTAACATATTTTTATTATTTTATTTTCAAAAATACATAATATTTTTCATTTAAAAATTTGAACACTATTAGAAACCGAAGCGAAAGTCCCTCTAAAGAAAACACTGTCCCTTATTTTCTAATTCAACAGCAGTTGAAAGAGCCAAGAATTGGCCATTCTATGCTATTTGGAGGGAAAAGTCAAGGCAGTAACTACTTGCTGCAGAATGAAAAACAAGAAACCCCGTAGAGCTACACAGAAAGCCACAGGGAAGATCTAGGCCACACAATGTTGCAGTCCAAAAAGCTGCCTTCTCCCTCCATGAGACAGAGAATGGCTCTTACACTGTGTTAATGCTACTCAAACCATCAGATGTCTTCTTTAGACTCAAATAGGCCATTCCTGCAAGAGTCACAGGCAGGAGGAGACAAGAGTGCGGCTGGCAGGTTTTCCCCAAAGTCCCAGTCTGAGCCCAGCTGCTGCCAGATTTGGATCTCTCTGAATTACACTGCAACGAGCCACAGTGCACAACCTGCTCATAGAGAATGCTTCTTTCAAAATCCCATAAAACTACTGTTTGACTTATGTCAGAAACACTTACAGGCTTCTGGCTTCTGAGTTTATTTCCTTTAACTACGGATGTTCTCCTTGTCTGGGCAAAGTACTTCTATTATCTTTATTAACCCTACAGTCTGCCAACTCTCAAATGATATTTTGTGTTTCTACAGTTATTTCAGCATGTGCTCAATCTTTTCAACAAAACTATACAGTGCTTACAAACTTCAGGCTGGTTTGAGGACTTTGATACAAGTAATCTATTGGTCACAGTTTTTAAGTTTTGTTTCTTTCAGTTTCTTTCTACCTCCTCATTCTCAAATTACAAGAAAGAAAAAAAGAGGCAATTGGATTTTTCTTCTCTATCACATGCATTATTCTTATCACACCTCCCACCTTTGATCACACCTCTCTTACCCTCCTGGCAGTCCCATTCTTTTCAGCTTCTTTCTTCAAAGGGAGTTCTTTCTTTGCTAACCCACTAATAATTTTCATTGCCAACTTTTAAAATCCTTTCTATTTCTGATATGTCTTTTTTGATGTAGTGACCAGAAGTGGCAGCATACCATATGGTAATAATGGCATTGTCATATTTTCAGTGTTATTTCTGTTTTATTCTCCAGACACTGAAATATTTAGTGTACTTTTTAACTACTCCTGTGCATGTCAAGAAAAGGTTTTCATTGAACTGTCTACAATGATATCCAGATACTTTTCCTGAGCATTTACAGTTCATTATATCAGACAGCCAGGTGCATTATTAGACTCTGGTTACCAAGGTACAGTACCTTGTATTCGTCAACAATAACTTCATTTGCCCCCTTGTTTATCAGTCAGTCAACCTTTTTTTTTTCCCTTTCAATCTTTGCCTTTTCTAATCTTGATTCATGCACATAAGGTTGTATCATCTACAATTTTCTTACCCATAGTCATCAGTATGTGCAAATCACATTTGTTAAAATATGCACAATTCCACTTTTAGTAATGGAACACCCCTCTGTTAGCCTTTTGTCATGTTTAAAATTGCTAATTCCTTCCTACCCTTTGTTTTACTGTCTCTTGGTGGATTTCTAATTTGCCATAGTACATCATATTGCTTAATTTATTTGGCAGCTTCTCTGTGAGAAGCTTTGCCAAAGGCTTTTTTATAGACCAAAGAAATTTCAACTGATTCTTAAGTTCATGATTCTCCTGACATGCTCAAAACATCTTAGTATAAGAACACATGATTTTCTTTTACAGAAACCACATGTCCCTATCGTATCACATCATTTGTAGCACTGTATTGGGTTTTTTTCTGTTACATTTTTTGTTGACATACTAACTTTTCTGGTATCATAAGACGTTTCCTAGGTCGTCTTTTCATACTTAAAATTAACATCCTTGGTGATTCACCAGCCATATAGATGTACCACAGTCACAAATACATGTGATCCCACCCAACAGGATACACCAGGGTGTAGGGATGAGCAATACAGTGACATAGGCACGTCCTGCAAATTTGTAGTATTGCTGTGGTAGAACTTTTCTTTTCCCCTTCCTTAAAACTGGGGTAATGCTTTCCACAAACTCTCCCTTCTAGTTATGAGACAAAGGCATTCACCTTTCTTTTGTGGGATTTAACAGGGTTTTTTAATTATTATTTTAAAAATACTCAGAGTAAGAGGAATTTTTTTTTTTGAGAACCTTCATTCCTAAGCAAGAGCAGACCATAAGGTGGTTGGGCTGCTGAATCTATTCACTGTTATATTTGCTTCTGGCTATTCACTCTTTATTTACTGTCACCTAATTATCACTTCTTTCTTTGCCTCCTGTAAGTTTTGTTTTTCTCACCAACTTTCAAGAGGATTAACATTTCCATGAGGGGCAGCTGTTTAAGCAACTACTACAATCAAAAGCTACTACATCCTAGCCAGTCAGTCATACCTGCCTATGTACCGTTTTTTTCTGGGTTTGTTTTTGTTTTAACTCTCTTTTAGTAAAATGCCGCCTTCTGCAACTGCATTTGATTACACTTTCCATTTTGCATCTATCATGTGCCCTCTGCTCTTTCATTTCATGCTATTTTCTGACAAGTTCCCTAATTTTTAAAGTATTGTATTTTCAAAAGTTTAGTGCTATGTATGGTGTTAGTTTTGATATGATCCTTCCCCTCAGGACACATATGTTATTTATATAGTATTTTCTTTTTGAAACTACTTCTTTGCTTCGCTTGAAAGCAAAGGGGAGGGAAAAAAAAGCCTCTCTGCAGTGCTAGACTGGACTAGGTGTTCAAAAAACAGTATTTTTTTTCCTTAGAGATTTAAGGTATCAATGCATATCCTGTCTTATCCTTTTCTCATATGCAAAAAGTAACAAGATTAAAAAGGAAATACTTGAAGTCACTTTTGGCACCTGTCTGAGACTCTGGGCAAAGATTTAACATGTTGAAAAGCTGTGCAAGTTTGTATTGCCTCCCCTCAGCTGATGGAATCACAGGTGGCTCCCAGGGCTCTTTGAGCGTAACTTAAATCAAACTAAAAAAGCACTCATAAAACACAGTCAACTTCCTCTCCCAATATGGTGAAGATGCTTTAAAATAACTTGTCCTATACTTCACAAAAATGGATTAGGAATGCTTATTCAGTTGTCTGACACTAGCTGAGGAACAAAAAGGGGAAAAGGGGCAGCGAGCACCTACAAATCACGAAGGGGCAGTGAGCACCTGGCTACATTCTTCAGGGCCTTTCCTGATTCCCAACTGAGAAGCTGATTATAACCCTCTTCATATTACACAGGAGCATCAATCTGAGACCTCACCACATGGTCCCTCTTCATAAGCAACAAATGCAGGAAAATCCTGTGGTTGAGCATCACATGACCTGCCTACCACTGCATCTAACTTTTCTGCTAAGCTTCATCTTCTCTTTCCTCATTTCCTGTCATACCATCATGCTTCAGCATGTGTTCACAATGCTAAACTTCTTTTCCTCTGCTAGAAGGGCTAGCTCACCCATTTCTGCCTTAGGTCTATATAGCAGCACAAGGAACATTTATAGATATTGGTTTTGGCCATATGCTCCTCTTCCTCATTCCCCCTTCCAAGCGCTCAGGCTAATATCCTGTTGCTTTCTTGGAACATATCTGTATGATCTCACAGCCTATCTGTCCACCAATTGCTGAGGAAGATATGTGCATGATCCAAAGACACAAACTGGCCAAAGTCTGACTGATGCTTGCGGTATTGCTCTGAGGTGAATTTAATCCCTACCAGGAAAAACAGAAAAGCCTGAACACATCTCGCTGAACTACACCACAACTTTCCATTGCTTTCTGCAGAAAAAGTTCATAAGATACTCACTCTCTCAAGAAGAAAACATATTCCAACTGAATATATAATTAGATAAACAGAGAGAACTCAAGTACAATACTTGTGGCCTGCTTGGACAAGACACCTCTCTGAGTTACCCATTCATTTTTTCCAGCTTCATTTTCAGCTCAGTATTCTCAGAATCCCTGGAAACCACACTATGATACCAGAATTGGGTCCTGAGATGCTCCCCTCAGATTCCTGGGAAAAAGGGCCAGAACTTGTGGTTATGTGTGCACTGTAATTTGCCTCCAAAACAGACTAATAAAATTCTGTACTGTGTCTATTTTAGGATTTTTCTAAGGTGCCTATCACAGTGGAATCTAAACACAATATGACAATTACAGATAACACTGCGTGCCTTAAAAGGCAGGCTACTCAGCCACCCTTGTTTCCTGTGTGTCTGTGTGGAAACCTTCCTTCTGTTTCCCTTCTTGCGCCTTTCACTTCCTCGCCTCCAGTTGTGAGTTGGTCCTGGCAAAGTGCCCCTGCTGGAAGAATGCTCCATCAGCGTGGTGGGTAGCACATGTAGATCCAAATATGGGTCAGGGCTGGAATCATTCCAGCTCTCTATTAAGATTTTCTCTATAGCAGGTGACAAGACACCAAAAACATTGGCAACATTGTATTCTGGGTCAGTCAGTTAGACATGTTATAATTACCATGAAATTACACAGTATTTATATTATGTAGCTATTGTCATTAACCTAAAGATACAGACAGTAAGGAAGGTCCATATGGACTCGCACAAACCACTCATGGAAATTAAATCACTGAATAATCAGTTTCAAGGAGAATACCTAAGAAGAACCTAGAAAAAACATGAGGTGGTTCAAACCCTTGCCTATGCTGCCTAGGAAGAAAGATAGATAAGATAACTAGATTTTTTTTTGAGGACTGCAGCTGGACACGAACACCTCAACAGGTTTTGCCTGTCATCCTTTATCAATAGAGCATAAAACCTGAAAACTGAAGAGCAGCACTAAAGGAAAAAAGCTTGATTTGTGATAGCATTCTGGAATAAAAAAATTGGCTTATAGTGAACAACAAACACCAACCTGGCACCTTAATTTTGAGTAGCATTTTTAGTTTTGAAAAATGTGTCTTCACTTGTAGCCACAGTTGCCTCATGGGGAGGGAGACAGGGCTGGAGAGCTGGAAGCAGCTCTGCCTTCACAAGTTGCCTGCCAGGAAGGAGATAGGCCAGGTGGTTCCCAAAGGATAGTAAGACAATGAAGACAACTGAAACAACCTACTGGCATAATCAGAACACTGCATCCTAAGTAGCTCCCAGTTGTGCTGTACCATTTCTGATGTGTATTCATTCCATTTTGAACGCTGTTGGCTTATATATGCGCCAGGTATTATCATCTCATATACACACAGATTCAAAAGGAGCACTGTTGTATAATGAGAAAAGAAATCTGGTACTTTTTATTTTTAATTTGGTTATCAATTATTTATACTTCCACCAAAAAACCCTCAAATTATGTCTGGTACTTTTGGACACATGACTAACACGCCCTTACCTCATTCACCTGTTTCAATTTTGATGTGATAGAAAATATTTTTACAAATGGCCTAGTCAATTGAGAAAGTATGTAGGAAACTGATTGACATTAAGGTGAAACATAAACTTTCAGATTGTTGTCCTTGTGATTCTTTACATCTATCCATGAGACTATAACAAGGACAAAATGAAAATGCAGACCACATAGTTTTTATAGACAATTACTTTCATCTCAAATAGGGAGCAGTTTTACCAGAAAAAGACCCCCAACTCCATCATGACCTGCATGACTGGACTGCATTGACTGAGGAGACTTCAGATATTGCCTTCACAGTAAGGCTAAAGGAGGCTGTAATCTCTTACATTGAGTCAAGCAGCTCTGGGCCTGTCTCTGACGTCAGTGTTTTCTAACTGAGCACTATTTGGTCATAATTTCCATATTACCAAATAATTAACACTACATGTTACATGGCTGTACAATGAGGTCTGGTTTAAGCTGATGCAGGCTCAGTTAATGAAAGGATTAATGCTGGGAGGGGAGCAGAAAGAAGCACAAAGGCCTCAGAGAGCCACCAATCTGACAGCACACAGAGACACTGAAAAAGTCCCCAATTTTCTCCAACGTCCTACCAGTGACCACCTGTGGAAATCACCATGCCATAAAGGAAGGGACAGGCCCTCAATCTGCAAACAATTTTTGCCAAAAAGGCAAAAGAAAGCAGAGAACAAGTACCTGTATCTCTGCAGGGAATAATAGGGATGTCCTTTACAAAGCAGGGGAAAACAACAGGTCTTTGGCAGGGAATAGCAAGCTTGTAGGTGATGCATGCTTTTGTGCAGGCTGTCAACAGCTGAAAACAATAAAAAAAACCCCAAATCAACAACAAAAAACCCCAAACCAAAACAGTTTCTTTTCATGCTGTGTTCCCATTCTATCCATTCATCTTCTACTTAGGATGGCCATCTGTGCCCTCTAGTCAACACAGAACACCAAGTCCTAAAAGAAAGAGCCATAAACACCAAGCCTACTTGACAAGGATTAGCATGATACACCAAGGATGCCTGGGAGTAGTGCACTGATTCGCAGTTAAAGTGTTAAGGAATGAGCCTTCAGACTTTAGGGGGATGATTTCAGACCCAGCAATGACCTAAACCACGGCAAGATCTGCTGTTTGTGATCAGTGGAATCTGAATAACTTAAACTGAAGTGAATAGTTACTTGAGTATAAGGAAGGTCAGACTCCTCTCTAGTGAGCTCAGATTCTGCAATAGCATCTAAGAAACCTGCACAGGCATTTCTGTCCCCCTTCACACCAGTCTGTAACACACATTTGTCTAAAACAGATAAAATGCTAATTATAATAAACCATTTTACTATTACGATAAAACTCAACTTCATTAACAAGGAAAATTTTTTTGAACTTCAGCTTCTTCATTGAAGGGCTAATAGGACAGGCATCATTTTTACTTCATCAAGCATATTATACGGCTTGCAAGACCTGGCATTCTTTATGCTGCAACCATGTAGTACTTCAGCTAAGCAGACACCAAGTTTCTTTACATTTTTATATTTTTCTGTATCAACACAGATAGAGATTCCTTCAAAAGGTCATCTTCAGTTCGAGCCTGAAACTTAGGCTGAGTTAAGAGCACACTCTAAAGTTAATGGAAACACTTGAAAACAAAACATTACAGAATAATCTGTCATTCATTTTGGTTCGGATGATTCACTGCTGAGCTGCCCGCAGTTAAAATCCACAACAAGAAAAAAGTTAATACTGCAGGCCTGTCTGTAGAAAGCACTGGAGCTTTCTGTTAGAGCTGGCCAAGTTGGTTTGCCCACTTAGTGTGATGCAATGGCACGCAGAGTTACTAGCTGGCATCCTGAAAAGCAGCACTGATGTGATTGCATGCCACATCCCAACCCAACACCCCTGCATCTCGTGGTTCCAGGTCCAGAAGTGAGTCAGTCACAGACAGCTTGTGCTGCACCAAGTTGACATAACCCAAGGTAGTTTTCCACACTGCATAAAACGGAAAGGCAAGCATGGGAATAAAAGTTATTTCTTTATCTTTTTATGGCCTCTTTGCTTAAAGAAAGGCATCATTCTTAGTACAACTAAGGAAATTTTGTTCTTGTAAATGCAAATGAAATAGGTTTGTTATACCATCATTTCTTGACTGATGTTTCGAGTACTTTGGTTGTCAGAAAACACTTCTCTTACCTTCATGTGTGACTTGAGATTGTCCTTGCGTGCACAGCGAAATGGACAGAGTGGGCACTGATGACTCTTCAAACCTGTGTGAATCACCATGTGCCGTTTCCAGTAACTCTTCCTCTTGATAACCAAACCACAGATCGGACACTGGAAAGGTTTTCCCCCTTCCTCTTCTGAGGCTTAGCAGAAGGGGGAAGAAAAAGAGAGGATCCTTTACAGCCACTTGGCAAATACTTTCCCCTTGCAAACACAGTCAAGATATCATTTTTCAATGCTAGAGTTTCATCTGTAAAGAGACATATCAGTTAAACAACAACGGGTACCAGAAATTTCAGTTCCTCCCCGTCGCATATGCCTCTTCCCCTTTATCTAGTTATTATCCCTCTAAGAAAGGTCACCATAATTTATAAAGGTTAATGCCCCAAACATCCTTTCACTAATCAGTAGAGGATGCTACTCTACCTCACCTGGTCCTAATGTTCTTTATAATTTAACTGAACTGAGATGAATGCCTCTTATAATCATCACTTTGCAGTTTCATTTCCTATCAAAGGCTGGCTGTAGTAGGGTATGGAAAATATGCTTAACTGTTAAAAATGATCCATTTCCATATCTGATGGTCAGCCAGCAGGAAAGTAGGATATAAAGCATAGGAGAATCCACAGCTTCACTGAAAAGCATGCTGGTATTGCATATCAGATATATTTAACACCAGAAGTGAATGACTTCAGAAGCCCTGCCGCTGAAATTGTTTAGTTATGGCTTGAGCAGATACTGCTGCTATGTCAGCCATCAAAGGTCTTCGGGTCGTAGGTTTTCTTCTGCTCCTCTAATTGTCAGGGCTTTAAATCTGCCTTCCTAAATGTCTGCACTTGACTTTACTGCCCAGTTCACCTAAGATAAGGAAAGGATTTGGTGGCATCGATCAGGCAAATATGGTTAGTCATAAGTTCGAAGGAAAGAGAAATTCCTCGTGGCTGACTTTGCACAACCAACCATCCATCCATCTTCTCACCATGGTTTCCCCTTCTTTGTTATAAAGAAAGGCCTACTATTACAGTGGAATTGGATGCCTTTTTCCTCACTTTAAAAGACAAGATTCAGAGCTCAGAAATGTGCATATTGCTATTCAAAAATTCCCTCAGACTATTTAATTTCATTATTATCAGGGTCTTTTTCTACTGATAAGGATATAGCAAACATCAAATTCCCTCGATGAGGAACTAAGTGATAAAAACCCCCAGAAAGATCTGTCACATCCTAAAATATAATTCTTGCTATTAAGTGGGAAACAAAACCACTGTAATTCAACTGATTAGGTAGTCATTATGTAACTACAGAAAAAGGACACAATGTCAGTGTGCACTATTACAAGTTCAGAAATTCTCCTTGTGAAATATTCTATCGTACTTAACATATCAAATTGTTCTCCTCTCTGCACCTCTAAAGAGTAAGACAAAACCAATGCTATAATTACTTGTGTTTCAGTTTTTAAACATCTTTACTTCCTCATAAAAGGCAGGGGAAAGACAAACCACAGAAAAAAATTCATGGGTAGCATTTTTACCTATCACTTCTTTTTCTTCTACCACATCTTTTCTCCAGCCTCTGGTTATCATCCAGAAAAGAAATGTGTTACAAGGTATTATCTCTTTCTGACCCCCTTAAAAATAAGTCGGCAAACAAGATGGATCAGTGGTTTAGCACATTACAAAATATACAAAGAACTGGGATGAATGCATGTGACTCCAGTGATAACTAACAATTAGTGCTACACAGGAATTATGCCAATGCACTCCGAAGTTGAACCACGTTAGCTCTATACTATACTGCATAAAGCTCAGAATAAAAAAAACATGGGCTTCAGCTTTCCTTCATTTATATTGATGTCTACTTTATATCACACAGTGCCATTTGGTTGGAAAGAGTTATTCCAGTGAGGAGAGAATCAGTCAGTGCTTGCTTCCCAAAGAAGTTTCGGGAACAAAATTGCAAGCACTACAGGCAAAAAGTTACACCAAACAAGCACTCAGTCAGTAAAATAAAGGTCTGCCACCCACGGTCCTTCAAAAACAATCAGAATAGAGATTCCACACTTCTTTTTAAATTTCATCCCAAAGGTGTGAGCAGTTTATAAAACTGGCAACATTAACCAACTGATATAAAAGTTAGTCTTCTCTGTACCACTTCACTATAAAAAAAAAATGCACTTAATGATTAGGTTGACCAAACCTGACATGCCATTTCAGAGGCAATTACACTCGGATAAGCCATGACTCCAGCTTTTTGCCTGAAATAATTCTGAGCAAATAGCTCAACGTGGTGGACAAAAGAGCAGCAGGCATACCCTTGTTATTAACTTATTCCTCTTTAAATAGCCTCCATCTTTGCTGTTCCTTACTTGTCGACATCTAATTAATCTCACTGAGTATTGATCTCATAACCAAAGCTAGATGTTGCTGGTGGGTAAGTGAATCAGATTCATAACAGTAAAGCAAACTCATCAGTGCATTAGAAGTTCAAAGTATGAAAGGGGGAAAAAAAAGACCACTCAAGCTATGCCTGCTGGGAAAAGATGTTTCTCTCTGGGAACACGATAAAAAAAAAAAAATCTCAAGGAGCAACCAGACAGACACAAAAAGATAAAGCACTGTAAGATTAAATACTATTTTTTGGGTTTAGTGCCATAAGGTTGTGTGCGCAAAAGGAATCAGGAATGCATGACATTTATTTTCATGGTAAATATACGCATTCAGCTGCTTTATTTAACTTTTACAAAAGTGAAGTCTTCAACCAAAGGTCACTAAACAGTGACCTCTTTTCACAAGATGTATTTCTCCATGGCTGAGGGAATGGAGGAGTTGGGCTTACCATAATCAACATCCAGATATGCTAACCAACAGCTTGCTTTTTATTTTCAGTCAGTTAACTACTGAAAATAAAGTTAACATTTCATATCAGAAAATGAACTTTCAGAAATGTTATGAAATGTTAGAGTTTTCTTGGATGTCAACTGGTGTTGGCCCAGTGTGTATGAACTGAAAGGAAACACCCTTCCCCTTGGGATACTGGTCCCATATATCATAAAAAATAAGCAGTTGTTCCTTGGTTACCAAGGACCTGAGGCAATCAGCCCCCATTGTTATCTTCTACCAGCACAGTATGCTTGGGCCTTCAGCAAAGAGAACAGTTTCTTGAAATTTGCTGCATCAGAGCTAGTTTGTACAGTGCCAGTACTTAACAGGCACATGGGTAACAGAGCACTCCCCTAGTACAAGGTGCACAGACAAATCCCAGTTTTTTGGTCAAACACAGAGCCTGGGTTTTACTACAACCATGTACTTTTCCCCAGTAAAAACTTATGATGTGAACAAGTTTTTCCCCTTGCAGGAAACAAAGTAAGAGCTTCAAATAAATTTTAACCTTACTTCCTTTCTATACATTGCTGCCTTTCTTATATGAAGGCCAGTCTTTGTGGGGAGAGTTACATTAAATTAATGACTACTTTCACACTGGTGTAGCCAGCATGGGTACTCCTATTCCCACATGAAAGGACCTTTTACTGGTTTAGCTTATGCTAGTCCAAAAAGGACTTCATCTAAACTAATGAAAACCTTAGGCTAGATCCATGCCAAGAATAGTTTGCCACTTTAATGGCCTTGGCAAAGCACACCAGCAAAGCATTTGCAGAACACATGTAACACAGAGCAAAAAACTGGTTCTGGCTGCAACTTATTGCATCCCTCCCTCTTCTCTTTCAAGGGAGGGATGAGCATTGCTTTCCATCCAATAGCTTCTATCCTATGAGTTTTGACCTGAGCTGCACAGAGACAGATCAGACCTCATAATACCCCT
Organism: Manacus candei; assembly: GCF_025592945.1. Taxonomy (NCBI): domain Eukaryota; kingdom Metazoa; phylum Chordata; class Aves; order Passeriformes; family Pipridae; genus Manacus; species Manacus candei. Next base: position 43,417,118 of record NW_026138076.1, on the reverse strand, counting down.
AAAGAAAAAGGTTAGGTCAAGAGAGAAGGCAGTGCAATTATGTAACATCCATGTCAGGCTTCATACCTGTACACTGCCTTGCTACACTTGCACAGGCAAGCTAGTATTCCTGACAAAGCTCTAATATACTAAACCACATCGTGCATCTGGTGAAGATGGCTGCCACGCTTCTTCTCCCTTTGCAGCAGAAATCCACCCCAGGGAGAACACTGATGACTTGAAGTCATATGTTCTACCAGAAATACGAATCCATGATGGGAACTTTTTATAGAAAGAGATTAAAGAAAAATTATTATTCCTTAGTTTGAAGATGGATCATTTAAATTCCCCTGCATGGCTTGTCAGTTCTTTAAAGCTTTTGTTACTCAGAGAGTTTCTTCTTCCCTATGAGCCTCATTCCTTGACCGTCAACAGCTGGAACTGGTGGAGGGAAGTCAGAAGTGTAAAATGGTTCTCGTTGAGCAAATTAGAGAAATGCAGTTTAGTTGGGGTTTGCTTGTTAACAACAAAGGGTTGTAAAAAAAATTTAATGAAAAGTGGCAACATAATAATATACTCTGGTAAATTAGGACAGGGTAGTAAGCGATTATACAAAAGTCCATTTGTGACAGAGACAGCAGGAGGGAGAATTCTCCCTTGTCCAGTATTTCAAAAGCACTAGTTTTGTACATGCTCACTGATACTGTGAGCTCCCTAACAGGGATTCTTTGATCTTCTCTATTAAATGTTTTGTGGACTTATTCTAAACTTGGTAAGAGAAGAAAATACTATTGTATGGAATAAAAGAGAAAAAAAGTACTGAACTGTACACTCCTATCTTTCAAATATGGAAAAATTTGTGACAGCTTGGTCTCAAAGTGGTATCTTAAAAAGCTTTTCTATTGTTCACCTAAAGTATCTATTTCTTATTCTCATAAGACATGGAATCAAACCAAATCCAGACCCATTGAAGAGATGTTATAGAAGCCTATAGCAAAACAAATACATTCTATTTAGTGGCTCAAATTGTATTCATACCTGTACTAGTGGGTTTGGATGCTCTTCCCTTAGGGACTGGTAGTAACAATAATTCCAAAGACTGTGGTGGAGTTGCTTTCTCTTGTTTCATCTCCGAAAGCTGCAGGGGGTCCTCGGGAACCAGCGACTTCTTCTTCTCAGCCAAGAGGGTGCCTGCAGCCCTTGCAGCAACCTCCTTGAGAAGGGCAGCTGAAGAGGTCATGGAAGCCAGAGAAAGGAAAGAACTCGCCGGAGGCGGGTGCTCCTGCCCAGGAGTCATGCTTCTTTCACTCACTTTCTTAGATAAAGCTGCTAACGTGGAGCTGGCTGACTGAGAACTGAAAGGTGAGGAAAAGGATTCAAATCTTATGGGGTCTTCAGTCCTCGAAAAAGATTTGTCCTGCAGAACGGCATTGGCTGCGGCTTTCAGTTTCAGGATAGCTGAATCAGGGGACAAACCACAGGTGGTGGTTGAGTTTGGCAACCACTTACCTTGATTCCATATAAAGTGACTGCTTGCATTGTATTGGTCACTTTGTTCCTGTTTCTCAGCGAGCTTTCTGGCAAGAACACTCAGCTGCTGGGCGTGATGAGCAGGTGGAGAGAAGGAGACGTTCGAGCCAAGGTTTACGGGGGACTCAACTCTGCCATTGACTGTAACAGCGGCATCCAGCTTGAGGGAGCCAGCCTCCAGGAGCCGCCTCAGGTTACTGCTCAGTGGCTTATTTGGACCAGGAGGCTCTTCTTCACACAGAGATGACACATCAGGAGAAAGGTGCTCTTTGCTCTGCAACGTGTCTCTTAGTGCCTCATTTTCAATGGATCCCAGCTCCGCTGCGTTGCTGCTCGGCGTTGCACTTCCCAAAGAGGTATCCGGGGAAGTGGACTGCTCTTGGATTCTGTCCTCGAGAGACAACTTAAAGTTCTCCTGGACTTCTCCATATGATGCTTCTGAAGGAGTTTCTGAAGAATTTCCAAACCAGCGTTCTTCTTCACTGAGTTCCCCTTCCACTTCTTCCTGTCTGGTACCATCTGTGTGGAACCACGAACAACAGTATTATTCCCAAATCTGCGTAAAATAGTTTCTTAGCATGAAGCATGCCTGACCTCTGCATTGTAAAATAGTTTCTTAGAATGAAGCACGCCTGACCTCTGCATGACCCTCCTGAATAGTCACAGAACATCCCCCTAAAGTGCCCGGGCTTGGAATCAGCCTGGATTGAGTGACCACGTAAAATATTTTTTGAAAATGAATAAATCTTTCTTAGAAGCCAAAATTGTGACAAGCCTGTCATCTTTCAGACAGCATAACTAAAACAGCTAAAACTGCAACAATACATATAAACATAATATATATTCATATATCACAAATAATTCTTTACTGGCATAGTCCGTACATCCTGCCAAATATTATGAACTCTCTGGTATAAAGCAGGGATTTCTCAGGCCCAAAAATACACAAGTGCATGTATATTTGTACAGCTAGCACAGGTGCACCTTCAAAAGCAGATCAGGTGTGCAGCTACTCAAATCTCAGCCCAGTCCTGCAGTGACCCCTATCTAAAAGAAAATATGTGTACTGATGATCCACAATTCATTCCTGAATGGCTGAAATGACTAATACATGAATGCAGGGCTGAAGCTTTCCAACTATTTGGGAAAGGAGTATCATACACACAGTGTCGTCTTATACAAACACTACCTGCTTGTCATTTGTTTGCCACTGTCTAATAAATCTTTAAAGACCAACCTAAACTGAACTTAGTTTAGCTGAAAAGAAAGAAAAAAAGTATTGGTCTCACTGCAGTTAAGTTACATTTTCTCCACTCCGGTAACTGCAACACATCCAGCCTCTCCTGAGACCCAACTGCCAGTGTTTAAAGCACTGTGACCCTGGATTGCTCTTCTCCCCGACAGGTATTCAAAGTCATACAGTCGTGACCAAGACTCTTTTTGCAGATCTTCCTGGCCAATCAGAACATAGTAAAGAACAGTAGCAATGCTAGAATTAAATTCATGTTATCTTCTCTTGCCAGATACCTCTCACATTTCTTGCTTTTAGACTCAATGTCCCAAGCTACAAAAGAATCTTTGCAATCATATAAAACAAAAGTATTTAGTATAACCCTCTACTGACATTCTGGAAATAAGCCTGCATGATATGCACTGTATCTATGATCATATATTATTCCCAGATTCCCAATTTAATTCTAGCAAATTACAAAACTTGGAGAGAAGCTGATGAATAAAAACTTAGATTTATGTTATTGCTTTGATACAACGAATTTAAGGAGGAAAACCCCAGCCAAATGTGTCATGAGTATAGAGACACCAACATACACTCTGAAAGCAAAGATTTATTTGGTGTTATAGAGAATATAAAGAACAGTCTCTCAGAGAAAGTTTCTTTTACTCAAAACCCTCTGGAGAAAAATTCACGCAATATTTTAAGAGCCCACAGTCAACTTACTTGGTTACCTTTGATTAGTAATTCAAGCAGAAGAGGGCTAGCATCTTCCCTATTCAAAACAAACAAAAGCCAAGCAAAACCCCAAGCACTTGCCTAAATTATTTTGATATTATCCAAGTTAGCATCATAGGCACAGCAAGATTTACAGTAACAGGTGCATAAAGGCCAGTACCATGTCCATTCCAATAAAGATAGATGCTAATCAGTTGAACCAGCACTTATGCAGGTCAAAGGAGAACTGAATGTATTCACTCTTCACCCTGTGAACATTAAAAAGTAACTTGAACATATCTGTACAGCTGGGTGCCTTGAGATGAGAGATCTGTTCACTCATCCCAGATGCAAACAAGTTCTGGACTGGAAGCCAGAAAAGCATCTTGCTGGCACTGTGTCTGAACTGATACACCAAGTGCAGGGTACATCCTCTGGGACATAACCTAGAGTTGACACCACTTCTGAACCAGGGCAAGCCTGCTTCCTACCACTAACATTGCATGTCTGTGCTGAAACAATCCCTCCTCTCCCCTGCAAAACCTACTCTCTGTGTCTCTACTTCCCATACACAAATAGGGAGAATTGCATTCCCCTTCACTCAGAAAGCCATTCAAACATTAGTTTGAGAGATATTTAAGTGTAAATGAACACAAGAGGAGGTGGATTTTGGTTTTAGAGAAATCTACAGCTTACTAACCCCCCAAACTTCTCTGTTCCTTGCCACGTACCTGAATTTCTTAGTGTTTATAAGCTTCCTAGTTGCAACCACTCTTTAAAATACCAGTTAAATGACACTACTTTACCAATATCTCAATTTTGCTCATTCTGCTTGCACTGGAAAGGAATTCTTCATTCTCACCTGCACCAGTTCTTGCTCCTACTACAAAAGATAGTGAGAATATATGTGGAACATTACTATTCCTCCTTTCTAAAGCTGACATCTCAGAGAACACTCACCGTAGCTGAAGAACAGGACACTGGTATTTTAAGTTAATGGTACAAAGAGGGGGGGAAGAACAGCTGGAGAGATGTGGGAACAGGACACGGGTTGCCTTTTTTTTTCAGACAAGCACATTCTCCACTGGTCTTGCCTATATGAAAGAGTAGCTGCCAACATGGCATTGACAGGGAGCAGCGGGAGCGCAGGACTCTTCATCAAGGCCTGCTCCCAAGCCCAGAATTTCCCTCCTCTTTGGGAACGCAGTGAGAGCTCCCTCTCCTGTTGCTAATCTACCTGTAACCACTCAAGCCCTCTCAAGGCTCCATGCAGTCTCTATAATAAAGGGCAAATTTCTTTTGCAGCATCACTATCCCAAAAGCCAGCTGGATACTTTTCTTCCTCACCAGTGCAGTTTCTTTCTGTGCCCAGAAACCAGACCTCTAACTGCTGACACAGTTCTAATTTTCCACTTCTTAGTAATTCCCAGTTGCTGCAGTATCAAGCCCACTGTATTTTAAGGTTGTAAGGTTAATGCTGAAAAAGCCAGCACCAGGGTCTTATCATGAGCTCAGTCAACTCTCCTTTCAAACAGCAGTGAATTGATTTAGAAGCGTAATGGTGAAGCCTGGCAATTTAATTTCTAAGCGAAGTTGCCATTCAAGGCCTTCAGGGCAGAATTTTAATTCACATTGACTTGTGAGCCTGTGAGTTTGAACAAGCTTGAGAACTCCAGGAGAAATCAGCCCAATCCACCAGCTTCCTTACGAATTCAAATTATATGAAACTTTCCCTCAACACAGAGGGTTCATGGGTCACCCAGACCAGGTTTGTCTGAAACAGGAGACAACCTCCACATGTCTGGCAAGAAACTTCAGCTGTATTTCACATCTGTGGCAGAAGATTTGCATGTCATGTTTTTCCCTTTTCTCACAACACAGCTATAGAGCTCCAGTGAGAATCCTTGAAAGATAGGAATAGAAATGTAATATCACATTTAAATTTCTTCTCTCCACCATAAACACACTACAGTTCATTATTACAGAATTACTTTAAGCTACTGGCATTTCATTTCTATTGCAGCTTGAAATGCTAAACATGGGTAAGAAACAACATGGAAGTTGTAAAGCAGGAAAAGGTACTTCAGAGTTAGAGGCAAATTCTCAGTGACTTCCTTTGGAACAAGACCTGGCTGGGAATCTCACCAGCTTTTACCAAGGAACTGCTCAACAGCTTGCCTCTTCCCAACATGATACAAGAGTCAAGACATGCAAATGCTGCTTTTTTCTGATTTCCACAGCAGTTCTGGAAGGAGAACTGCTTCCCAAACCTTTTGCCACTGGCAGAGGCTAATGGAAGTCACAGATATCTGCATGCTTTGGGACTATCACATCACACAGCACCCCGGAGCCTCACAAAAGTGTTTTCCACTCCTGTCAGCAATGACAAAAGGCACCAAAGTGTGCAAAAGTACTGTTGGGTGACTGCTGCCACTGATGTAGCCCAATATCCATCTCTGGCAAAGCCACAAGTGTGTGCAGAAGCACTGTTTGAAGAAGTGCCAGTTTCCCTTGCTTGCCAACTCATCTGCTTGTTATCAAATACAGAGAAGTTCATTTTCCTCTGCAAGAGATCAGTCTGACAGACAAATCTTATTGATCCCAAAGTGTGTTATTTCAGTTTGTGACCATGTGCCCTTTTATTTAGAGTGCTGATTAGAATCTGACCCTGGTGCCAATAGAAATGTAAATATTAACTTGCTCAAACTACTTACATCTCAAAACTGAAAAAGACAAACATGTTTGTTGATTTATACACTGAGCCACCCAATTCAAATGCTGGAAACTTTAACTGTTACCCAAGGTAATGTACACCTGCCATTCCTGAAAGAGGTAAGTGTGAAATGATCCACAAACTCCACTTTGTAGGTCTTGGAGTGGAGAAATATGAACGTAGCAGGCTAGATCTACAGAAAAGGGAAGAGCCTTCAAATCGTGGCACAGAGCAACAGACACGGGCAGTGAAAGCATGATGGAAAGAACACCATTTGGACCACCAGGAATTATCTGAGAAGAGGCTACGGCTAAGGAACCCACCCCAAAGAGACTGAATTTTCATGCTAAGTGGGACAAAATTCCACTTTAATCATTCACTGTAATGAGTAAATTAAAGAACTTCAATACCGAAATCCATATGCTACAGTGATATGAAACATATGGAAACCGTAATGATGGGATTACAGAATGAAAATTAAAGTAAATACAGAAGTAGGTAGAAGTTGAATAATTTCAAAGAAATGCGCACAGGAAAATTGCTGATGAGATAAATTAAGCAAAATTGCCCTTTTTTCAACAGTTACATTTCAAGAAAAAACTGGGAGTCTACAGGACCAGGATTTAAAGATACAGGAGAGCCAAAACTCATATTTATTGATATCAATTGTCTTCATCTACATAAGGATTTCAGATATCATCATTCAAGTTTGTGTCAACCTAAACTTAAAATTACAATTGCATTTGCTGTCTATTTGACCACAGGTCATCTTCCTAATTTGCTGCCCCAACAGCTCTATCATTCCATCTCTAACACTTACCATAAATCACTCTCTGTATTATTTTATACTAAACACTGTACCTAGGCCTACTGAAAGAGCTTGGATTAAGTGATAGGTTTACACTAGGGAACTGAGGAGCTCTGCAAAGATACCTAAAGAATTTAAAAGAACACATTAAACTTAAATGAAGCAGTAAGCCATCCAAAAGGAGTTCTCAGGAAACACCAACTGACTCGGTTGAGCAATCAGCTTAAGGCCAAGTAAATAGGCAAATGCATCAAAACCAAGGCAGAGATAACACTTGAGCAACCTAGGACTTAGTCTCATGTGACTTTTATCAGTGACAGCAAGAAAAGTGGAATGAATGAATGAAGAGAAAGAACAGCCAATGACCAAGAAGGCATGGACAACTGTAACAGGTTTTAACTAGTCACGGACAAGACAGAGGTGAGACAGATAGTAAACTGGTATGTTCATATTTGGCCTCCAGGATGGGTTGTCATGTTCTATTCCTTCCTGGTTGCTTTCTCAGAACTCTCAAATGAGGATTAGGGAATCAAGTCACAGGCTGAAATTCACTCTCCTGGTAGTCCATATCAGAATACCCTCTCTTTACAGGTGCTGTAGCCCAGGTTCCATCATGACTGTTACCATCAGCACCATCTCCAAATAAAACAAGTTTTCCGACACATGATGGGTGTACATTCAAGTTTAACACAGGCTCACAATGTCTCCATCTTACCTCTGCAACAGTCAGCCAACTTACACCCTCTAGAACTGGAATACAGAAGGATCCTCACTTCAGCCAAATCCAGTAAGTATCACTGGTACAGAAGCCTTGACATTTGCCAGAGACTGGTTGCTAGTTACCCTGGGCAGAACAGTTTCAGGGGAACCAGGAAAGAAAAAGACATAATAGAGAAGCTCCAGGATGAAATTAGGAGAGGAACTCAACGTCCTAACTGCAAACAGCACTTTTCATGAGGACTATCAGCCACAAAAGTGTCACACTCAGAATTTAGCGCAGACCAGATAATACACAGGAGAAAAGAATGAAGGAGCTAAAGACTGAATATAATAGATACCTTCAGATAAATTATCTACACTGTGTAAGTGCATCACTTTAGCAATGGTAAAAAATAATTACAAGAGACCACTTGCTAATAACACATCACTTTCTAATTCACATTTTCTCTGGCTGTCAGCTGCACATAAACCCTTGCTGATTTCACAATCAGGTACTATAGAAACCAGAAGGCACAGGTCCAAAAATGACAGTTGTATCTGGGAAGTCTATTCTGTGGTATCCTATATAAATTGCTGAGTCTAGCTGCCTGCCTACAAACTACCCTTTTGGTATTCAGACTGATCTTTAAGCATTTCAAATAAAAAATGGTGTATGTAATTTCTTTGGGCTGAACAACTTTTGTGGGTTCCCACATCCAACAGACCACGCAGATGTGTGTGTAGTAGGACTACCTCCAAAAAGCTGGGCATACTGTGCACCAACACCCCACAGCCTCCACCTCTAAAAAGCACTTACAGCCACATTTGATTAGAGTGTATATCCAGTGCAGCAGCTACGTTGATTTTCCCATAGGGATGCTTACTAGAAAATCATGATTTTAATAAAGACACAAAGGCCTGCCTTAACTCCTTTTAATATATCTACAGCAGCAAATAAAACTTCAAAGTCACAGTTATATAAACAGTCATGTGCTAGAGTGCCCTTGGTCCCCTATTTTCCCTTCATGATTTCTGTGACCTATAATAGGTAAGCAGCACAGGAAGTCACTGTCCTCTTTGAATGGAATTTCTGGCTCGCTCCCTTATCAACGGGATGATTGTTCAACTCTTGACCTCCTCACAAAATGGTTTAGCAGTGTTGCTGGTGCTTGAACCAAATTTCTCTGCTGCAGGCTGACCTAGAGAGAGCAGCTCGGCTGCAAGAAGGAACTGCCAAAGAGCCACAGCTCTTCTGTTCTGTCCTTCTCCCCTGTGTTTAAGTTGTGTGAAAATACTCACACAATTAGATAGGGAAAGAAGCCCTAGGTAGGACCCTGTATTTCATCTCCACATCTTCTAAGATAATAATTTTCCTAACTGGAGGGAAGGAGGGGAGGAGAAAAGCAAGGCACAGTTTTTAAAGACAGGGCATATATTCTCTGCTTTTATCCCTAACTTTAATGACTTTGAAAAAAATCCATGTTACAAGAAAGCCCCAGAATATTCACCTAACAATTTCTCTAGTACTGCTTTTTTGAAAGACAACTGCAAAATGAACAAGATTAGAGAACATTAATTACCTTTCAGTAACTAGAACTCTTCCAGATGTTTTGCCTATGTGCACAAACAACTGAATGCGCACAAGTATCGTGCATTCAGGTTTGTCAACTGCTAGACAGTCACAGAATATCAAAATGAATGTACAGCATCTCAGTTTCCTTTCAAAGGCAGAATTCAGGTGTGATGGACTCTTCCAAGGAACAAGGGAATCAGGACAGATTACTGAAAATGCTTATCACAGATAACATAAAACTGTCTTTATTTCCTGTCCCTCAAAGGAGAGGAATTTTATGGTAGATGGGAAACAGAGGCAGTGGCCTTCTACTTTCAGCCACAAGAAATAAATGTGTCAAGTGGGTTTCATTAGCTGCCAAAAAGATCCATCTTTTACCAGCAAGTATCCACAGAAGAGGACAGAAGTACACAGTTTCTCCTGAGGAGAGCTGTCACCACCTGATGAAGATTCTCAGGGCTGGCTGACAGACCACAAGATAGGGCCTTATGGTGACAACAACTCTGATCTCCCCCCAAAACAAGTTCAAAAGGTAACTCCTAGAACGATGGATGTTTGACATATTGCCTCCAAGAAAGATTACCTATTCTTCTGTTCTAGACAAGAGGTTATAGTTAGTAGCAATGGGATTAGTGTTTGAGGAGTGTCACTTCCACTGGGACTCAGAGATTTTAAGCACCAAAGAAACAGGCATCACCCTACAGTGCAGTGAGAATACTGAGGTATCAAAAGCTCAAGACTGAGAGAAGAAGTGTCCTGTGCCCTCTCTTAGATTGGCTCTGTTGTTTGACTGCTTGATGAGCCAAGAATTAAGAATTTCAACTCACTAATCTGGCAGAAAACTACTCACTCTGTCAAAAAATCATCAGAAAATTGATGTAAAGGAGGCAGGAATGAGAAAACAGGAGGAGTGAATAATCTGAGCCACCTATCTCCTCTGGTCTTGTGGGGTGCAAAGTATATCATGTCTTGTCAGTGAAAAACACCAGAGGATTCTCTCTCCCATCCCAAACCTTGACAACATACTACACCTCTCAGGGAAGAGTTGGCCCATGCAGTCAGGATGGCCACAATATGATGCTTTAGACTGCTTTAGAAGCCTTATCTGGGATACCTGCAGCTGGGCTGGCCCCCACAGACTCTGATACTAATTAAAAAAACGTCTTCTCTAGAATTGGCTGGCAGCATCTTCCTGGTAGAAGCAAAGTTCTACAGACCTTTACAGTGAAGCCCAGTAATCAGCAACCGTGAAAAGCAGGTGGGCAGAGTAGGATGTCTTATAAAGTAATAAATAACAATGTTACACATAAATAGTATATGTGTATTAGAATACATGTATAATATTTGCCTCACTATAATTTCTAATTACTTGGTTATAGCTGGATTTTGCCACAGTTTGAGGCTCAGTGATCCGAACTACTCGTGGTGTGTGCATGAAACAGAATGGAACACACATGGCCTTGGAGGAGGGGAATACTTCTGAAGACCATTTCTCAAGTGGTATGCCACAGAATAGCATCCTACACAAAAAGCTTTCATCAGCTGTCTTGACCCGACTTGTTCACCAGGGAGGCAATCCTGCCACTCTACTCAGCCCTAGTGAGGTTGCTTCTGGAATACTGTGCGCAGTTCTGTGCTCCTCGGGATAAGAGAGACATGGATTTCTTGGACTGGGTCTAGTGGAGGGTTACAAAGGTGATGAACAGACTGAGGCATCTCATAGGAGGAAAGGCTGAGGGAGCTGGGCCTGTTCAGCCTTGAGAAGAGACAACTGAGAGGGGCCCTCATCAATATATACTACTATATGAAGGGAGGGTGCCAAGAGGCTTTTCTTAGCGGCACCAAGCAATAAGACAAGAGGCAACGGGCAGAAACTGATGCCCAGGAAGTTCCACTGGAATATGAGGAAGAACTTCTTTACTGTGTGGGTGACCATGCACTGGAACAGATTGCCCAGAGAGGCTGTGGAGTCTCCCTCACTGGAGATATTCAAGAACTGTCTGGACACAACCCTGTGCCATGTGCTCTGGGATGACCCTGCTTGAGCAGGGAGGTTGGACCAGACGACCCACTGTGGTCCCTTCCAACCTTACCCATTCTCTGATTCTATGATCAACACCTCAAATAACTGGAGAGAAGGTAGACAAAGACAGTTGATTTTTATGATTGAGGTTTTCAGAAGAAACAAATATTTCTAAAGTCAGCTTATGCTGCAAAGGCTGGCTAGTAGCCCCAAGACAGGTTCATAAAACACACAGAGTGTCAGTAAAACAATAGAAAATCATGTTCCTTACAAAACATATTTTATGTTACCAATGTTCTTGTAACAGTTTTATGGAGACTGGGCAAAATACCACAGCCAGACTTATTGAAAGTTTCTTCCACAGGCCCTCACGAATATCCTACAATAACCTACAGCTGAGGCTGGGCACATGTTTTGTAAAGCACAAGATAGCGATCGGACTGATTTATACACTAAAGGAATGTGGCCAACTGAAAACCTGAAGTCTGTACATTAACATTTCAAAGGAATACACCTCTTCTGCCCAATGTAAACAGAGAGGATGATAAACTATTTGCTATAAAACCAAATACTTTTTTAGACAGCAACTTCTGAGGCAGATTGAAGTCCCTTATCAGGCATTTCAGGCTTCTCTTGGTCTTTTAAACCCAGCTATGATATCAGTTTAAATCTCTCATAGATTATTATAAATTTGAGGACAAACTATATGTTCAGGAGCTCAACTGTTATTCCCACAGTTCTGGTGGAAATGGGGAACAGCTTTAACAATCTTTGATGGTTCAAACTGAACTATCTCAGTCTACACAGAGAGATTCCCTGCACCTGGAATGGCAGTATATCATTTGCATCAGCGCACATTTATTATTGTGGGATCACTTACGTGTTAAGTTCCGTACAGCAACTGGAAGGTCTACCTTTTCTTAGGTATAAGGAACTATAAAACCTCGTTAAAATTACTTTTAGCTAGCCAAAATTTACTTTGCTTGTTCATTTGTTTCACTCTAGAGAGATGTCTAAGGCAATAGGTTTTTGCAATGGGAAAGTATCAGATCACAAAAGGTAACAGGGATGCTGGCACCGCCAAAATAAGAAGAGCTAAACACCATTCTCAAGACTTCCATTATCCTTAGCATATCTCCTCATAACAGAGACAAGACCTATCATGTCAGCCTAGCTCACAAAGGAGGGAAAATATCCTAAAATTTCCCAACATGGGCCTTCACTAGAAATGAAACACCAAACAATTCAAGCTAACAATTTGGAAAAGCTGGCTACAACCACAAAATTCCTAAATAAGGAAATTTAGTTTCCATGCTAGATCAAATTATTCTGGGAGATAATCGCTTGAATGCCAATGTTCACTATAGAAATCCATAATATTTTAAAGCAATCATTCAATAGCATTTAACTCCATGAATGAGATTTTATTCCCTTGGCAGGTCATTAATGAAACCTTCTTTGAGAAGTTGCTTATGGAACACAGAACTAGTGTCTCTATTAGGAAATTCTAAGCAGAAACACAAAACTACCTTATCTTAAACATAGTCTATTTGCAAACCAGAGGCTCAGTTACTCATTTCCAAATGGCTACGTGCTTTGTAGTAGTCCAGTTCTCGGTCATAGTTTTCTATTGTATATTTGAGGCAGAAGACATCAACACACAGAATTTCTTTTTTTTTTTTTTCCTGACAAAATCACAGGCTGCAATTATCCCTGACTTACAAACAAAAAAGAGATAGAAGGAAGGACACCCATTATCAAATTAGACAATCTGAATGAGCTCAAGCGAGGAAGTAACTCAACACTCTCAATCTATCATCACACAGTTCTGTTGAGGTGTTATGGAAGACAAGATCCATTCACTTGGACAGTTCTGCTTGAGAAAATTGAAAGATCATACTATGTTATTAATATATCTAAAACAAAAGAAGCAGAATAACAACCTCAGTTCTTTACAACTATCATCCCTTAAAACATAATGGAGTTCAAGAAAAGAGGTGGGCAAATGTGAATAGTTATGGAATTAGACAAAAACTTTACCTATGACCTGGAATAAAAGGCTCAGAAATAAAGGAAATTTATTCATTTCAGAGAGGTAAGCCTCTCCCTCAAATGGCTCAAGTAAGACCAGAGGAAGTTTTCTGTGTACCCTACAAAGCTTTTTGGTGCTGTGATGATCAGTCTCCAAAACGAAGGGTAAGTATAAGACATGCTTAGAGAATCTATTTATCAACTCCATGGCTCAAGGCATTTTAAAGTGATTATATTCTTCTTGGCTGCCAGTGGTATCCACAAAGCTTTGGCAAGCACTGGAGGAAAACTGGGAGAAGAACCCTTAACGGTATCGCTTTTATGTAGCAAGATCTACCCAAGAAAAGAAACCTCTATACCAAAACTGAAGTAATTATGAATAGTACAGGTTTTTACATCACATTTTGTATGATCTAAGTATCAAAAAAATGTGGGAAAGCTTTGCTTATTAATCTTCATTTAACTTGGTAACAAAATTGGTGTTTTGCATACCTGTGTTCTCTGGTCTTGAGCTACGTCTATAAACTGCCTACTCTTACTGAGTGCCTTCATCAGCAAACAATTCATCTTAATTAAGGCCTGCACCTGACCTGCCACCTCCCCAGAACTGGCTGCAGTGATAGCTGTCGCAACTCTTTACTGCAACAAAACACATCTTCATTCACTGAAATGCACTGCAAGCCTCGGCAGTCACAACCCCAACAGTAAAAAAGGAGGCATGGAAATCCTTAAATATTCCTCACAATTTACAGCAGCCAAGAATAAAGTTTATGCTGTAGATTATTGTAACACTGATTAACCCTCAATACGTGCAACTCGTTTTATTGTGGTTAGTCATTCAAAACTGACAGGGTCACCACAGCAATGTGATTTTAGTAACCCTTACAGTTGGAAAGGAAGTGGATGAGGAGCTGCAAGTGTCAATTCAGCTGGCAAAAAAAGTGAGAAAAGTATTCAAACATCTATGCTTTGTTGCATACAAACAATTGGCAATGAAAATAACTTACTGATCACTACTGTAATTCATTATTATGGCTTGGGGATGACCATAAGTATACAAGAAGTTCTCATTACCTGAAAGATTAAAATTGATCTAAAAGCTCCAGAAAAAAGCCACAATCACCTATGTTCTGAGCTGTGCTGTGCAGAGCAATTCCCAACTTTCCTACAGGACGAACCATTGACCAAGAGGCTAATCAAGGCACCAAAACCACACTGGCTGATTACCCGCTCCTTCACCCATTCATTTCAAAGAGCTGCCCTCGTGTGTTGTGCACACCATATAGTATCATGCCCTTAAGCAATCCAGAGTAAATTTACCATAGCCACCATCATGTATCAGAAAAAATTGTCTGCTAAGGTTGATAAATCAGTCAATTACCTGCTTCCTTGACTTTTATCCTTGTGTAAATGTTTTCAACCTGACATTACCAGTACATGTGAGAAGACGACCTGCACATTGCCAAAACCAACTATTTAAATTACTAACAAATCCTTAATTACTATAAACAAGATTACAACAGGCTTATTTAAAAAAAGGTTTCTAAACAGCAAAGTGATAGCTCCAGAAAATAAAGCTCCCTTGCTGTCACTATTTGAGGCTGCTGTCTCCACATTTACTCTTGCTCTGTGTACGACCCTCGGTGCTCCCTCAGCCCACCTGAATGCCACAGCAAGAGCACCTGCTGTCTCTCCATCGCTGCTCCTTGCATGGCTGAGCATGTACACAGGGCATGAGGTTCCCAGTCTCCCCTCAGCATCTCCTATGAGGTCCAAACCACCTTCCTCCCCAAGCCACGTGCTCCCTACACATTATAAAGTAGGAAGAAATCATTAATATACCAGAGGAAGGTAAGACAAACAAATACTATTAAAGACCTGCAGTTACTGACTGTATCTTCAAGGCAGAGCTGCTTCAGTGTTCCTGGTGGGAATCTAAAGAACAGTCCAATGCTCGCAGGTGGCAGGAGAGTGTGGAAAAACCACAGGCTATCATCCTTGCCAGTGAGCTGATCTGGGCTAAAAATGGAATATTAAATCTACGGCAAGGTAGATGCATGTGAGTTCAGGTAAAATTTCACTTTCCATGCTTCCTCTCTCACTGGTAAGAGTAAGAGATTTCCAGAACAGGAGAAGAGAAAATACCTAATACAGACACTGAAAACAGAAGTACTATTATATACCATTCTTCTTCCTCTACACACAGAAGTTATTAAACACAATGGACCATGGAATAGATCTGGTTTCCTGTATCTCTTCAAAGGCATAGTCAAAGTTTGGAATTGAGAGGTGGTAAACTCCCACCAGGGTTTGTACAGAGGCAGACTAATGTAAGCCTAGCATAGCTCCAATACTTGAGAAAAGCTCTATTAGAAGTTTTCAGCAGCACTGCAAAAACATACAGCAGTACCAGAACACATCCAGTCATTTCAAGGAGCATGCTTTCCAACTTTCTCCCTACTTACTTCTGTTCCCCCCGTAGCATCATCCTGAGGGAAAACTGCTCTACAGATGCTCAAACAACCTCAATAACTATTACCTCAGTTTCCTCGAGAAACTGCTAGGTGTATCTTTCCTACAGGACCTAATTAGAATACAGGCTCTGTTTCAGGCTGAAACTATTTTTTCTGTTTTTCACACGTGCCTGGGACAGCAGGTTGAATCCCTGGCTCATACTCCTATGCAACATACATAACCAACAAAGGTAGAGGAAACAATATTTCCTTGTCTCTTTCTGATGTCTAACTACTTCCTGATGTCTAAGTACTACTGTAGAAAGTACAACTTTCAGTTGAAAGAGCAATCAGAAGCCCTACAGAAGAACATGGTATTTTTGAGCTGCTTTCTCCATGACTACTGTCTCTAATTTCCTGAGCCAGGCCATCAATGTTGAGGATAATACAAATGGCAACCTTCACTTTTCCTCTTCTCTCCAGTGCTTAAAGGCATGCTGTGTCTTCTCTTGAACCAGTTCCAAATAACTTCTCATTCTATTAACTTCTGAAACCGCCAGTAGTCTTTAGGGAGTGACACTGATAAAGCACTGATATTAACAAAATGAAAAATTACTATTTCTCCACTTTCCTACCTTTCCTGACCAATCTTCTTCAGCTGGTATAGAAAACTTATCATAAATATTGACTGGCAAAAGGTGAAAAAGAGAAAAATCATCAGTGATAAAAGCAGTGATTACACCACAAGTGGTTTTGAAGAAATAGACAGAGAGACAGAAGAAAACTAGTCCTCATCAGTGTAGTAGTCCTACACAAGGATTAAAGCTGAAAAAGGCTGTGTGTGAAGCTCTGCTGATAGGTGTGAAGATTCTCTAAAGAAAACTCCCTGTTGAGCTCAAGTTAAAAAACCAAAAACCAACCACCCAAACAAGCACTCAAAATGCCAGAGATCTCATGTCTGTAAACTACACTGCCAAGGCTCCAGACATCCCCACAATCATCATATAACCCCAACAGCTCTGTCATTGCAGTCTAGAGCTCTTGGACCCAAAAACTGTTTGAACACAGATACAGCTCACAGCACCAGTAAAACAGCATGAGAAAAATTCTTACTGGCCAAAGGGTGGTTTTCACCTCCCCAGCACGAAGTTAACCCAGGTAGTTTCTAAGGAAGAAAGACAAGCACAGCATCTCTATCTCTGTCTCTTTATTCCTGCAGGAGTCTGGCTGTCTGCTCTCCATATAAAGGACATATTAGAGCTTGAAAAACTGTCAAAGAACTGGTTGTATTTGCCTACCTTGATGAGCTGATGTGGTGTTGTACACTCTGACCTATGCATACTCTGACTTTTTTGGTTAGCTCGTTATTTCCTTCTCTGAGCATGAATAAGACATCTCGCCTTCCCAACGGTCCCCGTGGCATTCCGGCAAAAGCATTTCATTCCGCTCGATTGGGAAGAATCACTACTGCTACATATTCAATAATCCAAACACTTCAGTTCATGTGTAGGGCCACGTTCTCTCCTGTGTGGCACGTGAGTATTTGGCAAAGGATGCGCTCTGATTCTCCCTTGTGTTTTCTAACCCAGACAGAGCCTGGACACTGGCTTACCAACAGCAGCTGGAAATGGCTGTTAACCAGCAATAACTAGATCTGAGTGCATTCCAGCCACGGTTTCATCTCTAACTCTTTCCATCTCTGATTCATAGGCTATTCTAAGTTTTAGTGCTATGAAGATGTATGAAATAACAGTATTATTTCTCTCCTAGAAACATCCCCCACTCCCATGCAATAAGAATCCTGGTCTGGGAAGGCCAAGGCAACTTCTGTAACATTTGCATTACCCTAACAGCACAAGGGAGATCAAAGGAAAGCTGCAAAGATGGCCCTTTCCTGATAATAAACATAAAGTTCAATCTTAAAAATAATGTTAAGTGGAACTCAGTGAGGTCATCTTAAATCATTCTAAATATTGAACTCAGAAAGGTAGTGTGAAAGCAAATGCTGTGAACTTTCTTTACCTTTTATTAACATACAGAAAGAGAAAAACCCACAGTAAGCACTCAAAACACTGACTCTTAGGAAAGGACTTTTAAAATATATGGAATTGTTGCTTTAGAACACATTTATTAAAGTTGTTTCAGGGATCAATAAATTAAAAGAAACAAAGTCAACTAGAAATCCCTGTCACCTTAATATGTAGCTGGCAAAAAAAACCAAAACATGGGAAACCTCAGATCAACAGTGCCTGTAATTATCCCTATTGAGTTTACAACTCCTATCAAGGGGTCACAAAGCAAAGGGAAGAGCTCACAAACTGTATGTATGGCAATGTTCAACCACAGCAGGTAATAACAGACCAGAGTACCAGCTTTAACTAAGATCTCTTATAGTTTTGACTAGTTTCTGTTTACTTTTGCTATAAGCAGCTTCTGCTCTACTTTTGGTAAATAACGTGCTCCTCATTTACCATTATATTCTGCCTGAAGTGCTGATGCTCATTAGCTTTCCAACTGGTTCAGAAACAAAAGGTTTAGGTTTCAGATACTGAAATTATTCCTTCCTGTACATGCCATGGGAATCTACTTCCCTATAATTTAATTTTTTCCCTCTCTCCTGAAGTCAGATTAAAACATGGCAAATTATATTCTCTGTGTTTCTAATTCCTCCCACATGCATGATATTATGGTAACATATCTAAGGGAAGCTTCAAGAAGTGTTTGTTTTGTCGTGCTGTGTTTGCTACCAAAGACAGCTGCTTTCTGTGTCCCTGAGAGGATTGCTTGGGGTTAACAAGCAAAGCCAAATAAGAGAGGATTAGGATGCTTCTCCTAGTGGTAGGCAAACACACAGAAGCAGACCATGTGGAACAGGCACTCCTCAATTCCAGGCACACAGTTTTAGGTACTGCCTCAGCTTTCAACATTAAGAAGTCAGAGGTCACATAATTAACATGCAAGCACTGAACAAGAAGTAGGCATTCCTCAAATCTTATTTTAAAGAAATCTAGGATTCTGTGCAAAGAAATCTAGGATTCTGGTACAAGAAACTAATGCTGTGGCTACTTAGGGTACAGACACAGCAAAAATGGCAGCAACCTGTTTTGACACTCTGCCTAAAAATCCACCTAAAATTCAGATGTAAAGGAATAGCTAGAAGCGAAGCGGAAGTTTCACGTTCATGTCCATTCCATTCCTGGCTCTTTCTGCTGAACAAACAAACAAGTGTGACAATGGCAGTGGGATTTGATTTTATTTTCCCAAAGTGCATTTCTCGGCTGGAAACTCTTGTGAGCTTTACCAACACTTTTTTTGTGCAGGCCAATAAATGCCTTCAAAGACAACAACTCTGATTCTCATGAGAGCATGTCTCTACTAAATAACGCAGTGCTGTGTAGTGATACCTGAGCCAGCTTGAGTATACCCACAAGTAGTAGAGCTGAATTAACCTGGGTAGACTGCTGTGATAACGGCCTCCCATACACGAGGTAGCTTATTTAGAGCTTGCTTTGTTATCTCAATGTGGCACAGCACTGTGCAGGAAGACAATATAAACAATTATGATGAAGTCTATTTAGGCGTTATGGGCAATGTTCAAGTACCTCAAGGTGGGCAGAAGAGCCCCCTGCAGAGTTATTCACTGTGCAAAGAACTCCCTTTGGCAACGCAGAATTGACAAAAGGATTATGTCAGCCTTTCCTTCCCAGAACAAGGAGCAGGGTGAGAGCCTGGGGGCAGCAGAAATTAGAGCAGCTCTAGGCTGTTATGCTTACACTGGTGCCTGAGAAGGGCTCTTCACGGGCTCCAAGTGCTAGAAATACAGGGGTAGATAAGAGGAAGTTCTGCTCCAAACACATAAAGGAATGGGTCCTCAGTCATTAGTTACCAGGTCTAGACTTGGCACAGTGGTTTATAAAGGGAGAGACTCTGGCTGTGCTTCAGGAAAGCAAGCAAACACAGCTACACCACCACCTGCTATCTAGATACACTTGCCTGGCACTCTCTCTGTTCCTTACTTTTCACTCTAGGTAACGATCAGCTGGTGTTGTGTGCTCGTATTTTAATTTTTGAGATGAGTAATTATTTGTATGACTACACAAGTCAAGTGAAGTATGGAAGCTTGCAAAAAATGTCCATTGAAGACACACATGGGGATTACTCATTAAGCTAAATACACACTTATTAAAACCATCAGTTGTTTCAATGCATTTTTCTAAAAGTTACTTGCCCTGATACACCATCTTACAAAATCTAACAGGCACCAATATTCATGATACGTCCAAAACATTCATTCAGAACAGGAAGTTTTAATTTTAAAGCAAAGCTTATGCCAAATCTTCTCCCTTAGAGAAACTTTCAGATAAAACTTGGGACCATGCAGGGAAGAATTCTTTGTACCTGCACAGAAAGCCCCGCCATAGAGGGAAACCACATCCAGGCAGTAAACCCCAGATGAGGGCCAGAAGAGCTATAAGCCCTTCCTGAGAAAGGGAATCCCTAGAGGTAGGACCATGCAGAATTCAAAGGGATGATGACAGCAGTTTGGCTTTGAGTTGCTTCAAAAATTTTATTTCTACCCTAGTGAGAGCATCCCTAACAAAAGAAACAAAACAGTGCAGATGTTTGGAACCTAATTTCATTTTCTGCTGATTATACTACTCATGACAAGACCTCTACCACTTGGTAACCCTTTAATTTTTAATGGAATTTATTCTAAACAGCAACTAAATCATCAGTCTTGCATAAAAACTATCTACTGTGCTATCAGCACTACTTGCTCTTCCCCTCTACTTCCAATCCTGTTGCCAAAGTACTGAAAAGAACAAGGAAAAGGATTATTTATGCAGCCCAGTTTTTCTACCTTTACTGCATGTTTCTCAAAAGCCATAACTCTTTTGTCATTCCAAATTACCCAAACTTGTACTCCATGTGAATTTTTAACCGGCAAAATGGAACAGGCTTGTCTTACTGTTAGGCTTAACTTGGAATTCTACTACTCAGTATAATTACATCACAAACAAGGAAACCCCTTGAAAAGCAGAAAAAATTTTAAGGAACAGAGCTAACTACTAAGCTGATAAGTTCAGGTTGAGAATATTTGTCATCTAGACCAAGGAGGACACCAGGCTGTAAATGCTACTGAAGGTATGTGAGGAAAAGAGAAATTGTTTTTGGGAGCATAACACTGCCATAACTGTGACCCTAAGTTAGTCTGGAGAAGAGGAAAAACTAAAAGACAAGCTCTCATGTGAGTTTACAGGTTACAAGCTGCTGAATCCTTCATTAAAGTAGCCACAATGCAGTGTATAGTTGCACCCATCAATGCTGCCTGAACCCTGCAGCATGCATCCTTTCAAAAGAAGTATGAATCAACATTTTTAAAAGAAAATCCTTGGAGAAAGGGATATTATCCACCTTTTAGAGGTTGGTTGTTTTTTTTTTTTCCTTCAGCCCAATGTAATTTATTATCCTTCATGGCCATATCATCCCATAGCATTTATTGTTCTTGAGAGAGAACACTTAAAGTAGAACAAAAATAAAACTTTTCTTTGAGGAGCAGAAAGATAGAGAAAGGAAGAGAACTCCCCCATCTCCATGAAAACTGGATTCTATTACATGTTGCTGGTTACTTTGTAGTCCAGATATCTTGCATATTATTATTTTTGTAAGGCACATGATACTTTAGCCTTCATACATCCTCAAGGGTTTTGTATGCATAAACCCAAATGATACAAATACCATGAATGGCAAACTAGGCAACAAAAAATGGTGTACTAGAAGTGAAGACAAAATATTATTGAGAAGATACACTCTTCAAGCATCACTCTGGAGCACTTTAACAGCTGTAACAGTAAAAGGATTCCAGGCACAACCCACATTAGCATTTCCTAACCATCTGAACTTATGTCTGTATCATGATTTCTTTGCAATGTGAAAGAAAAAAAAGAGTCCTCTATACAGTGCTTCATGACAAATCACATGCCTTGTGATGCTTCATGTTAGAAAACCTTTTAACTTCCAAAAAGTCCTCTTTTGTAGGTCATGCTCTCATTATCTTGCTCTGGGATCTGGTCTGATTAAATTATAGGAAATTACTAATACTTCACTTTGAACAGCCAGCTCCTCCTGGCTCCTCTTCTTCCTTCTTTTTTTTCTAAACTTAATTCCTCCTACTCCTGCCTTCTTACATATGAAAAAGGCAACAATTCCTCTGTTACAAAGATTAAGTCAGACTCTTCTTCATCCATTTTAAAAGTAAAAATTCTTTCTGTCTGCATGTTCCTACATTTCCCATTCCACTGCTCTACCTGCAGGTTTTCCTGTTTGGTCAACTAAAAAGTTTGCAGTTTTGTTTTAAATCTTTGGCACCCCTACCCTCTCTAAAATCTAATTCATAAGAACCTAAAGACTAAACTAGTTTAATAAGCACAACACTGACTTTTTGGTGGTCCAATCTATACTCCAGTGTGATTTATTTATATTTTGTACTATCAGACAACACTAAAACATAGTCTACCATTGATTTGCTGTGGACATTTATGACTGAATGATTCTTATAAGACTGACTGAGTTTGTGTAACAAAAAAGAAAATTAGCAAGCAAATTTAAGGAGACAGAGACTTTACACATCAGACAGGATCACCATGAAGGGAGAAGGTATTTCTGAGAAGTTTGGGACAACTTCACTAGCACAACAGGGACAAAATAAGAACAGTATCCTCAGATGGAATAATGGGGATGTTACTCAATCCACCAAAAGGCTGCTGTTTATTTGAGAGGTGTTATTAACCTAATCGTACTACTAATAACAATAATTCTCCCTACATGGATCCTCTTGTTGACTATGTGCTAGATCATGATCCCTGCAGTGGTTAAGAGGTTAAAAATAGTAAATATGTTAGAAGAACAAATAAAAACTTCCCCTTACACATGCAATGTGTGCTAGTAAAGTAATACAACCATTTAAAAGAGAAAGATTCCTGTTCCTGGCAAAAGTATTTTGTCTTGGAGGCAACTCTTTAATGCTAAATGACAGTAAAGGCTTTCCTGACATTGGGAAGTCTTTTGAAAAACCTATCCAACACACTTCCTCTCTTGCTATCAGAAAGTATCAAATGAAGCAAGCTACAGAAATAAAAAAGAAGGAAGCTCTAAATCACTATTAATTTACTTGTTTGACAGTATTTTCTTTGTCCTCCGATGATATAATCGAGCAATAAAAAACCAATATAATAAAAAGCTTCACAGAGTTCAAGTGGTTTTTTACTGTATAGAAAGAGCTAACACTTCAACAGGGTATCTGGAACATCTAACACTGTACCTGACCACGAAAGCAAGAAGAGTTATGCCCCCTTATTATCACTTATCTGGTTTTTGATATTGAAACTAATGTTGTATCAATTCCACATCTCCTTCTTTAACAAAATAAATCTAACAGAAAATTCCACTGCAGTTCATCCTACATTAAAAGCATTCCTCAGAAACTAGCAGGAGTTCAAACTTCTCAGCGTAGCATCTGCTACTCTGTAACAAATGCAAGCTCTGAATAAATAGAATTGTGGCATTCATTCACAAATTGCATTGCTGACAAGCCTCCCAGACAGAATCAAACCCCAAGGAGTATCGATTGCTACACTTAAGGCTATGTAGTGATCTAGATCTTAAACGTTTACTCGAGTGCCTCAAGACTTCCCAAAACTTCTACTTTTCAGGCTGAGCTCTTTCAAGTCACACGGAGCAGTTCAAAGGTAACAGACTTCCAGGAATTTTCAGTAAAGAAAATAATAGTCTGAGGTAGAATGGAAAGTGAAGCAACAAGGAGAACAAAAACAGGGTAAAGTTGTATTTATACATGTATTTTTAAAGATTCTTATGCTAACTCAATAAATGAGAAACAACTATTTAAGTGCTGAAGTGGTTGAATGGGAGGGAAAAACCTCCAACACACGTACACACAGGAATGAGCAAAATTCCTTTAAACATTCCAGTGCAAATGAATTGACTTGTCCAAGGTAGTCACGTCCAAAAATAATCATAGGACAAATGTGTACTGGTCAAACTTGTAAGTTATAGACCTAACTCTGTCATTTTAAACTGAGTCTACACTGTTGTAGTATTTAGTTCGGATATGAATGAGCCATTGTCTATCCAGGAACTCCTAAAATCCTTTCCTCATTCCTTTGTATCTTAAATTAAGAAGGATGCACTTTCCTTTTTATTTCACAGAGTGTGAGTGAGGACATTCTGCTGCCATATGTGGCTAAACAGTTCCCCAAAACTGACTTCTTTACACATGAAAACTCCACTTACAATACATGTAAATATTGGAGTCTCAAAGGGCCCATCCATCTGACTGAACCCTGAGGTTCACCCTGCTTTGAGCAGGGGGCTAGGCCAGACGACCTCTAAAAGACCCTTCCAAACTAAATTATGTTGTAAACAACTGCAATGACTGAAAGCTCAACCTTAACTCTGCCCTTTTAAGCAGATGCCGCCAAAACACACTATTATTGCATCTAATTATATCAATCCTTCTCTTCCTTCAAACACTGAAGCGTCAGTATCCAGCAACTCCCTTGAAAATGAACTAAACTCTCGGAGCAGCCTCATACATCTCTAGCAAACTCTTGCACAGAGGACTTCTTCACCATGGCGTGTGTTTTGGCAGTGCAGTCTTCTCATGTGGAATTACCTCTAAATTTACACGAGGGCTGTCCAGTGAAGTCAATGGACAGAAGTATAAAATCAGGGTCTGGGTCACCAGCAGCTCCATACTATCACTGCAAGCAGCCTGACAGTGTTCCTCAGGTGCATTTCAGGGTACATAACAATTTATAAGAAACTAATTAAGGCCTAGAAATCCTGAGAACACAGCTTCCTACTCAAGCTGTACTAGAGTTGACAAGGACTTGCCAGACCAAGTTACATTTGCTCAGTTACACTGTAACACTGGTAAATTATTCTGTGTATCAACATCTGACTACTTATTTTCCCAAACAACTGCAACAGAATCCAAAATATCACAGGGAGTTTCAGTAAGGTGCTACATCGCTTAGGTGTACTGGAGACCATTCACGAACCTGTCACGTAACTCAGGAGTGAATCACAACAGCAATGCCCTCAATGGGGCAGAGTTAAGGTTGAGCACAGCATTAGCCAGCTTCTTTTGGGATGCCCGTGGTGCACTTTACAGTTCTGCCACTGTTAATACTTCAAGATGAAATATGCACTCTGTCCCGCTAAGAAATGTATTGCTAAAACCAGTGAGAACTGTGGAATAAAAATGTTTTTTACACTGAGCATCCATTAAAGCAACATGTTGCTAAAACAACAACAAACCCCCCAAAAAACCCACAAAAACCCCTTAAAACCCAAAGTAAGACCCCTAATCACTATTTACAGCATCTGTACACTGAATTCCAAGGCATTTGCTGAATCTAGAACACTATTATTCTGAGTGACCTGAAGTGTTATTATTGTCAAATAACAGTTTTTTGATTCAGTTGCAAAAGAAATTAAAATAAATAAATCCCACCGAAAAGTAGCGTTCACGTGGGACATACGGTGTGTTTGCGTATCACACACCAGGAAGGAAAAAAAAAAACAACCCACCCAAACTCCTCCAGTGAACTGAACTAAAAAAATTAATCCGAAAGAAGTACAGATTAGGCCGTGTAATTTAAAAAAAAAAAAAAATAGCAACACACGCCGAACTCTATTCGCACAATGAAGGCAATTGTTCGCCGGCCCAAAAAAAGCCGTGGCCTCCCCCGGCGCGGCGGTCAGGAGGTCGGGGCCGCGGGCGGCCGCAGCCGCAACCCGGCGGCGGGGGCAGCGCGGGGCCGGGGCCGCGGGGCCGAGCGGAGCCCCCGGGGCCGAGCGGAGCCCCCTCCGCCGCCTCATCCGCGGCGCGCCCGGGCGAGCCAAGATGGAGCCCAGGTTTGATGTCAGCCCCAGGGGCGGGCGGAGGGCAGCGCCGGGGCGGGGGCGAGGGCAAGGTCAGCCGCCAGCCCGGCGCGGCCCCGCCGCCTCCGCCCGCCCCGAGAGCCCCCGCGGGGCTCCTGCCGAGCCGGTTCCCCCCCGCCATCTCCCGCCCCATCACCGCCCCTCCACGGCCGCGCACGGCCCTGCGCGCCCGGGCTTGGCCCCTGCCCCCGCCCGCCGCGCCGGGGCCGGGGCGCTGCAGAGGCGGGCGCCGAGCTCCCGCTGCCCCCCCCGAGCCGAGCCGAGCCCAGCCGAGCCGCGCCAGCCGCGCTCTGCGCGGGGAATCGGCGTTACCGGCTCGGCTCCTCCGCCGAAGGGCTACGCGGGGACAAACGGCAATAGGAAAGGATGGGGAGGGGGGAGACGGGGGAATAACCTCCCCGCCCAAAAACCCAAACATCAACCCCCCCACGAGCAAAGCCCACCGCAACTCAAGCCCTTTTGACTCGACTCGGGAGGAAAGGAAAAGGAGTGACAAATATCTGCGGGGCTGCAAGTGCCGCCCCCCCTTCCCCCCTCGCCCCCAGCCCGGCGCCCCCCCTCGCCGACACCCCCATCCCGGCGCTGGAAGGGCGCTGGGAGCGCTGCCCCGGCCCCAACGCCCGCAGAGCGGGGCGGGGGACGCGCCGCGCTCCGCCCGCAGCGGCGCCCCGCGGGCAGGGGCAGGAGCCGCCCCGGTGAACTCCCGGTGACCGAGCCCGGCTCCGGCACCGGCGGCTCAGCCCTCGCCCTGCCCCGAGCACGGCGCGGAAGGGCCGCAGGCACGCTCCGAGCAGATGTGCCGGGGACAGACAAACAGACAAATGACCCCTCCATCCACCCCCCGCTCTCCTTAAACCAGCCCTGGGGCCACGCAGGGGCAGGGTATTTTTAGGTCTCTTCCCTTCCCCTCCGCCTCCCTCTCAATAGCTGCCGAGCGCTGAATACGAGGAGAGGGTGGAGAGCGAGCGGCAGAAAAGTTAACTGTTTTGCAAAGAGGGGAGAAAAGAGGCAGGGAGGGAGGAGGGAGCCAGCACGGCAGGGTGAGCCGTGTCAGGGGATGTGTGTGTCTGTATGTGTGTGTGTGTGTGTGTGTGTGTGTGTGTCTGTGTGTGTAAGCGCAGGGGGTGCCCGCGGGCGGAGGATCGGATGCACTTTAGCCCTGTGCTCTGCTGCTCTCGTCTGGGGCAGCGCCGCCGGAGCCTGAGTCTCGCCTGGTTCGCCTGACCCTTCATTTCACTGCGGCCAGGAGGAGCCCGGAGCCCGCCGCCGCCTCCTCTCCCTGCTCTGCAGGGACCTCGCCTGCCACGGTCTGCCTCCCCGCCGCCCCCTCCCACGCCGCCGCCGGCGGCCGCGGCCCCCTCCGGGGTGGCCCCGGGGTCGGTGCGGGTGCCCCCGCCGGCCCCCTCCGCGGCCGCTGCCCGCCTGCGCCCCGCTCCCGGGCCGCCCAGCCCCGCCGCAACCTTTAGCCGGGGACGGACCTCTCGGCTGGTTCCGCACAAGACGCCAGCAGCCGCTTCCCCTCTCGCCGCCCTCCCCTCCGGTGTTTAGCCCCCCTCCCCACCCCAATAAAACAGACCCCCCCTCCCTCCGGCCCCAAAGAGAAACCCACACCGCCCCCCCCCCGCCCCCCCACCCTCAGCACAAATGCACAATCACGGGCGAGGGGAGGGAGAGGGAGGAAAGGGTGAGAGACGCGAAGAAAGAAGGGGGGAAAGGAGAGAGAGGAAAAATTAAAAGGGCACAAGGCTGTTCATCACCAACATGGCTGCCTTAGCTCAGACCTAAAAGAGGAATAACCCAGGCTGTGTCTTTGTCAGTTTCACCTCTGTAACCCTAAACTAATGCACGAAACGACGGAGGCGGCTGCAGAGGGGAAGGAGACGGGGAGAGGAGGAAGGAGAAAATGGCAAAAAGAGGGGGCACTTACGTGAAGAGAGGCGCTTGGGCTGCTCCTGCTTCCTCCTGGGCATTTTCCCCCTTTTTTCACATTCTCCTCCTTGGTTTAACGGGAGATCAAATAAGACCGGGAGGGGGGGGCACGGACGGGCACAAAGCCGGGGCCCCCGGGGGAGCTGCTAACCGGGGCGGGTTTTCCCCTCTTCGCCGGGGGAAAGGGGGTTTGAAGCCGGTTTTCCCGGAGCCACCGCGAAGGGCTCCCTCTCCCCCTTCTCTCTCTTTCTTTTCCTCTCCCCCCCACCCCCCACCCCCCCTAACCCACCCCCCCCCCGCAACCCGGTCGTGCACCTGGCTTGTCCCCGGTCGCAGTATCCCTCAGCGGCCGGGGATGTGTTTCCCGGCGGGCGGGCGGGCGCCGTGCCGGGGCGAGGGGGCTGGCGCGGCGGTGCCGAGGGCTGCGCCCCGCGCTCCTGCCGGCCCCTAACTAACACTAACGCCGGGATCAAAGGGCAGCGGCGGCGGCGCTCCCGGCGCGCCCGCGGGCGGGCAGGGACACCCGCGCACACCCCCGCACGGCCCCGGCGGGCGGGCACACGCGCGGGCACACGCACCGACACACGCGCGCCCCGGCGGGGCAAGAGGGGACGGTGCCCCCGCTCCCCGCGGGCCCCGGGCGCGGCGCTGCGCGGCGCGGCGCGGCGGGCGGAGGATGCGCTGCCCCCGGTCCTGCACCCGCTGCTAATCCTCTCTTACCGAAAAAAAAAAATAATTAAAAAAAATTTAAAAAAAAAAAAAAAGGTGTATATGTAAATTTGTGGGTCTCGACCGTTCGCGCTCTGATTCCCTGGTTTGCGGTGGGAAAGAAAATAATAATGTCGAACATTTTTTCGGTTTTTTTTCTTTTTTTTTTTTTTAAATTAAGACGTTTTGTCTTCCTGTGTGTTAGAAACTGAAAAAAAAAATTGTAGTGGTGCAAAGCTCACCTCCATAAAATTTGTTGGATGTGATCAGCACAGGGGGCCCGAGGGGCTTTGCTGCAGCCGAACTTCAGTTCAGTGGAGGGAGGAGGAGAGAATGGTTTATATACGACCCCCTCCGTGCCAAAATAAGCACACAAAGTAAGAAGGGAAGGTGGGCAAGTTGGTATTCTGACGATTTCTAATGCAGGTTTTAAAAAGTGGGAAGAATGCAAGCAGCGTGAAAATCACAACTCCTTGAGAGTGTGTATGTGTGTGTGTGTGGAGGGGGGAGGAAATCAAGATTAGGTCACCCCTAATGGTTGATTTAACTGCTACATGATACTTCTACAGTGCACACAGCAAACTGGACTTCTGAAATTTACTTTTTTTTTCCCCCTGCTATAATGCAGGTATATGAAGCTTTATCCTGAAGCGATTCCAGTGTGCACTATGAAGCCAGGATAGCAGTTTTCATTAACTGATACATACTTTCATTACTTCACAAATCACACATCTTTCTTCAAAGACAGACATGAAGGTGGGGAAAAAAAATAGAAGAGAGATTGGGTCTCACTAAAGCACAAAAGGTACTCCGTGAAAGAGAAGTGCTCTCTTTGTGACTTGCAGTCATTTGGATAAAAGTTAACACAGAGGTTCTTAATGGTTTAAACTCCAAAACCTGTTACTACAATTGAAGTAAAATTATTTGAAGCATGGTTGTTTCATATAGCTCTCTCTTTGTGTAAGAAAACTTTGAACTTAGCGGAATACATAATAGAAATCATGAGTCAGATGTTGCAAAACTTAAAAATATGCATTATTCTAGCATGTATACCTGTGAGAATTTTTTTGCTTTTGACAACCTGACTCATCATTTTATCACACCATCCTCTATCCTAACTTCAAAAAATTTTTTTAAAATAAACAGTTGCCTAGGAAAACACAAACCAGCAAATTTGCAACCTAAATATTTTAGAACAGTCAACTTACACTCTTAATCACCTCAATTTAGAATGGTTTCACATAATCTTATACCCATTTCACAGCCGCAATTATCCTTTCTACAGGAAAAAAATCTAAATAAGATTTAAAAGATTATATGTATGACAAGCTGAGGTCATGCGTGTGCAATTTCGAGTTCAAACCCACATGTACACATCTGCTGAGACAAAACAGACTCCTGACTTCAGCTGGTTTATCACTTCACAATACAGCTAAAATACTTCATTTTCATGGAGAAATTTGCTTATATTTAATCCGGAAGTAAAAACCAAGGTGTATAGCTGACAGTACTAGAGATTTCTGGAGGGAAAGATGAGTCCAAACAGCTGCCTGACTCTTGCTCATGACCAAGAGTATCAGAGTCAGAATTCCTCAGAATATTCAGGTCCTGTCTTTTCCCTCAGTTCTCCGGTTTATACTGGGTTTAGAGATTTGTACAGCATTAGTAGTGATAATCAAAAATATCAGAGGCATTCTTTACCATTGCTCACTAACCTCAACTTTAACATGCCTGAGACTAACAACAGAACTTTGTTCACTAATAAGAGTTGCAATGCTGAACCTACTTACTTATTTTTTAAATGCATTCTAATGTCAATTGTGCTAAACTAAGCCAGCTTTGTGATCAGCATCTGAATGACCCTACCAGTGCAGGAGGCCACAAAGTAGCCATTTTGGAAAGGGAAAGAGTACTGGCCCTGTGATATGATCCACAGCTGCTGTGGCAGCCCTCCTTCAGGTGCTCTAGGAGAATAAGACATAGGAAATACCATGTTCTGCACTGTCACTCTTTCCACCCTCTACTCCTCATACGTTTCTGGCACGTAAATTAATGTTGACATTGTCAGCATTAATTTACAATATGCTGTGCGAGTTTTTTTCCCCTCCATCATTTGAAAACCCCTCAAGGCGGGGTTGAGGTGGCTGCAGCAAAGACACTATGGGAACACAGCTCTCTGAGAGGGTCATGGGGACTGGCACAATATAGAGCAGCATTAAATCTCTCGAAGGGTGACCTTGGCTTCTATAGACACCCCAAAAGTTTGCCTGAGAGTTTAGTGGGCCAATACTTAAGCGTGTTCTGCACTGAAAGAAATCCCAGTGGTTGAATGAATTATCAGGGAGAAACTTAATAAATTCAAGATTTGAAGGGTTTCTAACCCCACACCTGGAAATACTCCATTTGGGAATAACTTGCTTCCTCATATCTATCCTGGCTAATTGTATTACTCCACATATTGTCCTAGTCAACAGATCCAGCCATCACACTGAAATCATAGGCACATCAGTGCTAACTTTGAATTATTTTACCCATTGGTTTAAGGAAGATGACTAAGGCCATAATGCCATTTAAAAAATAATCTTCCATTATGTGTTTGGTGATATAGTACAAAAAAGAATTAAGTCGGCTGACCACACTTTTGAACATTTTTAGTCCAAACACAAGAAAATAGTTGCAATTCTTCCACAGATAACATAATATAAATAATGCATCGTTTCTGCAGGTCCTTCTATTAATAAGTAATGATTGTATGGCACCTTCCAAACACCAAATCTAGTTACACATATGAATTAAGTTCAGCTTCAGAATCCACTCTCGAACAAAGTAAATATTTTCTTCACTTACACATGAGAAAAATGAAACAAATCGAGTAAATAAGGTTTTAAACAGTAATAAATGATGTAACATTCTTAAAACATTTGCAGGGTATCTAGCATCCAAACTGTCTTTACGCAGAGTAAAAAATACTTGAAAAGGTTTTCTAAACAGAAACTGAAAAATTAGCTGGCATCCTTGCTTTATTCTTTGAAACTTTAAGGAGTTCTGTTCCCAGGCTCAGATTTTTTTAAAGAAGTGTACTGAGTGGAAAAATGGGACCATTTTCACCAGTTCTTGAGCTCGCCAAACCAAACTATGCCCACCTCTACTTAAAGTATAGCCTACCAAAATGATGGTCAGGTCAAATGCGTGTCCCCTGGGCATGCAGAGGAGAGTTTTTCAGGCTCCACGGGCTCTTTTTAATGGTACTCCTATCTTTGGATTAATTTCCTATTGAACACAGAAGGTATTTGCCTACAGCCTCTGTATCTTCAATGTGCAACATGAGGCCTCCTGGTTTTCATTGAAATTACCATCACTCTCTCACACCTGTTGCAGGATATCCTTAACAGTCTTCTTCTCTTTTCTGTTTTAATTGATGTCAATATTTCTACTTAGCAGTAACTATGATCCAATCCTGCAAACAAGATTTGGTTATAAACTTCTCTTTGCTCTGAAGCATTTAAAAGGCAAATGCAAAGGGATGAACAAATCCAGAGGATAACAGCTCATGGATGCCATCAGCCACGTTTGCAAATGCTCTGTAAGCAAATAACATTAACTAGTAGGTTTGCAATAATAATAAATAATGACAAGTGACTGGCAAGGCCACCAACCAACTCCTCAAAGGCCAATGAACAATGATCAGAAACCATTGCTGTCCAATGAGTATCATCTTGGAACTCATAAACCATTATAAGTGGGAGATGCATTTGCATAACCAGCAGATCCTAAATGACAGACATAGGGCTCTAGCTTTTGTAAAAGGCAATGAAGTTCTCTTTCCCCAAAATTTTTAACCTTTTCCTTCTTAAAATGAAAGGAAAATGAAAGTGTCACAGCCCATTCTAGGTAAAACCTCTTTTTGCAACCCTGAAAATCACTGACAGTGCTCTCCCAACTGTTTAGCTCCCTATGCCATGCTTGTGAACATACTGAATCAGAAATGTCCTTAAAGACCAAGATTTTCATGAATTCCACTACAACCTCACAGCCTCAGAGTGGAAAGGCATCAGGGAGGAGGAGTTCGATATAACCTACCTAACCTCGCTAAACCACAACCAGCTTTCTCAGTATCTGGCCTAAATCTTGATAAACCTACTGGCCATCATAACTTTAAGACAATTTCAACACAAAATGCTTCTAACTGAAATGCAAATTTAACATATTAATATTTCTTCAGAAGAACCATAGTTTTTATATTTTTCAGCTGTACTAACTGCATAAATGTGTAGCACACTACCTAGGAAAGGTGATACAGCTCCTAATTTCAATTAAAAAAAAAAAAAATCAACACTTAAAGCTGGCAGCCTTAAACCCATGCTGATATACAATACTAGACATTACAGGCCAGAAATGCATTGGATCACACATTAGTGTCCACGTGCATTCGTTGTTACTCAGATACTGTAGGATGCTTCTTCAGATTTACCAAAGAGGTTTCATGATTCTTATCTTACCATAAGTGCAACTGGCTTTTCAGTTGCATAATTCACTATACCACCTCTTCACAGCCCTTTTCTGTAGGGCTGTTTCACAAAAAAAAACCCCAACTAAACAACCCAACAAAAAAACCACCAACCAACCAACCAGTCATGAGAGCCTAGGATTATTGGACTTAAGTCTACAGATACCTGAAACGCAGAATTTCTCCCCCAAATCCAAGCAAGCAACATCTTTCCAGTACAGATTAAATATAGAAAAAATAAATTAATATTTTACAACGTAAAGCACTAAGCAGTTTCTGAAGTGATGAAAAGAATTTGTTTAGTCAACTGAGGACTGGAACACTCAGCTCAGGGCTATTACAGTTACAAATGTGGAAACAGAAAAGGATAAATATCTGCTCCAGTCCTGATCTTTTTGCACCAGTTTATATTCTCCATTTAAATGCATTGAAATCAATAACTTTATCCCACCTTAAGAATAGTCTAAGTTAAATCAGAGTGAGACCCAGAGAACTCTATCATTTTACTTCTTAATAGTTTGTTAGTGACTGGTTAACTGAAAATTTAGGCACAGTTCCGTTAGCAAACACCTGCCATGGTGAAAGACAGTACCATCCTCCTGGAAAAACCACCACCAAACTGTCAAAACAGAATGCATTTGGCCTCCTATTTACTTCAATGTGAAATCTTGCAGCTTAGTTAAGTAACAAGGCAATAGCATTTTAAGCCACAGCTGTTTGCTAAATGAAAGTGTGTCGAAGTTTTTGAACATCTTGTTACGTGTACGTTGAGAGGTAGAGTCTCTGCTGCACCAGCAAGGTGGCAAATTCCTCAGGGAAATCAATCCTGGTTTCTCAATTAACTAGCTGGTTTTCTGTTGTTAAAACACTAGAGTGATACTGAGACTGCGCTGGATCATGAGAACGAACAAGAGTCCAAGAAGCCCACCTACCATCTAAGGCTGTGCATTCACCAAACTCCTCTCTCTCTCTCTGACAGCACCTTACCAGAAACACAGCAGGAGCAAGGCAGGCAAGAAGGGGATGTTGGTGGTACTGATGCCAGCTATGGAATACCTTAACAGCTTAAAGAGATAGAAGGGCAATTGGGAGACAAGGAAACACAGTGATGCCAAGATTTTACGTTTTCAGGGAAAAGAAATGCATTAAGGCAAGGGAGAGGAGGGGTATGTGGAAAGGAAGCTTCTAGCAGAGTTCATCTGCCTGGTGTGATGAGTTTCACAGGGCAGTCAGCTGTACTCAACCATACTGCATGTTCTCAGTAATCAGACCTCACCCACTGGCAGGCAGAAGGGTTTGGGCTGCAAGTCAGCCTCCTGTCACCGCTGCCTGCTGAGCATGAAGTCATGCAGCCAGTCCCCTCCAGTAGGAAATATCTCCTTGCACTGGCACTTCCCCATCGGACTGTGCAACGCAGAGGAAAAGGTTATTTGTCTTTTGAGACACTAGCAATAAAGTCTAGTTTCCTCAACCACTGCTAACACTATTTGATGCAAATACTGTTTCTACCCCCTGCTTCTCAGCAACTCTAAGGCCACCCAGTGTTTTCAAGACTGTAGTTTACAGTAAGAGGCAAAATATTTTTCCATAAGAAATAGACTAATAATAGTGAAAAACCACACGGAGTAGCACAAAATTCATGAGTAGGGAGAAAGGAAAAGACGTAATACCTGGAGGGAAGCAGCTTACATTTCCACACAAAAAAGCTGATGATTGCAAGCTCAATGAGAAAGCTGAGTGCACCATTAAACAGGTTTGCAGATGATATAAAACTGGAAGGAGTGGCTGATACAACAGGTGGTTGTGCCATCTTTCAGAAGTACTACCAGGCTGGAGTAGCAGTTAGAGAGGAATATAGTGAAGTTCAAAACCGGAAATACAAAGTGTTTCGTGTAGGAATAGCCCCAGGCACAGCATATCCTTAGGCATCTACCAGCTAGACAGCAGCTTTGCTTGGGATCCTGGTAAACAGCAAGGTCATCACAAGCCAGCAATGCACCCTTGTAGCCAAGAAGGCCACCATTAGGAAGACTGTTGCCAGCAGGTCCAGGGAAGTGATCCTGCACCTCCACTCAGGGCCACAAAGATGATTAAGGGACAGGAGCACCTACCATATGAGAAGAGGCTGAAAGAACTGAAACTGTCTGGTCTGGAGAAGGGAAGGCTCAGGGGGATCTCATCCATTTGTACAAATGTGTGATGGGCAGGAACTCAGTTGAACAGTCAAAATCTTCTCAGCAGTGTCCATTGCCATGATAAGAGGCAATGGATACAAATGTGAAAAAAAAAAAAAAAGACCAAGCCAAAACCCATCCCAAAACAAAACCAAACAACACCAGAGTTCCATTTGAACACAGGAAAAGAATTTTTTTTTTTTACCATTAGGATGGTCAAACACTGGCACAGGCTGCTCAGAGAGGTTCCCTGAAGAACAGTAAATGCTCTAGCTCACCCTGTTTGAGCAGTGAGGCTGGACTATATGATCTCAAGAGGACCCTCCCAGTCTAAATGGTTCTGTGAAAGTATTGTAACATGAGCATTTACTGTTTCCTAAACATGGTATTCATGTCTGGTTTTATGGGAGTAGTTTACAGAATACAAGTATTCCACTAGGCTTTTTTAGACAGTACGACTCTTCACCAAAAACACCCTTACGATATCCAGAACCATTTAATGTCCAAATACTTATTCTTAAAATTCTTACTCGTTTATGAGCTACTTAGCAGAAAACATTCACTGATCATTCTGAAACCATGATTGGTGTTTTACTCCCTCACTCTTCCCTCAATATGGTTCCTAGCCTGAAGATTATACCAGCTAAATGAAGCTATAACTGCAGAGCAGGTAGAAGAGTGACTGTGTTTTTAATACCTCTATAATGCAAGCACTGGAAGTCTGATGTCTTTTTCTTAGACATTTGCAAGGCATCATTACCTCCACCTTTTAGTTGGGGACATGCACTCTGCCTGTGGTGGTTCACCAACAAAGCTAGATGTAGAATTTTAAGGCTGCTGTTCCCAGCAAACCATTATCATCAACACATACCTGGCATATTACAGGTGCTGTGGCCACAGGATTTAATTGCTTTTCTTTCTAACCTGCAGCCATACTTCCTTAGTGCAACTCTCTCCTTTTACCATTAAGCGCACAAGCTCACTCATACAACTCCTCATATATGTTGGCTGTTGGCACTAAAGGTTCCCAGGTCACAGAAGTAAGATTCATGAGATACCTATATAATTTGACTTCTTATTGCTCTTACTCTTATTCTCATTTGGCTTTTGAGATGGATACAGACACTGCTGTACACTGAGGAACACCAGCTGATTTCAGCAATGTCACTCAAGACCTGAGGGTCCCGATGCCGCACAGAGGCCATGGTGGCTGTCGGCAGAGAGTAGTGTGCTCTTGCCTGCAGAGGGAGTCACGGTCCCATGGAACATGCTCTCACACATCTCTTTCCCCCCCAAAACTATAGCAACAAACAAAATGAAGGCGTTGTGGGGCAGGGGGTTTGCCCCTCTGTATGCTTCCCTCCTCGAAAAGCAACTGTATGAATGAAGATTTGAGGGTCTGAAAAATGGAAGAATAGACTTGAAAGCATTTGAGTGAATCTGTCTCTCCCTTTGTATATCCCCCCCCCCTCGCTGCCCCCAACAAATATTTCCACATTTTTTTGTATTAAAGAAGGAAAAGGGGAAGTGAGAAAATTAAATAGAGGAGTACTTTTTTCATATTTCCTACACAGTGGTGATTTTGCACAAGCCAGATCACTGGAAGCTGGTAGGAGCCTGAAGAGTAAATATTCCCTGCCTAGCCAGAGAAGGTATGGATCTCCCACATTGTCTTGGGGAAGTCATCAAGCAGGGGATAAAAGGGAAGAATCAAAATGAACAACTGTTAGAGAAGAGGTCCAGCAAGGACACAGACTTGTGCAAGATTTAAGACGTTTTTGTCCAGTTTTCTTGGAAATTTTTATTATGTTTTGGAGGTTTTATTCATTCCAATATATTGAATGGCTACTAATAAGAAAACAAGTAAGCCTTCCTGGTCTCAATAACCATTAAGTTAGACGATCTTTATCCCAAGGTGTCAAGAACAGTGTCCACCATAACCAAAACATTTTAATTGCCTTATGAACCTTTTCATTTACATGGGGAAAAAACCCCTGAAGTTGGTGGCTTTTAAATCATCATCTAAATAGCAAAACAATTGGGAAGAGGGCCAAGAAGGTACTCAAGTGCAGCTTTCCAAGAGAAAACAGCATTGGAGAAGGTACCACGATGGAGCAGAGATTAGGAAGAAAGATTGTGGAACGTCTTTCTCATCTTCTAGTGTAAAAAAAGAAAGTCTGCACAGTGGAGAAGAGTAATGCAGAAAATATGATAGAAACTCTCCTTTTCAGGGTTTATTAAGTTTATATGATTCATACAACCCTCCAGTCCCCACAGCTGTGATATCATGTCAGATATAATTACTTCTGCTGCCCAACTGGGTACACTAATCAAGGATGCTGGGTCAAGTCTGACCCCCCACTTACTTCCCTCTCTTCTATAGCTTTTAAACAACTTACTAAAAATGTTGAGAACTCAAAACACTCTTCACTATAAAGGTATGAAGACTGTCATCCTCCGTTGCTGACATTGTTGGAGTTCTTTACAATACATGGTCTTTTACCAAATGTCCTGCTTTATGCTCTCAGTACCTCTGAGTTATTATAAAAGAACAAAGTCCGGCAAGTTACCTACAACTAGATACTCCAGGTTCCAAAATACAAAACAAAAAAAAAAAGAAAAACAAAACTAAAATACCATCCAAACCCACCCAAATTCCTCCAAAAGATGCTGAAAAGATGAAGACATTTTAGGTTACAAGGAAAGTCTGAAGACTTCTGGCTTGAGAGCTCAAATGTTTTAGCTGACAAATTATCACCCCATCATGTAATATCTAACTTATGAACCTTTTAAGCTTGGGGGGCCCCTTTTTCTTCCCCAAATTACCTCTGAACTATTGCCTCATCCAATTCTTTGCATCTCCCTGTTTCTCCCATTTTATCTTTACAATTGAGGCACATCCCTCCTCTTCATCCTGTCCCAGAACATTCTCCTAACCTACATGAACGCCTAAACTTTATATTCTTCTTCTGATTGACCATCCTATCTAATTCAAAGCTTATATCTTGATTCATTATTAAAAATCAACTATCCTTACCAAACTCCTTCCCATCTCCACCTTTGCCATGCCTTCAACAAATTCCTGCAGCAGGAAGACTTCTCTGTCCAGTGTCCTTCAAAATGAGTTGACTATGCTTTTCAAACCGACCTTCCCTGATAAACTGCTCATCTCCAGGTCCTGTTAAAATCTCCAATTACCTCAGTGGCACTATCCCCAGTGAGGCTTTCTACTCATTTCAACTGCTCCTTGTACAACTGAGCCTCAGGTTTTCACCGGCACATTAAAACTGTCTTATAGACAAAGTGGCAACAAGTGATTTTGCCACAGCATTAGGAAAGAAAAAAAATAAAATTAAAGAAACCTCAAGGGCCCCTAGAGGTCTGTACTAAGGGACTGCACCTGCTCAAACCCCAGGCTGAGGCACCTATGCTAGCAGACACTTGGAAGGAAGGTGCTTCTTTCATGGTCCACATCCAAAAGCCAGGCAACTCTTCAGGCCTTGCTCACCAGTTCTTTAAGACCAGCAACATCCTAAGGCCTGTAGTCAAAAACCTACTCACAAAAGAGAGTCTGCTGAGGGAAAAGGCTGTGCCAATACAGAGAGGACAGCAAAGTCACCAGTGCAGAAAGGTTAGGTTACAGGCCAATACTTGTTTCCTAGTGATAACGTTAAGAATACTGAAGATAAGAGTGACTTACTTATGGGTGCAGGAATTAAAAATCCTGCATGATTTCAATGATTTATGCATCTTTCTAAGCAAGGACAAGCTCAATCAGCCCAAAACACGGCTGTGGGCTGAAACCCACCACACCCCCGTGATGAGCCTGAACAGAAGGAAACTGGCACCAGGTGAGCGGAGACAGCGTGCTCGGGGCAGTGCTGCTCTCCCTTGGCTCTGTGGGTCCCTTTTCCAGGAGGGAAATTCAGGAGGACTCCTGCCTTTGCCCTTGAGGGTGGGTAGGCGGCGACGGTGGGAGCTGCGGGCACCGAGGGGCATCGCTCCAGCCGCCCCTGGGCACATCCCCATCCCGGGCAGCCGTGCACCCTCCCAGAGCCGCCCTGGAGGATCGGGACAGGATGGGGATGGACGGAGAGGTCAAAGTCCATCCTCTCTGGCAAACACAGGGGACAGCACCTTCAGAAGCAAGTTTAAGGATGTGTGTACCCCGCTCTGTTGTGATATTGGAGCCTACTGGGAGATTCCGGCCCTAACTTTTCTTGCTTCTGCCTTTATCTCGGATTCTTGCAGAGTGACTCTTAACAGGGTTTTGATGACAGCCAAACGAAACGCTTAGTTTCCTTTATGTTTTAAAAAAGCGCCATTAAAAAAATCCCCAAAAACCCAAGTCACCTGGAAACAGGTACAGCAGTTTGTTACATTACTATTTCTGCTCCTCAAAGTTAAATATGCAGAATCACTAAAAATTAGATGATTAAAGCAAAATTTCAGGCAGGCCTTTAGCTAACATATAGTTGTGTCAGTTTTTGAGTAAATTAACATAAGAATTAGAGGGAAATCCTCCAACAAAAACCAACAAACCAGAAGATTCCATCAATACCATCTTAAAACTAACCCAAGCTGGTTGGTAGTGTATTTGCATGGCTCAGTGTGCTTAAAGGTGTTCTGTTTAGCAGCCAACTTCTCCCTTTTGCTTAATTAAAGCTACAACATAAGTAGCAATGTTTTAAAGAAAATGACACAGTAGAACAGCATGTCCACCTGCACTTTTTAAAGTCTCCTCACATACTCTACTAGATTGTTGGCGAGCCAAAACTGTTGTCTGTCCCTTGATGCCTTCTCACCTCACAAGCTTCCCGAATCCAATATTGTGTCAGACCTGCTGCTTGAGCAGTAGCTTTCACTTGGGCCATTTTCATGTGGGTTTAGCTGTGGAATTGCTCGTTATTAATGCAGAAGATGTGAATTAGCAGAGAAGATGCAAATGAGACCCTGGAGAAGTTATGAATTTCACCCATTAATCTCAAACCAGTCATATGTGTAAATGCTAATGTTGTTAACCATTCAACTGCCAAAACAAGTTTTCTGGCACTGCAATTTCTATCTGAGACCTTTCTTCACAAGGTATTCCTCAGTGTCATCACCCACCAGGAAAGCACAGAGAACAACTGCTGTAAAAATGCACACACTCCATAGCAGCATCAGAGAAAGTTAGACACAAAAATTAGGATATAGATAAGTCCACGTGGTAAGTTATTGTGATTTAATAAGTTGCCGCCGATCAGCTGAGCTTCCCTAACTGCTCTTGTGCACCCTTCTTTGACTGTTGTAATGGCAAGTACAATGTGTTAGCCTAAAATACCTTTCTTTCACTTCAAATCTGTCAGAAAGGGGAAAAACATGCAGTCAGCTACCTCGTTATGCTATTGTAACTCAGTACTCTCTGATAGTACAATCCTAAGGCAGTAGGTTTTCAGAGTTCAGATTTGGAGGACACATACTGGAAATAAAGGAGTCGCTCTGGCAACTCATCCTGGATTTAGGAGCCAAGGTTCCAGTTGTTACTACTAGCCTTTCTTAGTTCTACCATTTTTATTATCTTTTTGATGACCATTTACTAAGCATCTAGAAAGTTGCTACTTTTACCACTGAAAACAGAGAATGATTTCTTCATGTCTTCTACTTGTTCATTTGATTTTACTAAGTTGCCCATAGTACTAGCACTGTTGATGCAGTCACATTTGAGTGTGAGAGAAAGCATCACACAATGCATAAATACAGAAAAAAATGGTTAAAAAATCGATCTCTTTGTAGTCGCACCTTTAGGGCAGAATCCAGAATTGTGTTAGCAACTCAAGTCCCCACATAGCTCATGACTGTAGGTGCCTCAGAACTGAATGTGTGACCAACCCACACACTGAGAAGCTGCCTAGGGCTAGTATAAATGGATATTACTCTTACTAGTTGTTTGTGCATTTTCCTCAATGAGTTTCCCCATCTGACATACCCAAATACCAGGTAGTATGTGCACGCTTTCCTTCAAGAAAGAAAGAAATTGAATTTAGCTTACCTGTTTCCTGGAGCTCACTAAGAAGTGGCAGCAGTATGAAAGACTGTGTGTCATCAACCCTTCTTCTAGCTTCTTCTCTTCTCCTCTGCTCCTTTGATCTGGAAGAAAACAGTAATGACCAGTACCTTTACTAAGCAGCCCAAATTCTCATGACTGCCTTCAGAAATGGGGACTGGTGGAGAAGTTTTTGATTCAGATTAGGCTAAACTACACTTACTGGTCAAACTGTGTGTTATGGGTCAGTCTCAGTTTGAATCTGGAGAACTTTTAACAATGAAAGGTAAGTTTAAGTGCTTTCAGAGCTAAACAACACCTGAGGCTTTTTTCCCCTATTTACAGTCTTAGATGTAGGTAAAGTTTAGGGGAGAGGAGGCTGGGTAGGTTTGGGTTTGTTTTTTTTTTAAAAAACCAAACAACCAAAACAAACCAACTGTTGAACTCTAACCCCTGAACACAGTTTTGGCCAGCAGAAGTGTGGGGCAACTCCTTGCATCTTCCTCACCACCACTTTCAGCTCAATTTGGTTTATTTTGTAGAAAATATTTTTGTTTGATGGAAACATCCTGTAAAGGTATAGGACGAATGTTAAGGAGCTAAAGTAATGGGATTTTGCAATTAGTCTTCAGCTACCTTCCTGTCAGTCTGTTTTAGTCTGCTTCTTCAGTTCAGGGAAGTTCTCCCAGTGACCAGGCTCTCTGCCTCTCCATGCATAAGAGTTTCCTTCTGAAGGAAACCAGGTAGGTAAGAAGACATTCTGGGACATTCCAAGATGGACTCAGGTGGCAGCCAGGCTGCTTTTCCACTGATCAAGACTTACAGGTGCAGCTGATCAAAGTATTATGTTTCCTCCCTCTGGTGGAACATCCCAACCATTTTTATTTTTTTTCTTTCCCCCATGACCTTCCTGCTTCAGGATCAGGGGCTAGGGACAAAGGTGGATCAAATCCTGATATTGAAATCCTACAAGTATGTTCGTGTTCTGCTTTAGAGGATGGGCCCATATATAGTTATATAGTACCTATATAACTTGGTTTGGGGTATTCTGCTGGTCAGCTAAGTGAACACTATTATAGAAAACTGACTCCTGATAAATCAAAAGTCCTCTGCACCCTTTTCCCAAATGGTATTTTTTTTCCAAGTGAAAAACAGCTGCTTCTCAGACTACTTAATAGGCATAACCTCAGCTTTTAAGTTTCTTTCCAATTGTCTTAATGAAGCAGCCAGCTCTGTGAACTTGTTTTCTAGGCTTATATATCTTTCACTGACTATCACAGGTCTCTGGAGACCAGCTAGACTGGGGACAGAAGAGATCTATTCTGAAAAAAAAATTCTCCCCGAGAAGTATCCATAACCAGAAATGGCTGTCATGTCAACATGAGAAGGTTTGTATTTATCACTGACATAATGCCAGCATTTATAGAAAGACCCTTTTCTGCTACAAGTTCTTTTTTCTTTTTTTTTTCTTTTTTTTTTAATAAGCTTTTTCTACTGTACCTGACTACATATCCATAAATACGTTATGCAGTTATTTAGTA
Organism: Manacus candei; assembly: GCF_025592945.1. Lineage (NCBI taxonomy): Eukaryota > Metazoa > Chordata > Aves > Passeriformes > Pipridae > Manacus > Manacus candei. The sequence goes on along the minus strand of NW_026138076.1, from coordinate 43,374,511 downwards.
CACTTAGGTCAGCCTGAGAGCCTGAAGGGGAAATAACTCACCATTCATTTGCTTGAATAGCCCTTCCATGCATCCATCCTCATCAGCCAAATTCTACTTTTTAAGTTACACCTTTCAAAAGCAATTAGCAAAGGGATTTATGAGCCCTGTTTTCAATGCTGAAAAGCTAAGAAAACCTTACCCAGAAGTAAACAGTTCAGCTCTAAGCAGAAACCCAACTGTTGCACATTTGCCATAATTAGTAATTACAGTGAAATCCTGGTCCCAGTTCAATCAATGACAAAATCCTCACTGATCTGCTCATAGCTGGGGTCTTGCTCATGGAGGCTAATGATTCTAGCTCTCGTGCATGAAAGAAAATTGTTCCAAGGTTTGAGCCATTTTACCGCCCCCAACTGCTCTTTCTATCCCTTTGCCAGAAATCAATTTTTCCATAACAGAGTCAGCAGAATTAATCATATACCTTCACCTTAGCCACTACATTTTGCAGTCTCGGTGTTGACATAGTCAGGCAAACTCAGCTAGCTGTTCCTGATCCTGATTAAGTGGCTGCTGGCCCATTTCTGATGCCCTGGCACCCCCTCCTCCTCCTTCTCTTCTGTTGATTTCACTTTCTGCATTACCGATTTCCAGTTCAGATTTGAAATCCTATTGTATAAAGGCTTTTTGGTTAGCTGGTTTTTTAGTTCAAGAACACAAAACTTAGGTTGATACACTAAGCTTTTGCTGGGGACTGTGCTGTGTAGACTGCAGCCTGTACTCAAGGAACACAGGTCAGAGGTTGAGTGTCACCTCATATTTCTCCCCTCTCAAACCAATTCTAGGTAATCTAGCCACTTTGCTGTTGAGAGAGTTTCAGACATTGTCAGGTTTTGTTTCAAAGCTTTTTGAAATTAATGGAAGATACCAGGCTTGGGGAGTTTTAAGCAGTAGATAAGAAATACAAATTCTGCTAATCTTCAATATGATAGAGAGACAGTAATTTAATGTAACCTAGATTTCTAGGTTACCTGTTGTCAAAAGAGAGAATTAAGAAGTACCAGTTGGCAACTGTTCCCCATCCTGTGGAAGGTTGGATGAATTTCTCTGGACAAGCCTTGCTACAGAGGGAACTGAAAGACTGGTTCAACTCAAAACATCAGATGTGTATGTTCCTAAACCCAGCCTAAAGGCAAACTACAACTTTTAAAAATCAATTATAATTCCTTTAACTAGAAGGAATGCCATTTAGCTAAAATGGATGGCATTTAACTAACAGGAGTGCTGTGTCCTAAGCCATCATACACAATCTGACACAGCCTAGTAACATGGTGTGGTTTGACATTCAGTGGCAGTACAGAGTGAGCAAATGTAAGCAATTGCCACCCACCTTGTCTATCATTCCTCCTTTTCTGCACCACACTAGCAAAAGCATTTGTGCAGCACACAGTGAACAAGATTGGACAACAGATGTTGCTAAAATTAACTCAGGAAAACAAAAACCCAAAGTCACTCATCATTCAGATGGGTCCCAAAGACCCCACAAACTGCACCTCTAAAGCTGCCTACGACTGAATGGCCATTAAAGCCACGCCAGCTCAGACCACACACTTTGCCTGCAGTCCCCTAGGCCATTGAACACTATTAAACATTTCACTCTATTCTCTTTCTCCACGCAGATCCTCATCTCTTAAGAAAAGACTAACACACCCCCTGCCTTACTGACTGTTGATCCTAAATATATTACACGTCATGAGCTGTTAATGTGTATGTTATTGCACAAGCTCTGCAAGCATGTACACAAGAAGAGCAACAGTATCAGAAGCCCACCCGCCAGTCTCTCTTCCCATTCCAAATCTGTCCCTTCCAATTGCTCAGCACACAAGGCAAGTAACACAAAGGTCTATTTGCTCACCGACAATTTATCAGAATTAGCTGTTACTGTGTTTCCTAATAACACTCTGGAAGGCTTCTGTCATAGGCCAGACTTCTACAAGGAGCGTACTAGACCCACCACAACCAGGAGGCCAGCACTATGGAAAGCAAAGACTTCCAGGACTGATGAATCCTAGTAAACACTCATTGAAACAACCAGTTTCCTCAGAGAAGAAGTGTAGGAAAGTTTGCAAATATCCTAGTACAGTGACTTGAGCAATTTTTACTTTCATGTAAAATACCAATTTTTAGCCTGGCCCTGGAGGTCAGCACTGCTGAGGTTTATGGTTTCTCAGGCCATTTCTCAGCCTTTCCCCCTCCATCGCTGGCAAGATGCGATTAGGTAACTTGCAGGTTTCTTGATCAGAATAAATCTGTCACAGATTCTTGCTGAAGAAACTTTTCACTGCAGCCATACTTCCTCCATTGCCATACTAGCAGGCTGCTTCCACCTCTGACAGAGATCAGGTAGCATGACTCCACCCATGAGTTTCTAGATTATAGATGAGATTATCTTATAAAAGAAAAAAAAAACAAATCAAAACCAACCAAACAAAACCAAACAAACAACCCCCCCCCTCCCAGCTGAAATAAAAGAACAAGTACCAAGTGTTGCACAGGACAATGACTGGGACACTCAGCTATAGCAAACTCCTCTCAAACCCTGGTACTTTACAAACAGTTTGGCTGTGACTAACCTTCTGACCCCCATCAGTGTCACTGCCACTTGGTGCCCCAGACATTCTGCACTGGTCTGTCTCTTGCTGCCTGGTTTGCACAGCCACAGATCTCACCCTGTACTATAACCTGTTACGCCACCTCCTGCTTTAGCCCTCCCATAACACCTACACAAGCTCTACTACTCAGTCTTGCTCCCAATGAATGCAGTTTACTTCTTGCATCAGACCCTTACAAAGACAGCTTCTGCTCCATCATCCTCCCATGGGGCAGGAGAAGGATCTGGGTCAGCAGTTTCTAAACTGGAAGGTCACACGTCATCTGAGTGATCTTGGACAAGTAGGAATGTAAAGAGTAGGATGTACTGCATCCATCATACTGTATCCCCACTACAGCTTCTCTGAATTCCGTTTGCCACCTGATTAAATACCTTCCTGAAAGTTGCTTTAGCAACCCTCTCTGCAAATTAAAATGATACTTGTCACCAGTAATGAAGCTGAAGATAACAGAAGAGAAAGTGAAGAGAAAAAAAAAATCCCATTATTTACATACTAAAAATACTTTTCCTGTCCCTTTCTCCCTCATTTGTGTTTTGTGCTGGATTATTTGGCAAAAATTCCAAAGGAACCTACACACCTTTCCCTGCTCTGATGATCTGAAACAAGCTGGAGGCCTTAATTTTCTGCTATGCAACATTCTTCACACTTTGGTGTAAGGCATATTTAGAGGAAATAGAAATAAGCTAATCAATGCTTTATACCTCAGTCAAATTACCAGAAGTCAAAATGTGGTTCTGATTCTCTTTCTCTTTGGAAACCCAATTAGTGAGGAAGCTTGGACCCAATTAATGAGGAAGTTAAGACAGAGGGGGAAAAGATTCGAGTTTTGAGTTTTTAAAATTATTGGTTTACATTTTTTTCCCTTTTTTACAGTAAAGATTTAAAAAACAGAAGTTGGGTTTTTTTGCCACAATCTCTGGCTGATGTTTTGAAATGTTTAATTAACATGCTACACGAAACAATGTAAATCAGACTGACTTCATCTGTTTTTCAGTGGCTAAAGTAATGAAAAACTGTAATGGTAAAGAAAATGAAGGTTGAGATTAAAGGGGCCTACAGTTAATGACAGGTTGGAGTTCAACTGTCATGTAATCGAATATGTTTGAGAATGGACAATAATTAAAGTCAAGCAAAGAATGAAGCCCAGATTATTATAATGAGATATGATATGTTCTTCAGACTATTTGGAGGTTAATGTTACTTGGTTTCATATGGTTACGGGTAAGTGAGTACTGTACTACTATATAGTAAAAATAATGTAACTGGATACAGTCTGCTTCACAGTGACCCAAGGTTAATGGTAGTTGCTCTTAGTATATTTAAAGGGTTTAAAAGAGATGTAACAACCTCAGCATTACAAATCTAGTGCAATGGCACTAGAAAATGGCACCAAACAGGTTAGAATAATACTGGTGTTCTTGGTTCCATGAAAGCAGCTTCCAGTGTAATGTATGTTGGCTGTTATCTCTATAATTATACTGGCTGTGTCCGTGAATTCTTTCATTCCTGAATGGCACCACCTTTTGAGTAATAGATCATTGGTATGCATCACTCTGATAAGGTATTACACTAATATATCATTAAAGCAACAGATGTATTAGTGTAATACATCACTGGGACAAAGCACTCTGATGATGATGTATTCCTGAAAAGATGGCACCATGCAGAGAAGACGAGGCCCAGGAGAAGACTTTTGCTCAGTTTAATAGAATAAAAGGTATGCCTTCCTGGCACAAAAAATGTGATGCTCCCTATAAAGATAGGGCACCGCTATTAATTCTATTCCCATTTGTATTGGTAATCTGAGGATCATATGAGGAAAAGAAATAATTTAAAAACATAACCTATCAGACTATTTCACAGTCTTTTCCCATGATCTCTGATCTCCCCAGTCCTCCTAACACCTCATCAGAAACCTCCCTGCGTTGAAAGCCTGAAGACACCTATCCTGCTCTGCAGCAATGAGGCCATGGGAATGGTTCAGGGCAGTTGGTGATGACATGGCCTTGCAGAGTTCACCTGAGGAATGAGACTCAGCTAGACCAACAGGCAGAGGCCAGGAACATCCACTAATATCGGCCTTGGACTTGCTGAGTCACTGCTTCTGAGAGCAGGGATTATGCCACAGCCCCCATGACAGCCAGCACAGGGGTTGTGCTTAAATAGTTATAGAGCCACAGGCAGCTCAAGGCACAGACTGGCCAGTTCTGTCCCAGCCTCTGTGTGTCTGCTTCAAGACTTCCCCACAGGCAATGAATTGCCTTCAAGCTCATGTAAAGCTAAGGTACTTTTCAGGGTGAGTAAAATAAAAGAATATGGACTTTAAAAAAGGGTTTGAGAGCTAAATAGTAGCAGCCCAGTCAGTAGCATGTACAAAAAAACCTCTCTGGATTGCAGAAGTCCCAGGTTACCTCACTTACCAGGATGTGCTCCTGGACAGGCAGTTCAGGGATACACTCCTTGGCCCGTGCTATTTCAAAGGAATTTCATATATTTAATTACCAAAGGTGTATGCTGATGTATGAAACAAGGGGAAGGGCTGTGACTAATTAGCCCTCTATAACATTCTTTGTGTTTTATTCATTTTCAGTCCATAAAATTTCTCACACAAATTACAATTAATCTGAATTTATATGAAAAAAATTTAAAATAATTGTTTAAGCACAAAGGCCCAGATTACAATACCTTTAGTCATGCAGAGTTGTGCTGTATTCCTCAGCCCTGGTAAGGCAAGGGAGTGTTCAGATTCAGTGGTGACCGAGCTGGGTCTTAAATGAAATCAATTTGAGATATAATAGTGAGCATATGGTCCAGTTTCAAAATTACTCTAAACAACTGCAATACTAAGTGGTAAGAGCAGGATAGCTATGGAGAAAGAAATAGGAAGAGAAAAATAAGCACAGAGAATAAAAATAAAAGTGGTGGAAAGAAAGGAAACAAAAGAGCTCAGAAAAGAGTTGGAGTGGCAAGGATAGTGGCAGAATTTCCCCCCTCTCCACAATTTACAATGTTGATTTTAGTATTCAAAAATCATAGGCATACACCACACACTCATGCACACCCTCCCCCCCTTTTCAATATATAATAGAAACAAATGGGACCATGGGAACTAATTTTACCATCTGATTTTGGAGAGGACACTAATGCTTATACAAAGAAGGTATAATGATTATAAAGTTTTTCAGGGCCAAAATGACTACAGAAGGGCTGAGACAGATGGGAATCAGGATCATATAGTTTTGGAAGCTTTTATTCTAGCGGTGTGGTAATGTTTCACTTAGAAGGTTTTATTTTAAAAATTATAAAGTGATCAGACAGTAGTATTAAGATGAAAAAAATGGTCTAACCAGATCTCTCTTTCTTTGTCTCTTAAGAGGACTGATGGGACTGTATGTTAGTACTTTCACAATTAGACCTACGTGCTCCAATCAGGGGAAAGTGGGTGATGTAAAATAATTAATGTGTGGCATGTCTTTATGTAATTTAGCTTTAGAGTCAAATTATTATCTAATTCTTCTCTTTACCAAATTCTCTGCAGCAATCTTCTATTATTTTATTAGAAATATTTGCATAATTGCTGGACAGCAAAAGATACAGGGTTGATTTTCCTTTTTTATTTATTTTATTTTTAAATTTTTTTTGTCTTTAACGAGGGCATTTACTTCTCACATACAAAATACAGAACCAAATTCTCACCCTCTGTAAATGAAATTTTCTTGACAGACCTATGTTGATTTATTGTAGCTGAAGATCTTTTTAACAAGGTGACATTTGATTGCTATCAGACACAGAGAAACAGATTCAGTCATTATTTCAGGATACTAGCACCTAGGAACCACAAAGATGGAAAAGCACAGTGATCCTTACTAGGCCCTGAAGAAACAAAAAATACAAAACTACTTCTTGGCATGTAAGCCTCACAGTCTAGGATTTTGTTTCTGTTTGCGACCCACTTTCACAGATGATGACAACCCTTGCAAGTCTGAGTTGAGGAGATGCACCATGGGGGGAGATCATAAGGAATATTTGGAGCCTTCTCTTTGCTTTTCTTAACAGGTGAACATCTGCCAAAAAACTTAAGCCCCAAAGTCAGCTATGCATTGTACAATTACTCAGCTCTACAGAAAAAATATTACTACAGCAAGAACATTGGTATCATAATCTGGTCAGTCTCCATGCAGATTTGCTCTTACTTTGCAGGAAGAATCTAGAAATAGGTAAATTCCAAGATGGTATCTTTTCTGCAGTAGTTATCAACCTGTGGTCCGCAAAACTCAGAGAGAACTAAAGGATATGCAAAAGGAAATTCAAAGAAGCAAATTTATTCTAAGTAGGTTAAATTTGTCATACACCTACACTGGAAATCAAAAAGGATTAAAAAGCACTGATTTATGTGAGATACAGATTTACATTCTTATATCCATCCTAAATATTTCCCTTAGTAGTTTCTTCCATGTCTTACTTGCCTTCTATCCAATACCCTATAGTTTTCTATTTCAGTTGGAAACTGAGACTATGCTTTAAAGTTTCTTTTTTAACACGGAAACAAATTATGCAGTAAGTCTCTGTAGAACCTGTCACAACTCTTTCCTTGAATTCCAGGATGGCCAAGAATGCCTACAATAAAAGACCATTTAAACATAAGAAACATTCTCTGGGGTAAGGCCAATGATCCATCCAGCCTGATACTGTGTCTCTGACAGCAGGGAAAAGAATGGGGAGGAGGGGGTCCTCTGGCAACTCTTTCCATTTTTCCATCCCTGGAGGTCTACAGGGAGTGGTAGGCACACCTGGGTGCTTTTCTCTGTGTTTCCCTCCACTTCTGTATCTCTATATTATTTATGTTCTGACCCTTGTACCCCTTCCCTCTTTTTTTAGCTGTTGCACCTGGAATTGTTTTTGCACCCTCAAACAGTAGGCTTCTTTCCTCCTTTTTATTTTTTAAACTTTTTTCTTAGATCTTTCTCCCTGGGAAGTTTGAGGGGGGAAGGAGGGGAAGGAAGGAGGAAGGGCTTGCTAGTGCCTGGTCCACAACAGAGAAACCAGAGGGGATAACAACTAAAGGAAAAGCTATTTCAGGTAAGCATGTGATTTTGGCAACTATTGGTAATGCATTCCTCTTCTACTGCTCCAGCATCCACTGTTGTAGAGATTTTAGAGATTACCTTCCTGCACAATCATTCTTTTGTGCCCTTTTGTGCCCATTCTGTTCATGAAGTTGCCTAGTTCCTTTCTGAGTTTTCTGATACTAGGAAGGCTTAGCTAATCCACCACATCTCTGATTTTGTAAACCTTTATCACATCTCCCCTCACCCTTCTCTCCAAACTGAAGAATACCAGCTTTTCTGTCTCTCCTCACAAGGCTGTTGCTCCATCAACACAAGCTTTTTAACTGACCTTCTCTGTATATTCTTTACTTCCAGTTAATGTTTTCCTCCTTCTTGAGAGGTGGAAAACAGAACTGGCAGTACTGAATACATGGGTGCATCATGGGTTTGTATGGTGACAAACTGTTCATTCTCTTCTCTAGCTTTTTGATGATGATACTGAATGAAACTGGTCCCAGGCCCGTTTTCTGGGGGATTTTACTGCCAATTCTTCTCCATCCTGAGACATACCCATTAATCCTTACTCTTTCCTTTGTCCAGTTTTCAGTCCATGCAAGGACCTTTCTTCCAGTCTAGCAGCTTTACTTTCTTTAATAACCTCAGACAGCTGGACTAGATGATGCATGTTGCTTTCCAACTGGAACTATTCTATTCTATTTGATTCTTTGGAACCTTGGCAAAGGCATTTTGAAAATCCAAATAAATTATGTCCAGTCCATCCACTTTATCCATATTCTTATTGTCACTATCAAAGAATTTCAGCCCAGTGAAGTAGGATTTCTCATTACTGAAGCCAACGTGAGCCCTTCTCAACGAGTCAAATTTATCCATGTGCTTTACTATTATCATCATCATCATCATTATTAATACTATTGATGGTGCTCCACTATTATGAAGGAATGACAGTAAGGCTCACTGGTGTGTAGTTCTCAAGATCCCATCTGGAGTCTTTTGGTAGATGGAGGCTGGCAATTTTGTAGATGGCCACACACCTGCCCTCCAGTGTAGTGGCCCTTTGTTGTTATATTACACATCACAGCCAGCAGTTCTGTAATTTCATATCTGAGTTCCTACAGAACTCTTGGGTGGAAGCTGTCCAGTCCTGATGGACTGGACTTACTGACTTCTGACTTGTTTATTTGGATAAATATATCCCATATAGTCACAGGTGCATGACTGTCAGGGGCAGACTCTGAAATGAGACCCAGAAGAAAAACTAGGTCTGCCTTGATAAAAGACTGGGGTTAGGATGAGAAGCCTCATGTGTGTGCATGTGAGTTAGGGTTCAGCAGAAAGAACAGGAAAGGCCATGAAGGCCATTAATGGAAAAGTGACAAGATTGGAACAAGGACAATGTACAGAAGGTGAAACAAGCAGGGGCTGAAGTTTGTTAAAGACAGGCAAGAGTACCTGTGTGCCCTTTGGAATGCTGCTGACCACTGCCCAGAGGTGAACTCAGGTTTCCACTGACGTATCAGCATTCCTTTGCTGCATCCCACTGCAAAAATTAACAATCATATAATTGAAGATAAGGCATACATTCCCAAAGGACTGAGATAAGGAGCAGCACTACTCTGGCACTTGCTAAATCCTGAAGGTTTCAATCCGTAACTTAGTTGAACATGCTTTTAATACAGCTTTCTGCTTGTAGTAGACATGGAGGCTCCAGGAGGGTAAGGTTGTACTGCTCTGTCTACTGAAATGAGCCAGACCAAGCTGGTGATAAGGGACCAGCTCTGCTTGCTGTCAAGCAGTTTGCCCTTTGAAGACTGGGTTGCACTTGCTCTGAAAGGGTCACTCCTAATTTGGAAAGGAAGTAAAAATTTTAAGGAACAATTAGGCTTCCTGCCAAAGTTGCAGCATAACTAGTAGACTTAAAGAAGTCCCTGTAATTACACCAGTGCTTCCAATTTTGTTTGCTTTTTTCCCCTAGCTGTCCTGAGTTAGCTGTTTTCTGCACAGTCACCTGCATTTACTTATCTTTAATTATTAATATAATTTTTAAATTAAACTATATTATAAATATAAATTGAAGCTTTTTTTCCCTTTCTTTGGCATGGTAAGTGAATATCTGTGTGGATATGACATTTTTATGGAGATCTTAAGTAATCTGTTGGAGGGTTTTTTCTTTTTTCTTTTTTTTTTTTTTTAATTTTTGTATCAGAAGTGAATTAAAGTGAGAAAACTCCAGAGATAAGTTACATAATTTTGAAGATTCAGATACATGCACATACTACACTTTGTAAGTTCTGCTATAAATTCAGTGCATGGTAAAGATTCAGTGATGTATATTTTACTGATATGTATAAATTTAAGGCAATGTGCATTAAAATGGGATGTCTCCTTGGTGAAGGCTTCAAAGAAATAAAGTAGCAGCAATGGTTCCTTGACCTTTTTTTCTTATTTAAAGATTAAATAGGAACTATATTGCTCTTTTGAAAGCCTTTCTGCATCTTTCCCAGTGGCATAAGAGGTCAGTACAATCACCAGGACCCTGACATCCTTTCCTCTGTTACGAAAAATCCTTAATAGTATGTATAGTTAATAAAATCTAATTGCAAAATTCAACTGTAGTCTCAGTCATGGTACTTGTCAGCATGTCAAGCACATCTTTCATAATATATGCTTCTGTGACATAAGGCCCCCGAACTCTCTTCAGCTTCCTCATGAGTAAGAATGTAGACTTTTAAATATTCAGTAATTGTAGCTCCTTGTCTAAACCCAACAAAATTTGGCACACTGTAATAAAGTGAAAGGTCATTTCTCAGTTCCTGCTTCTTTGAAGGTGACATTTCTTTGGTCGAGTTTCCTGACACTGTGTAATTCCTTTTTCTGTTTATTTTACCACTCTGGTACCTCATTAGCCATTGCAGAAATGGGATTTCTTTGACTGTGGCTTGCACAGAGGACAGAATATATCAATATGCACTTAAAGAATGTTAAAATGCAGACTATGTAAAAGCCAGTGTTTAGGGACAACCTGTAAATGTAACTTAATGAACCAACGGACCATAGCAGCTTCAAAGCACTGAAAATATAAAAACAGAATCAATACTGTGACACAGGATTGTTAGTAGGTTGATTTCATTCTTCTGCAAGGAACACAGTTGATTTCATTATGTCTAAATCCTTCTTACTAGAGAGATACCAAGTCTCACCTCATCCATGCCTAGGACAGCCATTTCCACACTCCCTGACAACCTCTTCTGGTTCCACAGAAATACAGTGGGGCCAGAGTCAAGCTGTACCTGCTAGGCCTGGTGAAAACCGCTTCAATCTCCTGTGGATTCATAAGAACAAAAACCAGGTAATTAGATTTTGCTGGCTAGGGGTAACTTTGGGGTACCAGCACAAAAAATCCATGGCACGAGTGTTGTTGCCATCCTGCCCCACAACGTGAATTCCTGGTGTCCTCCTCTGCCTGCTTGAATTGATAGACAGAAGGTTACTGTCTGTTGCCAAAAAAGTCCTCACCCCAACATCCAAGATTCTACTTGGTTTTCCCTGGCACAACCCTCAGATGGAGTCAGCTACATTTCACCTAAATCCACCGTTTAGACTGGACTTGTCTTTTTTTCTTCACTGGTAAGTCTGAGCCCTCTTTTTCTTATAACATCCATTTTTAGCTATTTTTAAAATTATTATATCTCCCTTCAGCCTTGTTTTTAATAGCCAGACCATGTCAAAAGTTCTTAGACTGTTCTTCATAGGCCTAATTTTTTTTAACTTTTGGAATTTTTGTTGCTGTCAATTGAGCTCTTTCCAACATACTGTGGTAATTTTCAAACCTGGCCACCACAACTGAACTAAACCTTACAAATGAGGCTGTCAAATAGAATAATTACCTTGCTTGTCTCTGCACATGATTCATTATCAAAACTTGTACAATACTAAGCTTTTAATGTCTTGTTTTTCATTCATGGTTGGACTGTGGTATGTGTGCAGCAGACAAGTTGTTTAGTTTGCCTTTACTTCAGTAAAATTTTAAAAGCTGAAGAGGTAGCAGTAATAATTCCCTGTGAAAAGCAATGAATCTTAAGGTGTTGGAAAAGTGGGCCAGAATTAGATGTCACTGCCTGCTTCAGCAATATCAAGCTGGTCAAGGAATACACAGCTAAGTCAGTAAGCAATATCCAGGCCTAAGCTGTGAAGCTGGAGATGCCTAAATCCCAGGAGGAGAGGAGTCAGCAGGCCTGCAGGGAGGTCTGGCTGGACAGAACCACAGCTGTGGTGGCAGACAGCAAGAGCTTGGCACTCAGAGAGGGGCTGAAAGGCTGTGAGGGTGCAGGGGATAGTTGGTAGGATCCCTGTATAAGCAGCCATGAAGTGAATTAATTTGAAAGTTGGGATCCCCAGTTCCAACCTAGGCTAAAGTTTGACCTCCATGAGATCTATGATAACTGGGAGACTGGGGCAGAGCAGTGCCCAGGGGGTATCCCACAGCCTCCTGTAGGAAAAGGCATAGTTCTTACACTAGGGGGTGTTGATTTCTAAAAAATACTCTTTCTTTTTGGATTTAGTGTATATTTGCATTTAATTTTATCCTGCATTTTTTTGTCTCCATTTCTTTCCAAGACATGTCAAATAGTAACAAAACAATTATATCTCAAGGATTTTCTTTTCTTCTAACTTTACTCTCATCTGCTGCCCTCTGTTAAGCCTTCCACATATCTAACACTTAGTCTCTACATTAATTTCACCTCCTAACAAAGTGCAAGGTCACAGGTAATCTTCAGTGAAAAACGTTGAAGAGGGAAGGAAAGCACAGTGGACAGGGGTGAATAAAAATCACTATAATTTCCCTTAAATTTTCTGTAAAATGAAAACTTTCTTTTACATTTCAAAACTGAGTAGGAGGGATAATTGAAAAAAAAAATTATACTTTCTTTTACTTATACTTAGTTTTATTCAGAAAAGCAGTCCCTTTATACTTCTCCAGTGGGGAGAAAAAGCTAAAAAACCAAGCAAAACACAGAGCCATGATGTTAAAAAAAAAAAAAATCTCTCATGCAAGAGAGATTGAAATCACAAATTTTAAAACTAGATACTAATAGCCTGATATTCTTTTAATTTTCATGTCATATTAGAAGGAAAATAAAAGGTTTTCGTCATGCACACCTCTTCCCTTCCAAAAAGGGCAAGGCATAAAAACCCAAACCACACAAAAAACAGACAAGAATTCTCTTTAATTTAATAAAAAAAACTTTTGGTACTTCCTAAGAGAGATTTATTTAGAGTTTCTGGAGGGATGGAAATAAGAAAATGAAAAAAAGAAAAGAAAAGAAAAAAAACCCAAAAAACACCCAACCTCCCACCCCATTATCCCAAAACCAAAGCAAAATGAAAAACCAACACAAAATTTAACTTGGTAATTTAGAGCAACTACCTGCAGTCTTTAGTCATTTCACAGAATAGTTTCCAGTGAAATGGAACTGCTGAAGAATGACTGGAGATTTATCTCATACCATTGCTACACAAAGCTGAAGACTACTGTGTATCATTGCCTTTAAAATAAAAACGGGGCCTGTAAATATGGATGTAATTAGGAGGCTCAGCTCTCCCTATCTTGACTTCCATGACACATCTTTCATTGCAGACACCAGTGGAATGCTCAAATGAGACGTGCCACCTGAGAGGCTCTCCTATTGCTTTTTGTGCTTGGTAATAAGTAAAGGTTAATTGTGATCCTAGGTATTTCCCAAGAGAGACGGAAGAAGCCTAGAGAGGTTCAGGTGTCTGTAAACACAGAGACGTCTGGAAACCTGTGCCAAAGGTGGTTATTTTGCCGGCCTTACCCTTTGTGTCCTGTAGTTCTCAGCACTGTCCTTCTGACAACATCCCCTGAAGTATCCATAAAATTATTTCGCAGGACAATGGAGTGTCACAAAGGCTAATTGACTTGTGCTGCTGCAATGATCCATGGCTGTATACACACAGACAGCGTGGTTTCCAGCCAAATGTATACACGCATCTGCAAGTGCAAGCTGGGATTTGAATTCATAACCTTTAGCTCCCAAAATTCAGGTCTTTATCCAGGGAGTTAAAAGAGCAGCTGTAGTCACATAAAAATACTGCTATTCATGAGGGTGTTTACCCCGTTGAGCTAAAGAGTAGCAGTGCGTGCTCACTTTGGCCAAAGCAATAAATTTCTCAGGGAAACCTACTTCTGGAAAAATGCCATGGTTCTTTTATGGTATTTTGGGTATCTGTGCCTGCCTACTACTGAGCAGCACATACTGGACTCAGACTGAACTTCTCAGTATCTTTTGCCTCTGTGCCTCAATTCCTGGTCTTCTCCTTGTACACTCTATTCTTTCCTTCCCCCATGTTGTGTCAGGCTTGTCTACTAGGCAGAAATACAGTTTACAAGTATATTAAAGCTGCTTAAATTTAAGTACGAGGTGCACTACTCACAGTACCATTACTGATATTTAGTTAATAAAGTGAACATGTTCATAATTGTTGTAATGTATCAGGCCTTAGTACAACTCATTTCTAAGCTCTCTATCTCATGTAATGCTCCAGTCTAAGGAGATCCCTTACGATTTAAATATGTATTTAGAAGGATTTTCAATGCTTATACTTTTTAATTATATAATTAGGTATGTGGAAGATTTGTTTGCAAAAACTTTCTGAAGGATTATATTAACACACTCCCTGTTGAGGCAAGATAGCCTCACCTGCCGCACCACCTGAATTAGAAAACCCCTGTAGCTACAGAAGCAATGCTGGTTACCTTCATTAACTTTCTCAGGAACCAGGAGAGCTATTTGTACAGGGCAAAAAATATGCCAGAAGTGTTTCAAGCGTCCTTTGAAGAACTATTCAAAGCATTTACTCTGGTTTTAACACATCTGCTCTATGGTTTGGAGGAAAACAAAAAAACCTTACAGGACTAATTGGCTGACATCCAGGGATCCAGATCTCCATCACAGGAGAGAATAAGAGGCAACCTGCTTATACATTCACTCATTTCCACTCATTTTCACCTCTGTGCACAGCCCAGGAATCACACATGAAAACAAGGCATCCCCATTTGTTCGTATGGAGGCCCAGAGATGCCTGCTTTCAGTGACCCGATGACATCTGTTGTGGTGACATGACACAAGGTGAAACAAAATCCTACAGCCAGTGCAAGAGAGGTGGTGCCATTTCTTTCATGATGTCCTCAATATGGCAGTTAGAGACTTAGTGGGAAAGAAAAGGATTTAATGTGTCTTTCTGATGTGGAATACTGCATAGACAAACCAGAAGACAGGTTACGACACTGTAACATGACACAGAAATGTCAGAAATGAAACATGAATCCATATCTTACTAACACTGCTGATACAGCTAGAGCTGTGCAAGATTGCTGCTGAACAAAAGCAAGATAGAAGAAAATGAGAAAGGTAATAATCAGCATAAATGCAGACCTGCTCAAATAATCAAATCTTTTAAATATAAAAAATTTTGCAAACACAGAACAGCTACAGTTCTTTTCAAATCATTCAAGGACACGAGTCAGATTCCTTCAGTGTTGTTATTCCTATTTTTAATAAAAATGCTATAGTGTGAAGTGCACATATCTTAGTTCTGCTTTCACATAGCATAAGCACAGAATAACAATCATAAAATCAAATGGTGCTCACTAGCTTTTATTGCCTTTCACATCTAAATAACCCAAAGCATTTTATACATCAGAAGGGTCAGTAAGACCAGGCACTCGGCAACTGTCAGTGTGAAGCTGCCTGTAGTGACATCAACATGCTCAGGACAGGAATCCAGATGATACTGAAATTTATGAAGACAGAATTTAATTACTTAAAAAGGCTTGAGAAGGGGTAGGACTGCTACTCTTTCAAAGAACCCTATCTGCCCAAAATGGCACCTCTAGCAGCACAACTCGTTTTCAGAGCTAAGACTGCCAGGTATTTGTTAACTCTTGTTTCCTGTTGCACATGTATATGTTGTGATGATTTACCATTCAAATACAACCCTCTTCTAGCTTAATGAAATCCAGATTGGTTACAGCATCAAGGTGGCCAGCTCATAAAACATAACTCTGGTTCCTTTTTCTTCAAATACAGGACAAAAGGCTCTACTTGTACCACACACAAAATACTGTATTTGGTACTGCATCAATTACATTACTGAGGTATTTTCTGAATGCAATGCCTGTCCCCATTGTATAGTGATTTTGACTTTTGCCTGTCTGTTGTTTACAAGTAATGGTACTAATGCATTGTATAGCTCTTATATAAGCACTGGAATGTAGCTAAATACCAGCATAAAGGATGTGACAAAAGAAGTTAGAAATGGAGAAAAGGAGTGGGGGGAAGAAATTGCAAAAAAAAAAAAAAAAATCCATTTTAATAATAGCTTGACAATTACAATTAAATAATCCAACACTCAAGCTGAGCATTTTTGTTACACACTGCATGAATGATGTTTGTACTTTGGGATCTCTAAAATATTTAAGCAAAGAAGAAATGAAATGAACTGCAACCAGTTAAGGTCATCCATTTAGGACAAAATTGATAAAATATTAAAATGAAAGAAATAAATTTTCAAACAGAGATACTGAGTCTTCATAGAGATGTATTATTCAAAGCAGAGGAACATGTGTGACCTCTAGGCTATTACATAATGGAGAAAGGATATGACAGTTCAAACGAGCAGGAACCATAGGCACCAGAGACAGAGAGGGAAGATGGATTAACCATTCTGTAAGCCAGTGCTTTGCTTCCAGGGTACTTTAACTGGACCTCTGTGTTAAAGCTTTACATTCTCAGAGCCAGCTCTCGGACCCTACTATTATACTGGGCTTAACAAGCTTTGGAAAGATCATGGATTTTAACTAAAGATTGATTTTGTGTCTAGCTGAGCTTGTTTGTTCCCAGAGGCTGGCATTTAAAGCAGGGGTGGTCCTGGGCTGGCTGAGTTTCAGCGCCTCAGCTTCTTCAAAATTGTCACCCTGTCCTTACACACCTTCCATACAATGGCCTGGAGTCAGGACAGCACGGGCTGGCCAAGGTATAATGCATCATCCTTCTCCCTTGCTGTGGTCAGCTTTGCTGGCTGAAAGCCAGCCTTCTCCTCATTCATCTCTGCCCTAACAGGCCTTGAAGATGCCCAGTTTATGCCTTGGGCATCTTCAAGGAAAGTAGTCAAATTCTAACAATAAATTATTCCTTTTTAATTTAAGGCCAGAGTCAATGTTTATTATACAGGTTTTACTATAAAATGGAGTTTTGCAAGGATCTCAACTCTTCTATACCTGAGGTTCTTGGGATAAATCTCCCCTAAATGAAGAAGTAGCTCCCTGAAACAAGAAGTATCTTTAAATCCCAGCAAAATCTGCGTAAGAGTAGAGACTACGCTCCTTTGAAAAATTAATTTCCACCTAGCAGAGGGCTCTCGCCTTCCAGCTCAGTGTTCTGAGGGAGCTCGATTGCTCTCCTGTTGGCAAAAGTTATTCAATATTCACAGAGTTGGAAGTGCTGTGCCTAACAAGGTTTGGAACTGCATGTCAGGGCAAGGCAACAAAAAGTTAGGGTACATAATGACAAAGCTTTTTCTGGGACATATATTAACCTCCCTAGAGGACATACAAAAGCACTTAAAGCATTAGGAAATCTAGTGTCACTGACGGTCATTTGTGATCATGGGTCTTCCAAACGTTTTTGATCCTCTTCCCATTTTTTACTCAGTTGCAATCACTCCATGTGAAAAATAAATCTTTGCCTTTGCAGTGTAAGCATTTATTTCTAGCTCTCAAAGCTCCTTTCAAAGCTAAGTAAAAACATTATTAGCCTGGTTTTATAGCTGTCCTAAGTGGAAAGATAGGAACCGTTTACAAATGAGGCTCTATCAAGGATGTTGATGTAGCCTATGACACTTCTTTTCTGCTCCTGGCACTCCAGGAGGCTTCTCTAGTGACCTTTGGCAAGATGTCATGTTACCTCATTGGAAAATGGGAATAATGGAATGGGTCTGACCTTTTGGAAGTGGTAGGAACACAGTCCTCATAAGGCCTAGGGAGGATGGAGAATTTCAGTGGAAGAACCAAAGCATGAGTCCTGGGCCTGGTCCTGTACCTCAGGAACATTTTGGAAGAGAATGGCCATTGATAATATCCTAGAGGTTTCTTTCAAGTTGCAAAGGTACTTTTGAAATAGGGGGGTTTGTGGTTTTGTTTTTGATTTTTTTTTTAAAGGGATCAGCAGAGCTCAAAATCTCAATAACAAAACCCAAATTTTTTCACCAGTTTTGCAAAAATGATCAGATGCCTAGCTATAAAAATAATGACAATTTCTTAAAAAATCACTACCCTTGCCCTTTATGGATTCTTACATTTTAATCTGCAGTGGTACAATTTTTAGGAATACAAAGAAATAGGAAGTGCTTAGTAAACAAAGAAAACCAGCAACCTTCAGACTCTTATTCTGACAAAGTATTCCCTCAAATATTGCAAAAGTTTCAAATCACATCTTAGTTGTCCATGTATTTTATCCCAGAAGCTGAAAATATGACCATGTTCCTTTTCCTTATGATTATCAAAAGTGATCATAAAATACAATCCTTTGAGTCAAAGTTAATTTTTTGTTGACATACCTTGTTTGACTGTATTGATCAAGTCAAAGGTCCAGGTCACCAGGTACTTTTCCTCCAGCAGAAGTCAATAGCAAATGCCTAAGGAAGTGAATAAGAAGTGTCAAACATGCAGTGACATATTCTCAGTATAGTCCTATAGTCTCTAGTGATGTGAGATTCAGAGATTATTCTTTTTAAGTAGAATTACTGTCTCCATATTTGAAAGTCCCTCATTGGTTTTTCTCTGATTAAGTTGCCTGAGTACATTTTCAATATATATAACAAAGTGAGATTCACAAAATCCTGTAGCAATAAGTATCGCAGTCTAATCACAGGTTGTGCGAAAAAAACCCTCTCATGATCTTTCTAGATTTCAGCTTGCATTCCTCTTTCTGCTAAATCCAGCAGAAAAAAAAAAATCCATTGATATTGGTGTGTGGGAGACTGGTCTCAGAATTACCTAGAATACAAACAAGAAGTGTGTTTTAATTGAAGCCAATCTGTCTTCCTCAAAAATCTGGTAAAAGGGATTTATGTGGCAAGACTGCAGAATAAGTGAGCTTCTCTTTGCAGATAATAGAGGACCAAAACTACAGTCAGATAACTTGGGAAACTCACACTAACTTTATTGAAATTTTGCCTAAAAAATCTGCTATGCCTTCAGTGCAGACAGGAATTTTGTAGCCAACATAATTTTTAAAGCTAAGTATGTGTGTTGGGGGAGGGAATAATAAAGATTTCTATTAATGGAAAGCAGTCCGGCTGCAGCCTGAACTGTAGTGTCTTCCTTCCCCATAATCATGGTTTTAATTACTTCATAGGTTAAATTATGTTTCTGTTTGAAAGAGTTTGGTGTCTACGTGAATCAGGGCATGCATATTTAGATCTACTGTATCCTCTAGCACAGGCTTTTATTCTTGTTTGATGCATGCGGGCTACTAATTTAGTTTTTCATTGAAGAGGGCTCTTTTTTTATCTCCTGCACAATGGCAGTCCAGTTCCAAAATATATAGAATCAGCACACATTAATAACTGAATCTGAGGGCAAGTATACTTCCTCCTTCAACCATATGGACAGGATTTTTCTTTAAAATAAAAAGGCCAAAAAGTGGCTGGAACAATGCCCAAAGGGGAGAACAGAGACAGACATTTAAAGGTGAGCTCACTAGATTTATAATAGCAGGGGACACTCTCATCCCTTCCAGCCAGCTACCCAGTTAGCAGCAATGCTTATATCACAAGAAAGGCCCGGGAGATTCTTCTTTAGAAAATAATGGCTACAGCTATTAATATATGGGGGGAGCTGTAGCAATCCACTTCAGATATTGATAATAAATTACATTGGTCAGATATAAGATTACATACTCCAGGCAGGCAAACAGAAAAGCATTTTTTGCATAACAGTGTTATTTAGAAGATCTCCTTGGAAAAGTTTTAAGCAGGTAGAGCGCTTATGCCCAAAAGGAATAGCCAAGAGCTTTGAACAAAAATACTGCCCATCCCTAAAGCATTTGAAGAGCCTGGATGAAACAGTAGCTCAGGGCTCACAGGGAAGGTGCTGTTTCTCACATTAACCTGATCCCACTATTTGTGGGAAGAGCTTGTGAAATTATTTTGAATGTATCAGAAGACATACAGAAAACATCAAAATATTGTAACACATAGCAGGGTTTGTGTTACCCTTTCACAGTAGCACTAGTACCACCTTTAAGAGGGCCAGTAGTGACGCAGCAAGCTACCCACAAAAACCCCTATCAAGACAAGCAGTCTTGGTCTCAGAATTTTTAGAGGATTAGCTCGCTCCCACGTGCAAACAGACGTAGGAATTTTTTTGTCCAAAACATAAAATAAGAAACACAGTGGGGGAACGGGAAATAAGTCTGACAATCTCAAGACTGATAACTCTAAACACGTAAAAAATACCATGAGCTGGTTTCAAGAATTACTGTATTTCAGAGTCCTGTGACATTTCAGTCCTCTGGCTGGTCTGCTGGTGTTGAGATAAATGGATTCAATGTTTTTACATTTTTCTCAGTCACAAAGGTTAGACTCTTGTTTGTTTGTATAATGATAGCAAACATACTCATATTACCACAGCTATGGGAACTGAGAGTTGGAGAAGCCCTTTAAGATCATGACCTTGTGATAAGGTTGTGAGTGTTGTCATGAGTGAACTCCAAAGACATTTCTGAACTCTGTTCAAGCTCTCTCTCTTCTTCCGATTTCTGACCGAGCATACAGTACAAGAATTCCCAGTGAAGCCTACAGAAGTTCAAATCCCTTTTACTTGAGGAGCTCAGTGCTTTGTAGGATCAGAGCATAAGCAAGGCTTACAAATGAATACAATCAGAGAGTTTTTTTACTGTACCTTTTTAACTGTATCGCAATCTTTAACACCACCTTTTAAAAAAAAGACAGACTGTAAGAGGATAAGCATAATACAGCAAGTTTGAAAAATTCCCTGACTGCCTGGCACCACAGATTCAAGTCTCGGGGTCACTGAACCCTTCACCTTTCTCAGATAGATAAGATGACTACTGCAATATTTAATACAAGATAAGCCACACAAGCATTTGACTGGATTTGACCTCTCAAACAGCTTACAAACCCAAGAAGCTGGTGTAACCTGAACCGCTGCAAGGATATTCCTGCATTCTCCCATAACTCCGAGAACTGGGGACTCAGGAAACATCAAATATCTTGAGACATCTTGAGCTGAAGTTGTTAGCTAGAAACACTGCTGAAGACATTTCTTTGGCTGTATCCTCAAGTATCAATGGCCAAAGCTGCAGTTCACCCAGGCACAACCACCAGGCTGAGCTCTGGGTGTCCGTACATCTGCAAAGCTCTATTCCAGAAGCAGCTGCACATTGGAGATAAAAGGTAGGTATGTAAGAACACCAGACAGCTCTACTAGGTCAGACCAAGGGCCACCTTGCCCAGGGCAGTTGCCAAGGTCAGATGCTCAGAAAGCAGAGTAATGACTGAGCTGTCTGGTCCTTGTTACGGTGTGCATGCTGCCAGAGACTGACTGCTCTGGCCTCTGACAATTTATGGTTCAGCCTCCCCTGGAGCCAAGGGTGCTTTCTCCCTGTGTAACACGCACCATAGTGCAGTACCAAGCATGTGTTCAGAAATTACTTTGCATTCCCCACTTGCACTGTAACAGCTTCACCCATGACACTTCTAACAATCCCTCATGTGTAATTTGCCTTCTCTTTTGTTTTTCATTTGTTGCTTGGCATTGAGCTGATATTTTCACTAATGACATATGATAACCCTGAGATCTTGCTCCTTAGTGACAACAGGCTGCTCAGAAACAGCTGTTTGTATGGGAAGCCTGGATGGGTTCCCTGTTGTCCCAGGTACACCACTTTTGTTTGCATATAACTCAGTGGCGAGGCAAACACCCTGCATGGTCAGACAGATATAAAAACATAAAGTTGTTTCCTTTAAAACAGAGAGGAAATCCAAGAGATAGCCAAGAACATCTGTCTCATGATTTTGCTGTCCAAGCATTGTCCTGGTGGTGTAAGCTCTGATACACCAGAGAAGTAGGGCAGGAGAAGGCATTTGCTGCAGGTGGGCAGCAAAGACAGCCACAGGCTTGGCCACACTCCACTAACTCTCCCATTTTCCCTCAACCAGTTGTCCAGGAGTCCTTAGATTTTTCATACAGCTTCTGCACAAGTATTTCTATTCAAATGAAATACATACAGTTTCGGAGTACGTTAACCCTGTCTTCCTGTGTGACAAGGTTTCTTATGGTGGCTGCTGTCACAAAAAAATCCAAGGCCTGAGGAGAGGTACTTACAGCTTGCCTGCCAGCTTAGCTCAGGCTCCAGCCCTTCTGATGTCCCAGCAGACACGATCATTCATATTACTGTGCCACCCAAATCTGCTCTGAAAAAAATTGATATCTGTTGGTAAGGACACAAATGACTTGTCTACAGTTGAGGCTCTAGCAGTGTTACATGCAGTCTAGTAATACTGGAAAATTCCCAACTGCAGACAATCTAAGACAGACACAAATAATCCACCAAATGTCAACAAACTTACGCAAAACATTCCTGTTTCAGAGGCAGTAATTCGTTATGAAAGTATTTCCATTTCTTCTTTCATGCTCCAGAGTGCACTTCAAATGCCTCTGAAAGTCCAGGACAAAGATTCTTGTCTCAATCCAAATGTCCTCTAAATAGCAATGGAATTTTGAAATTGCCTGTAAAATGTCAGAAACCTGGGGATTTTTTTCCCTTTTATTATAACATCAGCAGAAACAATGCATGGCAAAAATTCAAACTGCATAGTTGGAACTAACATTTTCCTCCTAAATGAGTTTTAAACAAGAAAGGTACATGTCTTGTTTAGTATGCTTTATGAAGGCTTCTGGGGATGCCAGGACCACCTCAAACCACCTTAACTAAGAAGAGAAAAACAAAATCACTGCAAAAAAAATTTAGGAAAAATTCTAAATATAAGTTAATGAAGAATTTGGATGTGTTGTTCACATTGTACTTATTTGGTAAAAAGAAAAATAATCTGAAAATCTATAATTTCCACTATAATTGCATTTGCCTGCACAAATAAATTAGTTTCTGTTCCAATTTGGTCCTAATGCAGCACTATTTGTACCAGCAAGTAGCAGAAAAATATATGTTACTGTTTGTGACTGAGGCTATCTAATCAAGGACATATTTTTGGTACTGAGAACAAGTACAGTAATAGAATTTTATCTAGCCCACAAATTTTTTTTAAGAATAGAAACTATGGTAAACTACAGATCATCTGGTTATGATGAACTGAAATAAAATTCTATTCAGGTGTTTTTCTTTTTACTAAATGATTTCAATGTGGGTTATCTTTCCTCATTCTGACTGAAGTTGCATGAGCTCTTCCATGCGTTATTGCAAGTTGTTTCAAACTTTTTTGTCCAAACCACCTCAATTACACAATTCAACATTTAAAAAATCCGGGGTCAAACTAATCTATTGTTTTTGTAATATTAAACTTGATACGAACCAGCACAGCCCCAAATGTGCCTTAAGTTATGCAAATAGTCAAAATTACTTTGGTAGGTCTACTGTCATATGTGTGGTTTCAGGTTCAGGAACCTGGTGAGTCTTTACCAGCTCTTTGCCTGTGCATCCTGCAGGTCTATATTGGCTGCAAAACACTCCTGCAGAGTAAGAGATGAGATCCACAGGCTGGGCAACTGCTTGTAAGATGGATAAATACAATCAGCTTGCCAGAGGTACTTCTCTTGTGTCATGTTGTTGTGGACAGAAAGACTTGACAATCTCTGTCTTCAAAAGCAAAGATTCAACGTGGCTAAGATCAGTTTCCTCGACCTGACAAATTCAGGTATTAGGTATTATTTTCATGACAGAGACAACGAGCTGACCTAGATTCAGATGCAAAGGTTTTTTAAGTGCAAATGTTACATGTATTACTAAAGTTACAGAATGCTTTTAAAATTAAAATTAATATTGCATGTTAATGTTTCTAAGCGTGTGTAATGAACAGCAAGTTGCCCATAAGATCTGCTGACCCTGGTGGCAGTGACAGTAAATGGCTGTTGCTATAGTCCAGGCTGACAAAGGGACAAATATGACATTGCTAGGAGCAAGTCAACTGCTCACTTTCTTCTTGTTAACTGTATGTCTGCACTAACTGGGTTTTACTGCTGAGTATGCAAATGCTGTGCTTTTAATATAATCACATACACAAATACATATATTTCATGTATATAATACACACACACACACTCTTAAGTGAAAAAAAATATTCTAGATGAGGCTTCCTTGGCCTTATAGAATTTGCAGAGACCTCTCATTGCCTTCTTCCAAAATGCACAGCTCTGAGTTTAATTGGCCTCATTAATTTCACCCAAGCAGAGCTTTTCTTTCCCTCCTGCTTGGGTGATTTTTTGAACTGGAGTTCTAGGTAAGCTTTGTTCTAGCCATGGATCAACCAGTTGCAGTTTAATGCTATTCTTTCCTTTGCTATGAGCTGCTATTATATGGATTACTCACCACATTGATTTGGTAGATAAAGTCCAGTAGGATGACCAAGTTCCTGTGATAGCAGAAGACAAGGCATTACTGAGTTAATTCCTACTGCACTCCCCTTTGGAGAGTGGTGAACTCATGTCTGAGCTGATGGTGGGACAGACTCCAGCTCTTCCTCCTGTAAACATTTTTCAAATGGCAAGAGAAGATGTTTCCAACCCTTGTGGTTGTGATGGGCTTCTTACACCAAGGTTTCATTTGGAAATCTTTCATGTTAACTCAGTGACTGACATATGAGACTTCTTATTGTGTGGCATTGGGACTTTATATTCTGTGGTGTCCTATATTATCTTTAACTTTTTTCCCTTTTGAGCAAGCTGGTTATGGCAATGTTAACAAGGTGACAACACCACAGAGCTGTGCTTCTTTTCCATATATTACTTAGTCTGCATGCAGCAAATAGTATATATTAAAAATAAAGAAGAAATCCACTTTTAAATGTTACCTTAGGATGTTCACCTAAAACGATGTTTGTTTGGATAAATGGATGATATTAATTTTAATATAGTTGCAAGATATGAGGAAGTTAGTGATCATAGTAATTGAATATTTCAATGTAGACATGCTACATTTTAATGTAGACATTAGATAGACATGTTCTCTGTCCTCAGGTCATAAAACAGAGAAAGGAAAGATAACTATGAAGGAGATTTCAAAATTTTAGAGTGACATTCAGGTAAGCAGTTTTTGTGCATGTTTGGAATAATTTTGTACCTTTGGAAATTTTGCCTTCCATGAAATTATTGGTTTTTTTTCAGATATCTTATTAATTATATAAATTAATTTTATTTGGGGTTTTCTTATTGAAAAATTAACATAATTTGTTCTGATATATTTAAGAATGTGCTCTGGGGAATAAAACAAAGGTTATGTGCAAAAGATTCTTTAGGCCAAGCTGAATATAACCAGGGCTGAATACAGCTGCTTTTCATGAGTGAGTCCAAAATTTGGCTCAACTCTAGCTAAAGCATAATCTGACAGATAGTCTCTTTTTATTACAATTCTTGCTGAATCATTTAGTTTGGGGAAGAAGTGTGGTTCTGGTATTATAAATTATGATAATTATGAGACCAGTCTTATGATGTAAAAGGGTAATATCAGGCTCATTTATTAGAGTCCACAGTTGGTCCAGGATAGTTTTGGTCTGAGAAACATATATGTTACAATGTTTAGCATCCTGTAAGACTTATAATAGTAGTAGTCTTATAGTTACCTTCTCAAAAAAACCCTTGCAGGGTTTATATAACCTTGTTATATTCCCTGGGGGTTTTACCTCTTTGCAGACAGAAAAACTGAGAAGGGTTTTGCCACTGACAATATTGAAAAGTGTTCAAACTTGTCTGTCACAGAAATGAGTGGTTCCCAAACACTGATGTGTGTACAGGTAGTTGTATATAAAAAATTTCTCCAAGGTATATGATGAGAAGTTGCCACTGCTAATGAATGGACTTCCTAAGAAAATGGTCTCCAAACTGGGGTGTACACAAGACAGCCCATTGAGATGCAGGAGGAAATTTTTTTGTGTGTACCATTGGTAAAAAACTTTTTTAAAACATAATTTAATCTATTTCATTTTTGACTCATCTTTTTTTAATTTCTATTTCGTGAATGTTTTATAATATATATATAATTTATTAGTACAGTAGTATACATATATAATTTATAAATAAGTAAATAAATGATTATATGTATGAGGGGGGGTATTTTTTTGCTGAAAGGGATGCATGATCCAAAAATCTTCTGACCATCATTTAAGGATCAGTCCCTAAGTGACCTAAGTGGGACTCCCCTTATTTGACAATTCTTCTCTAAAAAGTTGGCAAGTGTCTCTTGGGACTTCTTGCAAAGTTCATTGAAACAAATGGAAGCCTTTTGTAAAAACTTCAAGTGGATTTGGATCAGGCCCATAAGAATTACAGCAGCAGAGGTAAGACTAGGTATCTGTCACTCCTGAATCCTGGTCATACAGTCCTGCTGATACTGCTTTCCGTAAAGTATTCTACAGATGTAGGAGAAGGAAAAAGTGCCTATGTGTAATTCTGCATAGCAAAAGAGTAGTTTTATGGTGAACAAAGTACTGATATGGGACAAGATAAACACTTCTTGGATCACAGTAAAGGTTACACTTAGCAAAACAAATTTAGCTGTCAGCTTTATGCTTTTTCTAGCATTGCACAACATAACCATAACAAGCAGAACACCTGACACTGCTGTTGTAAAACAACCAAACACACAGCCGCCTGGTTTTGATAAACGATTGCATTCTATCATCCTAAAAATGGAAGCCATCCCATCCATTAGCCCATGAATTGTCCACTCAGGACACAGCATGGCTGCTGACAAGAGGCACCTCATGGTACGAGGCACAACCCTCTTCTGTCATGGATTTCTTTTATTATTGACAGCTCTGTCGGGGTGGCATCGATCAGCGCTAGTTCCTCACTGACCTCAGCCCCACAGCTTGAACAGGAGCTGTGCTTATACTTGATGGCAATCACGCTGTCCCTCGAGCAGTTCAAAAGCACATTCTTTTCTTGGACCTGAATGATTAAGAAGGGCAGCTGAAATACAGCTATTGCTGCCACCGCACTCTGGAAGTGTGGCGATGTAATGCAACACTTTTATGCACCAGAAACGATTCTATAACTACAAAAAAAAAAGGTAGGTGCATTTATTCAAATGTCTAAAATCAATCATCAGCTACCAGGAATAGATCATGTCTGAAAAGCTATTGCTTATCCTCCTCAGTCTCAGTAGTGACTTCACTGTAGGTCTATCTCTAACGTGTAAGGAAATGGGAGGGTCAGAATAAAGAAGTTTAGAGCATCAGCATATTTTTCTTGCTGTGGACATCTGTCCACTAATTGAAACTTCTTTCAAACCCTCTCAGCAGGCTTTTGGGCTCCATGTGGATCTACTGCAGCCCTTTCCATTGCACCAAATGCAAAAAGATGACTGACACTTCCAGCACATTTTTAATTTAATAAAGCACATGGTTCTTAATAATATTTAATTTTAGAGAATATAACTGAAATTAAATTAGATCTAGAAAAATGCACAAATATAAAACCAGGGCAACATTTTAGAAATGATATGCTGCTACTCCCCTTCTGTTAGTATGATCAATAGGACACTGACTGATGGGCCTGCACTGGACTGTTCTCTAGGTACCAGCACACTTGTGCTGTGGCTGCTGTTGCAATTTCGATCTATACACAAGGGAGAGACTCAAATGATTTTAGAGGGTGCAGAGGGGCTCATTCATTAGTCTGGCCTCATAAAAGCTTTCTCTACTGCAAACATGTAACTGGCTACACCTATTTTAATGCAATTAAAAGACTGCATGAATCAATGTCACCACAAGTATTCCCCTTTAGATACCCACTAATGATCTTAGCTCTTAGGAGAGAGCTTTGCTTTCCCTTCCTTACTTGTCAGGTCACTACATCTTGTTGGCCTTCCAGAGGCAGCAGAAGTCCAGCATTCTGGATAGCCCAGTGGCTACAGGTATTCTGTGGCATCACCAAGCTTTTGTAGCCTTGGCTGCCACTCAACAGACTTGCTTGTCTCCACACTCGGGCAGAGCAGGTGTGCTGGATTTGGCTTGGGTGGATTTAATTTTTTTCTTATGGGTCTGTGTTCTGGATTTGTGCTGGAAACAGTGTTGGTAACACAGAGCTTGATTACTGCAGAGCAGGGCTTACACAGAGTCAAGGCTTCTGCCTCACCCCACTCCACCAGAGAGGAAGCTGGGGGGGCTCAAGGAGGGGACACAGCTGGGACAACTGACTTCAAGTGACCCGAGGGATATCCCACACCATATGGTGTCATGGTCAGCATATAAAGCTGGGGGAAGAAGAAGGAAGGAGAGGATGTTCAGAGTGATGACATTTGTCCTCCCAAGCCACCGATACACATGATGGAGGCCTGCTTTCCTGGGGATGGCCCAACACCTGCCTGTCCATGGGAAGTGCTGAATGAATTCCCTGTTTTGCTCTCCTTGCACATGGGGATTTTGCTTTACCTATTAAACTGCTTTTATCTGAACCAATGAATTTTCTCACTCTCACCCTTCCAATTCTCTCTCCCCTCCCACCAGCTGGGAGAGAGTGGCTCTGTGGGGCTTGGTTGGTGGCAGGGGTTAAACCATGACAACAGACAATGCTGACACACCTGCAACTTGCTGCTGTCCTGCCTTAAAGATCACTGCTACTGCTGGTGTAGCAAAGAGGCCCTGTCCCTGCCTCCACGCGGTTCACAGTGACAATATAAGTCCCATTTTCCACATTTTATAAAAGGGGAAGCTGAGTCACAAAATGTTTATGTGGCTTATCCAAGATTCAAAGCAGCATCAAAGTGGTAATTCTTATGTAACTCTTGGGGAAAGCAGCATATTTCACTGAATCATGCTGCCTTCCAACCATAAATAATGATACTTGGATTCATCACTTTCAGATCTATGAGCTGTTTTGCCCTGACTGATGGCTAATGAAACCAACGACTTTTATCCTCCAAAACCTGAAAAGAAATAGGGTATATTTCAAGCTTATTTTATGAGTGAACCCACTGTGGAACAGATAACAAGGTGGCGGTTCCTGGGAAACTTTTCATTATAATGTTACATAGGTAATTTCCTGGACACATGCATATAATATTTAAAAATAGAAACTCCAAGGGAACACAGACTGACAGAATCACACCACACAGAAAAGGACGAGGTCAAACTCATATCCCTGTCCAGAAGGAACAGCCCCCTTCGAAAACCCCGTGGGTTTGCACATAGGCAGGGCAAAGTTGCAGAGGCTTTTGAAGGTGGTGTGTCAGACACAGACAGGTGGACGCCAAAGCGCACTCCAGGTTTCATCCCTTACCTCTTCACCAACAGCACCCCATTCTGCAGTTCACAGAGGTGAACAAGTGGAAAGGAACAAAGCCCATCGTACACCTTCATAAGGTTTATATTAATCTGAGCATGGTTTCTATTATTGTTTTATAGTCTGGAGCATGTCAACAGGAGACAAAGAGGAAAGATGACTGAGGAATTGAATTATCTGCAGTGCTGAGCAAGCCTTTTCCAGCCCACTGTGGTTCAAATTTGCCACCTGACATGATAAGGTAGAAAAGGTTATGTTCCTCTTCAGCTCAAGATGCACCTGTTTGTGAAGTCCTAACATCCCTCATTAAAGGAGGTAGTGTGTGACCTAGCATTGAGGTTAATACTAATGTGTTCCTCTAGAGCCATGACTGCAGCTCCTCATTACCATCATCCTCTGGATGTTGTTCTAAACACGGGCACCTTAAATGATAAACAGAATCAGCCAGTTACAGACCTCAGAGATAAGTGGCCAGAATTTGAGACAGCTATCCTTTGAGATACGCAAGGAGGGCAATTTTTATTTTTTTTCTTTTGCATTAAGTGTCAGCAGAACTTTAATCAATCTTCATGTGATGCCTATAGTTCACAGATAAAGCTACAGTGCTTGAAGGAAATAGGTTATCTGTTCCCATTGTGAGTTGCTGTTTCTGAGGAGTGTTTGATGCAAGTCTGAACTGACCATGCAATCTGAATTTGAAAGGACCATTAACCAGGAAAAATTAACAAAATACTTAGGAATTACTCAGCTTGGATGGCCAGTTTTCCAGCTATAACCTTTAATTCTCCATAAGGAGAAGGTGCTTTAAAAAGTCAAACATTCTCACCAATCTGGTTAACTAAACAGAACGGCGAATGATGCCGCACGTGTGGAAGGATTCCAAAAACAGTTTGGGTGAAAGAAAAAAAATTACAGTTATAATCCAACCCTATTTAAAGAAAAAAATAAATATTTAAGTATATGGTCTATTATTTCATATACCTTATCCTGTGAGAGTAATGGAAATGTGTAATTGTGCAGAATGCACATATAAATAAAAGGAAATTGTGAATTAAATATATCTGTTTTTTTCTAAAAAAGTCTATTAGAATACTCAGCATATACCTACACATATTTAGGGAGAGAGTATAAGCATGCTAGCCAAGTCTTGTAACTTGTAAGCCATATTAAGTTACTTATATAAGACTCAGACTGATTAGTGCAGATTAGTTGGTCACATCTGACTGTCCTGGTCCAGCAAGGATGTTGTCTGACTGTGCAGGCCAAGAACAAACGAAACAATAGGCACTGCCAAGTTAAGATGTCGGCATCAGATTCTCTTGGTATCTTGCTGTCTCTAGAGGTGCAATTTGGAAATGAAATATTAAAAAAAATGAAACTTTTGTACAGGCAAACCATGTAGTTTATGTTGAAAATAAGAAGCTGCCATCCTATTGATCCTACTGATCAATTATAGGCTCAGGTATAAATTGACTGCCCCTTTCCCTTACTGTCTTAACAGCTGAAGGATAACAAGAATACAGGGATTGAAATTGGCCTATCTCTAGTCACTAGATTGCTAGACAGCAATCTGGAGGTCCTGTGACAAATCAGAAATCTGTAAGTTGTTACATCAGTCAGCTGTATTCTGTAGTATCCAAACCGTGGCTAGGGTTATTAAATAATAAGTTTTGTTTGTGGAATGTAATTTCTATTAAGATTATTTAAGCAACCTCACAATAGCTTTCATAACTTCACACAGCACATGATCTACTCCTGAGCCATAAAAAAGTAAGTCCTGCTCCTGACTGTACCCTCATGCTGTCATGGCATCATTCTACTAATACTTCC
This sequence comes from Manacus candei, assembly GCF_025592945.1. Classification (NCBI taxonomy): domain Eukaryota; kingdom Metazoa; phylum Chordata; class Aves; order Passeriformes; family Pipridae; genus Manacus; species Manacus candei. The sequence goes on along the minus strand of NW_026138076.1, from coordinate 43,343,405 downwards.
AATGTTAAATCCAAGTTTAGGCTTGAAGAATTATGTCATACTTCCTAAGTCTAGTTACACTGGAAGGTGTGTCTTGCTTGCCTAAGTACTTGGTTAGACATCTCCTGGCTGCTCAACAAGGGCAGTTGGCAAAGGGATGTAGCCATTAACGTTTCCTTTCATCAGAAGGAAATTATGAGTTCCTGGTCCAAAATACAATTATTTAAAAATTGTTTTATCATAGCATCTCATGATCCCAGTCAGAGACCATCACCCTCTTGCACTTGGCACTGGATAAGCACGCACAGAGGTAAAGCACACTCCCCAGATAGTTTACAATTCAGTTATGAACAAAGATATAATAGAGGGATACAGAATGGAAAGCACAAACAATGATATTGGTTGATGTAATGCAGTAGATTGAAAGATATTGCTTTGATGGGGCTCTTCTTACATATTTCTACCTTCCAAGAGCCGTTAAAAATAGCTAAAATCCCTTAATTTCTTCCCTAATAATACTTTCCCAGGTGACCATATGCCACAGGGATGCTGCACGATCACAAATGGGAAAAATACCAAAGATCATAAGGGGAATGAGTCATGAAGCAGCGAGACATGTTCTAAAAATATTTACAAATCCCTAGTTAGAAGAAAAAAAAAAGGCTGCTGCAAATAGCATTTCTTGGGCAACAGGATTCTTTGTGTGGACAAATGGCACACGTAACACAACAAATGGCAAGCTTTTCATGCAAGACCAATTTTCAAAGAGCTTGTGAATGTCTCTCTCCTGAATTTCTTCTTCAATTTTCGCTTAAACTACGCTGAGCCTCACATATGGAGAAAGAACAAGCTTAATCAGGGCAACTGTAAGCCTTTCATCAATTCAATTATCCGTTAAAGGACTCACTCGTTGAACTTAGCCATAAAATGTTAGAGTTGCAGTGCTGCTCCTGTCTATCAGCTTGTGTCCCTGAATTCTTTGTACCCTCAGGGATGTTTCATCTTTTGAGAAATGCGACAGTCTGCCTTTAGAGACTGGCCTCGGCACAGCTCCATAACCAATATATTGACAGATATAAGGTAGCGTGGAAAGTGAAGCAGTTCACAACTTGTGTCTGTCGAGCTGCTTTCCTCTCCAAACACAGGAGCTCTAAAAACTACTACAGGACCTTTCAAACCATTACCTTACATTAATGGCATCAGATTTTTTTTTTTTTCGGGGATCTATGGATCTACAGCAGTATCACATTGTATCTCATTTCCCAGTATTTTTACTTTTTGGAAAATATAATTAAAATATTATCATGTCTTTAAGCATACACAGGGCTTATCTTTGAAACATTCCTTTGCTGTCAGAAGAACAGGCTCAAAGCAGGGAGAAGAATTCACTGATATTGGCAGTATTTCTCACATTTTCTACAGAAATTTGAGTGGATTATTTCTATACGTAAACCTCAATTTGCAGTTTCTCTTCCCTCCCTTTTGAGGAGGGATGAAGAGAGATATCTGTTTCAAAGTGAATTAAAACCAATCACATCACCATTAAGAATATACTAATTTATAAAAATTTAATTCAAACCAATACAGGACTAGCTGTGAAATGTTACAGGCATCTTCAAGAGGTCAACCATGATTTCTGATTTTGTAAGACACACAGACATGCAGCTGTATTGACATTTATGCTTCGTTTTGGGGATAACACTATACAGATTGGTCAACACTATGATTTTCTCCTTGTTTTACCTTACCTGAACATCACTGCTTCTGTGCCTCAGCACCCCAGCTAGGAGAATATGATGGTTTGGATCCTCCTGAAAATCACTTTCATTTAAAATTCAGACTTCTGAAAAAATAATAGAAAACAACAGAATTACTTGTTGTGTTGTTCTTTTCCTCCTTATTACAGTCTCTTCAAGATCAAACTGTCAAAATACCAAAAGACATGGTATCCAAAGTCAATTTTCTGAAATTTTAGTTCAGAGGAAGCAACTCTCTTGAAGAGGTATCTATATCTATATATGTGTCCACATTTTAATTTCCTGTCTTTAACCAAAGTCACCAGCCTAATGCTAACACAATGTACAAGTTGGACTTTGAGATTTCTTGCTATTTTATGACCTTTTAATCTAATGTTCTTGTATATGATGTTTAAGAACGGTGCATCTGCAGAATGAAGTGATAAAATCCTTCAGTCAGGGGCTGGAAGCTCATTTGAGAAAGGACTCAAGAAATTTTAAATCAGCCTTTAAAATCACTGGCAAATATTTCCTAGACAAAGTAGTGAATTCATCAGTCTAATGTAGACCAAAACACTTAGGTTTTGGTACTGGGTTCCTGTCTTTTCTCTCAGTGAAATAATCATGTGTCCAGTTAATGGTGGACTATATTGCTGTCAATATCACTTTCAAGTTATTAGGTCCAATCAATGATGGATAAAAGGAAAAAAGGTGGTCAACAGGCAACCTAGCTTTCAGTTTAACACTCCCTTGAGGATTTTCATTATCCTTTCCTTTTCTGTTCTCAAGGTTAGCTCTAGCTAGACTATTTGTAGCTTCAACTTCCTGGAGATAATGCACATCCACAATAGCCTTGCTCCTCCAACACCAGTGTGCCCTTCCACCTGAGTAAGCAGAGTCCTGTCTTTTTTCTATTATTTGTGACCTTTTCCAGGGTTAAAAGGTGACTCCTGAAGCAGACAGGTTTCACTTCTTATGGTGATTGCGGTGCAAAAAGCACGCTTCTACCTTGTTAGAAGTGACATCACTGTACATTAAAGACATCATATCTCCTTTCATATTAAAATGCCTGTCAGTTCTGCTGCTCACAGGCTGTAAATCTGCCACAGTATCCTGTGCTTGGGAGATTTCATTATGAAAATATGGAAGATAAGCACTCTGCTCTACTGTCAAAAGGAAAAAGTAGTCTGGTAGTAATGAGGTTACTTTAAAAATAAATACACGATTCCTTAAACATGGATTACTTGATGTGGGGCAATTTTTGAGAGCAATCTTTATTTTTTATTTTAATTCCTAAACAAATTTAAGCTTAAAAAAATAATATGAGTAAAGCATGAATATACAGTCCTGTAGAATTTATTTATGCATAGATTTTGCACGTGTTCATGCAGTAAATCATTAGATTTTCCCTTTGACTTTGGTCCTCCAGCCTTGAGAGGAATGACATACTGGAATTTAACCTGTTTTTCATCTTTATATCATATAGATACAAAAAAAACTTGCATGTTCTGCAAGAATGGGACAACAGTCAGCTGTTGTGCATGTGACTTTAGGAAATATAGTCAGTAGATAAATACCTCCTGAACAGCGAAGAAAATATAAATAATTATTGATCATTTTCTCTCCTGGCATTATTAGGATGTTAATAATACCTTGCTATTACATAAAGTTTTCATCCATTGATCTGAGAGCACTTTAGATATATCATTCTTCTTGTTTTACAGAGGAGGAAGTGAGACACAGAGAGATGAGATGACTTGTCTTAACATTTGAGAGCAGTTCAGTAACAGAAGTGAGAAGAGATCTCTGGACTAGGCTGTCCAACACTTGAACTTCCTCATTTAAAACTGGAAATTTGCATTGTTTGCTGGTGTAACCCTCAGTTGTTTACACAGCATGTGATTATTCATTTATTATTCATAATTCAATAATGGGCTAAAATTATCACAGATATTTCTTTGTTTAAAAAAACAAATTAAAATTCTCCTTATCCATTTTGTGCAAAAATACTAACCCACTGCTACTCCCCATTTCCATTAGAATTCCCTCCAATCAAGGAAACTTCAGCACGTGGGCATAGTTTTCAAATTTCATCTTCCAAATGCCATACTCCATTGTTGATACTCTGTTAGAGGAGCCAAAATGAGTGGCTCAGGAATTATTTATGGACAATGAAGCCTTTCACCTCCAAGGCATTGATTTTAATGACTGAACCCTATATCCTAAGACTGAAATATATATTTAGGTTGTCCTCTGTTATGTGAAATCAATTGGTAATGTCAGTTCCAAGTAGACTAGCACCCAGGTGAAAGCCATGGGGCAAAAAACCAAATCAGACCAACCCCCTCCCAAGAAAACAGAAACAAACCCAAGAAAATTATTTGGATGAGGGAGGTGAATGCATAGGAAAAAAACATAGCAGCTGAGGAGGCGACATGGTTGGGATATGGTCTGATGAGGCGAGACCAGAGGATTGCACATATGTCAAAGAAGAAGCCAAGAACACGTGTCACTCAGTGGAGCTGGAAATGAAATGAAACAGGAAACTGAAGAAAAGCCATGCGTGGTATGAGCACAGCTTGCTTCTTCACCTTCCCGTTTCTCCTGAATGCAGAGGGGATTTTCTTCCTCTGCTTTGTAGGGTGTAGTCCTCTGTTGATGTAGAGCAGAGCAGAGAGAAGTAATGAGAGCTGTAGTTCTTTAATGATCCAAGTCATAAGGATTTATAATCCATTTTACAGCAATGTTGCCAACACCTTCCTAGCCACACTGACCAGGCTTTAGTATCATCTGTCATTTTGCTCAGAAGAGCCTTTTGAACCTTTGCAGTTCCACAGTCACAAACCTTGTCTATGCTGAGTGCTTTCTTAGCATTCTCCACCGTTTTCAACATCCATGCAGGGCCAGCAGCAGCAGCAAGGGGGCGATTTTTACTGACAGGTGGTCTGGATTGCTACAGGCACTTTATGCTACTGGCCTCTAAATTTTCTAGGTAGTACCAGGTGAGTGAGAAAAGGAGGGTGTTGGTTTTGCCCTAAAGCTCATACAATTCCTAGGACTAGTGGAGCTGCACTGATGGCACAGATGGCAGTTTTGCCTGAAAGGTGTAAACCGGGCTGTGGAACTGTGAGTCAGTTGCTCTGCATCATCCCCCTCTCCTAGAAGATAATATTCCTTCATATCTGTTATTGCAGATCTGGAAGAGTTAGTACCTCACCTTCAGTATTGTTTTATATAGTTTTTCCAGTAATATATTTTTTTCTTGTAGAAGCAGGTGAGACTAAAGTATATTAGGAATATTTTCTTGCATGTGTGAACACCAGGGAATCAGATCTGAACACTACGTTTGAGGTTATGCTACCTCTGAAACTGCAGGCCCCGGGGACTGGGTCACAGGCAGTCACACCAAATTGACAGATCTATATTTATAGATAGCATCTTTATGTTCACCAGTGTATCCACTGAATTTATAATAAAGTTAAAAAGATAAGAGAGTTGTAAAATGTAGTCCGTTAAAAATTAACTTTTGACTTAATATGAAACTTTATGCTTTTGTTCTATTCTTAACAAAACTGATCATTTCATATATATACAGTTTCTAGTCCTCCCTTTTGATTTTACCCATTTTTGTTTTTACATTACAAAAGAATCACATTATATTTCATCCCCTTAACCTCAGAAATAATGATTTTTTTAGTCAATGGCCAAAAATTGGGGCCCATTGGAAAATACCAGCTCACAAATGCTCTAGGAGTGACCTAACATTGACATCAAATTGCATTTTATTTCTAAAGAAACTGAGCTCTCCTATTAGTAAAGGCACAGAAAGAAGACAGTGATTATACCATAATCTCCACTATTTTAAATACTTAATTGTTTCACACCACGGATTATCAGTACATTAAATACTTAATATCACTGAAACTAGGAATATTTGAGATTTTTCTGCATGTCTTCCCTATTTTCTCTCCGCTTCAAAAATAATTTATACTAATAAAAATAGCTCTTCCATCTAATCAAATTTCTCTTAATTGAGTGTGGGAACCAAGCCACTGAGGATGTGATTCACCCAAGGTCACACTGGAAGCCTCTGGCAGAGGCATATGAGAACCTAGGTATTTTGAATTACAACAGGCACTATTTTTGCCTGTTTCCAGTATTCACACAACAGTAATGTGTATCAGCAGAGTAAGCACAGATTGGTAACCTCCACACATGTCTTCCAGTCTGGCTAATATCCAGGAAGGTGCTCCTTACACAGACAAACTGAATTATCTTTATATACTTACTTTCTCTCTAACATTTGATTATTATTTCTTTACTTGCATTTCCGTAATGTCCAAGGAGGTTCTACATACTGGACAAATATATCATAGCAACAAAACCAAAGATTTGCAAGTCCAGAGCTTGAAAACTTGATTTCTTTTTTCATGTCTTCATTTTCCAGTATTTTTTCTTAGTTTGTGTCAGCAAATGCTTTGGATTTCCCAGTTATTTACACTTCTTTTTTATATATATTGTGGTCTGTGTCACTAAAACTCAATTTGCTCCTATTGCAACTATTACTTAAACTGTGCTAGCTGCTCCATAAGGGGAAGAGGCACTGCTGGGTTCAGGCTTACATCTTAAAATTTCTGGAAGAGTGAAATGTGTGGATGGAAAAAAACCTGCTCAATTTATTTTAGGCTTGATCCTTGATCCACTGCCTGCGGAAATCCACAGAAAGGCTCTCGGGATTCTTCTGGGGAGAGGCAAACACAAATTTCCCCCATATATGAAATAATTGTGGAGGGTCAGAAAAATGGAAAAATTGAGTTGAGAGGCCAGAAAAAGTCGGGTGATGGCAGATCCAGTCACTTCCCAAGAAAAGACTTAATTATCCTATGAATCAGATGATACTTCTTCCCTAGAGCATCAACTGGGTCCTTAAGTGGAAAGGGTCAGAGATAGGGACAGCAAGGTGTCTGAACACTTTTTAATCTTCCCTCTTCACTGAATTTCAGGACATGGTATGGATTGTTTTTGCCACACTACAAATTAGAGTTGCCTCATGTTTACTTCATATCCCCAGGTCAGAAGCATTCCTGGGGAGCTGGGGACTAACCTTACAGATGGCTTTACACCAGCAGGTCAATTTAAAGCAACCACTTCAGCTCCTGTCTGTGCTTAAACTTGACACCAGAGTTTTCAACCTGAGGTACTGAATTAACATCGAACTGGCTATGGAAAAGTTTACGTTGAAATGTCTTCTGGAATTGATATTTCACAATGGAAAAAAACAGAACGTGTATTTACTTTGATATAAATATTTTAGAAAGTCTAAGCACAAAAGGTTTTGCTTCATTTCCACCATATTTTAGGAAAAACATCTAGCTAAGTGGTGCAAAAAGAACCAAGTGGAGCTTCCAGCCTTTACTTAATAGAAAGCACAATTTTGACAGGATCTGTCAAACCATATTTTAACAGCACAGAAAGTAGAAGAGACAAACATGTGACAAAAGGTCATCACATCACTTAATCCATATAGGAGGAGATGAACGTCCCAAGGTGGTGATCACAGTGCAAGAACCTCAAGAAGACAAAATCTTGTCAGGCTGTTCTGTCTAAGATCTGTAGCACAAACCCAACACTTTGATTAAGGTTCAATTTAAAAATGCATTAAATTTTTAATTGAGAACATGGCAGGAAATCAGCATTTCTGATGATCTAAGCATGGCATGGAAAACAATGCTGGCTCACTAAGCCATCATTTACAGGGAAAACCCTGCCTGGTCTTTTACTGTATAGGCACGATAGACTATCATTCAAATGTTGAAAGGCTTGAACTCTCCCATCCAAATGCAAGCAAAGGGGAATATCAAACCTCTTAAAGCTCATGAAAAAGCTGGCCCCTTTGGGAAGCCAAAGAGTGCACTCCCAGGAACTCAGAGGAAGTTGAAGTAGAACTCTGAAAGCTTCTAAGGATCTTCCCTTTCTTTTGTACAGAACTGAAAGTTTAGGAGACAGAGAGAAAGCCTCAGGCTGAGTTCTCACGTTATTCTCCCCAGCTCCCTGAAGACCTGCTGACAGTTCCTTGCTCACCAGGAAATTTGCAGAGGAGGAAAAAGAGAGAGGTCCCAATACTTCCTTTCTGTTGCACTTCTGCTCCCTTTTCCCAGCACCCTTCAATTCCTTAATGTCCTATTCCTCACCCTCAGAGCGTCAGAAGATGAAAGTGAAAGAACACAGCTCCAGAAGGAAAAAGAAAGGGACAGAGGGCATGGGGGCTATGACAGCTCCTGAAGTCAGCTTCAGCAGCCCTGTGTCAAAGGGCAAATCTGGCATGGATCTATGCCCTGCACACAGCACAGCCTCTGACAGTGTCACAGCCCTCAGCCAGCCATGCCCACTAGCCTGCTACAGCCTGGAGGACCACAGCAATGAGGGGGAAGCCCATCCCTGCTCCTCTGGAATAGGAGTTGTTTCAGGACTGAAAAACAAAAGCTTTCTTGTCACAAGGTTCTCCCTTAGGAATCCCATGGGATAGGTGTGGAGAAAGCTTGTACTGTGCTTTCTTGATCCAAAGTAGGTAGAAAGGATCTGCAGCCTGAGTGTTTTATCTCAAATCCACTGGAGGAGTTTTGAATCAGGCCAGTGGGCTGGCTGATTGTCCAGCCACCGGAATCAATTGCTGAGAAGCTCCTAAAGCCAAGGGGTGACAACTGTCAGTCTAACAGTCATATTTTTGGTGCCAGCTGATCGACACAGATTACTTTTGAGATCTCAGGAGTATTTTCAATAACTTACAGAGGCATCCTGAGTACAGAAAAGTAATTAGCAACACTTCTACTGGCTCCAGTGGGAGCAGAATCTCTCCTTCCACCACTCTAACCCCAAACATACTATTGTGTTTCCTTCAGGGCCCTCAGGAAACCCTGCAATAACAGTGCTAATCTTGAATTGTAGAGCTTCTCTACCTTGACACTATTTCATGGAGCCTGATATCTCCTTCTGCTCTCTCACTCTCAGAGTTACAGGAAAAGCTTCCGTGGATTTGGAACTCAACCTCTTATTTTATTGCATAATTTTCAATAATTTTTTTCTTTTTTCTAATCTAAGAAGGCACTGAAGTTGATTGTTAAATTCATGGGGCATGCTGGGATTGTAGCCAGAATGGGTTTGTCCTCTCTGACACAAGTTTCAGGTGAGGACTGTTTAAAGACTGTGACTTTTTTCCATCTATTGGTGGTAGCTGGGGATTGTTTAGGCTGAATTCAAAATGGCCCACAGACATTCTTTTGTCATCTGGATTGTTTTTCATCTGCATTTAACTTATATAAACGATGTACAACTCACAAGAAATAGAAAAATTGGACACTCCTGACACATTCTGTGTTCTGTAGCCACCTTGCTCTATGGAAATGCTTTTATTTCAAGCAGCTGGTAGGGAAAAACCTTCCTAACTTTGAAGAAGGTTTTAGCACATTGATGAGAGAGAGAGACCATAAAATCCCATTTCATTTTTAAAGTTAACTGTAAAGTTTTAATTAAGTCCTCTGAACAAGGATTCTGTGATGCTTTATGTTTAACACTTAGCAATAGTACACGAACCACTGACTTCCATCATTAAGTTCAGTTGACAAAGGCCAACACAACTCTTTTCTTTGTAACTTTGTAACCATTTATGTTTGAGGTGAAGATGTTAATATGGAAATTTTGTGAGCTGGGAACGGCTACGAACTCTATCATTGTAATTTATGACCTTTCATCTGAGGCCAAATGTAAAGGCAATTGCAATTGTTCTATATCTCAAGGCCAGCACATAGCAGATGTGTGAAATTTGGAGTGCTAGACATAAACTTTTATTACCAAATTATAAATAATTTCTACCACTTACAACGTTCACCTTTCAAGTTCATCTTGATTAAAATGCAAGGGCAGCATCTCACTGATTTCCATGAGTTACGGAGCTGAAAAAGTTCTATCATAGTACACTAGGAAAGGATAAAGCAATGCAGTGTTTAAAAGAATCTACTGACAGCCAGGTATGCAACAGTTTAGATCAAAATCCTTTTTCATCTAGATGACAAAAAGTGAAAGATAATTATTAGCCAATGATATCTGAATTCTATTTTCACTCTTGAAGCTGTGGAATCCTTAAGGAGTCCACCGAGTACAGATTACTTAAATCCTTTGAAGACCACCTAAGTGAGGTCACTGGGGTTTTGTCACTCAGGAAATAACACATTCTCTAGGTTGCCGAATAACTGATGTGATGACATAATATTCCTGAATGTACAAGGTGGGAATTGTCTTTTCAGGTGCAAATCACGCTACCCCGAATGCTCAGCAACGTACACCTTCCTGCAGGAAGGCTAATTTACCTCTAGGAACAGCACATGAGACTGCTCCAAGACCTATGACAAATAAAGGAAAATTAACGAAGATTTGGGTTCATGACCTGGTCTCAAACTATGAAAAAGGGGAGCTAAGGATAGAAAATTTGCCAATCTTATTGTCTGTGATAGAAATTAGATTTGTTTGTGAGGTTAATAGGGTATGAAGCAGGAAAGTACAAAAATTTTGTTGACTGACAGCAGACAACCAAAGCATCCGTAATTAAGGACATGCCTTAGCTGGCTAGAAAGCGGGCTATTGAGCAAAATAGCTTATCAGGTTACAATGGCTTAAAAAAAAAAAAAAAAAAGGAGAAATACTAGCTCTGAAGACAAACTCATAAGAAATAAAACAATAAGGAAGGCTTGCAAAACATAAAACGTCCCTGTTTGGATTTGTGAAACTGCCATGAAAGTTTACCAGCCCAGGCATGAAAATTCTATTTGCCCAATCTTTATACTGGAGATCAATAACAATGAAATCCAGGATATTTCCTTATCAGGACGTTAAGCACTGAAGCCAGGCAGCCAAATAAAACTTTGCAAGCCTGCTCCCCAGAGTAACTATTTTATGTTCCTTTTCTGCTTCAAGTACTAGATATAATCAAACACAGTTGGATGCTCCTGATTAACATGACGGTTGCCTGGAAACACGGGCACAATACAGCCCAACTTTCCTGTCCGTGCCTGTGCTTGAACTCTGGGACAGGCAGGTGAATGAGGTTGGGCTTGCAGTCCTTGCCTCTTAAAGCCCTTTAATCTAAGCTTCAAGGAAAAAAAATTGTTACTGGACATGTGTTCAAAAAGAGAAAATAAACAACTTTGGAAGGAAGCGAGAATACCAATCCGTATTCTGAAAAGCCACGGTACGTTTTCTTCATATCATGAGAATTGAGAATTTCAGCAAGATACTAAATCAATAAAGGAATAATAATAAAAAAAAAATCTGGTCCAGAAGGTTTCACAGATGATTAACTCCTATCACAGTACCACATCCCTAAAAAAAAAAGAAAAAAATAGCTGCAGGAAAGGAGAAAAGACAGGTGAGAAGATGGGGAGAAACAGAAGATGAGTTCAGCTGCTTCTTGTACCACATTCTTCCTAGGTGACACTTGAAAAAAAACCCACCAAAACCAAAAACCAAACAACCTTAGTTTCTATCTTCAGTAATCCCCCTTGTGAAGCAAACTGAGCAGCACCTTCCTGTCTTGGACAGGACACCTGAGAGGCGGTCACTGAATCTCTGATAAGGCCCATGTAAGACAAGATCATTTGGCGATTAATAGGATCCCATCAGAGCAGAATACGATTATATACTGGATCGTATTGGACATTAGGAGGAATTTCTTCAGGGAAAGGGTGGGCTGTGGAGGGAGGTGGAGGAGTCACTGTCCCCGAAGGTGTGTAAGGAAAGGCTGGATGCTGCACTTAGAGCCAATGGTCTAGTTGACATGGTGGTGTTCAAAGGTTGGACTCGATGATCTCCGAGGTCTTTTCCAACCTAACTGATTCCATTATTTTTTTCCACAAGAAATCTTTTTTTCCTATAGGATTTCTCTCCCTGTAAAACCGACAGGGCGTTATTTCGCCTGGAACCGCAAGGCAAGACGTAAGAGAACGCACCTCGGCGAAGAGACCAGCGGCCCAGCCGCCTGGGGGGGGAGGGCGGGGTATCCCAGGGCGAGCCCCTCGCAGCTTGGCCCCCCGTTTTTGGGGCAGTGATCCGAAGCATCACCTGCACGTCCCAAACCCCACAGCCCCGCCCCGCCATGCGCGTTCCGGCGCGGACTGTCCCGCCCGGCGCGCCGTAGCGGGGCGGGGCCACGCGGGCGGTGAGCGCCGGGAAGGGGCGCGGGAAGCGCCGGGAAGGGAAGAGCCGGGAAGGGGGCCGGGAAGCGGCGGGCGGTGAGTGCGGGGGAAGGAGGAGGGGGCTCCGGTGCGGTGCCGTGTTTCCCCCCCCTGCCTCTGCGTCCGGCCCTCGTTTCGGCTTCGTCCTGGGTGTTCATGGAGCCGCGGTCTCGCTCCGTCCGGGATCTTCCCTGGGACACGTTTGGTCCGGGAAAGGTTCGGCTGTGGGACGCGGGTGGCTGTGGGTGTTGGTGGGAAAACCAGCGAGGATCCCTGGATTCGCGGCTGGAATCGCCCGGTGCGATTTGCCGCAGGAAACAGCGAAGAGAAGTCGGCACCGCGCTGGGGTTTTCTGCCATCGGCTGGAGATGCAGAACAAATGTTCCCTGGGCAAAGAGACACTGGAGCAGAAGTTGATGCGCTGGATTTTTAAATCAGCGCATGTCTCTGCGCTGGATTTTTAAATCACATCATCATTTCAGGTCTCTCTCTGATTTAATCACAAGCCTTAACTTAGTCTGCTTTAACAGATTCAGTTGAAGGCATCCTTTCAAATTTTTTCTTTGCTTGCATTTGCGAGCCGAGATCAAAATGCCCTTGCTGTTCCTGTGGATGGAGCAGGTTCTGACTTCTCCCTCCACCCCCTGAAGACATTAAACACTTACGGCTTAGCTCTCTAAATTTAGTAAAAATAATTTTAGCAAAAGGTGCTAGAGATGATGAGGCCTATGGCACTGTTGGAAGTTTAAAAGATGCACAGCATGGCAAACAAGGATCCTTAATGTTAATTTCAGAAGTTATAAAAATGCCAGAGGGAAGGTTTAATGCAGTGGCTTTAGGAGCTCTGTCTCTCCACCTTCACCCTTAAGCTTTTGCTTTTATCTCCTTTGATATTCTCTCCTACTGAAAGTATTAAGAATCAGGGGTCTGCCTGTCTTTGCAGAGTATTTAGGACAATGTGGGATTGTGTTTCTTATCCAAATGTTTTCTCTTAACTTCTCAGCTTACCAGAGAAGACCAAGATGAGTCTACGGAAGCAAACCCCGAGTGACTTCCTAAAACAAATCATCGGAAGGCCAGTTGTTGTAAAATTAAATTCTGGAGTTGATTATCGAGGTATGCTCTCTGTCTGTCTCTCACTGAGTAAAGTAATTGACTGGGGAAGCTGGAATAGATGCATTGATTTTGAAAAGCAAAACAGTGTGATCCAGAATCTTGGAGTACGTGAATACAGATCTCAGAATGGTGACATTAAAAATAGAAAATCAGCCCTGGAGAAACAAAGGAGGTGAACAGTGGATTTAGAGGTTAAAATTACTGATCTAAATCATTAGTCTCTTTAGTCACAGATGATTCAACAGGAGTCTTGGGGTGATTCAGAGTTTCTAAACTGACATTTATAAAGATCATCTGGCATTACAACTCCTGAAATGGCCAGGCAGCCCTCTTTTCAGTGCTCTGACAGCAACCTTTGTTGGAACTATCCTTTTCTTCACCTTTCTGTTCTCTAATTCCTAGTATGGATCTTGGTCCAGAAAAGCTTCAAAGTTAACTGTGCTGTCAGTTGTAAGGTGGCTCTTACACAAGGGATGAAAGTTACTGACATTTGTGGTTAAACAACTGCCTACACCTGTGTTGGACCAAGACTCACTGAGATAGAGGAGAAAGCATAGTGTGGCTTTGCTGCTGTATGCCCTCTTCATTTTAACACAGTCCAGCAGATTTATTCCAGAACTCTTTAGCCTATCTGTATCCCTTCATGTACTGTATGTAGGATTGTAGATGGTTTTAACCAGTAAATTATAAACTTTTCTGTGCGGTGAAATGTCCTGGTCCTACTCTCATTATTGATCTGTCCAAGGAGTATCCAGACTTAATTAAAACTTCTGTTGTGCACAATTTAGAGATTTCATTCTGTAGTAACTTAAACATTGTGGTTCTGCTACAGATCACTGCTTCAGATAGGTTTACTTCAATTGGCTTAGCCTGGCACTTGTGAGAGGAGACTTGTTTGTGCTGTGACAGGGAATCTTTGTGTGTTATGACAGTCCTAAACTGTAATTGTTCACTGACAGAGCAAGCAGTGCCTCCTTATCCTTTCCTGTTTCTCTTTAGTGTCGCCAGATGACAGAATTTTCAGTCTCAATTCTTTGAGAACCACATTTTCTGAGCGCTTCAGGTCGGGTTGGTGTCTTAAAAACTTCACTGCATCTCTGTTGTTCTTTCTTGCAGGAGAATGTAGGGAGAGCTCATTAAAGTCACTTAAAGCAAGTCATCATTTACCTGAAGGTGCACACAAGGCAGGGCCAAACCAGATTTGTTTTTCTGATGCACTTCCTATTTTCTTTGAGGCCAATGCTATCTCCTGCTTTGTAAGGTCCATTTGTAAATGCTGTAGATGAACTACTCAGCTTTTCCCTCCACAGAGCTAGTTTAGCATGCCTACAGTCAGACCTACGAGGAATTGAACCATAGTTCCTTGAATACCCTTATTTGTTGCTGGATTTTTTTTCCCCCACCTTTCCTTCCTTATTTCCTTGTGCTCTCCATCCTTCCCACTTGATGTGACCTTGTGGTTGAAAATCTGTGTATTGGTTTCATTTGAGAAAATAGGCACTGTTTTGTTTTCTGCAGAAATGTGACCAACACTTGGAAAAGCCTTAAGAAACAGCACGTCAGGCTTTTTGTTGCAGATCCGTTTAGATTCTCCCCCAGGCTGTGTTGCCAATTTTATGTCTGTACCTCCACCCTCTGAGCCACCATGCACACAAAACGTGGCCTAATGCATATGTTGATGTGTAACTGTGAAATGCCTTGATTCATTGCCCAGTGCTGCACATGCCCTGGGCAATGAAAAGTCATCAGTGGTATATTAATGTACCACTTCTGTGTGTGGCTATGGATTTGTACATTGCAACATCTCTACATACAGATAAACCAGATAAAACGCTGGCCAGGATGGGCAGTGATAATGTTTGATGCCATTAGTGGCCTTAGAGTAAACACAAAGAAAAGGAGGAAGAGAATGAAACAGCCATGAAACAGAGAGTTTGAAAATACTGCCTAGGGGCCTTGGTAAATCCACACGGTCCGACTTTAATTTTGGACAAACATATTTTTGTTTTCTATTGTTGCATGGAAGCACTCAGGATTACTGGAATGGAAGAGAGTTTTGACCCTTGTTTGGTTGAGGTTTTTTGGTGCATTCCATGATATTTTGTGAGCAGTTTTTCCTATGTCTGTGGAAAGAGAGGAAGGAAAAACAGAGAGGAAAATAATAGTCTTTAAACCATGAGAAGCTGGCAGAAGAACTTCAATTCCTAATTACTATATGGAAGATACTACAGTAACACTTCTGAAAAATGAGAATGTGTCCTAGAGGAGGACTCTCAGTTTTCTCCCTCTCCCCAGGTACAGCCAATATACTGTATTTCAAGTTTTACTGCCAGGTAAATGAGTGTTTTTCAAACAGAGGAAAAAATAATGTTAGTAGTATTGTCTGCACATGCAAGGATGAAGTCAGGGAAACAAAAATCCAAAAGGGAGATAAAACAACTTGTAAAAAGCTGTATTTATTATGTGCATGATTAATAAATCAAGTTGCATTCTCTGAGCCATTCTTTACATCTGTTAATCCTCACATTCAGTTCTGTTGATCAGGTGAGTTAAATTTGTAGATGGCCATGGTTTTGGGCATAGACAGAGAGGAGGGGCTTTGAATGAAAAAATACCACCATGCTGCCAGCACTTAGGAAGTACTGGGTGAACGGCACAGCCTTCAACAGGTGCTATTAGAAGTGAGAACATAAATACTTGTCTAAAATAAGTGCTACTAAAATGCATATTTTCCTGATCAAAAGAACACCTAATATTACAGACATTTTTTCTTTAGTTGCACTAAACAGTAAACAGTGTAATTTTTTTTTTGTGGGAACGTTTCAGTGCCATTTGAAAGCCCTTTTTCAAAACATATGTACAATTTTGTTTACATCAAAGCAGAGACTTTCAGCTAATGTTCTTCTAGATCTGTAAGCATGAAGATAAATATGACTAAAAGTGTGTATGGTGTCCTGTATGAAAAGTGTTGTTTTTCAGCTATATCCTTCACAAGGTTTGGTGATAACTCAATTTACCTAGCCTTGTCCTTAGCTTATCCATTTATTCCTAATGTCACAAGCTCTTAAAACACAAGTGAGAGGGGACAACTTAAACTTTCCAAGTGAAAATTGTCCATCTTTTCAAAGTCATGCCTTAATGACTTTTTTACCCCCACAACCCTTACATCAATTGACAATGTCACTACCAGATTGATCACCTGAGATTCCTGTCTCCTAGCTGAATTATTTGAAGAATACATCTGGCCAAGCTTGGGCTTTTGGTTTGTTATAAAGATACAGATTTGTTTTTTTTCCTGTACTATTCAAACACAATGCATTTTTGTTTATTTTAAAATAAGTTTCAGCTGATTCTCTCGTAAACTGTCACTTTTCAGGTGTCCTGGCTTGCCTGGATGGGTATATGAATATAGC
Organism: Manacus candei; assembly: GCF_025592945.1. Classification (NCBI taxonomy): domain Eukaryota; kingdom Metazoa; phylum Chordata; class Aves; order Passeriformes; family Pipridae; genus Manacus; species Manacus candei. The sequence continues at coordinate 43,326,938 of NW_026138076.1, read as the reverse complement.
TCTGGAACAGACTGAAGAATATGTAAATGGACAATTAAAGAACAAGTATGGGGATGCATTTATCCGAGGAAATAATGGTAATTCCTACTGCTTCTGTTATTGCTCATTAGGAAATTGTGTTTTGATATTTACTTCTGAATTTCAGGGGTGGCTGAGGCATAAGCAAGCTACCTGTAAGAATATTAGTTTTAGGCCCTCTTGGAAGCCTTACCACATTTACTTTTTTACAATTTCACTTTCTACAGTCTGTGCTTTTCTGCATTCCTGTGGCCTTTTTTGCCTCTGAACTTGAAGTTCATTTTAGAGAAGCATTTTCTTTTCTAGCCTTCCTCAGAGCTTATTTTCTATCATTTGACAGGCTTACTCTTTGCACTTGCTGCTTATTTAGATGGCCTCTGCACCACAGAAGTTTGTGTTTTGCTAGGCAAGCTACTGCATAAATTTATGAAACAGTGCAGATATTACAGTGACACTGTAATATTTTCCGGTGATAGGCAGTTGTCCAGAACTGAATGAATGCTACTTATTAGTACTGGAGGCTATTTTCATCTCTGAGTAAAGATTTTACCACCAGTCAAGAAAATCACTCATGTTTTACTGCTGAGCCTCTGAACATCTCAGTGCAATAGGTGGATTTTTGTGCACTTCAAGGACAATCCCAGGCTCCTGGAATGACTCTCTGGTATCAGGCTGTAATAGCAGGGCATGCCAGAGAGAAGAGTATCTAAAAATAGAAAAGGTTCACAAGTCAGATGTGAAGAGACTTGTAGAGAAGGTAAATGAAGCAGAGTTTGACTAAGTTACTTGAGAAGAAAATGGAGGTCAGCAAGGAGGGAGGGAATAAAAAGAAAGAAGGATTGAATTCCATGTTATGAAGAATCAAAGAGAATGTAGCACCAGTGTAAAAGAGCGTTTTGGGTGGAGAAGTAATCCTTGAAATGAGGCCAAATGCTTTTTGCAAGGCATTTGGACTGTTATGCTAAGAAGCAGAGTGGTTATTACAGCTGGAGAACCAATTAAGGAAATAATTTATTATGAAAGTTATAACAAACGGATGAGAGGCAGAAGGCTGAAGAACAGGCTGAGGAGAGAGCTGAAGACATCCCAGGTTTAGGAGCACTATCATTTAGTGTTGTGATTGGATCTGTTCTGGGGATATCACAAGCCATGCAGGTGGAGGATATCTGCTGCTTCAGAGCTTATCATTAGCTTTGCCGTAAGTACTTGGGATTTACAGCTTTTGTTGAAAGATCACAGCATTAGTGTCTGACACCTGTAATTTTGCTGCTTGGGAAGTCTCTCATGCTCCCCTTGGTAATACTGCAGGGTACTGGCTTTGTTCTTCCTCTCTTGAGTCTCCATCTCTTGGATTGTGTTTTGGCTACAAGCAATAATGTCTAAATTTGATAGCATTTTTTGAAACCTGGACTTAAAAGTTAACTGACTTTGTTCATGCTGAATAAGATTCATTACAGTGTCAATTTACAAGCCATGGAAATAAGATGTTTTAAATAAACAGGCTTCTGCACCTTATTTACCAGGGCCATCTTATGCATGCCACTTTCTCTTTTTCAGTGTTGTACATAAGCACTCAGAAGAGGAGGATGTGAAGATGCCAGAAGGAGGCTGTTTTGTACCTGTGAACCTCTTTGAAGTGATGAGCCCTATTTGATTTGTAGTTCATAATCCACAGGTGAAATACAGAAGTGTCTAAATATTTTTTTTAAATAAATGTAAACCAGTGTAAACTTCCTGGATGTTTTTTTGTCAAAGCATTGCTTTGTCCCACTGTACAGAATAAAATAAAAGAGAAGCATGCAATAGTGCCACAAGTCTAACTCAAAGCAACAACTTGTTTAATTATGCTAACACTTACAAAAATACTGATTGGAAGGTAAGCAGGCGTGGAATAACTGCAAATCACAGCCTTGCACTGATGGCAAAACAATAGTTTGACTGATGCTGGGAAGGGAAATGCTAATGTTTTGGTGACAATGACCTGTCCCTTTTGGAAAACACAGGGTCAGCTTTAAATGCCAGTCTAGTAAGAGTCATCGGGTAAAAAGTTCAGCTGTCCAAAAAATCTTGAATTGTGGATTGAATCAAGGGATGTAACAGTGACACTTCAACAGTTAGGGGTGGAGAAAGAATTGAATCAAATGGAAGAAAAGCCTTAAGGGTGAAAAGAAAGCTCTGTGCCAGCTGGGGAGTCAGTCAGAGGTGAAGAGCTCTCAGTTGGTGTGTCAGTACAGCGAGTAGCTGCTTCACCTCCTGCCTGTGTACCCCCCACCCTACCTCTGCTTGCGGTGACCTTTTTTTCTTGCTTCTCTACCAAACACAATGGACTTCTTCAGTAAAAAGCAATTTTAACTAATACCTAAAGCTACTCTGAAAACAGACTAGGAATCTAAAAGCTTTTGTAAACATGCCATATGTATCCTCTTCAGACAGTTCAGTCTTTCTCCCATCCACTCCCCTCCAGACCTAGTACTATCTATATATTCTCTTTTCTAATGTGCTAGCCAGAAATGAGAACAAATGCATTAAGCTTATAGCATGGGGTATGCATTAGGGAGGGGAAACCTCTGAGCAAACAATGGAGTCAGAACTTGTTTGTGTGTATTTTTCAACAATGTTCCCAGATAATCAAAGCACAGCGAGTAAATCCAGCTCAATTTTACATGCATACTTATTCCGATTTATAAAATATGTTTTGTCCTTTTACATGCAGTCAGCCAAGAAAAAAAAAAACAAGCTTCTTAACATTCATATGTTTCTTTGCTTGAGTGTTCCTGCACTTAATATCCACATACACAGAATTTCTTGTTCTTCATGACAAAGTAGTAAGTTTGGGTAATGTACCTCATGGTAAGGTTATTGAGCCAATCTTTTAAATTGAGTTTTCTGAAGTCCTGCTTTATTCTTTGGGCAGTTTATAGTGCCTCCAGGAACAAAAATACTTCTAGTTGTGGATGGATCAACACAAGAGAGTTGTGTGAATGTAACATTGGCCCATTCTTCCCAAGTACCAGTAGCTCTAATGCAGCAGTGAATAATAAAATCTCAGTTATCAAAGGGAGAGAATATACACTGCAAATTTTTAATTTTACCGTTTTTTAAGATCAGTAAATAATTCTAAATTATTTTTCAGTCAGTAGTTAACCTTTCCACACAAAGCACTTCAGAAGCCATGACAGAACACACAAATGGAGTTGCTACTGTACAATATGCTTCAACAATTTATCATTTTCTGACAAGGGTTGAAAAAGGTCCAGGATGTAAGACAAATCACCAACTTGCTCTTCTGTAAGTGAATTCGTTTTTAAAAATGAAGATGTACCTCCAAGTGGGGCATGCAATTTCTCATTTGCTTTGTCATCTATATGTAGCTGGCAGGTTATTGTCTGCTTTCAGTCCCGGAGACTGTCTGGGTTTGGTTATTTTTAGAGTTTATAGAATTTTATTTTAATACAGGTTTAAATTTTTTCCCCTTCTTCCTTCTCCTCTCCCCACACACACCTACCCACCTATAGCAACACCTTTTGCACAGACTTTGATTTACTCTCAAGAGTTTGCATTGCTAACTTTTCAAATGCAGTTCTGTTTCTACAAGTCTAGCTATACAACATGTTTCAGTGTAATCTGCTACTTCTGATGGTCTAATCACATACTAAACTCTGAACACAGAAAATACTATGTAGCTTGCCTGCCAAAGGGTTTTTTAATGTATTCTAGATCATGAAGTCACTATTTACTATGGGAGGTAGACAGGAAAATTTGCATTGAAGATCAGCTGTTGTAATTCATATTTGAATTTCAAAAGTAGTAAAAGAAATAAAGCATTTAATTCCTACAATCACTGCCCTTTAGTATATTTTACACTGTTTTACCCCCTTTAATTCAATTTTTAACCCCTGTGTTTAAATCAAGTAGACATTTAAGCTCGACTTCAATCAGGCAGTCCAGCGTTTGGATATAGTCTTGTTTTAGTTGGATAAAACATTCATATTGGATTTATTCTGCCTATCTTTTAGATTTTGACTTATATATTCTGTAGGACAACATTCTATTTGCAAATAAATCAACAGCTTTCAGAATGGGACATGGAATGCTATCCAGAGTTGCATCACATTATATATGTACGTAAACATCAAAGTAGAATGATATATTTCCCAAACTCTCAACCTAACGTGTAAGATCGTTATCCCATTGAGAGATACAAAGGCACTCCTACAAAAGCAATGTATCTTCATACACAAAAGACAGTATGAGATACTAGTACTCATATCCTTCATGTCACCTCATTTACCTGATAGTCTTGCACTGGTACCTGTGTTAAAAACAGCTTTGCTTGGGGACCAAGCTCAACTAGATCAGAACTGACAATGAAACACTCCTTCAGCAACTTACAAGCATCTGTCCATCACTTTCCTTAGAAGAATGTACCCAAAATTAAGTAACCCAAAACTAAAGAACAAAAATGACTGAAATTCCAGACTAAAGCTGCATCACGTAGATAGTCAGTACTTTTATGCATATCATGAAGCAAAGGCCATTTAATCACTACCCCACCCTCACCTACACATGCAGTTGACAGACAGACCCCAGGAAGAGCAGTAGCTGTGAATTTGCTACATCCCCTCATCCAGCATAAGTTTCTTGCTCTTGAAAAGACAAACTGAGCCACATTTCCTTAAACAACAGCCTGGCTAGGAGCAGCAGCACAGCATATCCTGTGAAAACTAGAGAAGGCAAGTCTGGAAGAAACAGGTAAGTAAGTACTCACTGTGTGTGGTGAGGCAGCCAAAAAACAGGTTACTACTAGAACCTGTAGAGCCCTCAAGTGCCCCTATATAAAGGGAGCACAGCATGCTGGGAAGGTTTTGCCTTAAAGGTATACACTGATGACTGATTTGTTGGCACCTGATTACAAATTGTTGCCACCTGATTCCTAGGTCAAAGGGAATCTAATGCAACTCATCCTGAACATCATTTATTTCAGTTCTTTCTATCCCTTTCTTGATGTTACGATGACAAAACAGTTACTCAGAGCCCTTCTGGGTATGACTTGCCCATTACTTCCTAAGGCTCTTTCCCAGCTCTGAAAGCCAGCTGTGCCTCACAGCTGCAGGTTTCAGCTGTGTCGTCCATGGTAGGCAAGAAAGCATGGAAGTGTTTGCAAAGTGACAGCCTTCCTGCGTTTGACTGATGGTACCAAAGCAATGCCTGATCTTTAATATCCCAGCTCACACCCGTGGCCAGCTCCAGCCCTTTGTGGGCTTTGAAAACAAGCAGACTGTGGAGTCAGCAGTTTCAAAGCTTCAGATCCCTGTGCCAAATTTCTCTAAGGCCTGAAATCAGATGGGAGGGGGCATTTCCTGAGCTGCTGCACTGACCCGGACCCTTGAATGTTTGGGAGTCAGTGACCCACATGGCAGCTGCGAGTTGGGCTGGGCTGCATGTCCAGCACAGCTTTCAGGTCTGCACACACCCCTTGGCTGCAGGATATCTCTGCCAGCTCACCCGAGCAGCAGAGCTCACGGGCAGCTCCCACCTGCCTGGCCTTGCCTTTATCTAACAGAGCAGCAACAAGTTCTCATGAGAACATCCTACAGAGTAGAGGGTTGTTCTGGTGTACAGAAATTATAAACTAGATCAAGTGATGGGAAGGGAGAGCATCTCTCTGTGGATGGGTTTGCATCTGCTCTACACAGCACACTGTGGGAAAATCCATCTGGGTTCTGACTGATGCTACATGAATGTGGGGTGCCCAGCATCTGATGTTCATTTTACTTGCTGTCTGTATTCATCATCTTACTCTGTCTTATTAAAGCAATCGTTAAGCTATTCATTGCTAGACTTTTCTTACTGAGACTCACAAAGGGCCCAGTACTCTCTCTCTCCTCCTCTCCTCAACCCCCTTCTCTAGTGCAGAACAGCTTCTCAGGTTGCAGTAGTTATCAAATAAAATAAAGGGTGGTTTTTTTTAATAAATCCCTCAACCTCGTTTTTTCTCTAGGCTGAATTTGTGAGGGAAAGAGTCTCACGTTACATGTTGCATGCATGTGTATGTATCAGTTCATTCCCAGTAGCAACATTTTAATCACTGTTACACTTCACTAAGTGTGGTAGAGGAACAGCAAGAGTAGTCATCTGGATAAAAGGGGAAGAACTTGCCAGTACTTCTGCCAACCCTCCATCTAACTAGCATCAGAAAAGCATCCTCTTTTCCCTGTTTACCCCAAATACAGAGCCGCAGACATGCCCAGGTCAACCCTGAGATGCCAGTTTGTAGACACTGTTCTCCATTTTCCCTGTGGGACTACCCATGGGTTTTCACCACACTCCTACTGTGGATTTTTAATGACTCATCTTGCAGTTGGCCACTGCTCTTTGTTTTAAAGATGACCTGAAATATTCTTAAATAAGGTGGTGCTGCCAACTTTGTTAGTTTAATGATCAGTTCCTTGTGATCTGGACCCAACTGTTGCCACCTTCAAGCTCTCTACTTGATCAACTTGCCCATTCTTCTCTAAGCATCCTCAAACTTTGTTCATGGGACTCAGGTGGCCGCTAGTTGAACAGGAGGGACTTCTAACTTTTTAAAACCATTATTATCCTGCAGTAGCAAAGCATTTCTCAACCTGTCAAACAACCAGCTTGGTTGCATCCATGTCCATATTACATCTCCACTGCACCTGCTCCACATCTGCCACCCCTGCAGTGGCCCCGTGATGTGGAGATGTGGAGATGTAGAAGCAGTCTGCAAGAATGATAAAGATTCTGTGTCAAAGAGCCTGGGATGTTACTGGGTTTATAATCCTTCTGAGCATATCATCAGTGAAACTTCAAGTTATATATTTTATAGTCTATCTTAATTATCAAGCTATTACAGAACATGCACTGTTTCCCCAGTGCTATTTTAAATTCCCAACTGTGGATTTCTTTTTTTTATTTTTATTTCTATAAATCCACCACACAAATGCTACTGAGAAAACAATACGCAGGGGTTAAGTTGTCTTATGTCTCCTTCTCCTTGCCAGCTTCCTACTAACACAGACATTTATGCCAGGAAAAAGGCAAAGCTCTCTAGTTTCAGCAGTGCCATGTGGTCTGTCTGGGCCCCATCGTCAGAGCCATGTGCAGAGCCCGGCTGAGCTCAAGTGACTCCTGCAGGTCAAAGCTCTGGCCAGAGGAGGCTGAGGCAATGCTGTCCTGGGGGGTGATGCAAGCAGAGGCTCTGAGAGGGCTGTATTTCTTACTGCAAACATCTGCCTGTCACTTGGCATTTGAACGTGCAGTTGGAGGCTGCTGGTAGGTGCCTGTGTCACGGTAATGACTGTGACGGGCTTTTTCCATCCCTGAGCAGGAGATGGTTCTGACATTTGGTTTGAGAGCAGCTTTGAAGCCACCGAGTTCCTCTACTTGAGAGAAGGCAGTGAGTTTGAATGCTGCATAGGGCTGTGTTTCAGAGCAGCCCAGCAATTAACCAGGCAGTGTTGTGCAGCTCTGCTGACTGGTGCTGCTAAAGCTGCGTACGGCAGCACATCCTGCCCTGCCAGAGGCTGCTGCAGCCTCCGAAGTGAGCAGAGACAGTTCAGCACCGCCCTGCATGCTGTGCTGTTACAGAGGGGTTGGATCTGGGCCTCATTTCTTTGAGCCTCTTCTCCCTTCTGCCCATAGCTTCACATGGAGCCCAGGGAACATCCAACACTGCTATTTCAGTGTCTGCTCTCTGCTGCTTTCCCCCTCTTTTCAGGTGGAAGCCAGTGGAGAAGTGGTTCTCACTGGAGTTGGTATAAAGAAAATGTGTGCCATATCCGGGGCAGCAGCTGAAGAAGACAATGCAATGCTGTAACACTGTGCCATGATGCAAAGACCCACACATGGAATACTGTTTTCAGACCTGACCACTGTGCCAGAATGACTGTAATGTCTTTGGCATTTCTCCTGCGAATTGTCAGAGGTCTGGAGCTACTGCTTTGTTATAAGCAAGGGATGGTTTAGCCTAGGAATAGGTTAGTAAGGAAAAGCATAAGACAGCATTAGTCATTGATGCAGCATAAAGGTATTCTCTTCTGTATATGAAGAATTACAAACTAGGACAGAAGTAATAAACTTTTCCTCCCTTCCCTGAACTACACTCTGCCTCCACTGACAAAAGGAAAGAAAACTACAAGAATTACATTGTATCTTGAAATTCTTTGGTAACTTTAAGGCCTCTTTCCAACACAGAGGAGAGCTGACTAATGAGAGCCCAGTACCACCAGTTCCCATATTTTCCAACCAGTTAAACAGCTGAGAGCTGGGCTGTCAGCAGCAGTAGCTCAGTGTCAGCCCAGCGTCTTGTGACACTTCCAAAGGACAGGCTGTAGAGCAGGGCAGGCTGATGGGAAAAGTGCTAATAAGAGGGGCATCTGCAAGCTTGCCTCCAGTTTCTGGGGAGTGCCCTAGGCAGTCACCAGGATGTCCACTCTGGACAGACTCCCACACTGGTCAGACTGTATTCAAGATTCAATTTAAGGCACTGCTGGAGCTGCAGAAACAAAACCCAGTAGTGTTGCCTGTGTGTTGGTGCATCCTCTTTAGTCACGGCACAGGACAGAGCAGTGGTGTCCCGCTGGGACAGCGGCCCAATCACCAGCATGAACTCATTCAGCCGTCAGACACATATTTATCCAAGGAGGAGGAGGAGGAGGACTAAAGGGCCCCAAGCACTCCTTTGCTCACCCATCTTAAATAACCTTCTTGCATCACAGGGCCAGCCCTCCTGCCAGCGGCCCTGGGACACTTGATGCTGCCTCCTAAGGGTCTGTCGGCTGAAGAAAGGGTAGACAGCTGATGGGTTTGTTATTCCATTCATCCAGCCCTACTTGGAGCCACATGCTGCCAGCAGTTTGTTCAGCATCTCCTGATGGCAACTCTGATGATGAACTGGACCCTAATTTCCATTTGTTGCGAGCAATAAGCCACTGTCAGGGAGTGAGGTGGGCCTGGTGACAGTGGCTGGGTTTGGCCGGGAGTCCCAATCACCAGATCACCAGAGCAGTCTGCAGTGATGAGGTGGATCTGAGGAGGAGCTGGGAAGCCCAGGGACAGGATCAGCTCCACGGTCGACTGCCAGGACAGCTGCAGTGTAGCTCAAGCAAGGAGCAGGGCTCACAGCCTGGACTTAAATACACCTCTTGTGTTGGGGTACAGTCACACCTAGCAGATGTTTAGTCCCCTGTGCCGGCTTTGGTGGATCTGTGGGGTGTTGATGGCTCCTTCTGCAAGGGCTGGTGCATGGGATGTGCCTTCCCAGCCTTTCTAGCAAAAATCTGCTTTTACTGCCAAAATTAATCCCATGTAAGCATGAGAGACAGGGCACACTGCCTGGGGTCATGGAGGGAGCTGATGTGGCTTTGCTTTGCTTCAGCACAGAAGGGAGGATATGTGTGTGGGGAGGGTAACAGGGAAGCAACAGGGTGTCCCATACAAACCCCGTGACTTGCTGTGCCCCCCCCACCCCAGTTGCCTTTGTTTTCATTGCAGAAGCTCGGAGATTTATAAAAAAAAAAAAAAAGGGGTGGGATGTGAAGAGAAAAACTAATATGATTAAGGCAGGATTTGGGCACTGGCAGAGAGCTGCTGTGGGTGGTGGGTATTAGGAGTAACAGCTGCTGCACTTCCCATTAGAGGAGAGAGAGAAGAAGATCTCTGAAAGGATGAGTCTCCAGCAGGCTGGCAGGGCAGTAGCGGCAGCGAGCCCGGCAGCGCTCGTGTCCCAAGGTAAGCGACGGCGGCACCGGGCAGCCCTGGGGAGCAGAGCATTGCTCCCCTGCCGTGATGGGCACAGGAGGGCAGCTGGGGGTGGGATAGGGAAAGGTGGCACGGCCTGGAAAACGCTGGAGGGAAAGAGCTGCAGCTCAGGGGTACTTCTATAAGCTCCTGTGAGAAATCTTATCCAGCAAGTGAGGTTTATGTGTGCCCGGAGGAGAGGTTGGCTCCGGGAGGAGGAGGCATCCTGCCGCTGGTCCAACAGGGGCTGGAATAGTTAGCAAAGGCTCCTGTGACTCCCACAAGCATCTTCTGGCATGTAACTGGTTGGAGTGGCAGGATGCTTGGCTATGGAAGGTTAAACTGCTTGCTGCTTCAGTCCAGGCACAAACAATTTCATGTGCTGTGGTGGTTTGTTAGTCAGCTGGCAAGTTTCAGAAGTGCTAAAGAGCGAGGTGTAACTAGACCTCCTCAGCCTCTGGTTTCCTCTGATTCATTTACATCTATCTATTGACTAAGTGTAACGAAATCTAAGGCACAAAAAGCTGCATGTTGGAAAGAACATGTTAGAAAGCACTATATTAAAATCTGAACCACCTGCCTTACAATATCCATTACAACAAATACCCCACACTCATCCTTCAGCTTCACTTTCAAAAGCGCATTTTGAAAAATCAGAATAACACAATACTCTAGTTAATCTGGAAATGTGTTTTATGCCAGCCACCAAAGCTGTGAGCTACTGATGACACAGCATACCAAATATTAAACTTTAACTGTGTCAAGAAAAAAATGTTAGTTTGGATTAAAAACTTGAGAATAAGGAGAAATCCTGGTAATAGCCAAAACTGCCACCAAGTTATCTCAGGGTTCCAACTGACTTCACAGACAGCATCATTATTGTGTTGTCAGCTACAGCAAGCCCTGATTGAGAAGGACAAGCCTAAATGCTGCTGGGTGGCCAGAGAGGGGTCCAGTGGTCACAGCCAGCCCAGTGTGAGGGGCAGCCACGTGCTGTCAGTGCGGGGACATGGCTCTGAGATGGCAGGCAGGGAGAGGCTCTGCTGTGGGCACCAGCCCCACATGCAATGGAGGTCTGCAGCAGCTCTGCAGGTCTAAGGAGAGATGTTTTCCCCATTGATCAGGTTGTACATTTGGCCTGGGAATGGTGCTGTGTGCTGAGCATGGCCGTACAGAGCCTTCTCCTCCTCCTAAAGCCCATAAGACTTTTCAGAGCAAATCTTCCTTGACTGCTCCCTCCACAGGCAACTTCACAAGAAATACATCCTCCTGTGAGGCCTCTTCCCTTCCAGCCGCAACAATTACTTCAGAATGTGAATGCTGTGGATTCAAAAGTGTCTCCAGGTGCCTCAAAGATAATCTATTTTCCTTTGTTTAAACCCTGCGGGAACGGTGGTTCTGCAGATCAGCTAAATCAATGGCTTCAGACGGGCTCACAGGCTGCTGAAGCCACTGCTTTGAAGTGAACCTCCACATTGTTTTCTGCTGTAGGATGGAGGATGGCAGGAGAGCCCACACTGCCATTGTTGGCTGGGCATGCACCACCCTGTGCTTGGTCTCCTGCGCGGCCGCCTTCTCGCACGGCGCGAGCCTTTCTGCCTGCGCCGACATGATGCCCAGGCACCTCAGAGTGCAGCTGCACAGCCCCAACAGCAACTACGTCACTGTCCACACCAACATGTCCTTCTACTTCCCAGGTGACAAGGTTCCAGGTAAGGAACAGCTTCCTGCATCTGAAAAATACATGACAACTCATTTCAAGTGATGGCATGAATCTTTGTGAGGTCAGGGAAGAGGGATAACCGGTCTGAGTGAGCAACACCACCTCTCTCGTCATGAGGAAATGAACGTATTTACAGAGGAATTCTGTTTGCAGCACTTGGCCTAAGGTTTCTCAGGTGATGGTTGACTCCAGGTTTTCACCATGTTGCAAACCAACTGTTGGCTGGAGGCAGCTGGTAGGTTTGGGTGCTTTGGAGGGGATTTATTTATCTCAATTGTGTCTTAACCACAGCAGACCTCATTACATGCAATGGCATGAGAGGCACTTCCAGAGGGTAAAGTCACCTTCACTGCTCCTCTGCACCACACAAAGCGGTCTTGGTGACTCACCTGACTCTTAGGCACAGTTGGCAGCATGTCCTGGTCCCATCATCACTGGTCCTGAGGTGTTTTCAGTGTTGTTGCCCAAGGTTTTCTTTTAGTTACAGTGCTATCACTGGAAAATCCATTGCAGACAATTAACTCCATAACTATTAGACAAATCCCTTCTGTCCCATGTTTTGTCTTCCAGTGACAGTGAGGAGCACCCGGGATTATATGGGCTTTATGCTCCAAGCTCGCAAAGTGTCCAACAACGAAATCGCTGGCACATTCATCTTCATGCCTCCTGGTTCCAAGCTGCTGACTTGTTTTGAAGATGGGGACACTGTTACCCACTCGGACAAATCACTGAAAAGAAACTTGTCCTTTGTATGGAAAGCACCAGACCAACCCATTGGAGACATCAAGTTTTTGTAAGGATGTGCTGGTTCCTAACCAGAATTTGTGTCCTCTCAGTTTAAAGGCTTGGCTTTATTTTTCCATCATACTTGTCCAGCAAAGTTGTTTATGTATCTTGAACCCAATACAGCTAAATACTTACCAAATGGTGCAACAGTATCCCAGCTGGCACGTAAATCACCATTAATGTCTGCTAGGTAGTGCTGCTTTTTATTTACATGGTCACTATTTTCTCAGAACAAATACACTGGAAGATGACAGCCTGGGCATTTAGGAGATAGAAATATTAAGGCATAAAGACAGAACTGTGATTATATTGCCTGTCTTTGTAAATAACACAACCCATAGGACTTCCCTGCCCACAGGATAATCTTGTATACAACCTCTTAAAAATAATTAAAAATTTTACTTTTAAAAAAAGTAAAATGAAAATAGAACTATTCACATTAAAAAGAGAGCAAGCACTGTGTCAAAACTTGATGTCTCTGTTTTGTACCAAAGTCCCAAACTCTTCAAGTAGTTTGGTTCTGATTTGGAACGAAATAAAAAGTCTTCTAACTGGCTGTCTTAGAGGAAGCACAGCAGCTTTTCATTTTGAAAGAGATTAAATTGTTATTTTTTGACTTTACAAAACCACTTAGAAGCTGCTTGGCCAGATCCTTGGCTACTTCCCAAAACATAAGCATCCTGGTGAGTGCTGTGGCTTGTGCACCTCATCGTGATTCAATAAAAATTCATTGAAACAGAAATATTGCTGCTTGGAATTTCCAATTTTTGGCCATTGTTTTAAATCAGAAAATACTATTTAAGCCACATAAAGCTCAAGCAACCAAATAAACTCAAACAATACCCAACAACACCTAGTCCTAGACATCCGCTCTAATATTTCCTTTGCCCTCTGGCTTTTGACCCTCCAAGATGACTTCTGATAGCTTCTCCCTTTTTGCCCTAACACAGCATCTGGAAAAACTCCTTGTTAGGCTTAAAAACACCTTGTAAGAATCATCTGCCACAGGAAAACCCAAACTGGTTTCCCCTTAGCTAACTCTCAGAAGCAGCTGAGCAATCTGAGCTGAAATTCTCCCAAAATCTCCAGCTTAAATAAGGCTCTCTGGGTGAACAGTTAAAGGTTGGCCAATGCGGTTTTGGCACCTGACAAAAAGCAGAGGATTAGGCAGGCTCAAATATCAGAGGACTGAGAAGAGAGACTTTTTTTGCCCTTACCTATTCTGCTGTTTGTACAAGTTACATTGACTTGTTTTAATTAGTAAATACCACTGTTGTTTCCCTGCCTACAGAAGATTATAAGCTGAGCTAGTCCAAGTTTTACAAATGTACTTCTATTAACATGGTGAATGTAATAGAGCTTTTCTTATTTCTTTTTATTTAAGTTCCCACACATTTTTGGCTGATCTTAATTATGGGTGGTGATTCTTCACCCCGAATCTTTCTTATGAGACCGGGTATCTTTCATTTGTAATAGCAAATGTATGACAGGTTAATCCTTTAAAATACTTTTGCATCCGTTCTCTCTTCAGATTAAAGCAGCCTTTGTGTTTTATTAATGCTACAGAGCAAATAAATTCTTGCCTAATTATGTTTTAACAGCATCTCCATAGTCCAGTCATACTTTGTTTACTGGGCAAAGATTGAATCTGCCATCGTGGCTCAGGGGGGGCAAAACAAGACGCTTGCTGGCAGCAGCAAGAAGCCCGACGCCGCAGCCCCTGTGCCCTCGCAGGGACCAGATGACACACACCCCACAGGAACGGCGAGCAAAGGTACGGGTTGGCTTCCTGCAGAGTAGTTTTACAGCTTATTCTGGGCAAGCATTCGACACAAGTGACCCAAACAAGCTGGGGGGACCTGTTTTAACTCCTGTGGCCACCAAGGAGACCAGTGATGGCTCTGGTGAGCTCCTTGAAGTGAGGGCATGGGCCAGCACTTGAAGTGATGGGGCCAGTTACAAGGAGGGTACCGGCAAGTTAAACAGGGCTGCCAGATCTTATGATTCAATGCAAACCCTAACGTAAAACATACTTTACCTAAAATCCCAGCTTTTGAAGATAAGGAAGTGCAATTAGCAATGTTGTCTAAGCAGAGGAACATATTTGTCTCTAAATGTGACTATTGCTCCTTAGGTATATATTTAGTTGTACTTATGCAGCCTTTGGTTAGTAAGGAGCTCCATGAATTTACTTATACCCAAAGCAGATGTATTTCTCAGCATTTTTGTCATGGCATTAAGACTGAGTTTTAGTTATTTTACTTGACCATAACATAGGCAGAGAGCTTTGCTGCTTTAATTTTCATCTGGGTTCCCTCTTAAAAACAAGTGACATGAAAATAAAAGACTCGCTATTACAAACCTTCCTGGCAAGCGTTGGCACCGAGTGGGATTTGAAATAAACAAACCGAAGACAAGAGACTTCTGCTCCTCTCTCCCTGCTCTTTGTTTTGTCTCCCTGTTGGACAAGGTCCCACCTCTCCTGCAGGCTCCCCCCTGCGCGCTCCAGCACCGCCTGCCAGCCCCACTGGCAACATGGCAACACCAGCACCAGAGCCAGGTTTTGGTGTCGGGTCAGATGCCCGTCCCATTGCTGAGCCAAAGCAGCCGGCACGGACTTCACGGGCTGTGTCCGGTGGGAGCGTCAGGTCCAGAGGCCGGGCACTGGAGCCATCCTTTCCCACCCAAGAAGCAAGCACGGTGGATGCCTTGCAAGGTTTCCTCTCCCAGAACAATGCCTCCAGCTTCAGCACCTCCAATGGGTAAACTCGGTGGTGGGAAGAGCTATTTCTCCAGTCCTTATGGGGAAGGAAAATAGTACTAGTTTCCCTGTAGATGAACAAGGGTCTATGTAGGAAGGTGTCTGCGGCTGGGGGGGAGGCAAGATGGTGTTTGCTTGCTGGGATTTTGAAACATAATCCTTTGGAGACTGCACATGACAGACAGTGACAGGGAGAAAATCCAAAAGTCATAAGAACCCAATGCTACACTGTTCAGACCAGTGGAGGACTGGCCAAGTGGCAGAAAAATGTGATGAAAACTATTGGCTGCCAGAATATTTCCCTGAAAGTGCATGCAGATATTCAATGAAACAGTGAACTCAGCAGACCTATTTCTCCATCTGCAGGGAAAAGGAAAAAAGGATGCAAAGCAATTATGAAATCTGGGCTTGAGGTTGTCTGCTCAGAACTCTTAGGGGATTTGGGTTACATGAACTTTCATGCCACATTTCATCCTGTGGGTGAAAATGATGGGGATAGGAATAAATGATCAGGCACTATTAAAAATACAGCCTGTGTGGTCTGTGTTGACTGCATGTGTTCCAAAAATGCTAAGGAGTGGCACACTTCTTGGTGGTGTGAGAAACAGGGATTCCCATGTGAGCCATGGTGACAGGTCTCACTTACTAACCCTGCCTTTCCTCTATCCATATCTCAGAGCAGGAAGCAATGCCAGCGCTGCCACCCCACGCTTGTGTTTGACATGTACAGACCACAGGCAGGTAAGCAGTGCGGTCAGGGAGGACGCCTCCTCCAAGGACAGAAAGGTCTAAGAGAAGACTGAGGATAAAACCTCTCTACTGCATCACAGCACCAAGCAGCCCACATACCTAAGTGGCTAAAACTATGCTGAGCCTGTTAAAAGTTTTATTTTTTTTTTACTTTCACTGGAAATTAGTTTTCATATCTCTTTTTAGGCATTTTTTTTTTGAGCCCATTGCCTGGGTTTTTAACAGTCTCACTGTAAAACCAATCTAAACCAGCTTTCCTGCATGTGGACATGACTACTGCGTGTTACTGGGCTGGAAATGTGTGTTTTATTCCTGTGGAAGGCTGAGATGCTCCTTTCCAGGGGTGCTGGATAGATACCACCCAAGAAATCCACCAGAGGTCGAAGACTTAATTTTTCCCAGGGATGCCCAAAGTAGGTCTGTACTTTCTGAGGCTGGATGGGTCAGAAAGGCAGACGTGGTGCTGGTGGGGTTAGCCACAGGCATGGGGTGCACTTGCCAGAGACTGCTGGAAGAGCAGGAGCTGGCAGGCAGGATGAGTGGGTGAAAGCACCTTTCAGGAAGGGGTGATCTCAGGACAGGAAGCCCAGAAAGGGGTGAAAGGACTGCAGCCTCAGAGCAGTGGGGCAGCTGTACGCATGGAAGGAGATGTGGAAACTAGGAGGGCATCTGAGGAATTAAGTGGAGAACAGAGGAGGGAGAGAAACCAGAGAATACCAGGGCTGCAGAGACAGAGAAAGATGCTCAGATGGGAACTAGTGGAGAAGCTGGAAAGCAGGGATAGCTTAGAGACACAGGGTACAGTGTTAAAAGTGGAAGTCCGCAGAGGATGGAGAGAAGAAAAATACAAAGAAAATAAAGAATTAGATCTGGATTGCAGGATGCCAAAGGAGGAAGAGAAATAACCTCACAGAAGAAAAAAGGGGAAAGGGCCATACAGCAAAGAATGAGGCAGAAATATTTAGGAAGGAGCAGAGGACAGGGTACAAGTAAAGGAAAGATATGTATCATGAGCACCTGGCATAGCCACAGAGAGAAGTGGAGAAATGGCAGAAGATTGAAACAAAGGAAAGGAAGAGTTATTGCACAAGGTAAGATAAGAAGAGCACAATGAAATAAAAATATTGGGAAATTAGGCAAGAATGGAGAGAAGGAGCATGAAAAGAAAGGAGAAATGAGGTGAGATAGGGCAAGGACTTGCGAGGAAATTCCATTTTCTATCCCAAAGTCCCAAGTCCTGCAGTATATCCTTACAGTATGCTGTTTGCATTTTGAGGGCAAGTGATCCATACACATGCAATCCTAACTTCACCAGTCAGCTACTTTACAGTTTGGAGTTCAGCCACTGAAAGTCTTCTATTTACTACTGCACTTTACTAGCACCTTCAGAAACTCTCTTCCACAAAGGATGCTCTGACCCTCCACTACTTTGCTTCACAGCCTGCCAGGGCTCCTACCTCAGCTTTGTGCTCCTGTCACACTGTCTTCCCAGGAAGCCTTAGAAATCGCTAATGATGGTAGAGGGTGAGAGTTTCTCTGGTGTAATTAATGGAAGTGTGAAAAAGCCTGCTGGGCTGGACAGGCTGGAGAGGTGCCAGTTACTGAGGGCCAGATTCAAGTCTCACTGGAGCCAAAGGAAAAACTCCAGTACATTTTGCAGGTTTTGGATGGGGGCTCAGATGCACAGTGGGAATGGAAAAATTCAAATAAATTGTATGATTGTTTCCCAGTTAGTCTTGGATAACACCTGCAGCAAAGCCTGGGCTGCAGAACTGGCATGGAGCTGCTGTCATTTTGTGACAGATAAAATAAGGTGCAAGGAACCAGACAGTCCCCAGAAACAGGAGCAGGCAGGAACAGTCATTCCCACTAAAATGGGTGGTTAAGCAACACAGAGAGGCAGACGATTTCAAACCAGCTGTGTATGCTTAGATAGCAAGGCAGGCTTTGGGAAGAGTTCACAGATTGTATGTGACTGCCCCAAAACCACTGATGTCAAAGGCCATCCCAAGTCTCCTGTGTCCCTCTGCTCCACAGCTCTATACAACCCCAGAAGGGTGATATCAAATCCCAGTAGGCCCACGTGACTAAACATGAAGCTGGGCTGGGAAGGTCACAGCTGCTCTTTCAGCATGACCCTGGCATCACTCAAAGTGGGAATTGTTTATTAAGTGATTTTTTTCTGTGATAACTATGGCTGTGAAAAATACCACCACAACAACAGGAACTACAGACCTTTACTTAGGCAAAGCAGTGAATTTCCTCTCCACCTTTGCCCTTCACCCTTGCCCCTTCAACCCACTCTGCCTTTGCCCCTGGGACCAGCTCCAGTGCATTGTCCCTCCCACGGGAATTGATATGGATGGAGCAGGGTTTCATCTGGCTCATTTTCTAAAAGGTACTGAGTAACCAGGGAATGGAGAAGGGTTATTTTAAGGCCAGAGGGACATGTGCGTGTCAAGAGTTGAACTGTACTATGATGTAGGTAGTGAGAACATAATCACCCCCCTTTCTCTTCCTTCCTCAAACACAGTTTGGTGTGTTTTTGCTTTCAAAGGCCAGTACCAAGAGCGAGGCCATCTCGAAAGACTCCCTGCATGTGACAGCATCTCCCTCTGCCCTGCACGTACACACTCACCTGGGTGATGCTGCTGCAACCACAGCCTGGTTTGGGAATGACAGCACTGCTGGCAATTTGTCCTTGGCTTCAAGGCAAATGGCAGAAAGAGAGCTGGCACCGCAGCCAGAGGAGACCGGCACCCGGGGTGAGGAAGAGAAAGAGGAGGAGGCAGGTGGGAATACCCTGGCATGGGTGACCAGACCAGCTCCCAAATCTGCTATTCCTGGGAAAGGGGAAGACCTTGGCAGAGGAAGCCGACTCCTTGCAGCCCAACTTGGCATCCTGCTGGTCTGCACGGCCGCCCTGGGCCTGGCGCTGGCAGCCGCCGTGCGCTGTGTCTGTGCCCAGCACTGCCACAAGCGGACGGAGGTGTCCTTCGGCGAGCCGGACCCCGGCATCGCCGCCAGGGAAAACCGGGAGGCGGTGCACTTCCGAAGGATCCGGGAAAACAGCTTCGTGCTGGTGCAAGCCGAGTACAACTGGGTCAGCCCCCAGAGCAGAGGGAAGAAGACAATCATCTGAACATCTGCAACGCTGAAAGCAGCGCTACAGCGGCCAGTGCGTGTGCAAATAGCCCGGGCTGCACGGCACAGGTTATAGGAGGTGGTGGTTTAGTTTCTCTGTGTGCTGCCATGTAGGTAAACAAACTCAAAGCAGCCAGTTCAGACACAGGTGTTAGTCAAAAGTATCTAAGCTACAGCTGTTGAGAAAATAGAAGTTGATAGATTGTTCAGTGTGTTACACTTACTGCAATTAATATTGTATATCTGCTCATTAGCTGTCACTGCAACCATGACATACACTTCCTCTGCTGCCTTAAGGGTGTAGCCAAAAATAGAAATTCTTCCTCTGCACTGTAGTATTGACTCCTGTTTAATCTCAGCAAAAGTTTCTAGTGCTATATTTCTCTCTAGGAACTACAAACCCGTGATATAAACCCAATAATTCTCATTTAGGAGCTTACAGGTTTGATTCTGTGCACCTGGTATCTCTTGGATGACACAATATTTGCCGGTAGATTTTAAGTTTCAATTCGAAAATAAAAAAGCAATAACTCATTAGTGGAGAACATTGATTCGAAGGACGCTGAATTGATCCATGGGAGTGAAACACAGGGTGGCAGATACCAGCTTTTGGGGGAGAAACATGCCTCCTCATCAGGTGCAAATGGAAGAAAATCTTTCCTGTCCATTTGCACCTGATGAGGAAGCTTGTTGCAGCCTGACAGGCAGCATTTACTGAGTCTTTTACTTTACCGAGTCAGCTCGGTAACACTGTGTGCAGAGACACGGACTGAGAAGTACCCTTCCCAGGTCACTTTGGAGCAGCAAAGGCTGCATGGGAAGTTAACAGCATCCTTGTGCTCTGAGTTTGTATAAACTTTTCTCCAACCGTGTGGTTTTCTGCAGGATGCCGCTAAAACAGCCCTTGGAAAACATCACAATCCTGGACACCTCCTAAGAGACAAGCGATAACAGCAAGGGTAAAGGTTTATTTTGTTGCAGCTTTAAAATAGTCAGAAACAGTCCTGATAATGATCCTCTTGAGATACACATTTTAGAGCCTTTCAGAGAGCAGGAATTGGCCCTTCTGGTGTCCTTGTCTAGGGTGGATCAGCTCAGATGGTTCCCAAGCTGTGTAATGGGGGACACATTTTGGTGGTGCAGCTTAATGCACAACCCACAGCAGTTCCCCCTGAGCTAAGCAGATAATGACGGGACCCTGATGGCTCACACAGCCTTCCTAGTGACAATTTACCCCTCTGTCAGGGGGAATCTCCAACTAGTTGGCCATCTTCATGCTGGATAGTCAGTCAAAGCCCTGCTCTCATGTCCTCCCTTAAAAGATCATTGACTTCAGAGGAGACAGGTGGGACATAGCTGAGTTCTCTGCTCCAACCCCCGTTTGATGAACACAGTGCATCTTTTGCTAATAGTGCCTTCTATTAGTGTTCAGAAAGAGCTGGTTTCTGACCATACTACATAATGTTTTGTGCTGCACACATGGACAAATTTCTGTCAGGTTAACTTCTAGGCCTAGTGAACCTGGGGCAAAAAAATGAGTAAGAAAAGAAGTGTACTCACAAATGCAGCTTGTAGAGATGAGCTTGATGGTCTTAACCATTGCACTTTGAAGAAAAGGGAAACTGCACCATGGCCCTTCTGCTGTGGAAAAACCAAGGGTAGCACTGTAATTGAAAAGACATTTGTTTTAGGACTCAAAAGGATGTTAGGTGAATGGTTTTATATTCAATAAGTTGAGCTTATGCCCTAGCTCCTAGTAAGTCTACAGGTTTTTAAGTACAAGCCCAGACACAATGGCATTCATCTCCTGTGTCATGTGCCTCAGAAAGAAATCATGTTTCTGTAACCCAGTGTAGCTGAACTGTATAGCAACTAAAGCAGACTGCATTCAAGTCATTGTTAATGCAGCCAAAAAAAAAAAAATCCTAATTAACTGAGAAAATAGGTCAACAAACTCTTAAAATATTTAAGAACTATCACTTATTATTTTAAAAAGTTTCTTATGATGGCATAGCTGTTTATGAATAAATTACAAATACCTATGGCCTCCTGCACTGTCTCTCTAGGTTTAATGTTACCAGATTGCTCTAGCTATAAAACCATAACCTTCCCCTCCCCAGCTCTTTCCCCACAATCCAGCACGGCTTCTTGCCTGACTGGAGCAAGTGAAGGCCTCATGGAGGTGTTTGATTAGGACAGTGGCACTTCAACACCATGCTGCCTTCTGCCAGACTCTGCCTTCTGTTAAATTTATGCTGCTCCAGTATTATTACTAGTAAAACCAGTAATGGTGAGCTCTGAGGGACACAGCTCCTTTGAATTAGTAATGAGTTTTGCTACTTTGCAGACTTGGCTGAGACCTAAAGTGCTTGTGTTTTTTCCTTGACTTCTGAATGATGCTTCGTTTATTGTAGTTGCCATGACGAGGAATGGAGGTTTTATCTCTTCTTAAGGCTGTTAAAAATATGAGCACTGATTAATTTATTAAAAGGCAAACCATTCACCCCTTCCCTATTCTTAAGTGACTTGTCTTATATGGAAATTAATCTGTGCTCACAGTTAGAACAGATTTTGGAGGGAAAAAATATTACAAAATTAGGAAAAGAAAGGCACAAACCATTCTAATATTTACTGAAGAGTCAAGTGAAAGACTTGCCTTGTTTCCCTCTCTAGGTGCACAACTGTGTTGGTTACATATGTTCTGCTGGAACTGAGGATCTCCATTCCTCCAGTGCAGGTTAGCCTGCAGCTGTCTGTGGCCCATGTCAGGTTGCCATTCCTCAGCAAAGTGATGTGGTTTTGCGTCAGAATTACTGACCAAGGCTGTGGAAAGCAGCTAATGAACACCTGATCCTAAGCCTATCTCCCCACCAGTCAAACAGGCATCAAACAATGCCAGTTATTTATAGCTTAAATCCATTTTATTGATGCCATTACAATGCTTGAGCTATCCTAACTAAAAATAATAATAATAAAAAAAAGAAATAACTTGCATATAGTCATGCCCATTCACCACACCCTTACTTGAATACTCATTTTCCCATCTCGTGTCACCATGATTCCCGCTTTCCCTCTGCTGCACCAAAAATGTAAACCACTGCCCCACAGCCACCAGTCCTGCATGTTGAGCACATAACACCATTACTAATTCTTGCTGCTTTTCCATGGTATCTGAAACCAGTTAGGTTTTGCCCATCCTCAAGCCTGTCTGTAAATCTCTTCCCCCTCTGCATCAGAGAGGATGTTGCCTCACTAAGTGCTGCACCTGCTCTATTACAGATGCCCACTCTGACAGCAGTTAGCAGAGGACAGCAGCCCTCCAACACATTAGTGGCACTAAATGTAATGCAGAGAGGTTGCATTAAGCAACACGGTTAAGTCATTGTGGACGTTTTCTGCGTTGGTTGGATTGTCACCAATATGCCAAAAAAGCCAAACATGCACTGATTTGGTCAGCTCCAAAATGAGTGATAAGACTCACAGAAGAAGCCATAGGGCCCTGTGGGCCCAGCTGTCATGGTCAGCAGGGATGTGTGAGCTCAGGTTCTCTCTTGGCACAGGCAGTGCTCACCCAGAGCCACGTGGGACCAGCCCCAAGCATTGCGGAGATCAGGCTGGGTGGCTTGGCCAGCCCTTTTGGCACAGTTTCTGCAACTACTTAAGACCACACAAATCAAGGGAGGCAAAGCAGCAGGACCAGGAACCCAGAGAATAAAAAAAATTTCAGCACATGCCCCAGCAAACTGAGCATGGGGAGATGATGGGGCTGCCTTCCTGAGGGGTGAGGGTTTGTCCTCTCCCTCACCCCTGAGAGTTTGCCCCTGCTTCAGCCAGTTCCTTGGCAGAGCTAAGGATGCATGTGTTATTTATTCACTTAGATTTAAATAACAATGAGAAATGCCTGTAAGAAAGGAGATGCTCTAACAATTCCTGCAACATTCAGCTGCAAAAAGAGCTGCTTAGCAGCAAAAACAAATTAAAAAGCGGTGACCCGACCCACAAAGTTCGTGAGCAGCAGAACAAACCCCTCACTCCTCCTGGCAAGTCAGACCCCTCCACTAACCCTTCGAGGGTCTCAAGGCTCAGTGTGCCTGGACAGTTCTGCAGGGCTCCCTTCCTTCCTTTCCCTTCCCTTCTCTCCTACCAGCTCCTCCAAGACACCACATCAACTATGGGAGAGCAGAGAAGGACTTGGTGAGTCACAACTGCCCTTGGACCAGGAGCTGCTCAGGGACCTCTCCTGGTTCCCTCCCGCCACAGAATCGCTTCCCCTTCGCAGGTCTCATCTCAGCAGCCCTCTTTCCTCATTAGTGTATATGTGACTCTCTCAATAAAGCATTTTGTTATATGATGTATGAAGGACCGTGTCTCAAACCACATTTTACTGTATATTTAAGTGCATGTTCTGCTGATTTACTGCTGTTCCAGAGAACGTCTCCCTTCCCGAGGAGGGCAGGCCTGTAACGGATATATCAGCTCTGACTAATGATTATTAGTACATCCCAAGGTTATGTCCCACAATCAAATAACGTGTAGGAGGGAAGAGAGACTCCAGCTTACTCGGCTGAGGACAAAGATCACAGATAGTCTCTTTCAATCTTCAGATTGCAATATCCATTACAGATTGCCACCTTCTAATGTCAAAGTATAATTTGTTGTTGAGAAAATGTGTCGCTGTTTCAGAGGCGAGTCAAAGATCAGCCTGGTTGTATATCAGTGCATGTTGATGTACATTAAGAACCGGTGGCCAGGTACCAAGGACATCAGGCTGCCAGTGCGGAGGGAATGGAAGTAGCCGTGACTTGCTGATCTTTACTGTGCAAACACACGGCCCGAAGTGGAAAAAAAATATTTAACCCAGTCAAGCGAGGTGTCACCCGTAATTCCCAGCGTCTGAGGCAGCACCAACGCGACGTGTCAGGCGAGTGGCCGGAGGCAGCCGCTGCTCGGCTGCGGGAAGGGAAGGGCAGGGCCGCCCGCGCGGCACGGGGCAGGAATGGCCCTGTTAAGTGCGTTCCTGGGCAGATGCAGGCGGGCGGCACGCCAGAGCAATCCCTCCGCATTCCCGAAGGGCAGCGCAGAGCGACCCGCGCCGGCCGCGAGGGGGCAGCGTTGTCCCGGCGATGGAGCCCGGGCCGGGCCGGGCGGGGCGGGGAGCTCTGGGGGAGAAGGGGTCGGTCCTCCCCATTGCCCCGGCACCCGCATCCTCTCACGGCAGCGGCAGCGCAGGTGCGACTTCACCGCCGTCTGCAAGCAGGCAGAAGTTTCTGCATCAAAGAGCCTGGGACGTTAACTCTGTTTTTATAATCCTGTGCACTTCGTCAAGGAAATTTTAAGTCATATGGTTTACGGTCCATCTTAATTATCAAGATATTATTACAGAGCATGCAGTTTCCCCTAGTGCTGTTTTACATTCCTAAGTGTGGCTTTTTTTATTTTATTTCTATAAATCCACCACACAAATGCTGCTGAGAAAAAAACACGGAGGGGTTAAGTTGTCTTATGTCTCCTTCTCCTTGCCAGCTTCCTACTAACACAGACATTTATGCCAGGAAAAAGGCAAAGCTCTCTAGTTTCAGCAGTGCCATGTGGTCTGTCTGGGCCCCATCGTCAGAGCCATGTGCAGAGCCCGGCTGAGCTCAAGTGACTCCTGCAGGTCAAAGCTCTGGCCAGAGAAGGCTGAGGCAATGCTGTCCTGGTGGGTGATGCAAGCAGAGGCTCTGAGAGGGCTGTATTTCTTACTGCAAACATCTGCCTGTCACTTGGCATTTGAACGTGCAGTTGGAGGCTGCTGGTAGGTGCCTGTGTCACGGTAATGACTGTGACGGGCTTTTTCCATCCCTGAGCAGGAGATGGTTCTGACATTTAGTTTGAGAGCAGTTTTGAAGCCACTGAGTTCCTCTACTTGAGAAGAATTTCTTCCTAAGATCTATTTTGAACCTACCACTTTAAAGCCATCCCCCCTTGTCCTATCACTGCTTGCCCTTGTAAAAAGTCCCTCTCCATCTTTCTTGTAGCCCCTCTGCTTGCACGATGAGGGTGTGCACTGCCTGCTAACAGCTCACCGGAAAACACCCCTTGTAGCATCACCGCGTCTTTGGGAAGTTCACTGCCACTCTGCTCTCTGCACCCATTTGCCACCAGCTTCTTCCCCAAGAAACACACACCAGAGCACATGGCTCCTGCGGGCAGCATGTGCGTGTCAGGGTGTGGAGGAGCCAATCTGGTTACAGCCCTGGTGGGTCAGCAGTGAAGGACAAGCCCAATAAACCAAACATATTCAAGCAGCACCACCCTTCCCGTGCAAAGCACAGGGAAATGCAGAAGCAGCACAGTCCACACTGGCCACACCAGCCACAGCAACCCCCTCTGGCAGGCTCCCTGTCCTTGCTGTCTGTGAGATCTACTGCTGTTCTGCACGGGCAAGGGCAGCTGTGACACTCAGAATGCTTGGCCAAAGACATGCAGCAATTGGAAGCTGTAGACAGAGAAGGATGCTTCTGCTCTCAGCCCCACATGCCATTCTCTAGGAATTGGACCTCTGAATATAAGAAGAAAGGAGTTACATCAGACTGTTCAAATTACCGTGGTATTACTCTGCTCTCCATTGCTGGCAAAATCCTGGCAAGAATACTTTTGAACAGATTAATACCTGCTATAGCAGAAGGAATTCTACCTGAAAGCCAATGTGGTTTCAGAGCCAACAGGAGTACCACAGACATGGGATTTGTTCTCAGACAACTGCAAGAGAAGCGTAGGGAACAGAATAAAGGCCTCTATGTAACCTTCGTTATCTCACCAAGGCTTTCGATACTGTGAGCAGAAAAGGTCTATGGCAGATTTTGGAACGTTTAGGATGTCCCCCCAAGTTCCTTAAAATGATCATCTCACTTCATGAGGATCAGCACAGCCAAGTCAGATATGGTGACGCACTTTCTGAGCCCTTTCTAATAATGAATGGTGTGAAACAAGGCTGCGTTCTCACACCAACCCTATTCACAGTCTTTTTCAGCATGATGCTCCAAAGGGCCACGGCAGACCTTGATGATCAGGACAGTATCTACATTCGATATCATACTGATGGAAGCCTATTCAACCCAAGGCAACTGAAGGCCCACACTAAGACCTTAAACCATCTTGTCCAGGAGCTGCTTTATGCTGATGACGCCGCCCTTGTTGCCCACACAGAAGCAGCTCTGCAGCGTTTAACATCCTGCTTTGCAGACGCTGCTGAGCTCTTTGGGCTAGAAGTTAGCTTAAAGAAGACAGAAGTTCTCTATCAACCAGCACCTCAGGAAATCCCCCATCATCCCCACATCACCACTGGCCAATCAGAGCTCAAATCAGTCCAGCAGTTTAACTACCTAGGTAGCCTCATCTCCTCGGATGGTAAGACTGACGGAGAGATAGTCAACAGGTTAGCAAAGGCTTATAGTGCTTTTGGAAAACTCCATAATAAACTCTGTAATAAACACCTGAAGAAAAGTACCAAGATCAGTGTTTACAAAGCCATAGTGCTGTCTACTCTCTTATATGGATCCGAATCACGGGTCATCTACCGCCACCACCTGCATCTCCTAGAACGTTTCCATCAACGCTGCCTCTGTACAATCCTAAACATCCACTGGTCAGATTGTGTGACTAACACGTCTGTTCCAGAACAAGCAGCAGTCACAAGTATTGAGGCCATATTGCTGAGAACACAGCTGTGCTGGGCAGGGCACGTCTCCAGGATGAAGGACCACCGCCTCCCTAAGATCCTGCTTTATGGTGAACTTGCCACTGGCTGCCGCATGAGAGGAGCCCTGAAGAGAAGATACAAGGACTCCCTGAAACAACATCTCAGCCTTGGCCATATCGATCACCATAACTGGTCTACTCTGGCCTCCAATCGGGAGGTCTGGAGACACACCATCTATAGCGCTGCTGATGCCTCTGAGAACGCACACAGGATCACTCTCAGGGAGAAAAGATAACGCAGAAAGAATTGTGTCCTGCAGAATATACCACCTAAGGAGTCTTTCTGCTGTGCCTTTTGCAATTGGACCTGTCTATCTCGTATTGGCCTCATTAGCCACCAGCGTGCTTGTAACAAATGTGGATAGAGCCTTTCCCAAATCTTCATTCGCAAAGCCTAGCTGTGATGATGATATTATTGGACCTCTGAAATTCTGCTGCAGGAAGCCTGGGGCAAAGAATCTTCTTCCCCATCCTGTGGTGATCAGGGGCAGGACTCAAACCAGCAAATGAATCAGCAGCTTGCATCTGTGCAACGGCTTCCTTGATCCTCCTTTCTCTCCATTTGCCATGTTCATACAACTCCATCTTCCTCCACTCCTCCCCTTCTCTTCCCTTGTTGCCTCCCAAACAGGGGACCCACCCCTCCTATTTTTCCGCTCTGGCTCCAAGGTTTGCCCCACCTGTGAACAGACTTGGTGTTGCAGGTGCTGTTAGCTGTCTCACCTTGGCCTTCCATGGCACTACTGATGCAGTTTCCTGGGTCCCACTGGTCTGCCAGGTTCTTCTCCCCAAAATGACCCCACCTCATGCTTCGAGCATCTGTGAAGTGTGGCCATCTCACACATCAATCCCCCTTCGCTACCTGTGAAATCTGGCTCTTCCTTAGGGCATTGTAGCTCCTGTCAGCTTCTCCCTCTCTTTGTGACAGTCAGCAATTTTGCTTGTCATGTTCAGGAGTTTCCCAGGCCTGTTCCATTAGCTAAGGCTTAGGCCAGGCCCTAGTCACCAGCTCGTGTGCCTTAATGCATCCCCCATAAGGTGTCTGCGTGTGGCATTATTTTTTCCTCTTTCCTCTTTCTAGACTTGATGTGCCAATCTTCTCCATCCCATGGTGGCTCTGAGCACCCTCCTCTCTGACCAGGTACAGTTCCAGCACTTTGCAGTGACTCTTTCCCTTTGTGCCCAAGTGGTCTGCCCAGAGTCTCACTTTGAAGGTCCTGGGCAAGGAAGCCCTTGCCTTGTCCAGGAGGCAGAATTGGTCTGAAAACATGGTTAACTGTGAAAAAAGGCAATTTTATTTCAGCAACTAAGTCAACATTAGCATTCGTGTACATGCAGAGGAGCAGTGTGGGCAGGACAGAGCAGGCCTTTGGCACCGAGGCTGCCTTTGGATCAGCAGGCATCACCTCGGCAGGAAATGGTCATGGTCCCATGCAGCCTGAACTGGATCCTGTTCATCCTGCTGCTCAAGCTGTTTTTCCCTGTAGGGCCTGCAGGAGCTTCTCCATCTGAGTGAAGAATTTCACCAGCTTCGTGACTGGATATGGGCAGGACTTGTCCACTGGTGTTGGTGGTGGCTTCGGCTTCGGAACGGGGGTTGGTGGTGGTGGTGGTGGTGGCGGTGGTGGTGGTGGCGGCTTTGGTATCTGAGTGGTGGGTGGTCTTGGCCATGGTGGCTGTGTGGTGGGTGGTCTTGTCCACGGTGGCTGTGTGGTGGGTGGTCTTGGCCATGGTGGCTGTGTGGCGGGTGGTCTTGGCCATGGTGGCTGTGTGGTGGGTGGTCTTGGCCATGGTGGCTGTGTGGCGGGTGGTCTTGGCCGTGGTGGCTGTGTGGCGGGTGGTCTTGGCCATGGTGGCTGTGTGGCGGGTGGTCTTGGCCGTGGTGGCTGTGTGGCAGGTGGTCTTGGCCATGGTGGCTGTGTGGCGGGTGGTCTTGGCCATGGTGGCTGTGTGGCGGGTGGTCTTGGCCATGGTGGCTGTGTGGGTCGTGCAGCGGTCGGAAACGGACCCCAGGGTTGTGTGGCAGTTGGATAATAACCCCACGTCCGTGCTGTCGTAGGAGCGCCTACATCTGGGAGCAGGCCCATCTGGACAACAATCCAGTCATAGAAGTGCTGAGTGGAGGTATAGATTCCAGGTCGTTTTGCTCTTGCACAGCCTTTTCCCCAGCTGGTCACTCCAACAACCCAGAAGTAGTCAGCATCATTGTCTTTGCACATGAGAGGACCACCGCTGTCACCCTGCAGCGGAGCAGAGAGGATTAAGGTGGTGATGGGTGGCCCCTGTCAGCACTAGGGCTGTCTCCTCTCTCAGAGCCCCTATCAGAGCTGTATTCCCAGCACAGAACTGGGGCTCTGAACTGGTGCTGGAGCCTCCGGAAGCTTGGCTGGGAGTGGGTTGGGGGCCTGTGAGGTTGGGCTCTCTCGTCTCTGCACAGTGATCCCGGATGCGCAGAGGATGGATGTTTCAGGGTCAGGATCTGGACCTCTGGGCTGCGAAGAGCACTAGCTGGGCTTTCTGGGCAGAGTGCCAGACCTCTGGGACAAAGAGGGCACTGGGCAAGGCCCCACAGATGGGAAAAGAGAGGGAAGCTACAGCAGCAGTGGGGAACCAGGGCCAGATCAAGCCCACATTGGGCTGTGTTTGGGTGGTGGTGATGGGGCTGCCTGTGCTGCTGGGGGCCAAGTGGCTTGTCACATGCTCCTACCTGGCAGGTGTCAATGCCTCCCTCTGGATGGCCAGCACACAAGTTGTGGGTGTGGACATCCCCAGCGTACCAATCGCTGCTGTTACAGAGCTGGACATCGATGAGGTGGACCTGGGCCTCCTGCAGGATATCACTTGATTTTTGAGCTGTGAGCACAGAAAGAATATCCAGCAGCTTTCTGCCAGTTCTCCTCCTATGACTGTGGGTGATCCCCCTCCCTAGGGCCTGGCTTTGCCTCTGGAGAGGCACTGGAGCACTATGTCCCTTCTGTCCGCCCTTAGGGAGTGGGCAGCCTGATTCTGGCTTTGGGCTCTGCTGTTGGGAAGCCCAACCCATCTCCCCAGTGTGTTGAGCTTGCCCTGCCTTTTTGGGGACCTACCTCTTGCAGTGGTGGCACCCCACCCAGCGACATAGCAGGTCTCCAGCTCTGACACATCCACCGTGGCATTGGGCACACAGCCCAGCTGGACGTAGAGGTTGCACTCGGCAGGCCGGTCCAGTTCCAGCAGCGCGATGTCGTTGCTCTGGTCGGCAGCATTGTAGTTCTCGTGAACCAGCAGCCGCTGGATCTGGCGCACTTCAGCCCCAGGGCCCAGCTCGGTCAGCTGGGTGGCCCCGATCACCACGCGCATAGTGCTGATGTTTCTAGAAGGCAGATGGAAGGAGGGTGAGAGCGAGCAGAGCCTTGAGCTGCGGCAGCTCAGCAGCTGACAGGCTTCTGTTTCTCAAGGCAGAGAGGAAAGCAGCACTGCGGAGTCTGTGACTGCTCTAACAGTCTAACAGGCTGCTCTAGCATGCCTCAGGCTCTGGAAATGTCAGCTGGAGGCTGCTAGGAAGCAGTGGCATGAGCTCAGCCTTCTCCTGAGCAATCTCAGCTGAGGTCTGCAGTGCCCAGGCACTGGGCACACTGCAAGGAAACGAGGTGGGAGCAGCACGTGGTGCTGCCGACAGGGCACCTACTGGTGGTGTGGGGATATCCCTGGTCCCTAGTCCTCCTTACCTGGCATCGACGAAGCAGTGGGCCGCTGTGAGGACCCACTGCGTGCTGATGAGGGAACCTCCACACAGGTGCCCCGTGCCTGATATCTCGGGATCCTGGATGCTGACGAGCCAGGGCCAGGCCCCTTCCTCGGCACTTGTGCCACCCACAACACGGGTCTTGCCTTGGTCCTCATCAGAAGTCATGGACCGGACCCCACAGACCCCCCTGTAAGCAGAAAGTCATTATGCCCTGCTCCGTGGCTTGCTGCTGCTCGGGCTGAAGCTCAGCCATCTGCCCTCCCCACAAGGCATTGCACGGAGCAGGCCAGGGAAGCCTGTGGGCTGTGTGTCTGTCCACCCCAGCACCTGGCCGCTGGCAAGGAACTGAGGCTCCCCCGTGGGGTTTGGAAAGCTGCGGTGTGGACACAGGGGACCCCCAAGACATTGCCCAAACGCCCTCCCATAGCCCAGGGCTCCGTACCCGCAGGTGTTCCACGTGCCCAGTGCAGGCCCGCAGGCGGCCAGCAGGACGAGGAGGCAGAGCAGAAGCATAGTTACCAGCAGCACACATCAGCTGCCAGAAGTGAGGGCTCCTCGCAGCAGCGCGGCCACCAACGCGGTGCCCATAGCGCTCGCGGCCCTGGGGCTGATGTCACAGAGCGGCCTGTTCCATGTTCTGGGCACTGCGGCCTCTGGCATGGGGGAGGGAGCAGGAGCAACACAGAATCACAGAACCATAGCATGGTTTTGGTCGGAAGGGACCTTAGTGATCACCCAGTTCCAACCCCCCTGCCATGGGCAGGAACACCTTGCACTAGACCAGGTTGCTCAAAGCCCTGTCCAATCTGGCCTTGAACAATGCCAGGGATGGGGCATCCACAACTTCTCTGGGCAACCTGTTCCAGTGCCTCACAGTAAAGAATTTCTTTCTAATATTTAATCTAAACCTACCCTCTTTCACTTTAAAGCCATTCCCCCTTCATAGGTGAGTCTTATCAATACTCACCCTTATAAAAAGTCCCTCTCCAGCTTTCTTGTAGGCAGCGCTGCTTGCAGAATGAGGGTCCACAGGCCCTGGGGCAGAGGAAAGCACAGATCAATTAACTGACAAGATGGACAATTTTGCTTTTATTCTTTAAAGTATGAAAATTTGACTGACTTGTCCTATCATGTAGTACCTGAGTATAAGTTCATTCAGTCATGTATATGTGGCATTTGGGCCTGAGTATCTAAAATGGAAGATACCTGTTTCACTGCTCTCTAGGATTACTCCTCAGCTGCAGTCAGCACTCTCTCTGAAGGACTATCAACTGCTAAGTACTTCTTACAAAGAACAAGGCATAGACAAAACACTGATGAAAGCACGTTATTAAGAAGCATTGAGATATATCTGACAAAATCTAGCTTTGCTTTCCATGCCTGTTGCACATAATTAAACAGATGAAATTAGGCTGCACTGAGCTCTACGTGGCCACACCAGGATGCTTCTGATACCCAAGCTGTTTGTTTAAAGGTAGCTCAGAAATTTCCACAGCTTACTGCAGTTTTCAGTCTGCAGGGCTGTCCCACAGACTGATAACATTGTCCCCGTGAATAAATCCACTTGCAATCCCTGCTCTTCACTACAGTAAGATAAAGAGTATGAAAATGTCAAAGATCCCCTTCCCAGCTGCTTCAGTGTGCCTTCCAACACAGCTCTTGGAAAACAACACAATCTCTTGATACCTTAGTTGCATCCTACTTTCCATGTAATTTACAGCTTGAATTTTGGAGACTATGCAAGTTAAGGCAAATCGTCATAGGCTTTTCAATGGACTGCCTGCATAAGACACACTCTGCTGCTGGAAAGTACAGAGCTAGGCAAAATTTGCAAAAAATA
This sequence comes from Manacus candei, assembly GCF_025592945.1. Lineage (NCBI taxonomy): Eukaryota > Metazoa > Chordata > Aves > Passeriformes > Pipridae > Manacus > Manacus candei. The sequence continues at coordinate 43,294,687 of NW_026138076.1, read as the reverse complement.
TGGTGCAAAATCCTCTCTTTCCATCATCCAGGATATTCTTGGCCATTTTTAATGCCCATCCAGCTACCCAGAGCTCTAAGTCCATCTCCAGCCATCTTTCAGCCTTCCTGAGGCCAAAAAAATAACAAGATCCAATGCTGGGAGATGTGGACTAGAAATAAAGCTATGGCTTTCTCCACTGAAAAACATGTTTTCATTTCACTACTGCCTCTCTCACCAGAGCAAAATGAAGCATTTTGGTATGTGGCCAGAAGAATAGGGCAGAATCAAAGTTGCATTTTCCACTCGCAGTCTCTCTGCTGTGTGTAAAGTATATTTTAAAAACCTCTGGAAAACCTTTAACCAACTAACCAAAGAAAAGAAAAGATGTAATCAAAACAGCATTTAAAAATTAACCTGCTGACTGATAAGGAAATATACAACTAATATGTGTATATACCCATTATTCTAGTCCCATTGGGTTTTTTAGCCCCTTTTTTCTGGTTTCAGACAGAGCAAGGAAGAAAAGCCACAAAGAAGAAAGAATGAGAGACTTGAGAAAGAGGCAAAATCCGTAGTTGCAAACCAAATTAATTTTTGGGCACCTCAGTGTTTGAGTGCTCTTTTTTCAATCTTTTCAAAAATGAATAGTTTCCAGACAGCACCTGTCCTCCCAGAGTGATGGTTACCTGATGTGTCAGCGCCAGCTGAGCATCTGTCACCATTTCTTATTTTGGGAAATGTAGGCCCCATGTGTTTACACTTCTTCAGATCTCTTTCAAGGAGTTGGCAAAAGGTTTGCATTTGCATTGGTCTTACTTGCCTGAATAGTATTTCCATTCTTATGATCACCTTTTTTCTCAGTGAGAGGTTGAATTTCTGGTGTTGTAATACCCATCCACATAAAAATAAGAGCTCAATATATTTTAAAAGTAAGAGACATTTAATCATTTATGAAGGTACAATATTCTGAGTAAAAAAACCACCAAAGGCCACAAACGGATTTCTCCCCTCCTCCTCTCTCCTACTTTTTTTTTTTTTGTTTGTTTGTTTTCTGGTGCCTGTACAGCTGGATTTTTGATATTAAGAAGTAGCTAAACTTCATGGATGGAAGATACTGAAAGATAACAACAATTAATGTTAAAAAAAAGCCCTAGTGCTTGTAAACACATTTTTTCCTGTGAAAATTTACAGTGTGCCCACGAAACAAAATGGTGCTGGTTTGCATGACTTGGCGAATTTATAATATGTCATTTTAATGACAAACAGGAGAAATTAAAAGGATGTGGTCAAAGCATTTGGAGAAATACCTCACGCTGAATGTTAATTGAGTAGTAGAACCACAACTTCTACTGGCATAAGGGTCATCTAGAAAGTCCTGTTGTTGGTGAAGATGCTGAACAGTTTGAATGGGATATATGCCTCATGCTGAACTGAATTTTACTAGAGAAATATTGACTTGGATAAACTACATTGTTGCTGCTTCTAATTCAGCCTGTAGCAGCATCCTTTGTGTGTTTGTATAAACACTGGTATCTAGGATAGATGCTAAGTACATATTAGTATTTGTTAATTCATACGGCTTTGTGGTATTATGTCTCACAGTTAGCTGACACATGTTCCCACTCTAAATCAATTCCCAAACAAAAAAATAATTGAGGGTACTTAAAAACTAGTTGGAAGTGGGTGATCAGACTCTTCAATTAATTAGGAAAAAACCAAAGAGATGATGAAGCATGTGCTGCAGAATCACAAGTGACTGTACCAACTAAGCTCAAATCAACAAACAGCTAATAATATCACATAATTACCTACAAGGTACTCTTGAAAGACAAGAGGAGCACAAAGTATCTACTACTTTCAAAACAGAAGGAACTGAAACTGTGGAAGATACTTGAATACTTCAGGACCTGGACTGGGCGCTGGACTGTGACACACAGACAGACACATGGACACGCACTGGCAAAGGTGATGTGAAAGAGTTCTGCTCTTTCCACCTCTGCTGGTGGTTTCTGGCTTCTCAGAAGACTTGGGGCTCTCCGTAATACTGGTCAGGGATAAATAACTGAACCATTCATTAACACACACCAGTTACCTCCAGTCTCCACGTGTGGTCGAGTCTCTTAGAAGCCAAGAATCCACACTCACCAAGAACCCGTGCTCACCAGCCCTCTCATTTTCCAAACTGCAAAAAACCAAAAAATAGTCAGGCCCAAGACAACCATCAGTCCAAATTTTTTACTTCAAGTCAAAGGACTTATTTGACTTTTGATTTTTAAAGGACAACTATCATGGCTTTTAAGCAATAATCTGCAGAAGAGATGAATAGCATACTTAGTGATCTGCATGATTTATTTGGCAAAGCCTATTAGTTCTTTTTCGAGCAAATTAATAATAATTTTCATCTGTTTGTCAGTGGGGATTTAATGTAGGCTAAAAAGTCATTGAGAGTTTTCTTCAGGTGGAAGTCTGCTCAAAACAGAACAAAAAAGATGAATTTGAGAAAAAAGCTTAATAAAGTCTTCTTTAAATAAAAACCACTCAAGGCTTGACTGTTAATCAAAAGAACATTACTTACCTTACTCAGCATCGCTGAAACCAGAATCTGACTGCAAGTTTTAAAAAGGACCACTTTTCTCTTTCTTTACAGTCATAATTTATAACAGCTGAATTATTGGCTATAAATACTGTTTTCCTTCTGCTAATGTATTATGCTTCTGGGATTGTTCAGAGCTAGTATTTTGTTACTAAGACAATAAACTCCTAAACTGGGGCTTCTGACAAAAAATTCCAAGCACATCCAAAGCAGCAGCTTTTCAAGGAATACCACTGTGCCATCTTAACAGACTAATTTTTATTTTCACTAGTATTGGAAAATATTGAAATTTCTCATTAAATTTATTTTTTAAACATAGAAAGCTGCTGCTGGCAATACACTGAAGTATATTTTTACATCTACCAAAGCTAAAAATTCAAATGGGATGAGAGTTAGCAGATAAGCAATAGCAGTTTGCTATTGGAAGTGGAGTGTTAGATAAAAAATACATTCCTAAATATTTGTAAAATATTAGATTATAGAGCACAGAAAGTAATGGCTTAACATACATTGTGATACACATGGAAAAGAGTTTTTCTACATGTACTATGCGCCTTACTTTAAAAACAACTATCTAAAAATCTTTCAAAAAACTGATACCAGCAAGATTTGAGTTTACTTGTTTTTTGAAGAATGTCCCAATAGATCCTTAAAATGGGATTATTTGGGAACATTGATGTGTGATAGTATAGCTCTACACAGCTCTTTATGCTCTTTGTAATCAGAGAGGTTACATGTTAATGTTTCATGTCACAAATACGTGTTACCTGAACAGAAACATGATAACAGTCAGGCTCCGCAGACCACAACACTTCTCTTCTGTTCCCCTGGCTCGGGCAAAATTTCACGTATCACAATTCCACTGTGTTTTTACATTTGGAGAGGCCAGCAAGTGGGGAGTTTGTGAGCATAGGGTGGCACGGCACTGCTCCCACGCTGCTGCTCACGCCGCTGTGGGATTTGGCTCCGGCTCAGGGAGAGATCCATGCGTGATGCTCCCAGACAGTCGAGCTGGAAAGATACAGGCTTCTCACATTAACACTCCGTGAGCTGCATCAAAGAGAGTTACCATATTAGCTGGCTGAAATTGTGTCATACTCTTATTTTAGTATGCTATTATGCCTCTGGGATATATTTTATTTATCAGAGAACTGGACCTAAACAGATGTTGTAGCTGTTTTCTAAAAAGGGCTTTAGGCAACTCACTGTGAGGTACCTGAAAGAGTGTATGGTTTGGGGAAGGGGTAGAGTGAATGTATGAGTCAAATAGAGTACACGCATCTTTTTTAGTGCTAAGTCACTATTTGGAAATTACAGCTAATTTTTCAGACAAAAAGTGACCTAAAATAGATTAAAAAAATTTGTTTTTTGCAATTTTTATACAGAAAAATAGAGGTTCTCCCAAAATGTCTCTAATTGAAAACAATACTGTGAAACGGAACAAGCAAGAATTTGCTGGAGAACTTGGCAAAACGTATCAACAATTGTATGGGATTGCCCAAAGGACTGACAGTGACTACAGTGGATACAGCAGTGAGCTGCAGGCCCATGTGCATGCGGGTGTTTCCTTCCATGGGAGCTGCGAGTCCTAACGAAGAACACAGGAACGATAATTTGCATGGGCAAAGTTCCTGTTCTTCAGTGTCAGCACAAAAAGCCGAGTTCTGCTTCCCCAAGTAGCATCTTGGAAAGCTTCCCTGGTTTCTTGGCTACAGGATGGAGTCTCTAAGAGAGCTCGGAGAGCAGATGAGAGCATCATCTTGGTGAGACACAAGGAGGTTCAGTTAGGGACAGCTAGCTGGGAGAAGTTAAAAAAAAGGTGGGGGGGATTTAGATTGATGATAGGTAAAAAGACATTTTATCACGTGTTTCATCAAACAGTGCTGACGAGAAGTGGCAAAACTACACAGGGAAGGCACCAGGAAATAAAATAATTTTGTAACATCTTGGGGATGGGCAGTGCAGCAGACAAAGGACACCAACAGGGAAGGACTGCAGTCACGGTGCTAAGAAACAGCGGGAGCACAGAACTGCAAAAGCTTTCGTCAATAGAATTTCATACCCAGTTATTGTCACAGGACTCTCAAATTTTATTTCCTGCATTTATTTTGGCAAAAGGCCAGCTCTCACATGACCTCTATAATTTTTTTAATCCTATCAATGAAATTGTCTTTCCTTCAAGGAAGGCCATTTTCTTCCCTTTCAAGGCAGCTGATTTCCCTTAGAATTTTGAATCGCTTCATAAGAAAACTGACCACAAATATTAAGTTTTCTCTTACAGAGATGAACCAACCCCACCATGCGAACATCTGCAACACTTTGATTTTGTGACTATTATATTAGATGGTGCCCACTCACAGAGGAGACCACCCAGAGGCTTTTTTCCTTCTTCCTAACTGGGTGAAAAATGGTTGCACCATGCAGCAATTTTGAACACAGATAAAGAGTGGGCAATAAATACGCACCAGCACAGGATCCTCAGGAGATGTGTGGCCTCTTCTGTGTGCTACAGCTGCTGGGTGTTGGCTGCCTCTCTGAGCAGGGATCACAACCAATTTCTAATCTCATGCCTGCTTCTGCGGGGCAAGCTACACAGTCAGGGTTCATTTGAACCTACCAGATAGTTTAAAAATTCACAGGTTATTTTGTTTCTCAACAAATCCAGGTGTTGGGATCAGCTCAGCAGGGCTCTTTTCTGCATAGCAATTCTGAAGGCCTTTGATTTACCTTCCCTCCCTGCCCAAAACTGTGGTCAGTAGGGTAAGTGGCAGGGAGCACAGGCTGATTCAGCAGCAGCTATTGCTAATTTTCTTGTCACTCTATAGGTCACCGGCTCGCAGAAATCTCTGTGGAAATGCATCTAAAAGCATTTTGAAAACTTGGCCTCCACTGATGAGCAAATTAAGTGGTGACTCATGCTCCGATCAGCTCCAGACTTGATTACTGCAATTTGATGGACTGAGAAGCTGATATTCCACCAAGACTGCAATTTGCTTAGGGGAGGAGCCGAGAGACCTCATTGGCACCAGTTGTTTCCAACACATGCATCTCTCTTATCCTTTTGATCACCAACAAATTTGATTTCACTTCTCACTGAAGACCTCACTCTCCATCCTTCTCTCAAGAGAACAATTCAGAGGCTGCTTCCATGACCTCTGCTACACCTAAAATCCAGCAGGAAGCAGACCTGCCTGGAGCAACATCTCACATCTGCACTTCTCAGCATTGCTTTCTCTTGTTCTTCACAGCTAAAGCCATTGGTAAGTCCTAGTCCATGTGACTGCAGAAGATTACTTACCATCCTGCAGGGTGCCCTCTGTTGAATGAGAGAATTTTACAGGAACCATTCATGTAAACTTTGAAGAGTTGAAATCAAAATGCCTCCTCAAAGAAGGCATGGTCTAATTATCACAAGGGATAACGTGGTTGAAGCAAGAAAATGGCAAAGAGGAGACAAAATCCCTTGTCTGACACTGTCCTGACAGGATGCTTGGGAGATCGGGGCTATCCATGGAAATACGCAGCCAGAAATAGAGATTCAGTCTGCAAGATGCCAGAGAGGGCAGGCCACCAAATCTAAAGTAAAGTACTCTTCATTTACTCTCATCATGTGCTACATCATCCCTGAGCTTTGTTAGAACAATGGCAGGGCTCTTCAAACAGCTTCCCTGGGGAGACGGCTCTGCAGCTTAACAACCTTGCACTGGAGATGTACAAGTGTAACCAAGGGCAGAATTTAGTCTCTTGTCTATTTAACGTGTTTGCGAGGGACTGCCTGTGTTTCTGGCACTTTATAATAATAGTAATAAAAATGCTTTTGGATTATAACGAAATGGAGAAACTATGATTTAGCCCTTTACTGTGCTGTAATTCCCAAACGCATTAACATCTATTTAAGTGCAAAATAGTCTAGTTTACAAATACAAAGCTGCGATTGTCTGCGGTAAAGCTTCTGTATGAGATTATGATTCAACACAAAACACAATTCAGTGTCTGAAATTTTACTTTTAATGGCAGAATAACATCAAAAAAAAGTAGCTCTTTCTCCATATGCAGTCTTGCAAAAAAATGTATACCAGGGACTTGGTCCTTTCTAGTCATTTCTACATATATAACTGCTCATCTCTTATGCACGTATGCACTTGCACATAAATCAATGTGCTTGCAGACAGACCATATTTCATCTTGCCTTCTAACCTCCTGCTGTCAAGATATTTCCACAGAAAACCGTACACAAATAAAACTAACAGCTCCTTTTTTCCCTGACTGCCAGAGTAACATAGGGGACTACTTCTGTAAAACCAAGCTGCTGGATTACTCTCCTTCTGCTCTGCGAACAAGCACAACTGTGCAGCTTCTGCTGAGACTGCCTTTCTGTCATATAACTTATTCACACTAACTAGGGGATCTATAAGAAAAAACACAGCCACACTTTTGATTTTAAGTACATTAAAAATTATTTATCTTGGTAAGATAAATTACTGGAGTCACCAAAAGCTTTTCAATTTAGCGCACAAAAGAGGGAAATAACATGTTTGAGTAACTCAACACAAAGTGCTAACATTCCCTGTGACCTCTGAAGTGCTGTTTTCTTGTTTGGGTGGGTTTTTTTACCTCTGCTATCATTAGATGGGATTGTAGAGATGCAGAAATAAGAAATGTTGATGCTCAAGAAAATCCTCATGTTTTAACATGGGCAAAGCTCTCGTTTTGCCTGATTATGTTTAATAATGATTAAATTTAAAGCCAAGAAGTGGAAAATACTTCAGAACTGTTCTAATTCTTTCCTGAAAAATTGTTTGGGTTCAATGAATTAATTTTCAGTTGATGACAACTGGCAATATTCTGAGGACTTTCTTTCCCCAAGTTCATAAAATATTTCCATACAGTTCATGGATTTTTTTTTTTAAACAAGCCAACAGTTTAAAAGCTCACCCAGAACAGAATGAAACATAGATAACAGAGGTAAAATTTGACCTAGAGGATCAGTAATTTTATCTTGTTTTCCTATTAACAAAATTAAATTCAAAACCATTCTGTTTATTAAAGACATATAACAAGTCATAAAACAAACATCTCAACAGTCTTTAAACATAACAAAATTCATGTGCATAATTAAGTTTAAGTATGGATTTAAAATACATATTTCAGTTTTGCTTTATATTCCCTTTAGACCAACACCTCCAACGCTCATACACAATATTCAGGCTGCTCCGAGCAATCAAAAAGGACTTTGTAAAGACTCCAACAAAGCTACACCACAAAACAGTTTGAAATATTCTTAAATGTGGAAAAAAAATTAACAAAAAACAAAGGATGTGTTCAGTGGAAAATAAGCAAGTTGTTGGATGTACTGAAAGTCAGAGATTCAGTACGCAGAGGTAGCTCAGTAGGGGTACCTGCAGTGTTCTGACTATTCAGCATTGACACAGCCACAGTCAGTTACTGTCTGCTTGAACTCTTCCCATATATTTTGAAGAAGTGAACACTCTTTCTGGGCCTGTTGTTCTGCCTTTCATAACCAACAGAAAGAATCATCAGTTTCAGTGGGACTGGGATTGAATCTTTATATACTCTGGAAATTCAGGTTTATGGAAACAGAACAAAAGGAAACTGTCCTGAGTCTGGAAGCAGACCCCTGCTGCAAGCAGGGTTTTTAAGCCCAAAGGAATTTTTTCCCATATGGAGCCAGTAACCACTTAACATGCTTAGGGAAGGGGAACCTTCAATTTGGCCCAAGTACATGCATGCTATTCTCTCCAGCTCCCCAGAGGTGGATCTGCCTGTGCTATCTAGGAATGCACTGATCAAATCCACAAGCTCACTGCCCACTGCCCATCTCATCACTGACCAGTGAGCAGAGAGCACAGCCCTGGGGGACATGGGCGCTGGACAGCGTCCCTCAGCCCTCTTGCCTGCTCAGCGGGGAGAGTTCGATCCCCCTCCAGGGAATGAAAGAATTCCACATGCTGCCACCTCCCACACCTTTGTCACATGGTCGTTTTACTGGTGATGACAATTCTGAACAGGGTGATGCTGTCAGCACACCCCGTAGATTCTCACACAGACGGCAACACAGACTGACCGTCTGGTAAAGCACCGAGGATTGGTACCAGATTACTTTCCTGTTTTTCACAGGAATAACAGACTAGAAATAACAGACTGGGTAAACCAAGCACAATATTTTTTCACTAAGGCAAAAGGATATGAATTTCACATGCCTATTGTCACACAAAAGATCTTTAGCTTGTGTAAGCGGCTTCAGCCGTATCAGAGCTACAGTAATTTATATTTGCTAAAGATCTGCTCCAAGGTGTTTGCACTCAGTTGCACCATTAGCTGCAGTGTTAACCATGACACACGTGGAACTTTTGCATTTATATTGATCCAAGTTTGACCTATTTCTTTAATTACTTTTAATACTTTAATGCACCATTGCCAGCACACTTTTTGCACATGGGTACAGCTCCCGGTCTGGACTATGTACGTTTCTGAAATCTATCCAGACAAGAGGCATTGCTGGTTATATGTTTAAATACATGCCTGGGTTCCTTTCTCTTCAACACTTCTCTTATAAATAGTATTTCGTATTCTTTTGTTATATAAGTTTATTAAAAAGAGTAATATAATTTTTAAAAAGTTGTGGTTGATTGTCAAATGAGCTAAGATAGCATTTCTGTTACTCTAAGGATCCTTTTAATTACCAAAAAAAAAAATTGTCAAGTTTCTTGTCCTCACAAGGTATTATTCATTACCAATGCAGCAATAAAGAAAACATAGCTTGGCATACTACAATAAAGGCTCTGTTTCAATATTAGCATCCTAAATTCTGTCACTGCAGGTCTCCATGCATTGTACCAGGGGAAGGAAAAGGAAAAAAAGGAAACAAAAAATTTGTTTTCTTCAGGGATAAATTACAAAAAGATCTCCTAGCTGCAAACACAAATACTTCACTCAGATCCCAAGCACCAGACCATTTCTTTGAAGAAGCTTATGAGGCATTTAAGACATACAATGGCACAATATCATACAATGGAATTAAAAGAATTTTCTTGAGAAACCATTAACTTTGAAGGAATGTCTAGACAACTGTGTCAACAAATGCAAATGATTCATGCTTCTCAGCTTCTATCCAATGGATGGCCCCATGCTGAGTATACACAAACTCAGAAGAAAAAGGCATGTCACAGTCATATGACTAGGGAGTGTAACAGAGTCACACAGAAATTCAAGTCAATCTCAGAAAAAAACCTTCAGAAAGCTCTTCCCCATGGTAAGCCAGCAGTAGGATAGGCTTCTGGTCATTTTGGCTAGTTTAAAACAGAGACTTACAGCTGGTGCACCTTGGCTTCACAGCAGGGGCAACAGAAGAAACAGCTGTCAGTCATGACCATTCACTTGGTTAGAAAAATAAAAAACTAAAGACTCCAAAATACTGTACAACCTCTTGCAGTAACCAACGCAGTGGCTTCTGGAAACAATGCTTTTGCCAAAAATGCATCTGTAAGGCACTTAACAGGTATCTTTTAATATATATATATATATATATATATAAAAATAAAATATGCACTGAAGCAACATTCACAAAACCCAGTTGTCTCAATTGTCCATGTGTACAGTATAGTACATATATACATTCACTGTGACACAGGCCATCTCCACAATTATACCTTCACGGGTGCTTTGGGCTGCCTGGTTAACTTCAGTGCCTGTGAACAGCAAACAAAACAGTCACTCTTTATATTTTTAGAAGACAACCAACAGCACAAGAGAAGATTTTCATTTATAAGGGGCAACGAAATGCTGCATGTGCTTCTGGGAGGCTGAGAGAGGAGTCAGCACGGAGCTGACAGGCCACTCTGGGGTCTGTGATGATGTTTCTGTCTCTGATAGCCCATCCCAACCTCCACATACTCAGACAGCCTTCAGAGAGGAACCACAAGGGCTATGCCTATAGCACCAGAGATGGAAGAGGAGATGGGTCTCAGATGCCTTTTAGAAAGCAACTATTTGGAGCCCACTCAAACTACTTGCAGCACAGAGCTTCTGACCCGTTTAGGGAAAGTGTGCAAAGAAAATTTCTGCCAACACCTTTGTGTTCCCTGGCTTCCTTCCACATGGCTCGAAGCCTGCTGAAAGGATAGTCACTGTTGCAGTGGTGGACGCCATGCACCTCGACGTTTATACCTTCCTTCCTGAGGAATAAGCCAAGATCCACCAGTCCTGAGGTGATCTTATGCCAGGGGACACCTGATGATTTTGTAGCTGTAGTCTAGTGCTGCTGAAGAAGAGAAAAACCCCATGCCTTTATTTGATGGCAGGGTCCAGCTCTGTTTTCCCCACAGAGTTGGCTAACTGCGGTAGCTAAGCTATTTATTCAGTGTGAGACAGAAGTTCAACTCAATGACAGATGATCATGCTTCCAGTTTGGAGGAAGCAGCCTCTCTAACTTAGGAGAGAAATGTGACAGGCTTAAAAGGTGTTAGGTTTTCAGCTGCTCCTGTATACCAATGTGGTCACTCTGAAGGATGCTGACTGTTGGTGTGCTCTGCAACAAAAAAACTTGGTGCTTTCTTGTGCAGGATGAATTGGCCTGAGTGAGAGGGAAATCACTGACATCTGCAAATTCCTAAAATTTAGGACCTCCATTTTCCTTAAGTCTTTTGGATGAAAAGCCCTGACAAACTGGCATTTGTCTGTCAAGGGCGAGACTTCTCATCTCCAGTGGGTTGGCTAAACAAGCAATTTTCAGTCTGAGAGATGTCTGATGGGGATTCTTATTGTAGATATTAACCTTTAATATTGTGCATTCAAAGCTTGTAAGCTCTGCTTGAAAATCACTCCAGTAAAATGTAAACCCTTAAAAAAAAATCCAAACCTTTAAAAATAAATAGGCTATATTCCCCTCAGAAAAACCAGCATTTAACTATTGTGAAATCCAGCCACTTGAGATTAGTCTTTTGGATATTATTCAGCAAGAGACTTTGGAGAGAGACATCATTCCACATTTTGTTTGGGGAAACAATTTTTTAACTTTGTAGTTTGGCAGATTCTGCTGCCATATTTACAAACTAGAAATACCTTAGTGTAGATGAACTTCTAAATATTTAAATTCAATTTCATACAACCAGATCACATGTACTATCGTAATTAAGTAAGAATGTCACTGCAGTTGAGTACTGTGACTGGATAACCGTCTCCCCCTGCAAGAGAGATGCCAAAATGAAGCCAAGGTGTTTGTAGAAAATAAACATCAAGGGTGATGATGACATGTTTATTTTCAAAGCGGGAGACCATTATCCAGTCAAAACATTCACTTCTATTATACTTATTGCAACTGTACCAGACCCAACCTCATTGATTTTTTTCAAAGAGTAATTAAAATAACATTTGTGAATAATACAGAAGACCAACTGAAGAAACTGCTGCAACAGAACAACAATCCCCCAAAGTGGTTCTACAGTAGCATTACAGTCTGATTAGCAAAGGAGGTTTATTTGATGCTTAATGAATAAGAACTGTGGTGAACTGTAAATCTCTCCAGTGCTAGTTGACTGTTCTGATGCTCTGTTTAAAGGCTGTTTTAACTTGCAGCAGCTGACAGCAGCCCCTAAAGGCCATTACTGCCCTGAGGATCAGGGAGGTCTGGATGAACTCCAGCTCCACTCCTGGTTTTGGCAGTAGAGAGCAGTGACATGCTGAAGAGAAGTCATCATTGCAGGGATTGTTCTGTCATTGAATCAACTTTAGGTTATCTTTCTGCAGGAATAGCATGGAATTTTCTTTATACAACCTGAAATGCCTCCTGATAATTTCTGATTAAAAGAAAACCCATGACTTTCAGACGGTTGGATAAATGATATTTGACTCTCAAATTTCCATTTTTGGAGGCTAAGATCAGTATATCTAAAAAAAGGTCTGATTTCTGAACTCAGTTCCTGAAAACTGAGTTTTCCTGCTTTGTACAGTTCAGTTAACACATGAAAATCACTGACTTTTAGAATTTTAGCATTCAGATTAGCAAGGTTACTTTAGTGGAGTGAAGCTAGTAAAATGACAGCCTGTTGGGTTTTGCTGAAAATTGGAAATATGAGAGTTATAAATAAAATTTCTACACTGGTAAGTGGAGAATGTGGGGTACTGGTGAAGCTGGGCTTCCCACACTATGAAGCATCACCGAAACTGGCTGTCAAGGCTGCTTCAGTTGCCACGGCTTGATCTTTATTAACTCGGAACATTAAAAAGACAGCATTAAAATCTATTCCATGGACTAGCTTTTTGCAAGGTGGTTACTACTATTCTGAGAATCCAACTAAAACCACTGCAATTATTTCATATAAATCACAGAATGGCTTTCAGATATCAATGCCTTCAATTTGTACTGAAATAAGCATAATTTGAATCAGTGATGTTGGTGCCAAACCCTCTAGGTTATAGCCTATAATCCTACAAGCTATCCCATGTCATAATTTTGGCATGAAATGTGATGCACTAGACTGCTGTAGACTTCTTGCTATTGCAAAAGGGTGACCCAAGTTAAAAGGTGTTTTCATCCTACTTCAATCCAGTTCAGAAAGTGCCCTCATTTTATCTGATTTGCCCAGCTCTCATTACAGTGGACACCTCTTTGTCACTTCTCCATAAAGGAGATCTAAAGCTGTGACAATTAGCTCAAGGTGGATCCATTTTTATGGGGCATATTCTGAATTCATAATTTGCATGAATTTTTAATTTGAATTAAGTATAGAGGTCTAACTTCAAGCTTTGAATTTTTTCAGAGTATTTTCAGCCCCCTTTTCAAAGGGGAATAAAGTTCAGCACTTTTAATTTGATACTGCTCTGACTATCACTGTCATAGGGGAAGCAAAGAAACAGAAAAATCCCTTCACCAAGAAGGAACCTGAGGAGCTTAGGACTTGTGTTCAGGTATTTTTTTTTCCCCACAGTACAATTTCCATTATAAATGAAATCCAGGAATTCTTACCTTTTGCCTAGAAACCATCCAGGATTTTATCGTTGGTACCAACAGGCTGCCAAGAAGAATCTGAGCAGGATGATAGATGAGCAAGGGGACAGAAATTAAGGACAGGTGCTCATAACCTGCAAATACAATCTTCAGCATGGGAATCCCTGCAGGCAGAAAAACAGGAGACAGACACTTAGCTCTGTCTTTGAGCTCCAGATAAAAGCAAAGCATTTTATGTTACCTTGACATTTCACCAAAAAAAGAAAGAAACCCAAAAGAAACCAAATGAAGACTCAGAAGTTTGATATATTAAAAAATCCAACCTAAACCAGCAAGAACATGAACACAAAAAATACACAGCAGAGAAAGTTCTGTGGCGGAAAGGGAGGAGTAGGGAATGCCATAAAAGATCTTTTCTAACTATGCTAATAGTTGTCAAACTGCTGCTGCAGGCTTCACACACAACACATTCTGCTATAGCGTGACTGTTCAGTTGCTGAGCATAGTTCCCTACTGCTTATTTACTACTTCCTCACATTGTGCTGTTTTGTGTTTGCATGACTGTCCTCCATCCAACCTGCCTGACTCCTGCTTGTGACCTTTCTTCAGTCTGTTCACCACTGGAGAAGGGTCATGTTTTCCTGGCACACTCCCTGCCAGCTGGTGAGCACCCAAATGACAGCCTTCCCTGCTTTGACTGATTCATGCATTCTGCAGGTGAGTGCTCACATCTCTGCTCTACCTGTGTGTTTCAGAAGAGAGAGAGCACAAGAGAGAAAAGGTTTAGTGAACTGAGTGAGCAATAAGAAGTGCTCATGCCTGGGAAGAGTTAGGCAGCAGCTGCAGTACGAAGCTGGCAGATGCAGAAGGAAGTGAGTGTTGAGAGCTAAAGATGGGCCATTTTTCCTCAGAGCTTGAATTTGCACTTCACAGTGCTAATTTTTTTAGATAACTCCATGCATAATCTTCCTGCTTGATGATATGATAAGTAAAATTAAATGTCATTCAGTTTTCCAGTAATGAAACCGATTAGGTTTACTTTGAACACTGTATTGTTCAAAATTATCTGTTTAAATCTTGGAACTTTTGCTACCATGCTCCACAAAGTGCAGGTGTGGGCAAAACCTGCAACCAGCTCTGTCTTGCCTGACCAGATATTTGCATCGTCACCAACAAGAGTAGCTGGAATTCCTCAGGAGCCTCCTGAGAACATACCTTATTTTCTCCCTCATCCTAAACGTCATTCTCGGAATTTTCTGCCAGCATCAACCTTGCAGTGAAGCAGACTAAACACCACTTCCACAGAGCTCATCTGAATGTCCCATAGAATGACAGAACAGTTTGGGTTGGAAGAGACCTTAAAGACTATACAGTTCCAAAACCCCTGCCAAGGGGACAACCTTCCACTAGACCAGGTTGCTCAAATCCCCATCCAACCTGGCCTTGCCTTGTCTCCTTTCTCAGCAGTGGCAAAAAGCTGAGCTTTGTGCCACATGCCCCTCCATTTCCCCATTAGCAGATGTTTCAGCCAAAGTTGCCACATTCATGTTAACTTTTCTTTATATATTGGATAGATTCCCGTCCTCAACACCCTTTCAGGTTTCCCTTTGTGAAAGTTGCCTCCCCTCTATGTGAGCAAACAGCTTATTTGTTGAATATTCCCACTTGACTAGTGCCCCACTATTGCTGACACATGACTAGGCTTGCTGAAATCTTCATGTTTCCACAGCACCATTTCTTGTAACTATTTTTATTAGCTTCATCACATTACACCACTAAAAATCTCATCCCCATGCTAGTAGCCTTTACTTATGGGGATATTTCCAGGGAATGACCAAATCAAATAAATAAGGGTTTGCATGCTTAATTTCAGTATTATAATTACCTTCAAAACATCATGAACCTATCACACCATAGGGGTGTTTATTATTAACAGTAATTTCTGGGGCTTGGGAATAGATAGTATTTGGATAGAAATTAAATGGGCATTTTCATTATACCAAGACACATAATTTACTTCATATGCCCATCATTCTGTTTTTTTTCAAACAGATAAAGGTTTTATTGCCTGTTTCCAAGTCTCAACTTGACCCTTGTGGGTCCTTTCCCATTATCTAACCTCAGAAAAATATATGAGAGTCTCAAGTTATGAACTTGCTATATTTATGTGTGTAAGACGGTACCTGGTGTTTTGGTAGTGCAATTTCATCCACAGATCCAAAACCACTTTACTAAGCTGAACGGGGCTCCTACAGAGAGTCAGAAACACTACAATGACCAGCCTAAGATCACACAGAAAACTAATGGCAGAGACATGAACAGATTGGACCCAAAGTGACTGAGACACGTTTTAGATTACTGTACGTTTTCTGAAAGAAAAGATAAGAAATTCCAGCCTAAAAGGTAAATTCTCTAGAGAAAAGCTATTTCAGTAAACTAGGAAAAGAAAATTAAAGTTGTCAAATATAAATACAAAATACTATAATTAGTGTGACAATATAATTAGATCACTGGGTGGAAAGAGGTTCTTAATTCACAGCTTGTTTAAATACATGTCACAACAATAGGTTCCTGTAAGCTACTAAATGTGCAATTAAAGTTCCTGTTATTTACCAGGAAATGCTAACTGGGGAAAAGAAGAAATAATAATCATTTTTGCATGTAAGGAATAGTTCAATGGAAATTGAAAAAGCCCTGTTGCCTCAATAGGCACTTTCTGATTTTTTAATTCCAACTCAGCCAGTCTGCAACTCTCTCAGAAAATATTTCATGACAGAGATCCGCATGGTATAGTCACAAATGCTTGTGTCAGTAACATTATCATAAAGCTAAAACAAAACAGCCGTGATTTTATCTATTTTTTAAAATGTTGTACAAACTTTTTAGTAGCAATATGTAGTAACTGAAAGCATCAGTATGACTCCTAATATTTTCCAAATATATAAAACTCATGCAAACATCCAACTAGTGCTTTAATAGTTACTTTCCCTTCTCTTAGAAAACCTCAAACCTATATTTTTCTTATATATATGAAACACATGGGAAAGAAATGAAACACAAAACAACAAGAAAACCCAAACTAAAGGAAAATCAAATCCCAGCCAAAGGAAGAAAAGTGACATTGTAATGCTTGGGCTGATGTTGTATGCTGAATCTTAGCCCATTATGCATTTTCAAGCTGAGATTATGAACTAGCACTAGGAGCAGCTATAACAAAAACACTGACTGGAACAGGAGTAACATGAGCAGGCATGGCTATGACAGAACTAATAGAATAAATGAAATTTGTTTAAATCTTTGATGAATGAAGGTGCTAAGCAAAATGGTTATCCTTATTTTGGTCTGTTCACTGCTCTTTTCCTCATCTTTTATAGCATATTGCTTCCAGTGCCAATGGAGTGTGACAGCTACACTGAGTCCAAGGCAAGTAAAATTCTGCACAAGATCAAGTTACATACATTAAAAAACCCAGACCACTACTTGAGGCTTCAGCTTCCTCAAAAGTACATGGCAGCTTCCCCACGCCCCAATATTACTCAGGTATTTATTTGCCATCTGGAGCATTAAGGCTGCATTCACATGTATAAAGAACAATGCCTGTAAGGATTTTGTTTTCACTTATCTGCATTTCAGGGTAAGTGGACTGACTTCTGTGGGTCTTCATCTTGATTGGCACTGGAGAAGGAACACTGGCATTATCAGTTTCCAGATAATCATTTCCTTAAGTTTAGGATTGTTGCCATGGTCTGAAGGCTCATGCCTCATGCCACAAACACCCATTCATGCTGCTGTGGTTTAGGAAGTTTCGGGCTTCCAGCAGCCTAATTCAACTCCTCTGCCAAAGACTCTCACAACATATCATGAGACCTGAATGACAAAGTTTTTTTCTATGGTTTGGTGCCAAGTTGGGCAGCTTTGCTCAAATTGGGGTTTAACAAGCTATTGAGTTGCCAAAATCTTTTAAAGAGCTTTATTGCATGAATGTGTGTCCATCTCTTTGATCAGAGCTGACCAAACATCATGACAGGCACGAGTAAGGTTTGTATTCCATCCTCCTCCAAAGAAAGAAGGAATGTGGTATCCAGCTGGATTAGAAAGCAGCACCTCACCTGACCAGGAATACAGACAGCTGTAGCAGAAGGGAGGAAACACAGAGATCATTCCATAGATATCCCTTTCAAACAAGAGCATTTTTAACCCAAATTTCCCTCTTCCCCTTTGCCTGGCTATGTTTCTCCTACCAGTGCATGTTCCCATCTTCCTCATTGCTCTTTGGCTCTTTTTCCATTTGTATTTTCTTCTTTCCTCCTCTTCCCTCCTGTTCTCCACTCCCATGTTTCCAGCCTCCTCTAGTTTGCTTCCCAAGACCTTTGATTCAGGTCATTGCAGCAGTGTAAATTTTGGGTGCTTCCACTAAAATCACTAAGCTCCACTAAAGGCAGCGGGCACTGACATCACAGTCCCACTGCAGCCAAGAGAAGATACAGAGTACATTTCATTTTTCTCCCTGTTTGCATAGTCACTCAGCTCCTTCTTTCACATAAGCACTTTGCAAACCTGAGGAACAACTAGCAAGAGAAACACTGTGTACCCGTGACCTTCAGCCAGGGCAAGGAAGAGTGAGAGGACTGCTCTTACAGCCCAGTACAGGAAAGCCCTCTTTGCTCTCCATTGCTCCAGGGTGTTCCAGCTTGGCTCCAAGGCTGTGGTGTATCAGCCCTGGCCAAAGGCCACTGTTTCTTTAGTAGCCTGCACAACTGAGAGCCATTTAATCCTTCCTCCAGCTTTGCACACAGTATAGCCTCCCACATCCACCCCTTTCCCCTTTGCTACTCTCTCATTTCGTAGTCACCTTCTTAAAAGGCCCATGAAAATATTATGCTGCGCTTCACTACATTTAGTTAACTGTAAAATAATAATAATAAAAAACCCTAAAATATTTGAAGGTATTTTTAAGATAATTTAAATATAGGACTCTTTTCATCTAGCTATCACCGCAGTAATATAAATGAAGCAAATTAATTTTAATGCTCCAAGGTACTGATTCTGTGTCACTGTCACTGACAGGATCCAACTAGACTTTATGAGATGGCATTTGACTTTATGGAAGTGAGCACTATGCACGCATTTACAATTTTACAGGGACTTTAAGCTGTCATGCTGAAAAATGTTTATAAAACATTAATCAAAAAATGCCTCTTTAATACAATGCATTGTCTGAAAGATGTTAGAAGGCACATATTGTAAATGGATTCTTTTTCTGACTAAAGTAATTTCTACCAAAAGCCTTTCCCCACTGCTATACAAGTACACAGTGTGGAGAGATAAAGAGCACTTTCTCAGCACATTACTACCTGATCCAAACACTTGGGAAATCACTAATGTACAGCATGCCATATTTCCATGTCACACATGACACATTTGTCTAAAATTACCCAACAGAGTTTGACATTGCAGCATATTCCTTAGCAGAGCTTTCAACTGACATCTGCCAAGTAAGAACTTCAAGTAGGAGCTTTCTTCTTCTAACAAGCAAGTAAGAGTTTTCTTTTATCCTATACCCATGATGGAAGTGATAAAACAATAAGTACTGGAAATCAGGGGGTTTTTTTCTATTTTAATATGTTTATTTTATGCTCACTGGATGTGTAAGCTCCCCTTAAAGCACTGTTTCATCATTTGCTGTTTTCTATCACATTGCAATGGGTTCAGAGAACTTAATAGAACATTTTTATTACCACTGAAACACAGGCCATTATCTCTCACACCCAAAGCAGAATTATTGCTAGATGCTCTACTTACATACTTCACTGTATAGGTTTTTTCTCTTCAGTGTCTTCATAACAATTTATCCTAAAACTTTACTGCCTACATTACTGACACACATTCCACAACACAAAATGCTGCAGCATTTGTTCTCAGGAAAAGAGATTTGGGGCAAAGCAAAGAGGTCATCACTAGGGCTGTGGAACCACCCAGCATTCAGGAATCAGAACACCAAAGAACCCTCACAGAGAGGCAGTGGAAATACTTGGAAGAAAAGCCTTAGCCTCTGGATTTTCACCTCTTCCTTCTACTCATCTATGCATTTCAGAACTCTCAATTGCCACAATCTCCAGGTGCAATATACAAAATGAATCAAGTGTATGATGGCAGCTTCTCTGATGCTCTCCATGCTACTCTGTTTCTGGAGGATCCTCTCAGGGGTAGATGTGAAGAAAACGTTATTGGTCAAATACCTCTTTCTTTTTTCAACTAAGAAAAGGCCTGTAAAGAGGGGCATATATTGCATTAAACTGCCTCTGAGCTGCCAGAGCAGGGGGGTTCTGAACTTAGGATGCAAAGAGAGTGCCAAATAAGCATCTGAAATTTTACTGCCAAGTTTCAGAATAGCACTGCATGCAGCCCAGTGACTGCATGGTGGGAAAGTGTGGTGAGGGTCAGGTAAAGTCCAGTTTAGAGGATCAGAAAAAAGTTGTTCATGCAGAGAGCTACCAGAACAGCAAGTTGCTGCTAATCTCATTCTAACCCTTTCTTAAGGGCTTTCCTGTTTCTTCCCAGACAAATCATTGCTATGGTTAGTTTTAAGAAGACAGAAGTTCATACACTATTCCTGCCCTCAGTGAAGGCTAACGAGGGATAGATGATGTTCCTTGCCCCCATTCAGACTCTGTTACGACATAGTGGGATCACGACAGGAGAAGATGCTTTTGACAGATTAACTTATTATGGATTCTTTTTCCTCCATCTATGCCCTCCCCAAGGCATGCCCTGAATTCAAGTTGAATGTGCTTCCCTCAGGACCAGTTTCTTTCAGGTATGGGAATAGCTGAATAATATTTGATAACACATAACAATACAAGTATTTGCTTGCTACTGAGTATTCCCATTTCAACCAAAGAAAGTACCTTCCAATGTAACAGGAAATCCCATTACAGTAGAGGGAAAACTGTGTCTTTTTGCCCTCATACATGCTGTAGGAAGACTTGTGCTTAAAATATTTTCAGGGAATAAAGACTTTTTTTTCAGTACATTTTCATATTTCAGGTCAGTGACAAGTGTAATGGAAAGCAAAAAACATGCTCACAAAGTGGTAAAAACAAACGTCTGAGAGGGAGATTTCACAAGGGACTGTGAGACATTAAGGGAGTCTGGAAGAAATGCAGGGGAAAACTGCAAAATGGAGGCTTGTCCCAGCTCAGTCTGGAGGTCTGCACAGACCCTAATCTTCAAAAACATTTTCACCTTCATCCTTCTCCTTGGGAAAGAATAATGATTTATCTGAATATCCATCATGCCCTCGCATTACATTAAGTGATTTACCTCTTTTGCAGGACTAGAATTACTGGGAAGGCTCTGCACCGAATCAGTGATGTGGTCATATATTGGCCATAGTTATGCTGGGATGCAAGAATTTACACTATGTTATACGAAACTGGACTGGTCTAACATTTAAGTGAAGAAGGAGAATCTAATATGCTTTGAATGCTCTCACTAATTCTTTTTCTTCAGGTAACTGGCTCACTATATTCATCACAGAGATCAGTAATTCAAGTGCAACGTAAGTACAGTTACCAGGGAACAGCACATCTTGATACTATCAAAGTTTTAAGTAAGTAAAACTGTAAAAGCTGGGAGGAAAAGAAAGAAAGTAGAGTTTGTCTATTTCTGGGTTTTCAAAGGCTGCACTCAGATTGGAAGTGATGTTTAATGAACAACACAGGCAATCTTACCAGCTGCTAACAATGAAACATTTAACACCAACAACTGAAGACTAGTGCCTCAGACTCCAAACACCTCCACCTGTCTGACAATATGATGGTAGTAGCAATTACTTAACAGGGAATTCAAGAATTATTTGAACCATTGTAAGTCATATTTTATATGTGACTTACCCTTAATTTGGCATCACAATGTGGGCATAGCAATGTTGCAAGCTGATACTCACACTTCAATGCTTTTATTACTGCTTGGATATCAGCTCACTCTTCATACACATCACTTACTCAAGGCACAAGGTAAATTACAAATTGACTATCGAAGTTCAAATGAACAGAATTTAAACTTCCTTCCCTTCTCTCTATAATTCTTGTAGCCAACATTTTTTGAAGGTTTAATAGGTGAGAACTACTAATGAAAGGAATTCTGGACAAAGATTGACAAGTGTCCTAAAAACATGAAGTTGAGATAACATTAATTTGACTATTTCCTTGAACATTACTGCCCTCTCCACACAGAGCTGAGGCTAAGATTTCTCAGCATTAAAGTTTTGGTTGTATGGATTTTATTTAAACATATTGTTAAAAAAGCCAGTAAAAACATGCTTTATAGTTGTTCTTATATTTGTAAGCAGGGACAACCTGTTTCATGGTATCTTTTAATTATATTTTTTTTAAAGCTTTTTACCACCTGAAACCTTGATGCAAAGGAAAACATGAAACACAAATTCATTATAAATGATAAACAGGGAAAACATTTCCTAAAGAAAAAAACATTTGTTAGGAATACCAGCATAATTTTTCCACTCTTCATCTGATTTCTGTGGCCAAGAAAAGGAGATACGA
The DNA here is from genome assembly GCF_025592945.1 of Manacus candei. NCBI lineage: Eukaryota > Metazoa > Chordata > Aves > Passeriformes > Pipridae > Manacus > Manacus candei. The sequence continues at coordinate 43,272,582 of NW_026138076.1, read as the reverse complement.
GGCCAGAAAAGCTTAATGCTCCATTAGGGAAGGCATTTTGAGAAAACAGCTCCCTCCTAAAAACACTGAGGGATATTATTTCCTATTCTAAAACTCTGCAGACAAGTGTTACGTGTTCACAGTGGTCACGGCAGCTTTTAGAGGTGGATCCCTCCTGCAGACTACCAAACTGTCCTGTAACAGGAGATTTCTAAATTTTGCCCCTGCTGTTGATTTTTCACATCTTCGCACCCACTGCTTTGGAAGTGTCTGGAGTCAGCAGCTCAGACTGGCTGCCAGAAGGTGCACTGAGAGCAGCAAATGTAGATGCAACTCTCTCAGGGAGACTCAACATCATCTTCAATACTCACCAGCTTTAGTATGGGTGACACTTGTAGCCTCTGCCAGCTTGAGGTAAAAAAAAAATATCTTGAGTCATGTCCAAACATGGATCTTCCCAAGGGTAACCTGTCAGCTATCTGCTGAATATAATGTAGTTTCTTAAAGTAGATAAATTAACTTTAACTGGTTTTGGTAGGGAGGGAGAGCTCTTGTGTCATTATCATTTTACAGATGGATATGTGTGTTTATTTTTTTTTATTTCATTATAAAGAGGTATGAGCTTGCTGTCATTAAAAACCTGCAATCTGGTTTTTAGTGTCTGATCCAATTATGTGTACATCTGGAAAGACACACAACCAAATAAATAATTGGAGAGGTGCAACTCTGAAATGACAATTGTTATTCATCGATCTCTTTCTGCAAGTCGAGATTGAGAGATGTAAACTTCAAGTGAATGAGATCTCCTGGGTGAGATTCTTCAGTTCAAACACAGTAAACAACTGTTGTCCTCTGATGCACATTTTAGTACTGCTGGAGGCAAACTTTCTAAATATTAATAAAAAACCTATACAGATGAAAAGGAAGCCCTGGGAGCTGGTACAGAATTTCTTGCCACATTCTAAGTCTAATCAAAGAAACATATGTTTCAGGTCAGAAAAGAAAGGAGATTCCCTAATTTACTCTAGTATTTCCCCTTCTTGAATCACAGAGAGGTCAAAATCGAGTAAACTGCAACAGATTAGATATACTAGACTGTGATATTTGTGGTTAAAAACCAAAGGAGAGTCAGGTATTCTATGCCACTGTAACTCACTGGACTATGCCATTTCCTGCTTCCAGACTGGCCTGCCAGCACATTTCCCTCCTGAAAGTACAGCCCCTAGGGATGCTCCGGTCTGAAAGAGGCAAATATCATGTGGGGCCAGCCATGTATAAGTAACAAGGGAAAATATTAGAGATGCTCTGGCACAGACTACCCCAGCAACCCCAGCCTACTCCAAATGGCCAGTTTGACTTCTTGTGAAAACAGCCCCCTCAAAGTAAGTGGTGGATTAAGTATTACAGAAATGTTTACACATGAAGATGGCATCTCAGCTCAGAGCAGATTTGTCTCTGCAGAACACTCACCCTATTCCAAGTTACAGAAATCCTCTGTCTGTACTTCAGTTTGCTTATATTCTGATATATATAAAAACATATCTATATAACATATTACATAGCTATATATATTGAGTAAACTATATATATAAAACCATGGTTTTGCAGCTGTATTGAAAAAAGGTAATAGCATTTCCCAGGTATTATTTGGGGTCTACTGAGAAAGAAGACATGGCAATTACTTGGTAATAACCTAAATAATAATACTGTTTGGTAATAACCAAATGTTGGTTCTAGAAGACTGCTGAGCTAGGAAATGTGATCCACCTGTCCTCAAGCTGTCCTGCAAAAGAAAGAGAGAGAAAGTGCAGTAGATCCAGGTGCTTTTGCTTTTGCTCTCTCCACTGTATTTCTCATGTAACACAAATCCCTGGGTTCTTATATTCCAGAGACAGAGAGGGGAATTACAGAGCTGAGGAAAAAGCCCAGCCAATCACTTGCTGCTCCTCACGGGCAAGTGCTGGGCAAAGACTGAAGTGATGACAAAAAGTTTTCATATTGGCCCAAAGAATCCCTGTATCAAAACTAAGTCACTAAGCCCAATTCTGCGGGATCCCAGAAGCAGGAATGGGAGAATATCTAACTCTCTGGCAGTGGTGAGGGGTACAGACACAGCCTTCAGAAGACACCAATTTTTTGAAGCATATTCCTCCCATCAGCCTCCCTTCTGCCCCAAGGGCCAGCACCCACCAGTTCTAGGTGGAGGAGTAGCCAGATCATTTTTACATACAACACCCTATCAGACATCTGGGGAAGCAATGAGACTAAAAGTCTGTAAAAGATACAATATGCAAACTCAAGCACTAGTAACATCAAGAAATACAACAGGATGCCAGCAATCATGTCTGCTGTTCAACACTCATAGGAAAGCTCTGAAAGTAAAAGACAGCATCAAGAGTCTTACTCTTGAAAACTTTCAGAGAGCAATAACCGTGACTATTTTCTATAGCTTTATGTAAAAGTCAGAGGAACTATTCACACTTTTATAGCTTGTCACAATTAGTACCTTGATGAATAACTGCCTTAGAGAACAGTTCTCTGCCAAGAGCAGAGAAAAACTACCATATTTCAAGAATACCAGAGAATAGCCTGAATACTCAGGGCAATGTATCCGATCTGCCAACTCACTTTTTATTACAGAATTATTAAGAGATGCCTCCTTTTTAAAATCAACATTATCCACCTTTTATCTTAACATGAGTTAGAACATTTTGGCATTTTTCTATTTAAAGGTGAAAGGTGATTATCACAACACAATAAGAAGAGCCCGCACTTGATTAGTACAGCATTTCAATATATTATTTATCCTGAAAAATTTTATATGGAGCTATCTGTAGAAAGCATGAGCAAACTACAGGTAACTGTGAGCAGATTGGAGCTATATGTGAACATGATGCACCCTGACACACTGTGCAGCTGGGGAGCCTGGGGGAAGGTACGGGCTGTAAACTCCTCACAGACAATTGAGTTGTCTCTGAACCTACTTGTGCAGCACACCAGGTCTTTTAAGAGTTGTTCAAATACTACCAGTTGTCTACTCATGCAGTAAGAAGCTGAGTATTTAAAAAAAAATCAATCTGAATTAAATTAAAACAACACAAGAGAAAGTAAGTGTTTTGGTTTTTATTTCTAAAATGAACTCTATTCTTTCCTGAAAGTATTTTGTAGCCTAGAAACTTTGATTGCATTACTTTCAGAATTCCATGGTGAAAGAACTGCTACTTTGTTAAATCCAAATGAGGAAAAATACACTCTCCATCACAAACAATACCCTGATCTTATTATAAGGTGGGGTTATTATTCTTGTTCTGTTTTGTTTTACCAATCTGCTGTTCATCTTATGTACTGTATTAATATTTGCCCTTGTGATAGCCAAAACAGGTAGCAATACTCTGATTTTTGCTGATAAACTAATTTTACATAGTAAATACCAAGACTTAAAGTGAATATATTTTTTGACAATCCTGTATTTTAGAGTTGTAACTTCTAGCCAGAAATTCACCCTCTGAAAAAAAAAATAAAATAATGTTCTGTATTTGGCTGCAACTTTTGTGTAAGTGCAAGCAACAACTGCAGTATTTTTTAAATGAGCCACAGTGATAGCTTTGCACTTCCTTGAGGCCTCTTCTTTTCTCACTGAATGAACTCCAGGGAATGGCATCATGTCGGGCTTTCCAGATGGATTATGTGAAGCCATAGCTCAATGTCATTTTCAATAGCAAGGCTCATAATTAAAGGTCAAATAGTCACTTCATCTGCAATCAATCAATAGAAGAAGTACTAATACTAAGTACTAATCAATCAATGGCAAATGCACTAATAAAAGCCATGCATCAAATGTCCGCATATGTGTGTGCTCACATGTACTGTGCATATATGTGAGCAGGGAGAGGGAGAGAAAGAGAACAAAGTGTGGGTGAAAATGCCAGAGGGCATTGTGGATACTGTATTTATCCTGGCTCCTTTTAAGTTTATATCCTGCTCGACTCATTAGGTGAAATAGAAATAAACATTAGTTTTTCTGCATATGTGATGCCCTGTGTTCAAAAACCTGCCAAAGCCCCCACCTCTACACAGAAATACAGCTTATGTTCCTAACTAAGGAACACAAAGGCACCTACCCTGTGTAATTTGTCCTTACACAAACACGCCCTGCACTCTGATCTTTGAGACAAAAAGTGTGTCAACTCTTCTGTCTACAAAATAAAACCCAGCATATGGGACCAGCACTCATCTCCGTGCAGAGCAAGCACTTATTCATGGATTCAACAGTGGAAGTGGCAGTTGGCCTCATGAGCATGCACTGCATGGGAATTAGTTGGTTTCATAATATGGTGTGGGAGAAAGTGACTTACAAAAGTCTTCTCGTGCCTCTCCTATTACCACTTCTAAAGCTTTAAAGCTGTCAGCTCTTCTCCCACTTTAGTCTGTGCCATTCTAAGCTCCCCAGGGAATGGGCCAGACGTACCTATTTGGAGTTTCACCTGCCAAGCTGAGAGAAATCAGTTGCAAAGCGAAAGAACGAGTGTTGGGCGGTCACTTAGACACTACCACGCTCCACAACGGATGTGAAATGAGACCCTGAGCCGTGTTTGTGCTTTCAAGCATTGCAGTGACAGAGGGAGAGGGAAAAGCTCTCTCCACTATAAGCGAACAGGACATCTCTTGTTGCATGGTTTATAGTAAACACCTAGGGACAAGTAGAAATGTGCCAGAACAACAAAAGAGTAAGGGTCAAAATGCCTGTGTTTGTCTTGTTGCTGCTGAGATCAGGGTGGACAAGAGTGTTCTGTGGAAAGATTTAAGTGCCATTCAGAAATGGCTAAGCCTTAAAAATAAATTAGATCTATTCCACTTCCACTCTTCAGTGAAGGAAAAAATGCTACCTGCTCTGATTAACATTCCTATTGACATCATCAGCTTTGGGGGCACATCGTGTCACTCTGCAGCTTTGTAAAACTCGATCCTCCTTATTTTCCTACAAATGTGTCCTCATACAGCTCTACCTTATCTGGAACTGGTACTAACACCAAACAGAGTAAAATATTAATGGTCCCAAAACCAGTCAGCCTGAATCCGATACACAGTGGGCACACCTACATAGCACATACATGGTGTAGGGGTGCATACAGGAGTGGCAGGGACCTCAGGCTTACCAAGGATGGGCTCCTAGATACTGCCAAAAGGAGCATTTCCCCATCCCTCTTCCAGGATGACTGTAAAGCAGTCTGTCCTGAAGCTGACAAACAGAACGGTCTGTAGCCAAGAGACAGCCCTGCAGTGCTGCATTCCAGCATCTACCTGTTTCACTTCAACTTGCACACTTAGTCATGAGACATCTGTATTAGGGAAAAAAGTATGTATGGCTGGGGAGAAGCTGCAGGACGCCTTGAAGTCAAGGTGGCCAAAGTATTTTTGCTGGTGTACTTGGGCAAAGAAAGGTGCAAAATACAAAACCTGACTCCTGGGGCTATGCTAATGAGAGCAGTAGCTCAGAACTGGGGAAATGTGAGCCAGAAAGTCAAGGGAGATAGGAATCTTGAACCAAGTTCTTCTAAAGGGACAAAAAACCATAAAAATGGAGCATAGTGGCAGAAGAAAAGTGAAATGACTCAGCTGTGTGCATAGAGTTCAGGTCAAGACAGGCTGCATGAGAATGCTTGGCAGGGTGAGTAAAAGAAATGAACAGTCCTCATCTTTTTCTGGGTGATGGCAAGCCTCCTCCAGGACTTGAATTTTTAAAAAAGGCTTTCTGCTTATTTTCTTAGTGTCATGACAAGCTACAGTAATATTCAACAGAGCATATATATAACTGTTTTCACTGGGGAGGGAAGGGGAAACTTAAACATATGTGCTGTTAAACACAACCAGCATCTCCAGTCTTTGTTCTGTAGTATCACAGTTGTGTCCTAGGTTTATATAAACCTCCAAATACCAAGCATGGTAGCACATTATGACTTACATGTGCAGCTGCTTTCTACAAATGTAAGTGTAACTGTCCTGAATACAAGTTCATTTATTAGTGGAAGCTTCAGTTTGGCTGAAAAAGATCTAATGTCATTTAATCTGTGTTCTGCTCCAAGGCAGGATCGACTCTAACTATTTAATTTCTGTCTGAGGCTTCTCTACAATGATAGGAGATTGAAGACATCAATAGGCAACACATTCCAAAGCTAAACTGTTTTGCATTAGACAGGTTTCCCTGATGGTTAACTTAAATCATCATCATTTTAACCAAGTCACTCGCTTTACAAAGTCTACTGTGACAGAGTTACTTTCTTCCTTCTTTGCATTAACCTTTAATGCATTTGAAGATCACTACTGCATTTCAGCTGTCTTCTCTCAACAATCCCAATTGTTTCAATCTTCCTCTGGGTTCACATTTTTGAGGTCTACGATCATTCACGGCACTCTCCTCTGATCTCTTCCCAGTTATTCCACATAATTTTTGTATTGTGGAGCCCAAAACATTGTGCAAATGTCAAAAGCTGTAGCACTCTCAAGTCATACAAGTTTTGTTACTTCTCTGCAACCCACAGGACCTTGTGTGACAGGAAATTAGGTTAGTTTAGTATGATATGCATTTGACAAAGCTATGGGGCTGCTACTCATTTTCCTGTTCTTCCTATACTGGTATAATAATTTATTTAATTATTTGGTTCAGCAGTTTCCTACACAATGAAGTTAAACTCACTGACCTATACTTCCTCATCCCCTCCTTGTTTCCATCATGAAAAAAGAGGCATTATGTTTGACTTGTCTTCCAGGAACTCCTTCACTTCTCACAGACTTTCAAAGGCACTTGCTAACAGTTCTGCAGCACAGGCCTGGCTGAAGCAAAGAACCCTGAGGCGAGTTTTGCTGTATCAAACTGGCTTGGAAAACATCTCACCTAAGTCCCAGCTTGTTCTTCCTCTGCTTCAGGCTGAGTTCTTACCTTTGTTATCAACGCTAGGTGTGTTCCTCTTTGACAGATACAGTCTTGAAAAGGCATGTATTGAGTCATATATGCTTTACCAAATGTTTGTTTTCATATTCTGAAAAACAGTCCAGTCGTTTCACTGACTGAACATAATGGATGAACCAGTAGCAAGTGGCTGTAAGTGTATCTGATTAACAGTGTTCTGTGAATACACATCAGAACATCTTATTATCACTAAGGGGTCATAAGTGACAAATATCTCAGTGATGTTTTGAGAAATGAATTCTAAGAAATACAACTATCCAAAATATCTGCAGACTTAAACACATACATTTTGCTCATGTTAAGCAAAAGTATTGTCTATTTGTGATTTCTGAATACACTATATCCTTTGATATTCACTTACACATCTCAGGTTTAAGGTGTAAGATGTTGTTGTGAAACTGGGCAGATAAACCTTACAATCTTTTCAGTAACAAATCTGAAATTTTATCAATATTGGATTAGGCAACAGAACAGAATAAAAACAGAATGAAAAATCCACCTTCCACAAATAAGATGGTCTTACTCCATTACCACTAAAATCTCAGCTGAGAAGACTGTTCTCTGCCCTGTAATAAGCAGTTATTTTATCTGTGCAAGAATATTATCCTACTATTAGTATCATACTGTTAGCATTACTTGTCACACTAAAACCAAAACCATTTAAGCAGAAAAAACAGCGACTAAAACCTTATTTTTTTCAACAAAGCAAGGTATGAATGTTATTGATGTTTTGCTCATAGGCTTATCTCCTGACTTACCCAGGGTGAGGGATTTGTGTGTGGAACAGAAGACGATAGCCACTGTGTCTGCTGGTGTGAAAGTAGAGTTATTCCTAGAAAATAAAAGAGTTTTAATAACCTCTGATAACAAAAACCTTCTTAAAACAACATCGATCAAATATATTACTTTGAGGATCTATATACACGTTCACATCACTTTGATCAGGTCTAGTGACAGAAATAATTCTACCCATAAATGAACAGTAATGTTTGATTTATTTTTTTAAAGTAGAATTGTTTCTCAGTTGTGGCAAACTCTCTAATGAATACACTCCCATATGAAGGAATGGAATTCTGAACACATGGTGTGTAGGACACAACTTTATTCCAGCCAAGGTTATGCTGTATCACAGCAATAGCCAGCTTGACTCCATAAAAAAAAAAAAAGAGAGAGAACGACTTACAATTTCTTCTCCTAGTATGTGATATTTAAAAAATACTCAGTTTAGATAGCATATTGAGTCTACACTACGAGCACTGCTTAGAATATGGAGTTAGCTTCTACTTCAGAGAAAAACTGCATCTAAGAGTTAACTCATTGGGACTAAGGCCAGGAAGGGTGGGAAAATGACATAGTGAGAGAGATACATAACTAGCCAATGGATCACCCTTTGGTCCACATTAGGAGTAATTCTATGAGATTCTAAATATCTCCCATACTGACTTGGTTTCTACTTATGGCAATTTAGATTTCACAGTTCGGACATAACTTCCCCCTAGGTTAGGTCTAGCAGTTCAAAGGTTACTTAAAAATGCCTTTTAAGGCCAGGATATTATCTTGCCACAGAAGAATTTTCTTGTGGCACTAAAAAAGCCCAAATAGCTTTAAGACATCATACTCTTCTTTGTGATTCTCCCTTACAGATATTGTGTAACTTATATAAAGTATATGTCTGGATTGTGGCACTTTCCATTCAGCAGAGTGCAGTTAAGACAAATACTCCAGTAAGTCTAAGAGAGAGAACAATGGTGGAGACTCCAACCAGCCCAAGTGATGCACTAAGCCACTGGCTAATATCATTCTCACAGTACTATTTTCTGAGAAGTGAATGTACGACAGTCTTTCCTTACTGATATTTAAAAAGGAAAAAAAAATAGCTCTACCAAACATTAGCTCAGGACAACTGTCTTTTAAGAATCACCACATAAATGTAACAAATTTGACATATACACAGAAGAGTGAATTGCCAGCCCAGCAAATGTATCTTGAGATGTAAAAAGTCAAACTGAGTTCTCTCTCTCATATGTCATCAGCATGTCTGCAGGGCAAATTATACCTTCAGTGACATCTGTGCAAATCCATTTTTTTCAGTGGATGAGGTATAGCAGTGATTGATTGAGATTTAACAACTCTGTAATTAACACATGAGAAAGGACAGAATTCAGGTCCTGCTCTCTTAGCCTATGAAAGTCTAACAGAGAAAATGCAGTAAGAACAATATGAAATACCAAAATGAGGTCACCCCTATTCAGAAACCTGCCTTTACATATTTGCATAGACTGTATCACCCAAACTACAGATATTACACAAAAGAAATATTCAAGGGTTGTTATTCAGCTCATTCAATTACCTTGTGGAGAAGAGGAAAGTCAAAAACATGAAGCTCATCTGAACAGAAAATACTGAAAGAGAAACAAGTTAAAATTAGAGCACAATTGCAATTGCTGTGTACATGCCTTTTGTCCCCATAGTACAGGTCAGAAGCAAGGCTGGACCAAGTCTATCCAGAGAAATCCAATGACAGAAAACCTTTAAAAACTGTCTGGAAGAACAATATGTATCATTATGTGGAGGAAAACCAGAACTAATGTTTTTCTTCCTGGGCTAACTCCTCTGAATCAAGTATTTCTTGATGGTAGGAAAGGTCACTAGTGCAATGCTGCACATCTCTTTGCACTAGCTTTGCTTAATTGGTTGACATCATAAAATCTGTCAGACATGCTCTGGATGCTGGTTATTTAGACTTTCCATCTTACAGGAGGAAGTACAGTGTGTAAATGCGATCAAAATAAATACTCTCAACCCTGGGTATATTAATCATGATCCATGGTGAGGGTAAGAGAAGATCATCACAGACATTTTAATCCTCTCTGAGACAAAGGCTAATTCCTGAACTGGGCAGTGCACATCAAACAAAGCAGCTTTCGTTCAAGCTCAGTCAGCTTTGTAAGTGCAGATAGTTCTGAGCGTCCTGAGGGGAGCTCTCCTCTCTGCCAGCTCTGCTGACACCCACAAGTGCTGTGGGATGCACAGAGCCCACCCTTGGACTGCAGAGACGTGGGGAGAAGCCAGTGGCTTCCCCGCTGTGCAGTTGGGACTGCAGAGGCTGAGCGTCACGCCAGAGCACAGGAACTCCCACAGAACTGGAGGAGAAACCCTGTGACCTGCACAACCTTTTCTGTGTGTTTGTGGGTTATGGGGGAAGGGCTTTTACTTGCAGTAGAATCTAGGGTGGGTCCTCTCCCTTTCCCTTGCAAAACTTGTGAATGCAATAAGACTAAGGTATCCCATAACATAGCACAAGTCAGGACAATACATTTGATTTTGACCCCAGTTTACAACTGGGAAACATGGCAGGGATATTAGCTATTACCAGTGACATTTTCTATTCTCTTAAATACATTTCCTAGAACGTATAAATGTCACCTCAGCATGTACTTAATTCTTCCTTCAAGAACTAGGAAGCAATCCATTGTTCCTGAATTACAATTTTTCTGCAACTAAGTACATTAGTTTAACAGGCACAGAAAAAACCAATCCCTTAATACATATAATTCTGTAAAGCAATAAACATGTTTTGCTACCAATTAGTCCTTGTGCATACATGCCGTAGCTAGAATAGTAATATAAAAATTACACAAAAACATTAATCAGCAGACTAAAAAATGCAGTTTCATCTCAAACTCCTCATGCTAATTTCACTTCCTGGTGTAACACAATACATGCATCCAGCCAACACATCCAAAGGTGATACAGAAACTTTTTCTAGAATACAATGTGCATATCCATCTCCAAAACTTCCTCGGGTTTTGGTTTTATAAATATTTTAGGGGAAAAAAAACCAATTGTCTAATATCTTCCAAATAGATTCAATGCTTATGTTAATATTCTTACTAAGAAATTCCAGTTATGCACAATGGCAACGTAAATGTATACATAGTGATTTTCAGGGCATTGCATGACAAATGGTACATATAATTACACATGGCACAAATGCAGAGTTGTCTTGAAAAGCAATAAAGACCAAAAAGGGCAATGGAAGCAACACTCTACACCAACTTTTCAAGAAAAAACACGTCTTTTTAACTAAAAAAGAATAATTTTTTCCAAAGTAGTGGTCAGCACAGTAACGTAAAATTACTTAGTTTTGAATTTCTCTGCATGTTAAGTCAGAGTTGAAAATTTCTCTGTCATCCTTTTTTGCTGACAACTCTGCACCTATTTAAGTGCATCTGGGACGTGTCCTTCTCAGGTGCCTGTACAAAGTAGTATTTCATCCATTTTGAAAAAAAGCTCCATAGCATTGCTTCCTACTTCTTCACTTTCAGAATAAAGTATTTATATAACACCATTTATAATCCCATGTACTATTTTACACATGTATAGTGTTTTATAATCAAAAAAACTGCCAAAATTAGGAGAGAATTAAGACCTGATGCACAAAGGGCAGGGGCAAATTTTCTAGTGACTTCAGTGGAAGTTGGATTTGTAGCAATAAATTATTTTTATTAGGCAGAAGCATGTGCAAACAAACACGCTTCAAGGTAGGTGATGCACTGATTTCTTGAAATCTAACAGTTTTAGAGTATGAGATGTGATTTATACTGAAGTATACTGTAGTTACCTCTCCTCCGTGCAAATTGAAACTCCTGTCTCTGGACAGTCTAAAGCGAGATGGGAATTCCCTACTGGGAGAGGAGGCAGCGCCTGTATACCACTGCCTTTCCCTGGGAGGTGGTGATCTGCAAGTATATTTTTAACTGATGGCAAGGATACCAGCAGGCTATTCTCATGTGTATGTTATTTAAGGCTGAATGACTAGAGTGCTTCTAAAACAAGCTCTGTAAACAATGCGTTCATCCACAGAAACAGAAACATATCAACACATTCAGGCTTGCAACTAGTTTCTAGGTTTATAGTATACTAGGGAAGAACTGTTTAAAAATTATAACAGTGCTTCAGAGTAACAGCTCAAACCCAAATCTTTCCAAAGTAATGCTTTACCTGTTTAGAAAGGAAGGACCACTGGGCAATCTCAGGCACACCTAAATAGCAGGGTTCATCCTTTTCTGAATGCTTACTTGATCCCCTAAAAGCATCCAGCCCCTCGGAAGTCTGGTAATCTCGTTTACTAGATGCTTTAAAAGTACAATCTCTATGCCCATGACAGTATCCCCACAGCTCCACATGGGCACACAGCTCATTACAAAGAGATGCTTTAAGGCTGAACTTACTTATGAACACTATTATGATCAAGCTAAATTTATCCAGGTCGATATTTGGATTGGCAAAAGTATCACAGAACGTTGTGTAGATGATCATCAGGAGCACACAGCTGCTGATAGCACCAAATGGAGGCTTCTTCCTTTCAAGCCAGTCCTTGATGTATCTTCGGACAATCTGAAACACAGAAACCAACAGGTTGCCTCTTTTCAAAGATGCAGGGAGCCAAGTTGGGCATCACAAAGTGAATCTGACAGCGGAAAGACACAAAGAGAAGAGAGTAATTTGGATGACGGCCACAGTGGATTTCAAAGCTTCCCTGCCACACAACTCTTCTTCTGGGGAATTTAACATTTGTAGTGCAACTTCCACTGGGCGTCCATAATGAGAGTATATTTTCAAGTACATTCAAATCCATCCTTAATCATGCCAAATGTTCTTTGCTAGCTGTCACTGAGACATGCCCATTAAGCCTCCCCAAAGTTTATCTCCTCTGCTGATACTAATGGATGTATGTAATTATCACAGTCCCCTTTGCATCAACAGACAATTCCAAGTGCAACTTTGGGAATCTTAAAAATCTGACATCTTCAGGAATTTCATGACGGTAGATAATCGAAAGTGATCCATGGAACATTTTAATATTTAAATAGCTAGCGATGCACCAGAAGTTTTTAATTAAATTATAACTCAAGCTTGAAAAGCAAAAGTGCATGTGTTGTGGGAGTTTAAATAATTCAAACTCTGAATATCCAGAGTTTTTGTAAATCCAAAGACAAATGCCATTTGCACGCTTTTAGAATACCAGAATTAACACATGAAAACAAGGAAACCTACTGTACTTAGCAGAACTTTTGCACTTTCAGGAAACAGAATCTGAAGGTGTTTTTCAAGAATTTTTTGGAAACAACTATAAATTTTAACGTAACTTTCAAATTATGCTGAATAACACGGCACTAAGCCTCAGCAGATACAATGCATCTATTTCAGTCCTGCCTGGGGAGTTGCTTTTAGTTTTTCTGTTTACTTTATATGGTTTGGAGAAACTTTTTAAAGCTTTTATCATACAGCTGCAACTTGTGTTAATTTTTCAGCAATCACATTATCTTGCCTAATTTCTCCTGAGACCTCCTGATGTTCTCTGTTACCATGCTCTTTCGGAAATAACAGCATGAGATCCCGAAGCACTTCTACCAGAGGGCTCCAAAGGTGTCTCGTTACCTTCCCTTAGCAGTACCATTAATAAACATCACCACCATCACTTTAATAATACAGAACGTCTTAGAGGTATTCAAGATTAATATCAAAGCATCATCAGCAATGCTACCACAGGACCCTTTCACACGCTGACTGCCAGAGCTGCGGGATTGACCTCATGGCTGTCATTTTTTCCTCACTGCCTTCCCAGCTTGTTTGCAAGTCTCTCAGTAGGGAAGTTCTGGAAGCAGCTATCCCAGTCACCACAGCAAACAGACTTCATCGACCACAGGGCACACACTACAAATTTGGCACATGGGGTTCACACAAAGCTAAGCAGGCTGAAGACCAGCACTTATGTCCCAGCATTTCTGCTGGGGAAAAATAACAGATTTGCAGGAAACCATGTAAGGGAATGCTCAGCGCCCCAGTGAAAACACTGAACTTCAAAATTTCACACTTGCCAGATGTTAAAGAGAGAACATAACTCAAAATATAAGGTCAAACTTCTGAAAGAGTTTGGTGGAGCTCCTTCAGCCATCTCCTGCAAGCCACTGGGTAGGAATAACACGCTGCATTGATGGAAGAGAGGCAAGAAAGCTGAATGAAGACATGTAATGAGCAGTGTGAAAGACATCAAACGGGTAGTCCAGATTAGTCTAATCTGAGCAGATTTGGGACTCTAATTATCAGAAGCAAAAAGCAAAGTCTTTCACTTTTAAAGTGAGTGTTTTTTTTAAGAAAGCTAAAAAAAATCCTATTATCCTTTAAATTGTCACGTTGAGGAAAAAGAAAAGCTACTTAAGACCAGCTATTAATTTATGGTCCTTCCAGAAGATTTATACTGAAAGTAATGAGATGTTGAAAAAGAAAAGTGATGATTCATTATGCCACAGTACAACTTATATTCTAGGTATTTATTGAGAAACCTTGTGCCCGTACAAGGTCTAATAATAACAAAAGACATGACAATAATAACATTATACACGTAATTATCATGGACTGACATATAAGGAAAAAAACACATTTAAAAAAACGAAACTGCAAGTATTTCCTAAAAATCTTAAATTGAGTGATAGTTTCTTTAAATATCCACTACTACCTAGTCTGGAATTACCACGAATCGACAACGATAAATACCAGCACAGCTTCTTACTGCACATGGTATTTTTTAAAAAAATTCCATAGTCAGACCCTGAAGAACTAAATTTTGGCTTCAGGAAATCATCTAATCAATCCAGTGTCATGCTAAATATGTACAAATCACAGACAAAATACATCCTCTCTAACACAGAATCCTGCATATTTTGATCTTCTCACAAGGTTCAACAGGATCTGTAATTTCAGAGGTCACTTCAGCCTATAATCCCTGATTTGAAGTAACCTAAATTCTTGTATAACTTGGAAGGGAGAAATATAACCTTACAGAAGCTCCTGTCAGCTGATTCATTTTGACCAAAAAACAATCGCTTTGTTATTCATGCCCAGCAGAGTTGCTTCAGGACAAGGATACTTTGAAAGCCTCTTAATTCTTAACCCAATTCTACAACTTTTCAGAGTAAACACGGAACTAAAAAAAAATTTGTAGCGAAATAACAATAAATCCAACAAATACAATAAAGACAACACACACTCAGAGCCTGGGCTGAAATGTTAAAGCAAAAGCTAACATAATCATTTTTGGATGGTAAGGCCTGTACGAAGGATGTCAGACTCAGGCACCACAATGTGTGACACCTCTCAGCTGAAATCATGAAGTCCAGTAGTTTGAGACACATATCAGTACAACGGGGCATAAGGGAGGGAAAGCACCAGAGAAACAAGCAGCTGATAAAACATCTGAACTAATGATCCTGTGGAAAGACGAACTTACAGCCTGGAGCAGAAATATGAACAACTGGCATCCAAACTAGATGTATCACACTGATGGAAAAGAGTAAAAAGGGGGATGTATTGTGTTTGTGTGGCAATGTTCTGGTAACAGAGGGGAAACAGGGATGACTACCATGAGAAGGTGCCAGAAGCTTCCCTTATGTCTGATGGAGCTAATGCCACTGGGCTCGAAGACAGACCCACTGTTGGTCAAGGCTGAGCCCATCAACAATGGTGATAGTGTCTTTGGGATAATATTTAAGTTCTTTACTCAGAGGGTGGTAAGACACTGGCACACGTTTCCCAGAGAAGTTGTGGATGCCCCATCCCCGGAGGTGTTCAAGGTCTACTGGGTAGGGCAACCTGAGCAACCTGATCTAGTGGGTGGCATCACTGCCCACGGCAGGGCAGCTGGAACTAGACAGTCTTTAAGGTCCCTTCCAACGCAAACCATACTATCATTCTATGAATATTCAGTTTGTGAAACATAAAAGCATTTTAAAAGGTACTCTAGTGGGGAGACGCTGCAGGCTGCTATCATGCTGCAGATCAATGCACAATTTTTAAGGTACAAAGTCCTTGCAACCCGTACCCCTGCTGAGGCTCCTGCAGAATTATTTCTGTGAGGAGGACTTCAGACATCTGGTCCTATACTAGTGATGACATTAGGTATGATGAACTGTAAAGATTTTTGTGCAGATTCAAATGCCAGCCCCAAAGAGCACTGAATGACTGACCCAGAGGTTACACATGAAAGAACCTTCTCTCAAACTGTGGTTTATTGGAGAGAAGAGTGCAAGAGGAAAGTGGAAGAGAAGTAAAACTTTGTAGTAGGGGATATTTGATAAATAACCTGCATGATGAAAGATGCTGATAAAGTCACAGAAAAACTAGACAATAAAAGAACATAAACATGTCCATCAGGCAACCACCTCCTGGTGACTACATTCTGGCAATCTCCAAAGGTTTTGCAAAGGCATCAGCTCAAATTTGCTTCAAAACACAGTTTCAGGCTCAAACTTTCCTATTGGCCAGGATTTAATTTTTAACAACAAAGAAATGTAATTACACATGAATTAACAGTAGTGTCCCCATTTCAATTTAGTTCTTCTACCAGAATAGTTACATCCACAGTATTTTTCCTCCAGACTGCTCTGTATCCTGCCATAACCTCCTTGTCTAAACGCCAGCCTCCCTAAGCAAACAGGCTTACTGATCATATGCTTAATTCACTTAACATTCCTGTACAAAGAAACACAATCTGCTGTTCCAGGAAAGCAGGTAAACAATACTCATCTCTTATAAGATCACACATGAAAACAGCAGTAGATATATTATAGAAAAACAATTCATTTATCTAATTGTACCTTCATAACAGTCACACTGTATATGCAGAGAAATTTGGCAGTAAAATACAGCTAGACTGTTTCCATCTGTCTGCTCAAGTGCTGGACATACAAAATAAAAAATGCAATAAGCAAGGTAATTCATTAATGTTCATTATTAGTTGAACTATACAGGGCAAGGAGCTCCCTTCCCTTATATGGAACGAAATAATTTCCGACATTTGTAATACAGTACATCTTTTAAAAATTATCTAGATCTTCAACTTAATTTTTTTAATATTTTTTAAACTCATGAAAAGAAAAAAAAAAAAAACCAACAAAAAACAACAACAACCAAACCAGAGGAAATGGTTAGGAAGTCACTTTTTCTGTTTCCATTATACACACACGCATGTCTCTTAGTATTTACACCATTACGTAAAATAGATTCTTCCTGTTTTTATCAACCCTTTTGGACTGATTTAATCTTTAACAGAATTTACAATGTTTTTACTGCACTTCTGCTCCTCTGGTTTATTATGTATTGGTGTGTACTTCTAAATACCTGGGAACAACACCTGGGGCTTTACCATTTAAACAAAGAAACACAAGTCACTTTTTCCTTGTGTTGAAACACACAAGGAAACAATCTGAAACCATGCTGAATTATCACCATACCTAAATGCAGCATACCTTATTTACTTTGTTTTCTAAGGTAAGATTGTTAACTCATCCTAAATTAATATTATTACCACTTACAGCAACAGACTTTTGCAATGAACTCTAAAATGTAAAATTTTCTTTTGAAAATCTTTGACTCTGATTAGATATTTTCAACAGTTCAATAATTTCTCAATACCTCTTCTTATATAGTGATGGCAAAACAAAACAGACAACTGCATGGAATATTGAGAACTACAGCAGTGAAGCCTGGAAGACACAAAAGGTGGGAAAATTGAAATAAAATCAATTAAGATGACAGTGATTGTGAAAACCAGTAGAAAGAATCAGATACTAGAATTGAAGGGAGATTAATTTGGTTGTAGAAATGAAATAAGGTGATAAGATGGAACATCCTTCACAGATTTCTATACAGCACAGCTACCCACCATATATACAAGGTCTGCATTGCAGTTCAAATGTACCAACCTTTTTCCAAAGCAGAACTTGTATCACTTCAGCCAGACCTTGTCCTAATAATTTTAGAGGGACAGTACCTATGTGAAGGCATGAATTCTCACCTGTTCCTGAATATTGCTATAAAAGTTTCAAACTTTGTGATGGTGCATCCACTTTTCTATACCTTCTAGGACATCAAAAAATGTCAACTCTCTCCTTATGCTATGGACTGTGCAATCTAATGTTTCCTTTCTGAAGATGGAATGAAAAAAAACATTTTTGCAATCTGGGGTAAAAAAAATAATCTTCTTTTACAAGCATCTTGTTTTCTTCCCTCAGCTTACCAAACTTCCCTAAAAGCTATCTTACTCCATTATGTCAATCAGTTTACCCCCAAAAGACAGCTCCTGACACAGAAACGCCTTTTAAAGCAAGCTTTATAAAAACACACGAGGCCAATTTCAAAATTAACTTTCACTTGTTGGGGCAATTTACAAGTGTTGCTTTAAAACCCTATGAACAGGTGCAACAATGCAAAAATGTAAAGGGTGCCTGCAGCAGGGGTACATGTTTTCTTCATATTTTGTATTCCATGGAGATTGGGTTCTGTTCCCTGTTTGAGTTAAGCATCAGAAGGGAGCGAACTGTTGTCTGAGGGCTGTTTATCTGCCTTCTCAGTCTTCTGCAACAAGATCCTGGAAGAACTCATCTCCCAGGATACCACTCCTCCCTGCAGCTCACCTGGACTTTGAAGAGAAAGTAGGGCTACTTCCACGGAGATTTAATTTACAAGAACAAAAAGATTTGACACTGTTTCCCTTTGGAGAACAGTTTCATTAACTGTTGTTTCCCCCGCCACTATAAACCAACATTAGGCTTAGTTGCATAGTACCTTCTACTCCCTATCAACTGCCACCTAACTTTCCCTTTCCCTTTCTTATTCTTTAAAAATAAATACCTTATTAAGCTTTTTAGTTTCAATTTCACTGAGAACTTGTATTGCAACATAGCACCCTTTCAGACTCATGTTTATAAGCACACCTCTCAAATGCTGATAGGGTTCCTCTGGAACGTTCTGCGCAACGACGCACAAAGCACTTAAAATCCTTTACTTGTAGGACACTGAGATTTTTTTTGTGTGTGACTAGATTCAGTGAGGATTTCTATACAACTGGTTTCCTTTTATAGATTTGGGAAGAAGAGCTACACAGAATCATAACATTAATTTTAGCTTTAGTTAAGATCTGTTTAATGTGAAGTGCCCACTTTACGCTGGCAGACAAATTACCAATGGGGTAACTAGAGAATGCATGAATGATAATGTACAGACAAGCTTTTTATTATTTATTCATAGAAAACAGTGGGTTTTGGTGTGCTGCTTTGAAAAATGTTCAAACTAGTAGAATATAATGAAAGCACAGTGAAAATTCTATTTCATTAACATTTAATCATAAATCGCTCTTTAATATAAAACATAAAATAAAAGTCTGTCATAAGCACTTAGGTGTAGGGAATGGAGGAAGTCTGCAAAAAGGGGAAAGGAAACATTGCAGTGGGTTTCACTGTTCCTGTTATCTGTCACTTCAGAAGAAAAAAAAATAAGCAAAGAAACAACAGTCTTCAGCTAAATCTCACAACTGGTCATGAAGAAACTGCTTAGATATTTCTCAAAACCTTACATTTTGCTGGCTGAAAGTATTACCAACATCTATAGACAGGGAAACAATGATTTTAGCAAAATCACAACAGCTCAAGAGCAGCAGGGTTTACCAGGACTCTGCTACCCAGATAAAAAATAATCACAACTTCAAGCTGCCAGAGCAAATTCAAAAATCTTTTCCATGAAATATCTATTACCATGTTTATCGTATAACAAGTATTCTCAAATTCCCCTTAGAGGTATACAAGAGCGATGCACAAATAACAAGCTCTTACTCGCTAAAGATCTTCAAGGCTTATAGAAAATTAGATCTTCATAAAATACTATAGATTATGTCTCTTTTTGAGACCTCTTGTCAGAGAGGTCTTATTTGTTACTCTGTAAATACAAATGCAATATTATCCTATCAATACTGATTTGAGTAACATACTGTCAATTAGCAAAACACATCTGTAGACACAGAGGACACAGGCTACAACATTTTTTAAGTTTAGACAACCTGCACATATCTGACAAGGAACAGAGTAATTCTCCTTATTGAAGACCATCTATCAGTCACTGCTATCTGTAAGACTCGGTGCCTCTCTGATGACATAATATTTTCCTCCTCCTTTAACAGTTCGTTCTTTCCCTAACAAATGGCAGCCACCACCTGAGAAGAGCCTGTACCTGCAGTCCCTTACACACTTCACTGTCAGCAGCTAGAAACACGTGTTTGACTCCTGTCAATAGAACTCTTGCAACACTGGAAAAAATTGTTCAAGAAATAGTAGAAAAATAAGCATCAATTACACTGCTGTGACTTCTTTGTCCCAGCCATCATTAAAAATTCTGACAAGTCAGCCAAGAAACCAAAACTCTTGATACACTTCGCCATAAAGCAAACAAAAAAACCCAAACAAAACAAATCTAAAAGCACCTTCTCATCTACTCTGCTTATACCCCAGGGGCTGCTCAGTCAGCTCTGCAGCCTGCTCAGGAAATGAGCATTTAGGCAACACAGGTTTTCCCAGAGGCAAGATTTTTTTTAAAGGAAAATAAAGCCCTTGGAGAATGCTTCCTTTAAGGAGCCTTCTCTGTTTTACAGTGCTGTGGTTTGAGTACAAAGCTTCCGTTGATCACAGAGGAGTTAGGAAGGCTGAAGAGAGGCAATCCTCCAAGCAGGCAGGTTTCAAGCATGTTTTTTTCCCCAATCAAGCTCTTTGCCACCAGGTAACCTTACCAGGCATTCTTCCACTGACTTTTCTGCTGAACAGTATGACTGTGCATGGTAAGGAATTGACATTGTGGGCAGGAAATGATAAATTAGAAGTAATTGCTGAAGCTGTCATTCATGAATTGTAAGCCATTATCTCTTAACACATCTGGAATCCCAGAGCGAGCAACCTGTGATCCACAAAGCAGCATTAGGCTCCTGTGCCTCAGGAACTGTGCAACAGTTCAGTAATGAGTGCACAGTGGTCTATGAACAAAGGGGAGAACGTACCATTTAATTGGAACAGATCCATGCCACCTCCAGATGAAGGGCAAGCAGACCTATCACTGGATCTCTCAGTATCCTTTTCTTGCTTATTGTTTTTCCCCTTTCTACTGCCCATTACTTTTGGGTATCCACCTTCAAATATTACTCCTATTCCCATCTGGGCAGGTTGGTTTACCTTTGTACAGCTCTACCTAATGAAGAGAATCAATGTAAACTACCCCTGGCATTTCTGATTTGTAGTTATTATTAGCATTTCCTCTCTTTCAGATCCTCTGAACAGATATAGTCAAGTGTAAAAATTTCAGAAACAAAGTCTTTATGCTTAGAGGAGTGTGAGCTATTTTGGTTGACCATTCATTTCCAGAAACTGCATCAAACACTATTAAAGAAGAATCATCCTCTTTCTTGTTGAAGTGTATTTATAAAAAACCAAACTCTTAATTTGTCATCAGGTTACACAAGTTCTAAGATTCTCTATTTTTTCTTTCAGTCTTTATCACAACTCCTAAATCACATCTCAATTAAGTCTTGTCAGAATTCTGATTCTGAACTTGTGATCATACACTGCATTTATTTCATATGCCTCCTGCTCATTTCATACAGCTGAAAGAATACCCAACTGAACAAGTTAGCTCACATATCAATTTCTTTATATACACATATTCAAAGCATGTGAGCAATTCAACAACCTTCAGGGACACAGAGGTAATGTCCATTTTCCACATGATATGTGGAAATATCACGACAGCCAGGTTACACAGGTACTGATGCTGGTGGCTACTGCCATGTTTATCATGCTTATCCTCTTAATTAGATTTCAATGACTTTTTTTGCTCAAAAGAAACAAACTTCACTAGGAATTTGGTGAGTTACAGCACATGCCAGTTTTGAAATGTGCAACTATAGTTTGATGCAAGAATGATTGACTATTCTACATAGCACAGGCAATAACAGATACTCTTAACCTTGTCCAGGGTGCTCCTTTACAGACTCTGTTGTCATTTGCTTTTTAACCACGCTTTTCATTTCAAAGTCTGCTTTAAGCTGACAAAATTCTAAAGTTTTAGCTGAACCCAGAGTTAAACTGGATGCTAGAATGGACTGCAAATCCCACTGATATTCCCTTTGTGCATTCTCAATGTCTGAGAACAACAAGCATGTAGGAATTAGACTTAAGATGTTTTAGTGTCCAAGTATAATGGACACTTCTGACAACTTTTGGTCTTACTATTCTGACATGGGAGAAAAAATAACTGATATTAACATTTGTGAAAAAAAAAAAAAGACACTACAGAGACAAGGGTCATAGAAAACCCCATATAAGCAATTAGTATTTTTACATTCAGTGGAAGTTCTCTATCATATGCCACGGAAAAAATAAGGTTTTGTGTTACAATATGAACAAGGAGTATAGAATTAAATATTGAACAACTGCTCATTCCACAAATATCTTCCACCCAGTGTAACATGATAGAGGAGTCATGCAGAAAGAATAGTTTGCAATCATGCAACTAAATCCCTTATTTTAAAGCACATGCAAAATGGCTCGTGCAGCCTTATGATTTCTTAACTTCTGACTGCTTAGCCTTTATATGCTTATTAACGTTGAGAATTTTTTTATTCCTGTAATTTCTAGTAGACACCACACGGGGAGAACTTCCTCCATCACCCAGGCAAAGGGCACGGGACAAAAGGACCATATAGTATTCTCAAAGCTCATTTGTATGGGGCTGGAATTTCTTACAGCCTGGGATGCCATTTTTCCCACTTTATGTTCACAAACTCCCTCCTCGATATGCAGTAGCGTATGTTTGCGGTAGTGAGGGACAGCTGCTCAATCTCAACAAAGATCAATGTGACTCCAGGGAGCACTGTAGCATCTTTTCTCTGATATTAGACTTCACTATCCTGAGGCTGTTCCTATGTGGCAGCTTATCAGGTTGCCAGTCTGTCTTTAAGATAGCTCTCTTTATCTTATTTTTTAAAATAAGAATGTATATTTAAAAGACATACCTGTCCAATAATAAGAGGGACTACAACAGTCATAAACAGCTGCGAGAATATAGATGTAAAAGGCACAGAGGAGGATGATCCAAGCTGAAAAACAAAAATATACCATTAACATTGTACTTTTTCTTAGTATCTGCAAATTTCATACACAGACATCACACTTGGTATGCATTTTATTTTACACATGAAAACTTGGAAGTATGTGCCCTAACTTGGAAGTAGGTGCACACGTGTTTAATGGTTAAGTCACAATAAAGCATTTGGCATCACACAAGAACAAAACTAAACCAATCTCTGATTGATTATTTTATAACCTAAGGTAATATTTCCATCAATATTCATTTAATGGAAAACCTGCTACACATATATGCCAAGTAAATTATATAAGCATTTGTAGGATGATAGTCTAAAGAGACAGAGAGTGAATCTTCCTAAGTAAATAGTTAGCTCAACTTACTTAACCATTTAAACATGAAGTAACAAAAATCAGTGTAGTTATTTCAATAAATAAATGAAAAAAATAAAATAGTGAAGACATTCACGTTTTATTTCAAAGCTGTTAAAAAAGAGATCTACTGAAAGTATATCACTATTCTTTAAGACAACTGAACTGCGACAGGCTTAGTCTTCAAATAGGTGATTTCTTTTAATTATGACTGTAAATGCTAAAAGTATTTCTTTTAAGATGCAGGTAGAAAATGTGAACAACCAGTCAGTGGGATTTTTGCAACCTACTTTAGAATGCTTAGGAAAATATCAGGGTTTTTTTACATTCTGATTGGACTTGCTTTAGGTTAGGTCAATGAAAAGCTCCATTTAATGTAAGTTAACATCTCTTTAACAGCAATAGAATATGCATTAAGAATATATATTAAGAAGACTGAATAGCATTGTCAGAGCTTCCATAGACAACCATTTGCTTCATGAAGAGGTATATGACACACCATTGAGGATTTCACAGATCCACATTATTTTTTACTTCACTTCAAAGATCCTCAGAATGATGACAGAATTCAGAATCGTTTCAGCTCCATCTAAATGGTGTTGATTTCCTAAATATCCTGATTTTTCACTTATAAATTAGACTCTCATTACATTATACTTTTGACACTTATCTTCCTTTCAAAGCCACCTGCAGGCATGACAGACAAGGTGATCATGCAATCTAGTAGCTTTCTATAACTCTGCCCTGAAAAATCAACATATGGCCATAAAAGTGGGTTTGGCATAAAACGAGTTTCTTCATAAATTCAAAAAACAGAATATCAGAGATTTCATATACTGAAGTACGCAGAAATATACAAGTGCAACCTTTACCTACAGAAAACAATCTGATGAGAAAACACCAATTATACATACCACTTTTGAAGCGGTCTACTTGTATAAGCACCGCTTTTCTGTACATGCACTGCTTGGGAAATCAGTGAACACGTCTTTCTGAATAGACTCTAGTTAAAGAGTCTTGGAAGAAGGAATGTACAGGATATGGTTGTTTCCTATGTATTACCTTAACTGGCAACATCTCAGTCTGGACACTTAATAAATTACAGCATCTCGACACCATCACCTTCAATTTTAACGATATGGGCACAGAAGACAATTGGAAGGGACCTGAACGTGAGGTCACAGCTGAGTATTTTGGTCTGCAAGTAAGGTGCAAGTGAGAGCACTGAGATTAAGGAGCCTGAATTTCCCATGGAGTCAAGAAGGAGAAGTAAAAAGCTTGCAGGGTAAGACTCAAGTCACCCACATGAGTACTCAAAGTCAGGCAGTGAAGCTACATTCTCCAGGGACACGGGGTTCTCTGCGTGATTCCTTGCAGAAAGCACAGAACTCCATCATAACACTCATGATCTCCTTGTTTTGATTCTTGTAAGGAGCTTCTGAAATTTTAAAAGATTCATATTTTTTCAAATTGTATTTGGATTTATTTTTTGTTATGTGCTGAGGAGCTAAAAGCATTACTTACTATGTATTCAAGGAAGTCTCTTCAAGTGAAAGTGAAGACTTTTAAACTTTAAAATCTGCCTGGGCCACAGAGGAATGAATCTAACCAAGCAGTCTGCATGCCAGCATGCTCTGCATAGCTTCACAAAACTATGACACTTTGGCAGTGGCTCCTGTGCATTTTTATAAAAACATTGATTGGACTTTGCTCACTACTTTTAAGTTTTATGCTCAGTGGATGCATAATCAGCTTCTAAGTCAGGAATGAAAAACTGTTCAACAACATAACACACTGCTGAAAAAGGCATAGTCTTGCCAGCTTTTTAAAATATTACTTCAAGTGTAGTATCTTCAAGCTGTTGTGGATTTTTAAGCACTTGTTGTATACATAAGGATATGTTCTGTTTTGGGTGGTGGGGTTTTTTGGGTTTTGTTTTGTTGTGATTTTTACATAATTAGAAACTGAATTAGAGGTACTGGTTTTGGGATACTAAACCAATTTACCTCAGAAATGTAAAATTATTTTATTTAAAAAAACACTTCTCTATATCAGGATATCAGCCTATGGTTCTTCACCCTGTTAACTCCACCTTACCCGTTCAGTGTTACCTGGGCCACGAAAAGGCAGACATTTCAGGTAACTCTCTCACCCTGATTACATTTTAAATGAAACAGAAATCCACATATCAGCCCAAAATGTCATAATTAATAACTAAAAAAGAAAATTATTCAACTTTCCTTTTGCCCAGAGGAAATGAGTTCTTCAACTACATCTGGTTTGTAGGGAAAAACCCTCTCCTTTTTGTAAAAAAAGACAAGTTTTTCTGCTTATAATACGAATCCTCCCATGCACGATTCTATGACCATCTGTGTATTTTTGACCCTCTTTCAGTTGATACTTGAGAATCATATTCTTCTGCCAGTCTCCAGCACCTCCCATTACTTCGTATAGAATAGCATGGATCTTTGTACAGCATAGTTTTTTTTCTGGGGTCCTTAGGAGGTCCTGACACTCTGCTATAACTCACTTGGACACAGAGGTTTGGGGCATAGTGTTTGCTCTGCCCTCCCTTCATGCACTGCAGTGTGTTAGACTTCCTTATCCCACCTGTGGCACTGAGATTACTTCTTCAAACAGACTTCTCAGCTTGGTTTCCCTGCTGTGTATTTTGACAATAACTTCAGTGGACTGGTTTTCATTAGAATCTATCTGTCAGATAATGTCTATCAAGTCTTGTATCATCTTAACCCTAATCTATTCCCTGGGAAAGACACAGAAGATAAGATAAAGGCTGAAGAAAAGGCAGGAGCTTCTCTATCACACAGAAGAACAAAACTTTTTAACCCAGACTCTGGAGACAGAGTAGCCAATGATGAAAAATCAAAAGGCTAAAGGACGCACAGCTAATGGAAGCATAATTTGATCAGGATCTTCTCAGCATCTGTAGCATGTGAAATCATCAGTCTCACAACCCTAAGCTGTCCCATGGACTCTCAGGCATTGCCTGTCCAAATGAACGAAAATGATTTTCACAGAATCACAGAATATGATGAGTTGGAAGGGACCCATCGGGATCACTGAGTTCAACTCCTGGTACTGCACAGGACCATCGCCAAGAATCACACCATGTACCTAAAAACATTGCACAAATGCTTCTCAAACTCAGACAGGCTTGGTGCTGTGACCACTTCCCTGGGGAGCCTGTTCCAGTGCTCAGGTTTTAATTGGATCAAACTAAGTTTGTGCTCCATTTGCTGTCATGAAACAATTTTTTTTTTAAAAGAATGCCACCTAAATCTGCACTGCACTAAAATTAGCACTGTGTTAAAATGGTTGATTATATTTGGCTGCCATCCTTGTTATAATAATATCCAGGCCTAAAAATGAACCTTTTTTCATTGGCAAACAGAAGTACTATAAGAACTGGGGTAAAAACATCATAGAATCAAACTGCTGATTTATAGCTGAAAAAAACCAAACACCTGATTGGGATGACTTATGGAAGATAAAATGCACCATTTAATTAAACAGGAATCACACGAATTTTCATGCTGCCTCCATATTGTCTATGCTTACTTTAAAACATTTTTTAAAAAGAAGTTTGATATTGTGAAGAGATTCTTATGTGCTGTTCTGGATAGCAGCATTTCAGTAAAAGGTTTATTAATAAGCCAACCCTGCTTTAATAGACTCACTATTGAAAAAAAGACCCTGAAAATTCTTGCTTGGGGAAAGGCGCTTTACACTTAAATAATCAGAGTGATATCAACAGGACAACTCAGAAAGCAGAAAGAGAATTCCAGGCAAATCTTCCCAAACAATTCTGTCACCACGCAGTACTTCAAACCTGACCTGCAGCATTCTTGCTAATTTAGTCCTAGACCTTTCTTCTCGAGAGAAAAAAAACCCTGACAAATTATTTAGTGGGTTTCTTTATGAGTTTGTGGCAGAAACATTGGCTTGTCCTTAATTGAAAGGCTATATTTAACTGGATATGGTAAAAAACAAAGGGCAAAAACCAATCTTCCTTGCATAAAAATGAGACAATTCCATCTCCCAAGCCTAGATTGCCTCCACAAGCCAGATGTTCCATTCTTATGTTTCTGGCAGACCAGGCAGGTATCACATAGAGTGTTCCTGTGTCTATGCTGCCACTGACTCAGAAGAAACACACGTCCTACCAGTCACACCAAATTACAGCCCAGTGACACGCTGAGTCCACTTTGGAGGCAGTTGTCCTTTGGGGGTGGCTTTTACTCTTCCAGTGTTCTCCTGCAATTAACAGGCTTCCTCAGGCTGTGTCTTTGTGCTCTTCACACACCATCAGCCAGGTTCAGACTCCTCTGCTGCTGAGCACCGAGGAGGAAGTGAGGCAGGGGTGAAAACAGGGCAGAACCAGTGGGGAGGGGCACTGGCTCCTCTCTGACGGGAGGTATTCACCTTAAGCTTTTCTTTTCCACCTTCAGGTCTGGCTACTCTGACAACCATCTTGAAAGTTGGCGTTCAGTTCTGTATTGTCACTGCTTCTGGTTACTCTCACCCAGTCCAGATCCAGCTGCCTTGTGCCTTCACAACAAACAAGAGTGACCAGCTGAACTATGACCTCCCTTGCTTTGGACTCTTTGCCAAGCCCTTATTCTGACCCAGTCATTGCAGCATGCTATGCTACAGCAGAAAAATACGCAGTAACCCAGGTATGTGGCAAATATTCACTTTGCAGTGAATACTTTGCCATGGGAAGTTGGAAGCAGTGGGAAGAGCGCTGATGTACTCCTACAAGTTCCACAGTACCCAGCTCCCAGTTCCAAGTACGAGGTCAAAAGAGATGAAGCAGTCCCTCCTACAGAACATTTCCCATCAATCTAAACAGAGCTGATCACTGGGATGTTCCTCCTACCCCACTGCTTTAAAGGCAATCACATGCAGAGCATTCCAATATCTCAGTAAGGCAGAGAAGCTGTGTAAAAGGTGCTGACCAAGAGCTGCCATCCCAGCCCCTGACCAGGAGTCATTGGTACTGAAATAGTTCACCTCGAATAGGTGGGGAGGGAAGGGAAGGGGAAACATATCACTGAGAATGGAGTTTCTACAGAATGGGTTTAAATTTTAAAACAAAGCTTTTAATTATGCCTATGAAAAAACTGCAAGTTGTCTCTTCTCTCAGAAGGGGGCTAAGCTACACAGAGATCACACCCAATGGTTTGGCAGCCATGTATTTTAACAAACAGACCTTTCATTGTTATTCTTAAAAATTAAACATAAATACCTTGTTCTGCTAAAGAACTAGGTATATTCTTCAAATTCTTGCATATTCTATACGCTTGTGCAGCTGCAGGAATTGATTTGGCACAAATATAAAAGAATCTAGCTGCCTACATAAACCCTGTAGTTCTGTTTCCAAATTAAAAAAAAAAATCAAAAAAATCAAAGTTTCACAGTCAGAAGTACAGAAAAGGAAAAGCTGACAATCTGACTTTTTTTTTTCCCCCCAGCTTGGGCAATGAGACTGTATATTTTGGGGTTCCCTTGTTAAAGTGCTCACAGATGCCTGATCCTGCCTGGGTTCCCCAGTGACACATTAAATACCAATCCAATCCAAACATAGCTGTCGATTTTAAAGCCTTTTATAGAGCTGTAAAAATAACCATTCTTCATCTGAAATACGCCAGAGCTGCTCTTCCACTTCACCATGGTACAATAATCTTGAGGGCTAATGCAAAGAAACAAGATCAAGTTTACAACCCAAAAGCACCTAAATGGGAATTAGATGATTAATACCCTTGGAGAGCTGGGACTTAGGGACTAGCATCTGAAAATTCTGCTGAAAGCAAGGGGATGACTAACTGGAAAGACACAGATTAGTAAATAAATGGTAATTAAGAACCATGAATACTGTGATGTACCAGAAGAAATAAATCAGTAGAGGTAGGGGATACTTGTGACATTGCACAGGGCCTAGAAAAGACCTTGTGAAGAACATTGGGCAACTGTGCAGGATTTGTATTACCTGGGCCGAAGAAGGAATTAAAACTGGAGCAGGTGCACAAAATACCTCAGAAAAAGGGATTTGTTTTAGCAATGTTTTTTGTATTTACACTTTAAAGACTAGAAATGTATGACTTGTTCAGCCTAGCTGATTGAAGACTGGGAAAGAGAAAGCCTGAGCCAAGGTGATAAATTTCAGAGAAGTGCTATTCAGGTGTCTGATAACATTGACAGCAAAGAAAAATGTATAAAACACCTACCACCAATACTTACTGGAAATTAATTTTCTGTTGGTCAGAGACACAAGTTTCTAGTATTGCAAGGGGGGAGGGAGAACAAAAATCCTTACTTTTAAGTTAGCTAATGTTCAGGTTTGAGTGAATTGCACAGCATGGAAAAGAGGTGGACTGGCTGAGTTAGGATGGGATCCTCCTGGTAGCCTGGTTCTATGATCCTGCTAAGGTGTGTGGTTAGCTTCTGCTGTGTTGAAGCAGGTTGTGTACTCGAAAGGCTCCTCAAGTACTCTACAGATGAAAATTTCAAGAGTAGTAACAAGTAGAAGAGCAAGTCCTCCACAGAAACATTACATATTTAGAGTTTTCTACCTAGAAAAATTTACAGTATTTTGTGTGCATGTCAGGAACAGGGAGGGTCCCTATTATTCTCTCTTATTTGTTTCCAATTTAAATAACAAAGCCATAAAAGGTGAATATGAAAAACGGAATAAAATGATTACGCAAATATTTCACAGCAGTCATTAAAAAATTTTGGTTAATTGTAAAAATTTTGGATCAGATAAAAGAATTTTGTTTTCCCAATGATTAAAGAAGAAAGGAAGCTGTGAGATAATTAACCAGGTAGAAATAATGACGCATTTTCAATCTTCTACATGAATGAGTTGATCTGTTAACAGCTAATGCACTGTGCTGCTTCCCCTCCCTTTCTCCCTCACTGTAATCAGCCTTTTGTCACATACCAGTGAAATCCATTAGCTGCAACTTCCTTATCAACTTCCAAGGCTTTTCAGCTACTAAAATATTTGCATATTTAATGATTCATTTGACTGGTATCAACTCTCATTTACCAAGTGCTTGAGAGGAAAAAAATAAGGCATAGTGTGTAGAAATCCAGTTTAAAAACAAAAAAAGTACTGACAGTGCCTTTCAATAAAGAGATTAATCTGAATTACATGGGATTAGGAGAAGACTTGGCAAAAATTTGGGGAGTATCAACAACTTTTAAACCCGTGTGTTAATTTAAAGATTGTGAGTACAGGGGAAAGCTTTTCAGTATTTCTATCAGCTTCTAATTTCACTCACGTCCTTATTCACCACTCACTTTATTTCACTTTTCTCTGTGATACTTGCACTGAATTTCCTTCACTTGTCTACTCTTGAATTCTTTCAGCAGTGCTACTTGCTAGTACTTACAGCATCACCACTACAATGCCAACATAAAAATACCCACTATAAAATTCAGGAATTTGAGAGAGTATCAGAAAAGAAAACATAACTGAATAAATCAAGAGCAGGAGCAAGCTGATAAAGCCTTGGGAAGATTCCATTTTGACACAAATGTCATGGTAGTCCTCACTGGTAAAACAGCTAAGAGGGGAGTAATGCCTGACAGTTACATGGAGGCTTTGCCAAGTGTATTTTTAAAAATACATATGAATTTTGCATTGGCTCTTTAACACTCCACATTAAATGGCATGCTTCTGAAGAATGTAAAGTACATAAAAATGTAAAATACTGACTTATCTCTAACACTTTTTTAAGTCTTTCGATAAAAATACAGAGATTCATACACTTGGATGTTCGTTAATTTGATAGCTAACTGGCTGTGCTTCCAGCAACTGAAGAGACCACATCTGTCAAGCACTGAGTGTCATGAGAAGGGTAATACCAAGAAGGTGGTAGAGCTGGGATACCACAGCATCACATTTGGCTCCAACAGGTGCAGATGACTGATTGCTTCTATTTTTATACCTGTTACATTCAACAAAATCATAAGTTTGTGTGGCTTGGTAAAATTGCCAGTCCATGTGCTCAGCCAGCTTTAAGGACAGACAGGGCAACTTTATCCCAGCATGGCTGGAAAGTAGCAAGAAAGGTAACTGCATTATTCCCTTAGGTGTTAGTACAATATCTGTGCTCATGCTGCTTCCAAGGCAAATCCAAGAGACATTACCTTGCTGAGGCATCAGGCTGGCCTCCATCCTGTGCAATACAAAGGCATGTGAAATCCCACAATGAAAATAAACCTCCATTCATACGTATTCATGTTTTCCATGACTAAAGTTACAGTCTAAGGGCGTGTTAGTGACATGATACAGCTGCCACTGTTGCAGAGTTCAGTGCTCCTGAAATAGTGTATTGCAAATGAGACTTCATAAAAAGGTGTTGACATCTTGAGGTTATCAAAGAGATTACAGCACTATTATCTTCACAGTACGATGACACCTTTCATTTAACTGTCTTTTAGTAACATAAATGGGCCCAAATGCAGCATACTTACGAATTCAAATCATAAACTGTTATTAGGAATCATACAATGTTGGAATGTAGTATGTAGGAATCATAGAAATACTGAAGGAAATAACTACACTGAACACAGAGAACAAATTATATGATAAGTAAAGATGGGCAGTCATACCCAAGTGCCTTACTCCCTTGGCCATAACTTAACCGATTCGTAGTCATTATTTATTGATAGCAATATAGTTATTTTCAAAAGCAAAATTTAGTCTACACTTATTCTAGTTGGTGGGCTTTTTTTCCCCCCAGATGCCTTTGATAAAATGAAACTTATTTCTCTACTTTAAACAATTCCATGATCAATGTGTCACCTCTGGCTTCAGCTAAGTATACGACCTGACAAGAGGAAGACAGACAGCATCCTTCTCTGAATGCTTTGGTACACAGCCTCCTAACCATCATTAATGAAACATTGCAGAATGTTGCAAAGAAATGTGAACAGCATAACCTCATGTTAACTTGAAACTGATGTAACTTACAGCACTTTGCTTCGACATTCCAGCTCACCACATATATGAACTCTAATCAATTATATATAGTTTATGGGACATTGCCCATTTGTAACATCTTTGTTGGGAATATGACATATTAACTGTTAATAACAAGGGTTAACATGAGGATGATGATATTGCTGATTAAAGTAGCTGGAAGCCAGATTCAATAGCTTCTTACCAGGTAAAATGTTAATCAGAGGTATCTGTGGCAAAGTCAGTTGCTCTTCATAAACTTTAGCTAAGCATCCTCACAAAGATACAGTCCAGTAATTACATGCACAGTACTTAAGGTTTCATTAAATTAATCAGAACCTGTTAATTTTGAGTAAGCTTTACACCAAAAATTCCACGGTAGAAATACACTTTTCCGAAATGTAACTGATGATCTTGTGTTCAACACCATCCATGTAAGATAATAAATTATTTCTATTAATGCATTATTTATTATAGCTTCAATATGCCTTTATCAATGTTGTTTAGACAGTTTATATTTACATTACTAGGCAATTATGAACAGGAAAGGTATTTCAGAACATTATATTCTCTGGTGCATATAGGGCAAAATATAAACGATAACTGCTACCTCAGTTATATAACAAAAGCTAAGTTATATAACAAAACCAACTTAATAGACAACAATGTATTTAATTTCTGGTAGCACTAAGGTTATTTTATGTACTGTAAACAGGGAGACTAACAAATATGATCACTAATGCAACATAGCATTCAGACTATCATAGCATGACTCTGTGGAAGAGTTAGTGCTTGTGAGTACCAGACCAAGGAATTAAAATTCATTGATGACATTGACTTTAAAGGTCTATGAATAGTATTCAGAAGCCCAGTTCAGTTATTGTTAAAGTAAAAAGGAGTTTTATTTTGAAACTTGAAAATTCCACCCTTTATTAATTAAGCACTAAGGATAAGTTGCATGACTAAACTAATGAATGGTCCAGAAAAGATAACCAGGAAATTACTAGTCATTGTCATTCTGCAGTAAATCCACAGTACCACATGAAATGATCAAACTGCAGGTTGTAAGCAAGGAAACAGAAACCTGTGAACTGTGTGCTTGAATCCACTACATCTCAGCCAGGCCAGATGCACCAAGAAAACTCAAATGAAAACTGGAGAGGTTCGTGAGAGAAGAAAGGTTTCAGCAGTCCAAACCACAGACTGTCAGGGTACAAGAACAGTGCATCAGGGTATGCACATTTAGTTTGCTCTCCCAAATACATACCACTGGATAAACTGAACCCTCAGAGAAGGCAGATCTCATCTAAGCAAGATGTGCTGTTGGGCTGACCTGAATGCTGCTCTTCATGTCTGAAACCCTCAGCAAAGACCTCAAGAAGTTTTAAATATTTATAAACCCCAAGAGAAGTGCTCAAGTTCTGGGCCTTGTGACAAAAAAATGCAGTTTTTGTAACTCCCCTCATCCCCAGACTAGTTTGTTTATCACTCTGATGAAAAAATAATTCATGTGCATATCTTCCTCAAGAAAAACAACTCCCGAGTCATGTTACAAACCGCCCAACAATTATTGTGCATTTTACACACTTCTCATACAAATGTCTCCAGGGCTGGTAGGAAGAACAGACACATATGCTTTGCCTTCCTGTTCTTACACAAATGAAGTTTTACCACCTCTTCTGAGAAGTAACAGTGAAAACCGCAATTTATGGGACAGGATATCTTGTTATCTGTCTATAAAGACACCAAAGGAATCTTGCTTGAAGAGATGTACAGATCTTTCCTTAACATTTCAGTTTCTACAGAAGATACCCCTTTTGACTACTAAAACTCTATAAGGTATAACAGGGTGAAAGCTACCAGTGAACAAAACCAAAAAACAGCTGACGTTTCAGTCACTGAGAAACAAAGGTACAGGTCTCTGGATGAATGCCCATGGAAGAACCCCATTCCATACAAGAGGGAAGAAAACTGGAAAACAGTGAGGTAGACCATCCAGAATCAATGTATTCAGTGGAAGAACAACAAAACACCCATTTTTTTTTTAAGAGCAGTTATCTTTTTCAACCTCCTGTAGGTCTATGGTCCCAGGTATATCTGAAAGCTTTGCTGGTGTGTATCGATATATATATATGATACAGTCAAAGCAGTTTGTGTGTAAACACAGTTATGTCAGATAAATCCCAATTTGTTGTAGTAAAATAAAAATCTTCCCACACAGTTTTACTGAAGCAGTAGTTGATAATCTTACAGCCACTCTCACAGTACTATTTATCCCAGTTTACACTGCTATATTTGTGTACAGTACATATGCTGCTTAAGCATCCCTACCATAAACAGTGCACCACTTGCATGCCACTTACAAATTGTTTCTACCCTTTCCAGTGTGCTGGCTGACATACAAAGCCATTACTAAGATAAACATAAAAGACAATGTATACCTCTCCTGAAATCCTTTAAGTGCTTCAGCTTATTTTCCCTGCTCTTCACAAAGCCACAGTCCTCAGTAACTTGCACCACACCACACTGTTTGTGCCAGCAAATCCCCAAGCACCAAGACTTCCTAACTGACAAGAGATTTACTGAAGCACCACTACCTATCTGTGAAAGCCTCTTCTTTTATAAGCATGAAGACAAAACTTGGTTTTCTCCCTTTTCTTCTACCATGAACTGTCAGGATCCAAGGCCCTGACTAAAGACTAATGATTGGAAAAGAAATCTTGAACTAACAGGAATGAAGCAGCATCACACGTAGTGATACACAGGAGCTTCAGTAATTTGTCTTGCTTACCTCTAGCGCAAATATACCCATGGGCTTAGTTGCCCAACAGCAAGTCTTTGTTTATCTGAATTGCTTTTACAATTGGCCTGTCATACATGTCATACAGTATGATCTTGTCCAGCTCCTACATGTGGAAGCTCTCCAAGAGATCTCCTAATCGAGTTATCATACTACCTGGCACGTGTTTGATTTTATACAGACTAATATCATATGGTTTTGCAATTCTGCAAGAACAATGGGTCTTGGTCCTCTTAGAATGAGGTGCAAGTAATGTTTACATTCATTGTGATACACTTTGATGGCCTTCCTGGGAGACTGCTTATTTCAAATACTGACCAGAAAAATCTTCTTCATTTTTTAAGCGGAGTGAAAATCACCCAAATTTGTATCTTAAATATACTGCCTAATAGGTGCAAGATTACCCAGTAAGAAGATGTATTAAGATCACAATACTTACAAAAAGCAAAAGCAGAAGTGGAGTTATAACAATGCCCTGGAAGAAACAAACAAAAACAGTTGGTTAGTCAGGGAAGCAGAATAGGCTTTACTTCCTTGTACCTTAGTACATGGAAACCCACAAACATCACCCAACATCACAGTAATTAAGTAACAAGAAGTTCAACTTCGCTCTTCACTGTGTATGTTCTTTAACATTTGTATGTCAATCATTTTATAAATTACACTCAGTACAAAGTGCCTTTTTCACCTCTAGCTTTCTCCATTTTACACCAAATCCCCTCTATTCTAAAAAGATCTGATACGTAGATATACAGATCATTTATTTTAAAAAATATATTAAACCTCTTCGCTCACTGTGCTGTATCTTAACTTCACTAAGCTGCCCCTCCTGAGGGGGAGACTTGTGATCAAGTCCCCTGCTACCCAGTCCCAGGTCCTCTTCTGAGCAAAAGCTGCATCAACTGTGATGAATTAGGTGTCGTGACTGTGTAATGTAAGCAGATATTCCCCAAGGAAACGAGCTGAGATCTCAAAACTCATTTCACTTGATTAGACTTCATGTCTCACTGGTAGAAGGCAAGTCTTTCATCTAATTTAATCACACAGGACCACCTCAGCTTTCCACATCCCCCAGGCAGATGCAAGCAAAAAGATTTGTTGTCTTCACTGACAAGGAACAGGTTTAAAGCTGATGATTGGACAAAACAGAGGATTTTAAGTTTCATGAGAGCAAATCTTAGAATGAGTTGTTTGGATTGGGAGTTAACATGACATGCATCACTTTCATAGCTGCAAATAGCAATTCCCCATCATCCTTCCATCTGACTTCAATATTTTATTATTGCTCAATAAAATGATTCTATCATTTAATGCATGCTAATTCACAGAGCTTGCTTGGAACTTCTCTAAGCCAAGACTATTCTTCATCCAGATAGGTCTCAAGAATAGCTAGTTTTTCAGCTATTCACAAGCTTTATTTTTAAAGGACAAAGGTCCAAAACTTGCTCACATTTATCTAAAAGGATGCTTATTTTATGGTTTTTTTAGCTATGAGTAGAAAAACAATTGAATGAAAAAAGCAGTTGTCTCCTACTTTTCATTTAACCTTGAGTAACACAGCTTTACTTCAATCTTTTGGAAGCTAATATTAAGAAAAACCTTAAATCACTAGTTTTGTATTTGCTTTCTGGGTTCACAAAAAATCACAGATCCAGACAGACCATTAGCCACAGAGAGTTCCTATTGTGTTCCTAAAACAAAATGCAACAAATAAATGCCACAAATTACAGCAGACAGGAAGGATCAAGGAGGCAACAGTTAAGCTGTGCAACTTGAAGGCTCTGCAGAATTTAAAAACATATTTTGAAATAAATAATATATGCCATATCTGACTGCCCCACAGCCTAGCTATCCATAATAATTTATCTTTTTACAAATGTCACAATTGAGATAGATCATAGGAGACTAAAAAGAGAAGAAGTAGAAGCAGTAAGAATTGCTTCAGGGAGTCACTTTCCGTTACAGGAGGACTAGACCAAAATGCAGATAACAGATATGAAGAAATATAGGTGTTTAAGAATACCAGCAGGAGAGAAAGAAACAAAAGTTAAGGAAGGGAGGAAGCACCAAGAGCTGAACTGACACATGTGTACAGCAGCATCTGTGATGCTTTTATGGACTACTACTAAAAATACATGAGCCAGACCTTCCTCTTCTTCCCCTTTCCCCATTAACAACTACACTGTACACCTCTAATATTACCAAGTGCCTGAGTATTCCCTTAGCCTTAGTTTTGGGATCCCTTAGTTTTGGGATGGCAGAACGCCACTGCAGCAGGGTTCCACCTCCGGCCTTCTGCATGAGCCAAGAAGAGCACGGATGGAGCGGGAGGTGACACACCAGAAGCATTCCATACTCCAACTGAGCATCGAGTGTAGGGAGAAGAGAGCACACTGCCAGCTGGTGAGTACAGCCAGCTCTCCTCTACATCTGAAGGAACTCATTGATTCAGCACCATTAGTAATTTCTTACACGCCTCACACCTCAGTGCACTTTTATACACTACCAAAAAAAATGCAAAGGTAAAAAGCCAAAGCAAACCAAACCAAACTTCCCCTTTATTTTGTTGATAAATAGTGTCCTTACTCTTTAGGATGGGAGCTGTGACCTGCTATATATACTCTAGAAGCTTGGTGATATTATCACAATGAGCAACAGCCACTGCTAATTCAAAGAATGTGTCACAAAAGGAAGTGGCACCTCTGTGACAGTAACACTTCTTCATAATTCTGTAAGTGGAGAGGAAGAGAATCCTGCTAGACATCATAAAGAGATTCCTGACTGAGCATGTTGAAAATCTAGCGTTCAAAAGGTCAATTCTAGCAATTTGTTGCTAAATTTTGCTACTAAACCTGGTGATCTTAATAATCAGAAGCGAGTTTCCTGTTGCCTCACCACAGAAAGGATTTACAAGGCTGAACTTTCCCATTCGCAACACATACACAATTCCCTGGGAAGTGAAACAATTACCTGACAGAACAGACAAGTTCATATTAAAAAATAGATGCTGTTGCTGAATCAGAGTAATTTGATGTTAATGTTTTATTTTGATAAGGAGTGCCAGTTTGAAAAACCACAGGGATTACATTAAAACCAAAGGGTTTTTTTTCACTCAGTAGTGCTGTGGTGACTGTGCTGTGGTGATGGGTGCTGGCAAAGCAAGATTTATTAGGGGCAGGAACCTCTGTTACCCAACTGACTGATGGAGCTGGTAAACAACAACTTTGGGTATGTAAAGCCCACTTATATGTTACCTAAAAATACTGACCCGCTTTTATGTGCAAAAGCCCTTCCCTTCAGGTTTCTGCCTCACATTTGAAGAAGGGTTTACATACTATGGTGTATTTGTCTAACAAAAGGCATTACCCTTCCCTGCACACACACCACCCTGCTTCAACACATTACCTCTTCATTAGAAACATGCTCCTCAATATGCTCATAAGCATTATGTAATGCATCTCAATTCATGCCTACTAAAGAATAATAAATGGAGTCTAAAGCCTACTGACAGAAAATACGGGTGACAATTTACATTTTGAAGGTAAAGCCAAAGTCTGGTTCACTAAGTATAAAGAAAAGGTGGGAGAGAACAGTTATTCCACACAGCGCATTTCATGCTCCAGCAGAGGTTTCACAAAGACAAGCATATCCTGACAGTGGCAGTGTGGCTGCTTTCTAAAACTATGACTGGCTGAGAAGCACAAAGGAAGCTAAAAATTAAAATAAAGACTATGGTTTCTAAGTCCATTGGACACTAACACCATCAGAGAGGAAAAAGTAACTAAATTTGACGATCCTTTTCCCTGCCTTGCTTTCCAGGCAAGTGCTGTCAAATACACAGTGTATGGAGATAAACAGATTGTAGATTAGCACTTCCAGCAGAAGCTGAGCATCTGCCCTTGAGAATGCAAGGTCACTACACAGTTTTAGCATCTTCAAAGTTTGGGTGGAGTGTTAAGCTTTCCGACTGCTGCCCACAATGGAGTCAAAGTTGTAAAGTGACTGCTGTTTGCTATCTGCAGAAAAACTTTCAAGAAATCCATTTACACCTCTGATGTGAAAGACTGACTGAATATATTTCAATGATTTTAGTGGAAAGGGCAGATAAAATCTCCGCCTGACCTGAGACACTGATACAACATAGGAATCTGAATAGTCAGATACCTGTAAACACATCTCTCTTTACAGTAAGGATAATGAAACCTATCTTAATTAAGAGAGTTTAAATACAGGTTTGTGTGTGGAAGCATGTACATAAACACACATATTAACAGTAAGGATGTACTTGGAGATCCATTTAATTGTTATTTGCCTTGTAAAGACAAAGACCTTAAGAGATTTTATATAAGTTTCATCCAGAAACTTATATATTGCTATAGAGCAGATATTAAGAGGTGTCTATTCTCCAAAAAAATATACAGAATCAATACATGGAATTGGTTGCCAAATCAGACAGCAAGGGGAAGTCACATAATTAATTTGAAACTATGATGGCAAATCATTAGGAATGAAATTATGCAAATAGGAAGAGGAAGGTGGGCACAGATCCAGAGGGACACATGGTAGAAGACAAGTAGGGATTATTGTAATGAGGCATGAAATACATGTGAACTTTCCTTCGTTTCCCTTACCCATAAATTTCCCACACAATTTTTCTTCATTCTTACAGGTCATCAGTATGACACACATGCGGCAATTACTAGTGAGAAAAACCTTAACCAAAGTCACATCTGATTTGTCTTAAGAAGTAGTGCAGAAGAAGTAGAAAAAAAAAAAGGGGGTTGTAATTAAGGCTTGAACAAATGTGTATTTTTTGAAGTCAATTATCTACTCATGCTTAATGCTATAGATGTTCTTGAATGCTTTATCAGAGCAGGATACAAAAGAAGTAAAAGTGTAAGCCATGTTATGGGATAAGGCCAATAAAGGTTAGCAAAAAGTTAACTGGGCAGCATTTCCATAGTTATTAATAGAGTAAGGTGAGAAAAAAATGGCTCTGAACTCTGGATAATTTCATCGGAAGATAAGCATAAATGAAAACTCAAACTCAGTCCTCATCTGTGTACAGCACTATTTCTCGTGGTTTTATTTCAAGAGTTTCTAGCATTTTTTGAAAAAGAAAGAGCAACCAAAAAAATCCCAGCCTGCACTGCATACTCCACCCTACCCACAAACAAACAAACATACAAGAACCCCAAACGCAAACCTGTAGTTTTTATGATTACAATATAAGAGAGAGACTTCACCTCAAAACATGTATTATTTCTATTTCTTATGTCTTTTGTTTCCTTGGTTTTGTGCTTGGAAGTGTGTTTTAATTTTTTTTTTTTTCCAAGAAGTTTGCAGACAACTTCATAATGTTTTACATTTCAAAAAGAGAACCCTGCCTCTGGAAAAGTGCTTCTAGGTCTCCATTAGGTATGTTTGTGAGCACTAAGACAGCTAGTGCCAAAGTTCTGACAGAATACAGATAAAGGGATGTTCTCAAAAAGTCCGGCACCACCACAAAGGAAAAAAGTGGGCACTCCTAAAGGTCAAAAAGCTTATTGTTCAATGTTTCTAAGAACATGATAGAGAATGTAAAGACCATGGCAGCACTCAAAGCCAACTCCCAGTCTATTCAAATGAAGGAGCACAAGACTCACTATCCTCACCCCTCAGACTGGTCCCAGCTCCACAATTCCACTTCACGGCATCACATCTGACTAAAACATTGCTTATGAGCTGTGATACCACATTATTCATCCTCTTGAATAAAACGATTTAAAGTATAGTCCCAGGATGAGCTGCTTTGCAGTAATCCTAATTTTAGAAAATATATACAGAATTACTCCTTTTTCTGAAATATGGCTTTCACATACCAAAATCCTCAAAAGTAGTTGCCTTCTCCCCTTTTCCACCTGTTCCCACATAACTCTGGAACTATGCAAAATCTCCTGACAGACTCCATAGAACAAGATAAAAGCCCCTATGCTAAATATACACACTTGGTTCCAAAGCAGAAGGGCAAAACCACTACAAGTCAGGTTTGGACTAGGCAAGTTCTTGCGAAAGGCACTGAACACAGAGGGGGCAAAACAGAAAAGGGTCTGATAATAGGGTTGCAGAGGCAACTGTGAATTTTTCATGTCTCCATTTTCAAGTAGTAAACCATTTGAACATGACAATTTCAAGACTGTAAGAGAAATTATTTCAAAAACATTTCAGTTCCTTAGTATTTGGACCCAGTGGCTGCAGAAGCCTCCTTGAGACAACCTTTTTATGGGTTCTTTAAACAGTTTCTGTAAGCATGGCTATACAAACTATGCTATTAATTTGACCTACTTAAAGATAATAGTGGAGATGACAATTTTTTGTTGAATAAAATGTTAAAATTGATTTCCACAATAAAACTTATGTTTCCCCTGTGCTTTCAAACTTCATGTTTGCATAAATGACATAAATGTTTATCTCTTGCTATCTCAGAGATTAAGTTAGAACTTTCTGGTGTGCTTGTAATTTCAGTCATTGCCCCATGATGCAACTTCGGGGTCCCTGTGTTGCTTCCCCATAGACATCATAGAAGCTCCTGGTGCCAAATAATCGCTTGCCTTTTGTTTTCCAATTTAATTATTTTACAAATAATTTCAAGTGTAAAACTCCTTCTATACATCCCTTTTCTGTCAGCTACTCCAATGACATTGTTGGTTCTGAGGAGGCTTATACAACTGCAGGACTTCAAAATAAAATATGTAACTTGGCTATTTATTGTCCTGTTATATACCAAATAACTGTTCTGAAAGCTGGGAAGAACAGAGGTTTATGAATTGATGTTTTTTAGGATTTTAAATACACTCATCCTCCCCATAATAAATAACCAGAAAATCTGAAAAGATATTGAAAAGAGCCTATTTTTGTTAAATTGATAAACGCTGTACAACACCAAGACAACATACTACAATACAAAATTGAAAACGCAATTCCACATAACCCTAATTCAACTTTAATCAAAAATAAATACCACAACAATAGTGGCAACTCATCCAATTAGGCCAATATTGGATTTTAATAACAAAGCTGTAAAATTAGAAGCACTATGTTAAAATGGCTTTTGATTTATCAGAGGGGACAAAATAAACCAGATTTCATATCAACTATGAGATGATGCATAGAGCTTTGTGAATTGTTCCAGACACTGTACCACCTTTGTTCTGTTGTATCAACCTAGTGGCCTCTACTGTGGGAAAGGATGTTAATTTAAACAAAAAAAAGAAAAATGAGATAACAGTAAAAAGATTACTA
This sequence comes from Manacus candei, assembly GCF_025592945.1. Classification (NCBI taxonomy): domain Eukaryota; kingdom Metazoa; phylum Chordata; class Aves; order Passeriformes; family Pipridae; genus Manacus; species Manacus candei. The sequence continues at coordinate 43,230,229 of NW_026138076.1, read as the reverse complement.
GCATCAGATAATAGTAGAAATCAAAAGCACTTCCACTATTTATTAATAATTACTTTTGCAAATGTTCCTCTTGCATACATTTTATGCAAGCATGAAAAAACATGATTTAAAAGGATTTGATTTAAAAGGAATGCAAGTAGCCAGAATTCGGTTCTTTCAACAAAACAGAACACAGAAACAACAAATACAGTGATCTGAACTACTGGCAGTAACACTAATACATTTGTCACAGGTGGAGTGTAAAGAACAAAAGCAAAAAGAGAAGGCATTTTTTTAAGTAAGGTTAAGGGGTGAGTTTCTGGTATCATATTAAGAGTTAAACCCAAAGTGTGAAAAGAGTATTTTAGAAAGGTAAAACTCGAGATAAGCCCAGTTTGCCTGGCTTCCCAGCAGAGGGCATCTTCAACACATTAGAAATTTGCTTCTTGAGCAGCAACAGAACAGTTCAGAGCACAGTAGTAAGAGCCCTGAAGTTTTAAAAGAATTCTGAAAACTTCTTGGTGCTTCGCAGATGATACAGGAATAGTATCTGGAATGATGCACAAAATACATAACACAAGTCAGAATCAGAAATGAATGCTTCCATCAAAGATCCTGAAACCATCAGTTAGATGGGAGCTGGCTAGCAGAGCGTGGAATAGCTCCTATAAAAGGTAGGAGGGTGCTGCTGGGGGCAATGCTTCTGGCCATGCTTCCCAAGTGCTGCAACCTCTCACTGCTGCAGCAGCTCTGCAGCATGGTGTGTGACCAAAGGTTTTTGTGGGCCTTTGTTCACAAATCTGGAACAGGATCAAGCCATATTCACCAAACTTGTAACACCTTACTGCAACTTTTTGCTGTCTCTTGTGCAACACATTAAACTCAGCTATCTGGCTAACATCTCCAGTGCATTCAATGATCCTGTTGAGCCTGTTGGAGCGACGTTTTCCTCTTACCATTTCCTCTTCAGTTGGTTTTGCTGATATTCATTCCTGGCCTCAAAGACCTGTTTCCTTTACTTCCCACCTCAATGAAACCTTCTAAAACTTCCTCATATGCAAACCCTTTTCCTTATTCCAGCTCATTAAATCCCTGTCTGTTCCTATTCAAATTTAATTCTCATGCAGTGTCAGCAGAGAACAAGACCACTATAATTCTGTGTGTCAGCATAGTTTATACACTGGCATTAGGTGGGCCTTTGCTAGAGGAGGCATAAAAGGGAGAAAGGAACTTCTCAACCATCCACACTCATCCACTTTTTAGAGAGATCCCCTTGTCTTTGCAAAAATCACTTGGATACAATCCTGTAATTTCTATGACATAAGCAGGTTCCCAGACCTATAGCATGATCTCAGTGGGACTGAGGAGAAAAGGCACATCATTTGTAGGATTAGGGTGTCTACAGGTGTAAGCATGGCACTTTCTTGAAAAAGAGTTTAATGTGTTATAAGGATACAATAAACTTAGTTCCATGTCTCAGGGTGTATGTTAAGTACGTTAGTACAGTGTTAAGGATGCACCACAATTTCTCCTTTGTTTTGTACACAGAAAACAAAAATGCAGTTACATATATGTTACTACATATATGTTTTACAAGAAAAGTTGTTTTTCAACTTAATTTTTAAGTCTGTTTTCTTGTAAAAGAAATTTTAAGAGGATCTAAATTTCTCCTGTATTTGGTTCTATGTGAAGTAATCAGCAAATCCTAATTTAAATTACTAAGAAGCCATTCCCAGCAAAGCATGCCAGCCTCAGCACCTCTGCTCCCACAAACCCATGTGACAGTAGGACAGGATGGCACACTAGATGGTGCTGTGGGACCTTCCAGGGAAAACAATCTCCTAAAACAGAAGTAGTTGTATTGTTCAATTAGCCAGATAGTTGATTCCATATTTTGAGACACATTAAAGAGCACTAAGTTCCAACAAGGGAAACCAGGACCACAGAAATGGAAGGAATACACTAAGGAAACATTCTGCTTTGACTGACACTGATTTTTGGAGTAGCTTAGTGCCCTTCTTCCACTGGAACGGCTTCTTGCCTCTCCTTCCCAAAGCAAGACAATGCAGTTTTTATGCTCTACACCAGTCTTACTTTAAAGAGTTCTACATGTAAAACAGAATTAAGAGAGTCTGAAGTCAGAGATCCAACAGAGCAAAGTCCCTACAAGCCTTTTCTGTCCTTCATTTTATTCTGTTCAATGTTTAAAAAAATATTTTAACAGAATAGGCTTTGAATTAACTAAACTGTGAATTAATTTTTCTTGTCTTGATGACCAGTTGAGTGAGAGAAAACATAAGGGAAAAATTACAGAACCTGAGAGAAAAGCTATCAGAAATTCTACAGAAATGAGAAGTTATAAGCAGTTATCAAAACTGATTCTACTTATTTCCTTCTATAGGTATCCACGTAACAGAAAATTATTTAAGCAGAACAGTTTCTGTATAAAGACGCCATCAATATATGAACCAAAGTATGTTACACCTTGTTAACATAAACACTATGTTTAAATTAACTGCTGTCTCCCTACTTCTTCAAGCCAAGAACCTCAAACAGTGCAAGAATGAAACACTGAACACTTCTTTGACTTAAACAAGAAAATAAAAACTTTACATAATGGCAGCAGCACTGTGCCAATAAAAACCTATATGGATTAATTATGCATCAGTAGTACTAAAACACTTTCTTAGCGTTGCAAAAGTCTCTTGGTGACCTGCTATTCAGAAATACCACTTAAAAATGTATCATTAGAGCGCTGGCATAATTGTCATGCTCACCCAAACTGTAGGCTTGGTCTGTGGCATCCATCAAATGAGATACTATCCCCCCCACCCCATATCAAACCAACAATAGTCTGTCTATAATTATTGTTATTAATTAGACAGATTACATTGGTTTTGTCAGGAAAAAGTCTCATCAGCCAAGGTGCTAACTGCACTCTGTAAGGTGAGAAATGCCCTCCAAATCCCCCACGATTTTTCAGGATCGTTTCCAAGTCCACTGGAAAGTTAAGCTATTATTAATTAGTTTGAGAGTGAGCTCACTCACATTCCTTTTTTTATCTTTAGTCTAAGTGCCCTGAATTATTTTAGCAAGATGTATCACAAAACTCATTCAATCTGTTTCCACTATTATTCTCAGATATGATTTCCACTCAGAATTGAGTATTTCAAAGGCCAAACCCAGCCAAAATGCACACAGGCACATGTGTATACACAAACCCCAAAACCCAGCCCCCAATATGGTAATCTATATTGCCTGTGTTCTGTGCTGCCTGCCTGGCCCCAAGTCATCAATAATGAATAGAAATGTACAGCTACAGCAGTAGCCTGTGTCATGGGCTTGTCAGGGATTTTTGAAAAGGAACAAAAACACAGGTTTGCCATTTGATTGTGTCTTCTTTTGCAAACCCAGGAAGGGCAAAACAAAGTGGTATTTTAAAAAGGGTAATATGATTAACCCTTTTTGTACTAATTGAACAGTTTCTTCCACCATACAGAATGGAAAATTATTTGCTGGCAATGCAACCAGTATTCTCCTAGGCCTGGGAATTCAACAATAATGTTGATTCTGAGCACAGGGAGGAGAGGTTGTTTCTATTTTAAGATAATGAATACATACTCAAGAGGAGTCAAATACCATGGTTTACATACAGGGAGAAAAAGGATTTGTTTTCCTAGGAATCCAGCAAGTTCAGTCTCAAGTAAAATTTTTTCTTGAAGAAGAATCTTAATGTATGCAAACACATATAAACATAGCCATGAAAGCAACGGCATTATTGAAAATATGCAGATGCTCATAAATGAGTTAGACAATAGGGGAAAAAAAAAGGTGATTCTTATATCTATTATTTCTTTTCAATGTTCCCAAATACATTTCTAGAGACACTAGGACTGTAGCCTTACAGGAATGATCATCTCACATTTTACAAACAGAACACACCAGCTGGTACACCACCAATCCACTCCCTGGGGAGGGTGGGTGGCAGACTACAAAATGTCTACAGGACACACACAAACTAAGGTGATTGAAACCCCAGTTGTAAACCCCAATCTTTCTTGCTTTCTACATCTGCACAAATTCCAGAATATATAAAGTCCTGCATTAATATATTTAATCAGTAAAAACATTAACTTCCACAGTAACTTCTATAGTAGATGGGTAAATATTCTCCTCTTTAGAAGATGCAACTGAAGGTGCACACTTGTCTTTAAAAAGACTGGAACTAGATAATTTGAGATAATTTGTATAAGAAATGAAACTATATAAGCATGAACTTCCAACTGGCATCAAAAGCAAGACATCTCAATTCAAATTATGTTGTCAGGCCCTCTTTTCAAGAAGGCAGTAGCAAATAAAAGGACATGGTTTAAACACAACTCAGGAAAATCTTCAGAAAGCAGCAATCAATAATACAATTTAAACAGCCTACTCTGTGTTTTGACCTAATGTTATCTTGTGATAACTGTTTTTAATGGTTAGAGTGGGATATTACTATATTCAGCTGAACTGCACTGTGCATAAATTGTTGAATGTTCATGAGTTGAATATGTTATTAATGACTGTGAATACAGAAAAAGGACCATAAAAAACCACCTTTCTCGGGCAGACAATAAAAAACTGCCTCAAAAATCACAAGTACATACTCTAGCACACTAAGGTTAAAAAAACCCAAATCATAGAAATGTGATTCTATTTAAATTAACTGACTAAGATCATTTACTTACATAAGAAACTAAATCCTTAAAGAATTCCAAAATTATCTTCTAGTAGAAAATTTGCTTCTCAGTTCTAACTCCATATATACTTCAGCATGACTACATTGATTATCTTTCATTTTGTGAATACTATACAATCAGTAAAAACTTCTTTTCTCCTGCTGACATGTTTTTGTGGTTTTGCAAGTGCTCAGACACCCCTCCTCCAGCCTCCTGCCCAAACACAGGGTTGGCAGCACAAAACTTCTGCCTTGTTTTTGAATATCCTCATAGAGTACACAATCTATTTAATACACATTTGAATGTGCTGAATACACACATCTGCAACAAGAAAATGCAGGGTTTTGTTCACATGTAGTAGAATGGGCCAAAACCCCATTCTCATTATTGATGCCATATGACCCTTGGAGTATCTTGCAACATTTTTTTTCCATCCATCTGCTTCAAAGATTTATTTTTTTTTTGTATGTTATTCACTGGATACAGATCTCACATTCAAGACAAAAGACTGGTGAATTTGTTCAGTATCACACTATTGCTCAAGTCACAGGTGACCAACAGGGCCAAGGTACTGCTTGTAACAGCCTGTCCCTCAGCACAGCATCCTAAATCGCTCATTCCACCTGCTGAAGCGACTGACAATCACTTTGAAGCACGCAGGAAACTGGCTGAATCTACAGTGCTGTGACATCAAAAGAGCTCTGTCTACTCTGATTTTGAGATGGCAGGTCTGAGGAAAATTCACCTGCCTGAAACCCAGCTCCACAAATCCATACTGCCTGGCTCACATCTACCATCTGCCCCTGCAAGGAGCCAGGAGTGCCACCTAGGAAGGCTCTCCGGCTGCCCAGCGCTGCCACATCACCCAGGACAGCGAGAGGCAGGGCACTGCTGGGAGCTTGAGCCCTGAAGCCCACATCCACTGCATGGAGCTTTTTGTGGGCCATCCTCTGACAACGATGGCATATCACAGTTTACCCAGGAATGACAACATCGGTGCACTCTGGGCATACTGGTGCAAGTAGATTGTAGAAAGGTAAAAACACAGGCAGAGGTACCCTAAAGAACTAACTGCTTTACATAAAAACAACAACAACAAAACAAAAACCAGAAAATAAAAAAGAAAAAGGAAGGGGGGGCAGCAAACAAAACTTGGCTTTGTACTTAAATTTCTTATACGGGTTATGCTGCTCTAACTTGTCATCAGGAGGAGCCTGCTTTTCCCCTGTCTTATATGAGTACTGGTTTTGCATTTAAATCATCTGCCCTGAAATGTGGGTCTTTGATTCAGTAACATAACAGAATATTTCCAGAGGGGGAAAATTGTTTCTGAAAACAACAGTCCTAGTCTAGCAGAGACTGTCTAGGCAGGGAGGGGAGCTGGTATGTGAGACTGGAACCGAAAGAAGAGAAAATATTTTCCTCACAGCCCCTACAAGAAAGGCTTTTTCTTGATTTCACCTCCCAAGAGCTCAAATGGCATGATAGTGTTAAATTGGAAGGTGTTCCCTATTTCTCAGGAGGTAAAACAAGAGAATAACTAAAAGATGTTATCCAAGAATTCTACTTTTCCCTTTTCAGAGCAAGAGTCTTCAGCCTACTCTGTCCTCAGGCAGCCAAGCTCCAGAGGTGGTTTCTTTCTGACTCCTCCTCAGGCTTTGCCCCAGCTTTTCCCTAAGAACCACTGCAGGGCTGGAAGTTCATATTACGGGATTAGACCATTTGTGTATTTAAATTTACAAAGGCTCCAGTCCTCTGAGTCCAGAATAATTCTCATTCTACAAGTAGAACATATTCCTCTTAAAAGTGAAATCCCTTGTAATTACTCAGTTAAATGACATGCCACATATATTCACAGAAACTCATTAGCTGAAGGGACAAAACATACCCCTAAGGCCTTTGATTTTTACTGAGGGCTTCTAGGATTTTCTAACCAACAAGAGATTTGTTTGTGCCTATTTTGTGTGCCTAACACTTTTCTTAAACTGTTTCACCTGGTGGATAGCAGACAGGACTTCTCCACAGAAGCTGCAGAACAACCAAATCACCTGCTACCCCTACCCTGAACATGGGAATTGCAGAGAGAGCAGCAAGATCTAACACATCCTAAGATTGTCAACTGACCTGATTTTCAAAGTAGTTCTCAGATGCATTGTTTGCCTTATTGATCTAACATCAATCAACAATATGCAGCCTAATAATTAGCATTACACATCACTACAATCTACCAGCTCTAACCATTCTGAAAATCACAAAAACCAACCCATCACCCAACTCAGTATTAGCTGTTAATAACTAAGAGTTACCCATTACAGGGCAGTTTCAACATCCATAACATGGAAGGGTTAAACAGCCTCATCTTGGTGTTTAAATACAGGTTCTGCTCCCAAATGAGAAATATAGCACCTCCTGTCTGCCTAGGTATGAAAAGTATGTTTCTTCAGAGAGCAAATCCTTACTCAGTTTACTGACTAGCAGCTTATTATCAGCCCTTTTCATTTTAAATGTAATTTCCATGTGAAAAATACGCAATTTCGTAGGGTTTTTTCCCCTGAACTTTTACTGCATACTCTCATACAGGTAATAAATTCAAAAAATAACTCCTTTGGTTATTTACAATTACACCAAATCATTTCTTTTAAGGAACAGTTTCAGGCAATGCAAGCGCATATAATAGGCAAATCAAGGCCCTATGACTAAAAGGCAACAATGCCATCATTCCTCTTATTTCTGGATAAAAAGGACATCAGCCTAGCTCATACAGAGCAAAAATAACCATCCTGTAGGTGAAAAGTAACAATAACTTGGGATGGTTGTTCCGAAGCCGCAAGCTATCTAAAGACTTCAAAAAAAATTTTTAACCACACTGTTTTACTGAGAGGGTACATGAAATTCAGTACATGAACAGGATTCCTTTCCAGATGCCTACAAGAACTTTACACACACACACAAGACATAAAACTGCTGAGTTATTTCTTATATATTTTATGTAAGAGGGCTTTTAATGTAAATATTGTATTTAAATTAGCATTTCTGGTTTGTCTACATCAAAAGCCTCTAACATCACAAATCGTGACAGCGAGGTGGCCTAGCAACCTAGACAGACAGACACAGGAAGTTCAGTCATTCAGTAATAAAAAGCTTTAGCTGTCTGGCTTCAGGGAGAAGAAAATTGCTCGGATGATCACTTCAGTACTCTACTAGGTGCTGCACTGTTTTATTCTTTCTGATAGCTGCAGTTTAAAAGAACTCAAAACAGGAGAATGTACATGTAAAGGCTGAGCAAAGATGTGGACTGAAGCTTTATTTTGTTTTGTTTCAGATTCACACTTTTGATAGAGCCTAGGGAGCCAGAGAGAGAAGAAAGGAAGCTGTCCCCAGCGCCTGACAGTGACAAAAGTGAAAACAGCTGCTTAAGTTGTAAGCTACCTGTGGAGTGGGTCTAGGAGCAAGGGGCTCTGCTGGGGGAGGAGGGGGTTTGCAATGTTAGCAGGTGTCACTGCAGTGTATTTGCCAGCAAAGCATGTTTACCAAGACACGGTCACAATTTAATTTCTTACCAAGATACAAGACAATAGACTGTCATTCTGCTCACCAGCAAATCTGTGGTAAATTTACATGCTGCTCCATGATGGACCCAAGCCTGACAGTGCTGAGCATTTACAGGTAGTCCCAAAGACAGAACACATTCTGCACCTTGTGGAAAAGTTTGTTTTAAAAAAGAGGTGATGTCAGAGCTGACGACTGGTTCTCCATCCTTTTCACTCTAATTACATCTAGGCAGGGACAGTGCTAAACTCTATGCTACTGAGAAGCTTTAAATTCTTCTGTCAACATGACTGGCTTTTCTCTTCCCTAGTCTTCTTGAGGCTCTTTCTGTTCCTCTCCTTTCTTTTTCTCCTGTCCTCAAAATCTTTTCCAAAAAGACTAAAAGTAAAATCCAAAGAGCTGACTTCCATGTGTACCTAACACTCAAGCCTGTACCCAGCAGGACATGGAGGCTCTCTGCATTTTTTTGTCATATGTATATTTTTTAAAGAACTCTTGCTTAACGATGAGACCAAGAAATACCTTCTAATTCCATTACTAGTATCAACACTGAAATAACTCCAAACACTAGCTTGTCTTCAGTCCCTCACAACTACTGGCAACTTGCTCAGACAATGGGCAAATAAATCTGATTTGGTCATTTATCCAGCAAACAGAGTATCAAGATGAACATTTCCAGATTTGACAAGTAATTGCTGTATTAAATACCACAGGAGTACATTTCTCAGAAGTTGATGGCCCATCCATAGAATACTTATTATTAGCAGCAATAACCATTCTGGGTAAGTGACTATTCTCTTCCAAGGGTAATAGCATCTGCTTACATAAAGGGATATTTTTGGCACATTCTCAAGGTCTTCTTTCTTCTGCCCTGCTGTCAGAACTCTAATCAGGTATGCACAGCACCTACAGTGCTCCTGCATACTCCAGGTAATTAGCCTTTCCACTAATCAGAGAGAATCTCTCATCCCTGCAAACACACAGTACACTGCTTGTTCCTTAACCCTCGGGTTTCCTTTGCTCATTTCTTAGAGAGCTGACTGAACACCAGTTACCCCGAACTACTCTTCCAATGCACACCATTTAGAGCTTTCCAAATAAAATCATTTCTGAGCGTTTTGCTGGGAGCTGAATTTAAAGACATGAATTATCGATGTTTCAGCTAAAATGTATCCCTGATCTTTCCCTTTTCTTCTAATAGTTAAGAAAATAAAAGCTCACAATGTGTTTCCCCATGACCATCTCCACATGCCTTTCTGCTTGAAAAATTGATCACCTTAGATAAAAACTAATTCACACCTGTGATTTATTAAGACAAGAAATTCGTGTTTAGAAGGAAAAAGGCTGCAGTAAGTGTCTATGCTCTGACAAATGGCAAAAAAATACAGCTGATTTAACAAATGAGTGCTCAATCAATGATGCACTGAGGCACATGACAAAGGGAAGTCAAAATCCATTACATTCAAGAACCTCCTTTAAATTCCACTTCAGTGCACTGACCCTGTTGCTCAATGCTAAAGACTTTACAAGGTTTTTCGGAAACATTTAGAAGAGCTTTTGTTTTGGCATTCACTCAGCTGCACCTCACAATTAACACTGCCAGACTCCTTTCTAATCAATTATTCATTAAGATTACTAGCATATCTTTTGAGCGCCTTAACTCCACATCAGAAGTGTGCGAGGGATGATACAGCCATGTGTACTTTGCAGAATAAAAGGCAGACTCTAAGCAGGTTTTAACGTTAAATGAGAACAAGGCTAAAAGAAGCGAAATCAACACTTTTAGTCAAAGTTGAGCTTCAGGCGAGCTGCAGGCAGCTCACAGCGTGAGAGAATTTGGCTCCAGAAAGTGCCCATGTGTTGACAGCTGAACGAGAGTTTGAAGGCTTAATGGTAAGAAATGTTCCGTCAGTGGTAATGTTACACACTACTTACTCAGTTAACTACTCATCTTCTGCAGCCCTGACAGCTGATGACACAAACCCCATTCAGTGGAAGTTTTGCCATTTGCTGTACAAACATGTTTCTTGTGGTTACCAAGGCTAGTGTTTTTTCCAGGCAAACAAAAAGCAGGAAACAATTTCCAGGAAATAGCTATCAAACACAACTGTGCTCAGAAATCAAGAACGCAGAAAAAAATCTGGAAGGCTGCTCAAACTATAGAAAATATACAAATTCATTTGAGCCTATTTCTACAACTCTAATTATGTGTGAAATAAATTGTTATCAATTCATATTATGGTAGATCCTATTCTATTAAATACTGTGTGCTGGCAGGGAAGATATATGACCCTTTTAACATAACTCAAACATACAGGTTAGGAAGGTTTTGTATTTGAAGTCCAGAAGAGCTCTAACTTGGGCTCTGAAATTAAATGGTATATATGGTTCTCCCCACAGCATACAGAAAAACCCTATTATCACAGAAACATTTAGGTTGGAAAAGACCTTCCAGATCATCGAGTCCAACTGTGAAGTCATGAAGTTTTCAGTCCTGTTTGAATTCACCTGTTTTACCTGGGTCAGAACAAACAGCCAACTAGGCTAGATGAGCCTAGCTGGTGTAACACAGACAGGGTATGCAGAAGCACTGATTCTGCAAGACATAGCTACAGAGGTCTAATGTATTTTTGGAATGGGGGTTTTGTGTTCCACTGCCGCCTGGGTAGCATTATGCAAGGTACATGCATGCACAGATCTTCAGACAAATATGGCCTAGTTGCCCAGAATTTGTGCATTTTCTAAACATCCCAGCATGAGCAAAGTCTAAAGAAAAAAACAAAGAGAAATAATAAAATGACCAAAGATGAGCAAATGGTAGAGCCATAATTGTTCAAGTGCCCACAGTGCTACTAGAGTAGAATTGAGTTTCCTGAATTTGAAGTTGTATTTGATAAAAATCTCATAATCTAAGTGTGAGCAAGTCTGTAGATGCCAAACAGTATGTCAGTAAAATGACAGAGGTGCCTAATATTCCTCTGTTCTGCATACCCACAGCTGCTGCCATCTTGACTGAGAAGAGCAGCTCTGTGTTTACTTTCTACACACAGTGATGAGCACTTGTCTTATCAGGTCATTTACCAAAGGCTGGATATCATGTTCTGGAACCTGATCTTACCTTACAGAAACAATAAAAAAAAAATAATCAGCAGTTGGAAGTAAAAGCCAGGCAATGTCTTTGAACATCTGTCACAGATCCAAGCACTTCAAAACGAAGTGAAATGATGCTCATCACGACCACACCTTGCTCCTTAGATTATCAAGCAGCTTAGATGCATAAATCCCACCAACTGGATTTTTTAAAACTGCTCAATTCACTAAGGACAGGTAGAGGTGCCTAGAAATATTTAAAACAAACAAACAAAAACTTAAAAATAGAGTAAGGAGCTTAGAAGTGAAACTCCCATTGAAATCAAACTAGGTACTTTGAAAAGTTTTACCTGCCATGACTTTACAAAGCACAAAAAAGCTACTAATGCATACTTTAACAGACAACTGTATTCCTGAAATAATATTCATTACCTCACATGCTGCAAATACCTGCAAAAAGTCTCAGTGTATCAAGAAGTATGATTGAAATCTTGACAGCAAAAGAACTTATTGTTATCAGACCAGCATTACTGTACCCAAGCCAGCAATAAAGAGATTTAAATTGTCCTTGGAAGAACCAACACTTTACAGAATTATTTAACCGTTCAGATCAGAAAAGGACTGTATTTGAATCATGAAATGCTGAAGTCAGGCTGGTACACCGGCTGTACCAGTCTATAAAAAGTTATGTATCCACAGTACACAATGCCAGTTTTTAAAATATCTTTTGTTCCTGTTAAACTTTCAGTTATTTCACAGGATGTGGTGACTCAGAAATAACTGTTTCAAGCAGAAATAAAATATTATGATATCTCCCAGCAAACAGACTGGTATTTCAGTTGAAGTACAGTTTAAATCCTTGAGGATTTCCTTTACTATCTTGATTTATTCTTATCATTCAGAGATAGCACTTGCCTGTTATCTCTGCTTTTCAAAGTAATCATTTAGATTCATATGTAAATTCCATGTTCCTTCATGAATCTTCATAGCAATACTGTACAGTATTATGAACGAAATATTGTATCTTAAACTAAAAAAAAAGAGAACACGACAGAAAAAAAACCACCTTATAAAAGCATTATTAATTTTCTGTTTAGCATCAGAGAACTGAACACAAACTACAGCTCTGCAATGTAAAGCAACCAAGTGACAACCCTTTTGGACAGTTGGGTGCCATGAATTTCTGCTGTAACACAGAGGTCTGTTTCAGTGACCAGTTTAACAAATGCTCATTGTCGAGCTCCCCATCATTTGTAAAACACATCAAAGGACACCACCAAACCCCCCCCCCCACACCCTGTTTATAACTGTGTATGCAACCCTGTCCTCAGGGTGTATATGAACAATGTTTAAAAGAAAGCAATATGCACAGCTGATCAGACCAGCAGCTGATCAGTATTTAATCACCAAATCCAATAAGGAAACAAATGAGGCAGAGCATAGGGGTGGAAAACAAAGGTAGGTGGAAAATGTTAAATGAGCCACCAATTTATGGAAGATAAAAACACTCTCAGAAACAATTTACAAAACAATTTTCTTTTTACACATTTAATAAATATTCTGTCAGAGTAAACGAAATCTCAGAAGCTGGAAGTTTAAAAAAAAAAAATCAATTAAAATGAAGTCACGGGGAATGGTGGGGAATTGTTCCTGGCAGTTATTTGATATAGTGTGGTTAATATTTCTAGTCAGGCAAATTAACAGTTTTGCTGCTGTAGACTTGCACTCACACAATACATAACCTCTGAGGGTTTGTTCTAAAAGTTACAGAAATATAGGCATAAATATTGTTGTATAGCTACATTTGAGATGTACAGTACCAGTCGTTTACTCTACAGGCTAATATGGAGGGATTGCTAAAACCAGCTGAAAAGAATAACTGCACCTAAAAAAGAAGTAACAAAATACACAATTTATTTCATGGGGTCCCATTTCACTCGTAAACAATACTTTGAAAGCTCTTTAACAGAAACCTGTTTCTCTAGCCAACTGTTTCAATAGATAAGCTTCTCTTTAATACTATTCTACTGTATAATTTGTAGTGTGCCACACTGTATTGATTGAAGAAAATTCAAGCAAGGGAGTGTCAGTTTCTGTTTCTACAGGGAAACCACTGAGCTGAACAGTGAGGCACGTAAGGTCAAATCAGGATGCAACTTGCTGTGTTGCTACCTTAAATTATATAGGGCTAAGGAAGAAGACAATGGTAAGTTTGGAGACACAGTATAAACATCACCTTTTCTTTTCATTACCCTATTAATGCATTTTGAATAACAATTTAAGGTTTTTACTTTTCACATCCTTTCATGTACTAAGTAATTTAAGTTTGCAAGCAGAAGTGTATATTCTTCATATGTTTCAAGTTAACTTTGCTTCCTAAACTGCGATGTGGCCACAGAAAGAAGTTCAAGTTTAGTTAGTTCCCATCTTATCTTGACTGTCTGCTCGGGAGAAGCTGCCATTCCTTCTGCTTCTGAAGCTCATGTTTGCATTAGAGATTTACCCACCTGGACTTCAGGGGCAGCATGGAAGGGAGAAAGCAGCTTATCTTTATCACTGTGTGCTTTGCAAACACATTCCGCTGCACATGGACAGTGAAATTAGAAACAGGGAACTTGATGCAACCTTGCCTTGCTGAGAGGAATGAAAAGGGAAAGAAACACAAGTGTTCCACAAGCGGAGTTCACATTCATCTGTTTGGGATGTATAAGCTGAATAACTTATTCTCAGCTGCCATGGGCACCTGCCTGCAGACACCAGGAAGTGGAATAGAAAGTACTTCTACCTTATGTATTTGGAAACCTGCATGAGCCAAAAAGTAATGGGAGTTTTAGTCCTGCCCATTCTTCAGAAATAAAGACTCCCCTTGTGTTGAACCTTGGGGCCCTGGAGCCACAGCTCAACTCTAATGCTTGGACACCTCTTCATCCCAGTTCCTAACCTGACTGCACAGATGCCAGGCACCTACTCTTCTGGACCAAAACACTGTGCTGGTATCACGCTACGGGCTTTGCCTGTATTTCCTGAGCCTGGCACTGCCTATCAGTGACACTCTTCCCTTAACCTGCAAAGACCTCAGCGTTACACACAGGTTTGTAACATATAACTCAGAGCCAGCCAGCCAACACCAGCTTCCTGGAAAGCTTCCTCCCTCAGAGCAGTAGTGGATCACACATCTGCTTACACACCTTCAGGCTTTCAAGGTCTAGCGTAATGTTATGAAAATTGTGCTGACAATATAATGATACAAAGGAAATACATAAATAAAACCAGTTGCATTTGAACTGTAGATTGTGCAGACTAAACAAACTTTATATTGGTGTGAGGTTATTTCAGATATGTCGTAATTCCCCCCTCCAGAGATCACAAAGATATGAGTCCTGTTAGCACACACATGCTCAAAATACGGAGCACAGACTCAAAGGATCAGCAATGATTTTTATAAGCACCATGCTTACTTTTTTTAGTGATAACTAGATGAAAAACCAAAGAAAAAACCCTCACCTATTATCTCAGCTTGCTCATAGTGCCCCAGAAAGACTAAATAAGCATGAAACTGAAAGGCATCTCCCAGCCCAACAACAGCATGAAGAACGTCAGAAGTAATGCAACTAAAAGAAGGTCCACCTGTCAAAATAAAGCCATCTCTCAACTAGTTAACTTTGCTTTAAAAGAGCAAAATAATTTGGTAGAGAACAATGCACACTTGCTAACCTCTCCTACCGTGTTAACAGGTGGCAGTGCATTTTTCTTTGATGTTTGTTGTGAAGTCAGATTCAAAGAGCCTGTTCAGTTATTCTTTGTTACATTTGTATTCCCCTCTGCTATCAATAGCTACATTAAAAAAACAAAAGAAACCCCCCACATATTTTTAACCTTATGAGATAAGCCTGTCAGTGCACACAAGCATCATGTGACTTTTTTAAAAGTTATTATTGAAATGACATGCTTTTGACTACTGAAAGATACTCCTTTGCACACAGGTTTTGTTTGAAAAATCAAGATATACAGCTGAAATTATCAGAAGGGATACAGTCAAAGTAACAAAGAGAAAAGGCAGAGTAAGGTCAGGTTACATACAGAAGGCTTTGCTCAAACAGTTTCTGTTTATTCCTTATTCCGAAAGCCAAACTTTAGACCAGTTTCCTGAAGTGAGTGATCTCCCCCATGAATGACAGTCCTAACCAGGCAGCAAACAAATGCAAGTTTTTCTGATGCCCACCTCCATCGAGTTAGTACAGCTGTGCCTTTATCCTCCAGGTAATATTCTTTTATTTCCAAAGATTTGCATTCAAAGAGTTATCTATTTTCCATTTAGTGTGTGTGTGTCACTGAGATATCAACACCCTACTATTTTCATAAAATACTGAAAGTAGCAGCTAGTAAGCACAGTCAACATATGGAGAAATGGTAGAAACTTATGGTTAACCCTATTAGAAGAACCCTCATCCCAGACATTTCTTTCCTTAAAACTATTTTTCTTTTACAATCGGATGCATATCTGTGGGTTGAAAAGAAAACGGGACAAGCTCACAGAAGATAAATCTGTTGAAATTTATTACAAATGAAGAAGTTATAACTAGTTTAGGAAATAGAGAGCTGAAGAGTATGAGAACTTTGGGGGAAAGTAACATATAGGAATTCTCTGAACTTTAAATCAGTGTTCCTTAACTATCTTGGCCACTGATAGAAAAGGAATATTCAGTCAGTTCCAGTACAGCAGATTTTACGTTTGCTGCAATACAGTCGCAGCCAACCATGTATAAACCTATTTTCATCAAAAGAATATATTCGTTTCCACCCAGACTCACAATACAGCTGAGCAGCCACAGAATCTCTCCCTGTTGTTTTATTACCTACAGACTAGGAGAACTTTAGGAATTAAGAAGACAGATTAATTACACTGTACAATTTAATTAAGTCTTTGAAGAATAATGGATCCAACAGAAAGCTCCCTAATAGCCTGCAGATAGAACTGTTAAAGAACAGTGGGTTCAAAAAAATAGCCTAAAAGGCCAACTTGGCACAAAATCTCCCTTTCCACTGAAGTTCTCTTCTGAGTGACTCAGGCACAGGGTCTAGAAATAAACACCTCACCTCCACAGTACAAGCCTCTGCGAGCACACCTGCAGCTACGGCTTCTGGTCAGAGTGAATATGATTTGAGAGATGTTGTCTCTGTTAGCAATTAAGACGCTTTCCACGGATCCACAGCACAGCCCAGACACCACAACAGGCACAGAATGAACACTCCCAGGCTACAGAGGAAACAAAGCCTACCCATCCACTGTGTTCTAATGAATCAAGATGTACTGCTGGTGGCTGAGGGATGTAAAATGTCCAACAGTTGGGAGAATAGCCCCAAGCTCTTGCCAAATTATGCACTCCAGTATTACAGACCTGCTAGCAAAATGCACCAGATTCTCCTGCAACATGATAGTTATTCTTTTGGACAAAGAGGACAGATAAAAATAAATTGTCGAATGAAATCTGATACCCAATGGAATAATAAGGTGTTCAATGGGGAAAGGCTTTCAGGCACTGCAAAATTCTGCAGAATCACAGATGACCAGGACACGTGCTCAATAAATGCAAATTCACTTTCATAAAGAAGTGTGGAAAACTTGGAAAAAGAAAATTTATTAATATAAACATAACACCTTTTTCCAGTTGGCCTGAAAAGCTAACTATGTAGTTAATGGGTATATACAAAGGGAAAAACATAAACTGACATAATTTTCAAAATTGGCCTTGTGAATGAGACATGATAAAAAGTATATTTTCAAACTGTAGGACCATCCATGGTCAACAAGATACAAAGAACTTGGCCATCTGTATATTTAATTTGTTTATCCCCCACCCTGGGACATGTTAGTCTTAAAATTAAAGAGAATAATAACTTCTTGTTTTGTTTTTTTTTAAATCCAAACAACCCCAGTAGATGAATTATGGTATCAATTAATTCTGCATTAGGGCATATGGATTAGGTGAAATTCTGCAGATGGATGGATGTGCATTTGCCTTAGTGGTATAAAGGCATTCCCATCCGAAAATAGGGTTTCACTTATCATATACCTGCAATCTTTTTGAAGGGAAAACCTGTGGAGAGTTCTCTAGTAGCCATCTGTCCTTCTTATGCCAATACAGTGTAGACAATTATAGTAGTATTCCTTTCAACCTCTTCAACAAAGTACACTAAAAAGGTTTGATCAAATTCTCTTTATGCAATATATGTCACATTCAGTGAATACAAATTGATGACCTCACCCTTTACCCTGGCAAACTCTCTTTGTCTTTCCTCTGTGAAATGGAATATTTGATAACAGTATTTCCTTAAATGTTGCCTCGATTGCATATGGAGAGAGCACAGGCAACTAAATGTTAATGAAACAAATGAATGAGGTTTCTTAAATGCGCTTCTTGTACACAATTTTAATACTCTCATCCACCTCAAATATTATCTGTATAATGAAATGCCAGATAGAAATATTATCCAAGTAGGTTAAAAAAAAAATTAAAATGGCACAAGCTCAAATTATTTAACAGTACAGTGAAAACATAAATCCTCCTTTTTGTACCACAACACCAACAGATTATCTTTAAAGGGAATACAATAAACTCTTTTAAAAAAGCTCAAGTACAAATTATGTTTAATAACTTACATAGCTATGGACAATTCATTAGGCTGCTGTGACTGAAACAGACTAAAGAGCACCTCTCCTTTTTGTTCAGATTAGTATGCAAATGGTTGTCAAACTGCCAGAGTAGCTGGTTGCACTGATTTTTCTACACTGCCAGTTAATCAGTCTCCTATTTCATCTGTATGCAACCTTCATACACACATACAGGAGAAACAAAACCTGAAAAAGGAAGATATAAGTGCTTACCCACAAATTAGCAGGGGACTCTCAGCACTAGAACAGTTATTTACATTATTTGTTTTACAATAGCACTAAACGGTTAGATGACTCAATGTGCAGTGAACTGTATGTATTTATCAGGCAGCCTCTTCCTCCAAAAGTCTATAACCTGGTTTATGAGACACACATTAAAAAAATCCCAGAGGAAGGAAAAGGAAGCCAAGAGACAGATAGATATATGATGGGGTTTGTCTGGGTTCGTTTGCACCCCCCTCCCCCTGCTTTTTTTTTTTTTTTAATCTGGATTTTTAACAAAATTCCTTAAAGAGTCACAGAAGTTCACAGTGATAGCACAAAGTGAACAAGCACACCTATCTGTTCATGCACTCCAGAGCAGAATGGATGAGTAAGTATTTCCACAGTGAGTTCAAGTACAATGTATTGAGATACAGCACAAGACAACACTTTGCAAAGTGCACACCCAGAGCATTCAAAACATTTAACATAAAATTATGTGTAACAGGCTGGCAAAGATGATGGATTAAAAAGAAGCGTTAAATATAAAGTATTATTTTTGTGCTGACTGCCACTGCTTGATCAGTAGGAAGGCAAGAGGTGGCATTTGATAAAGCTGGTTACTAGAAACAAAGAACACTCCTCTGTGTCACATGTATGCCACAGTTTGTATTAACAATTAAAAATACAGAAAAGATTGTTTCTTTATTCACCTTCTGGGAACAAGAAGACCTGTCCATAAATAAATAAGGACTGAAGATTCCTCCACTTTGCTCTAGAGGGGACCTCTTATCTGCCTTATCTGCTGCTTAATGAAGCAGTGTAGCCCACACTCAAGTGATACATCACTGGTACCCATAAAGGGCATTTCTCCCCTGATTTCTTACACAAACTGCAGAAGAGTTCAGGTGCCATCTGACTGGGGTACTCTAGAAGGCTTTTGTCCACTTTTCTAACCACAGTCAGATCTCAAGGCTGGAAAGTAGTATCATGGAATCATTTAGTTTGGAAAAGACCTTTAAGATAATCAAGTCCAACCGTTAACCCAGCACTGTCAAGTCCACCACTAAACCATGTCCCCAAGCGCCACATCTACATATCTTTTAAATACCTCCAGGGATGGTGACTCCACCACTTCCTTTGGCAGCCTGTTTCAATACCCAACCACACTTTCCATGAAGAAATTTCTCCCTAATATCCAATCTAAACCTTCCCTGACACAATTTAAGGCCATTTCTTCTCATTCTGTCACTAGTTACCCGGGAGAAGAGACTGACCCCCACCTTGCTCCAGCCTCCTTTCAGGTAGTTGTAGAGGGAGATAAGGTCGATAAGAGAGCAATATGAAGCATGTTTGATTGTTTTTTTCTGACTATAGCTTGGAGCACTTCAATACTTGACAAGATAAACTTCAAAATACACTACCAAAAAAACCCCAAAAGAACAATTCCACCAAAAAAAGCAACTGCTCCCTCTAATCCTTCTGTTTTGTAGCAGGACACTAATTAAAGAAACATTGCACTTTGACACCAGAACAGCCTTTCCCATTGATTTTCATCAGGGCAGAAATCTACCTTTTAAGTATACACAAGGCACAGCTTCACTTCAATCTCCTCTAGCAAAAATTGTTATCCTTAGCCTCCTCTCCTTTGGCCACAGTGAACCACCTCCTCTTCTTGAGGCATACACAAGACCATTTCTACAGTGGATCACACACATGATCAAGTGAGAAAAATAAACCCCTGGTTTTTGTTTTAAAACTCAGCTCATTTCACTGTTCTGGTCTGAAACACAGCCCTAGAAACCAACATGTTGGCACCTTTTTTTTTTTTTTTTGCAGTATGAAAGGAGTAGAAAGCAGGGTTGTCACCTCTTAAACTGACTTTGTCACCAGAAAAGTCAGTGAGGAATTGCACCTCAGATTAAAAAATAAAGAAAAAGAAGAAAAAAATATTCTATTTTGCTGGATCACACTTCCCTTTCGAAAGTGCTGTAAAAAAAAGTCAAAAGTGTCTGTAAAAAAACTCTGACAGTTGCAGGACAAGAAAATTTGTCATTCTGAGCAGCCTGCCTGTCTACCAAAAGAACCCTCAAAACCAGGTTAACTTGAAGCACACCAATAATCACAGTTAGGAAAATATACCCTTTATTTGTAGTATGTAGTACAATCCCACACAACTGCAGCATTTAAAGCAACATTACTTGCTCTATCAAAGCAGAGCAAGCAAAGGAAGATGTTTATAGTGATCTTCAGTGTTGTCAGGCCTCAGCAATGAACTGTGACCTGCTGGGATGTCCTCACTGAAACAGAGACTTGCCAAATAACATTTCTTTTAAAGGGTCAAGTTTGTTTTTTGACCTGCTTGATGTTTTTTCACTTGTAGAACCTAGAACAACCTATCAAAATCAATGCATTTCTAATGATCCCAAATTCATCTTAAAGTGACTCTGATTGGACTATCCAAAGCATCCCATGAAATGCCCCTCTCACAGTCATTGTTCCCATTGTTTCCATCATTGTTCAGGGCTGTACAAAATAAAACATGGACCATTCAGGTCTCCTGCAGGACCCCAGAGAAAGACCTTACTGTGGCAGGCATCATAAAAACCAACAATATCTGACCTAACAGCCTCCAGTTATACCGATAAGCAAAGGATAAACCCTCAAACCTGCTCACCAACCTGTTTCTCAGAAAGGTTACCATAACTTTGTTAGATAAAACCAACTTTTAATCATTCCACAGTTACAGGTAAAAGTTTGACAGCTTACTAAAGAAGACATAAGACATCCAAGATGTCATTTCCAGTAGTTTACTGATTCTACTTAAGACTGAAAGTGTTTCTCCCTGGTCACAGAGCAAATCCCTGTATACTTTTCACACTCAGTTTTACTTTTTCAGACATATTTTCAGTGGTCCTTAAGAGGAAAAGCATCTATGAACCAAGAAAAAAAAAGAATAGTTCAAGCATCTAAGTTTCAAAATTATATTTTCTCCCAAATATGATGTTGTCATATACAGTAATTTCCTAGTGGTTCTGTAGTCCTTGTGATACAGGTTTTTTGCCTGTTAATTAGGGTTAAGCTTCAGTTCATGATCCACAGTGCTATCACCACTGTGCTGATCCCCCACCTTCTGCCAACACAATCAGAAACCTCCCTGTGCTACAGAGGCCCAACACCATGCGAACAGTGTGGCCACAGAGCAAATAAGACACACCAGTGCAGAAGGACTCCTCTCCAGTACACCAGCATATTTACCACTCATTGTGCCATGGACTTTGAATTACACAGATGTAGAAGACTTGGGAAGAGAATACTGGAAATGAAGGGACCTAGGGTGGAAGCTGAAATCACCAGCCCATTTACAGCACATAAAGAGACTTGGGAACCAGTCAGTTTTGATGGTTCTTCTGTAAGCAAGAGAAGTTGAACGATGCCAAAAATATGGCCACTGAGCCATGAAAGCGGGAGAAATGGCTTGGTACAAATGCAAGACTCATAAAAGCAGTGATAGAAGAACAAAGGAACTGCAGTCTGCAATTTTTTCCAGGGGTAACTGTCTTGTTGCATAAGACTTGAAAAAGAAACTAATTTCCTGGAGTGCATGATTCTTTGCTTTCCTAATGAGTGGTTCCTGACAAGAGTAATCAGAAAATGAAAGCCTTGATTCATCACAAGATAAAGGAAGGAAATATTTGTGAGAGATAAACTAAAAATGATCACCATACAGAACAGGTTGGCTAAGCCTGGCCAAAATCCTTGTTCTCTCAGGCTGCATTTCCACTTATGAAACCAGAGGCTAAGTTTGCTTGCAGAGATACAAGTCTATTCAGAAATGAAGCAGCCCAGTTCTGTCCCTTTCCTACTTTTGTATAGGGCTCTTGCAATTTCAACTGATTGTGAGTGTTAGTGGGAGACAGAAAGTGGGAGATGACACTTTTCCCAGATGTCGTGCACTTGACCTTGTGTGTGCCACTCACATTCTTCTCTGGTACCTGTGCTGTATATTGTTGCTCTCTGGATTAAGATTCTGGTTCCATGGCCGAGGGCCCAGGTTTCCTCTGCTTAAGAAGATCAAACATAACCCAATGTGTAACTGAGACATCCTCTGCCAGGAAGCAAAGCCAAACACAGTCTACACTCAGGGGTATGTAAGCCTGTGGGATTCAGGGACCGGATCCCATCATGGTAGGCTGGTGTCTGCCTATGGTGACTGCAGCCCAGACCTGTTCCATTTTAGTCCTGGGCACAGGTCAAACTGCCCAGGACATCAGCAAAACACAACACATGCTGTATGCCAGTCACACAAGTGTTCATGAACCAGTGCCAGAACACAGGGAAACAGGGTTCACGCTTTCTATTACCAGTCCTAGCAGACAATTGGTTTTTTTATGTTTAACCAGGCTGTTTGTATCAGTTATTCTCTGTGCGCTTTTGGTTGTCCAAGTCCAAAGGTGTGAACTCAATTAACAGACATCAGTGTCTGCAATGCTTCAGTCATAAAGCATCTGCATTTACTCAGTGCTTTGAGGAAGCAATGATACATCGTGCTAACAGTGACAGATAAAGCCTCTAATTTCAGACTCCTGAAAACCATGCACCACACTAGAACAATTGGCTCCTTCTACTGAAGACCTGAACCAGCTTCATAAAAGCCTTTTGTTACCATATTAGCAGAATTAGTAAATAAATGTGAAGTACATATAAATATTATTAGTAAACTACTGAGGTCAGACTTAAGGCCTCAGGGTTTGTAGACCACAGAAATGAAGTAGTATACTGACAATCTTTCTTATGGTATGATTACATAAGTTCTGTCTTCACCTATAAATGAATTCCAGAAGTTGCCATTATCTTTTCTCTTCCATCTAACCTTTTAACTTCTGTTCCCACATCCTAGAATACCATCTTTTCATTAAGACAGCTGTAAAATAAACAAGACTACTGCCATGGTCAGGATTTAAAACAGAAAAAAGCACAAGAAAGCCATGCAAACATGGAAAGGGGGACTTTAATACTGAGACCAGGTCTGTCTTCCAGCCCAGTCCCACTGCTACTTGTGTTAGGACAACAGAAGGCGCAACAAGTTGTGTGGGATGAACAGTCACCAGCACTGCTAAGGAGAAGAGGCAATTCTGTTCTCTTCTTTTGCTTCCCTGGAAGTACAAGAAGGCTTCACTTCCCATATCAAAACAAGACTGCCAGCAGCAGAAATCCAAGCAAAGAAAGATATCCCTACACTCCCCAAAAAACTAGCAAGTGAAAGGGAAAGGGAAACAAACAACAAACAAAATCTTTAAACTGTCTCTTCCTCACAACTGTTAAACTGATCTTTCAATTATTTATATCTCCCTTTCCCAAGTGACTACTAAACTGGAAGCTGACCAAATCTTTATTTATATTTCAAGACAACAGTCAATGAGAGGCACACTCACAGCCCTACTTAAAAAAATGAGCAGGCCCTGTGTACAGCAACTTTGCACTCTGGGACTGCAAGTGGAATCACTGTTTTTCACAAGAATTAATCTAATTGAAATCTGGACCAAAGATAAAACCTACTCCTATTTAAAATTGACACCCTCATATTAAAATGTCATTTATACCAGCACATTAAGAGAAAATGAATCTTTTGAAAATGGGCTTACTTAACATGGCAGTGAAATATTCAGTGGGAAGTGGAGTTTTATCTTGTTATATAAAACAAATGCAACTTGTATAACATCACTCCAAATACTAAATTGCTATGAAAAAGAACATGTGAACGTGCCGATTTGAATTCAGAAATTAAAAAAAGAGTGAAAAATGATATCTCCTGAAGTGAAATTAACTGAACAAAAATTCTCTGTGGCAATACTTCAGCAGCTTCACCAGTCAGCCTATCAGTTGTGAAGGCTGGGGGGGAGGAAGGAGAGATATTGCATAAAGTGAAAATAAAAGTCTTCTCTTATAAAAGTCAATACATCATCTTAAGCCGGAAAAAAATGGTCCCTAAACATCAGTAACTACAATCAGTAATTGTCATTAAAAGCTCTCATTATATAGAGTAAGTGTAATTAGAGCATCTTGCCTGCACAGGGTGCAGCACACAGAGAATGCTAGAAGGATTCATAAATTAGTGCCAAATCAGTCTCATTCTCAGCTACCACACAATCTCCTGTAAAACAAAAAAATTGTATTTACACACATTAAGGCAAAGCCCATTGGCCTCTACAAAATTAGCCTAAACAGGAAATGCGGTTATTTGAGGGACTCCCTATTTCATTATGTGTCTTAGGAATAAAGGGATAAAGTTTGCCATCAATAACACTGAACATATCTGCTGAACCCCGCAGATTCCAGGGCATTAATAATTTAAACTCTTATGGGAATTTTGTCATGGTGGAGATAGGACTTGTCTGCAAACGGAGCTCAGGGGATGTTCAATATGATCTATTCTAGTATACACATACAATTGCTACATTTATCACGATGCAAAGGAAAAGAACGGTTCTTTCTTAAGGACTTCAGGAATGTTTCTTCTGTAATTTACACAACAAAACCTCTGAGCATCTCTAATAAAAAAAAAAAAATCTCAAGCTCTAAAAAGATATTATTGTAAGAATTATACTGATAAGGTTTCTTCTCTCCCCCTCTCTATTACTTGTGCCTGTACAGTGGTGTTCAACACATTATAAAATGGGATGGGAAGTCAGCAATGCAGCTCCTGATAGTGGTGGTGTCTCTGCAAGATGCTACTGCCAGCACAGATACTGTATGAGGTTATGGCCTAAGCAGATAAAGCTGTATGCTACACTGAAATATTTATACTCTCAAGTGCAAATCTAACAGTTCTGTATGTAAAATAGTCACTTATGTGCACAACTACTGGATCACAGTGTAAAAATCCCCTTTTGTACATGTCAATGGAAAGCACAGAAAGAACACATCCTTTTGAGACATTCATGGTATTTGCCTAATACAGAGTAGATGTAGTTATTTATGCAATAGCTAATCTAAGGTAACTCTAGGTATGGACACAGTCACACTGTATTTGTGTTCTAGTGTAGCATAGTGATTTTCCACACTTTCGTTCTAGAATGAAAGTAAGCTCAAACAGAGTTCAAAAATAATTAAGACAAAAAAAACCCCCTTCCTTTCATAACCAAGCCCTAATTCTTAGAATAACATTTTCAGAAAAAAAAAAAATTAAAAACGTCCACATGCTTTTAATGTACCCACATGGTACCTTCACTATGCCAAGCATGCACAACCTAATCTGCACCACAGTTCCTGAGTGGCAGAAGGACCAATAGTCCCCCCCTACAAAGCTCAAGCACAAGAGAAGATAATTCACTACTTACAAATTCATGAAAATACCTCAAAATAGTTCTTTAATTTGCTAAATATCCACTGAAATAATATAAATACATAGGTGATCAGAAAGAATCTTACTGGCACAAGGCATGCCTCAGCATCTCAGTCCAGCTGATTAGCTTTTCACCATGATTTAAGCTATTCCCTGTAAAACCTGGAGGAGAGAGTCCAAAGCCTCTACAAGATTACTGCCTGACTATCCATGAAAACTGAACTCTGAGTTCAGTTCAAGAACTTCATCACATCAGGTCATAAACCAATTACTTTTCTATTGGGATATTTGTGAACAGAATCAGTCTGAAAAATGTAATTAGGAAGTTTATCGCTACAGTAGCTTTTATTGATGTTAACACCCTGAAGAGCCATGTTCCCATCTCAGCATAAACATGTTACGTTAGTGCTATTTCTTAAATGATTACTTGAACAAAGCCTCCTGTATTTCTGATGTCAAGAAGAAACCATGGTAGGGAGAACAACAGAGAGACAGAAGATGCCCAGCAATCGTGCCTGGGGAATGCGCAGGACAGTTGTGGTGTGTTCACCTTCCTCCTGACACAGGAGCTTCCAAGTAGGGGCTGCCTCAGGACAACCCCAGTCCAGTCTGAGCCAAAACCTGCTGTTCTTCCTTCTGCACGGAAGCCAGCACAAACCAGGCACTCCCCAGGGATCTGCCGATCCTCTCTCGCTTATCCAGTATATCATCTTAATTTAGACCTCTCACTCTCCAGGGCTCTCCTGTCCCAAAACCCTGCTCTGTCACAAACCTCTTTTTAATCTGCTTCGACATGTCAGTGCTTGACTGAACTCTGACGACTGATGGATGTCCCCCTTGCTACTTCTCCAAAGAGGAAGAAACTTCTTAGTCTGACAGGGCTTTAAGAAATCCATGCACCAAGTATATAACAAAAAAATTAACTGGATAGCCTAGGGACAGTAACTACCCCTGCAGAAAAACACACCTAGACGTCTTAAATCTACATCTCACTATTCCAGGGTGTTTGAACAGCTTTATGAAACAGATTGATAAGATCGCAGTGTTTCTTCTATCACCGATGTCCTTTCCTGCTCCTAAAAGAAAGCACAATAATTGGAAGAGGCTGTTGAGGGGTTTTAACAGTCTATAAAATAATTCAAACAGCAAATAAAACAAATTATACCTCTTCCCATATATTACAGACTATACAGTTTTCTGTATAATATTTGATAACGCTGGCTTGGGATGTTCTCAATACAAGTTCAGCTGGCACTGGACTGTGCAGTTGTCTGAATTAGCATAATAATTTTAATCCCAAGAGTTAAGAGAAATCAGATTGAAAAATAAAAAAGGAGTCAGTATAATGCTTTGTAAGCATTTATGGTGCAATAATTATGCCACAGTTCGATGTAGTAGGACTCTCATAATATATTTTTCCAAATGTCTTTGGAGTGACATATTCCATTTTGACAGACCTTTATGAATGAGGGGAAGAACAGCCCTCTACTAACTCCACTTCAGGGTAAGCAAACTGAGATAGTAACAAGGAAATTCTATTTTAGTTCTCTGACTTGAATATATAACACATTGATCAGATTTTGAAACTGGAAGACAAAATGGCAGACAGACCAGCTTTGCTGGGAAGCCCACACTGTAATTAGAAGCGTGAATGAGGGAGAGGAAAAAAGAAAGCATGCAGCAAAACCATTCTTATACTTTTATTAATTGAGTGACTAAGCTAAGCAATAAGGCAGTACTCTATAAATATTAGGCCTCATCTAGATTTTATTATTTTGCAAGTTGTTTGTGTTACATTGATGCTCTTAGTTTGTATTTTAACTACCTACTAAAAATATGGAAAGCAATAGTAATAAATATATTTTATACATGAGTTCACGTAACAGTTTTTTGTTGGGGACTCTATAAAATTAATCTGTTCTACGTTAATTGGCCTGCAAAGTAAGGAAGAGGGATAGAAGCTGTTTTTCAAAGTCAATGACCAGAAAAACCTTACTGAAATGCTATACACGAGTTAAGGCTGCAGTAAAATTGACACTTATTTTGCTAACTGCTTCATTATAGTGCATTAATCTGTATTATGAATGCACCAAGTGGTCTTTCTGGAGACTTTATACTTCATATGATTTTGCACCCACTGTAGGGAACTTAATTCTGTAGCACAGGGAAAGATACAATGATTGTCACTGAAGGAACACAAGTGTGTGTCTCTAAGCACAAGTTATGAGAAATAAGAGAAAAACTGAGCTAAGTCTAGGTGCCTGTGGGTAGAGCTGCATGGAAAACAGTGAAACATCTGGGATTTATTTGTTCTTAAGGAAAAAAAATAAAGTAGATGCATGCAAAACACAACCATTTGTAGCCCTTTCAAATTTCAAAAGACTGGTTTGCTAGCTGTATGCTTCCCAGGATGCACTGAACAGACAGCTGAATATCTGATCCATTTATTACAACCAAGTTTTCATGACCATATACAGAATATTTACGGACCATGGACCTCCAGCAAGAGCAGAACTGCTGCCAATATAAATACCATGCCCTGTGAGCTGATGGACAAAACAGTATTGTCTATTTAAAACAAAAAAAAAAAAGAAAAAAGGCAGTTCTTGTACAACAACATATTTTTAGAACTAGCAGATGCAGGAACTACTTACTAAGAAAAAATCCTGCAAAAGCTATCCTTCCTTTGCAGTCATTCTAGGTGATGGAGAATAGCACCATATCCCTGTTACTTGTCTCCCCCACCAGCCAGTGTTGGGCTACTGTGGGGATCCTACCAACCTCTTCTAACAACAGTCCAGAGCAAGAACAACACTGGCTGCCTCTCATGCTGAGCAAGGTACTCAGTAGTGCTCCTCACTTTCTTTAAGAGACTCCATCTTCCAATCCACTTCCAGTTCTAATTTATCTGAGAATTAGACCTCCTACAGATTGATTACTAGCTCCAGGCACCTGATAAGTCATGACAAAATTAAATTCACAGGCTAGTACAGTTTATTAGCAGGTTACTGAGTTGTTGAAAGAAAACACCCTCAACCCTCTCCCAGTGCCTTCTTCCCAGGCTTCACACCACCCATACAAGTGAGGGACCTGTACATCTTGGAGCATAATATCCACACAAAGCCTATGAAGTCCAGAGGAGACCCAAAATTACCACCTTATACTACTTTGACAGGAGTGTGCTGAAAGACCAACCACAGATGTCCCAGTGTCTGCAGATTTGTACAGCAACACTACTAACATTTGATCTTCTTCATTTATAGAGACTGTATTTACCCACAATTGTGTGTTTGCACTGCATGTGCCTGTAAAACACCTAATTGGCAGATAAATTTACACTGTGGATATATCTACCTGCATTACATAGTTTCTTTCCACAGAAAAACTCACACAATGAAGCAAATTCTGTCAGCTGCTCATCACATACCGTTAAACAGATTACAGGAGGGGGAAAAAAAGTCATAAATGCCCAAGGACCTTCTCCCTAACTGCTGCACTATCTCACACAATAAAATTAATAATTTAGCTATCTGAAACTTCACATGTGCAGTGCACTGCAAGTAGACCAGTGGTATTTTCACTTCAAATTTATATACTCTTTAGTCAGTGTACTTAATCTGCATTTCTAACACCTGCTTCAGTCAGCTGTGAAGTGCAATCTTATCTATAAAATTTTCTTTCATCTTTGCACTGTCCATCTAACAAAAAAAAATTTATGATGGTGGATAATTATTTGACTTTTAAAAGGATATGAAACTTTTCACATGTTTTTTGATCATTGCTTGAAAGACATAGTCGTATATTTGACACTCCATTTTATTAGAAGGTTTGAGGTTTTTAGAACCCCTGGCTTTCACATAATTCATGTTATCTAATCCTATGTAATATAGTTCTCCTTCAAACAGTTAACATTCAGTAGTAAAATACAGTAGTAAAAATGTGGGAAAGAAAGTAGACCACAATTAAGCAATGAGGCATGACAAGATGTGCATTTTCAGGCTATTAGCACTTGCCTCAAATGCACCAGGAGGAAGAAGTGGAAGTTGGAATTTTCCACTCAGGTGGGCATCAATGCTACCACCTATATCATACCACAGTACAAGGTGATATATGAAGAGTAGGCAGAGGGAGTGAAACCACATGCAGCTTTCATCCTGTGGATTTATGTTCGGCAAAAAAGCTGTTCCGAGTCATGCATGGTCTCGGTCAGGTTAAACACCTGAAGAATAAAGTTATCCAATGAAAGTGTCCAGTGTTGAGCTTTCAGTACATTGACTGAAAGACAGAGGATCATATGAACATCTCGTTTTCATATATTAACACACAAAGTTTTCTATTGATCACCCAATTTGGATACAAGTAAAAATAATTCTTTTCATTGGGAAGTAAAAAATAGCAAAGTTTCAAACGTTTCACCCTGTCAGAGCTCACATACAGTCTTTTTGGGGTGTGACCTCACTTTGTACAGCATACTGAGTTTGTCATAGATAAGTCAGATGATCATCTAGTCTGATCTTCCACCAGCTAAAGGGAAAGGACATCACATAACCAACTCTTCTTGTAACAAGACCTTACACTGGAGGTGACCAAGATGGTACCTTCAGAAAATATTTTAGAAAAGGATAAAATCCTTTGTGATACAATCTCTTTTAGAAAGTAGAAGCAACAAATAAACTATTTACTTATTGCAGGATAGTAACCAGAAGTAGGTGGGTGGAAAACTGGAATGAAGGTGGAGGAAACAGGATGCTGGGAGGTGCATTTGCTCACATGCCATGGCAGAAAAGTGATAAACTGCGTAAGCAAGCCTGAGCCTCAGGGAATTATCTCCAAGATTGTTTGGATTCTGTTGGGGTGGGGTTTTGAAGTGCTTTGTTGCTGTTTTTTGTTTGTTTATACATGAAATTAAAATGACAAATTTACGTCACTGACAGAACAGTGCTACAAGAAGGCAGGTAATGACAGATCATAAACTAAAACACTTCCCTCCCTCCTTCACAGTAACTGGTCTTTCCAAATTTGTGCTACTAAGGACGAAAGCTGAGGGTTGTTCAGAAAGAAAATAAAGCAAAATAATAATGAAGGGAGCCTCTCAGCAACAACACAAGTACAGCTATTAAAAAGAAATCCTAATCTATTCCTGTCTCATACTGAAGGATCACGATGGTTTCCCAAAACTGACTTTTAAAAGGCTAACAATAAATAATAAACACAAATTTCCAAAGGAAACTCCAGTTTTATAACCATGCCTTACTTGCAAAGACTTCTTGAAAGCTTCTGACCTAACCTCTGGCACTTCAATGAAGACAGTATTTGTCACCCTGACAGCAAGGGGAATGATTTCCAGCCCCACAACTTACAGTAATAATGACATCCCTCTTATTTTCACCCCTAGAGACTGAGTACTGCCTATTCATGGACTGCTGAGTTTCGAACAGGCACAATAAAAAATCCAGGAAGAGTTTTAACCTGTTCTGGGCCAAAAATCAAGCAGCTTAATAACTTAATGTGCTTAGGATATTTTTGCTCTCCCAAAGAGGCAACTAAAGGTAAAAGGGGCTTAAGCATCCTTATCTCAAGGAAGGGATGATTTCTCCCCAGTCCCGCTCACCCCAATACACATTTTTCTCATGCAGGTGACTAAAAGCTGCAGCACAGAGGAAAGAATATCATTCCCTCTAAGTCAGCAGCTAAAACTTTGGGGGAGAACACTAACAGCAGATTCTAAAAACATTTTCATTTCCTTTTGATGAATTTTTTAAAAGTGAGGGAGAAAATTATATATTTTGTGCATTTCCAAATCTGTCTGCAGGGAACATTTACCCTTAAATCAGGCCAAATGACTACATGTTTGTGTACAACCACAACCCTAGAGAAATGCAGAGGAATGCATCTTCCAGTATTAAAAGATACTACGGAGAGGGCAAAATAAAAAGCAAATTGTCTTTCATACTGCCTCCCTTCTCAATTTCTCCTTCATGCACCAACCTACCTAACATAAAGGACCGATAAAGTCAAACATTTGGTTCCCACAGACAAAACTAAGTACTTGCAAGAACTTCAAATCTTGTTTTACAAATAAATTGTTCAAAGTTTTGTAGTGTAAATTTCCACCTTTTTAAACAAGGCACACAAATATATCTCCAAGTATTTGTCAGAACCAAATAAAGCAGCATTTCGACGTAAACCTTTTTTAAAACTAATTTCAAGTGATATGACACTGTTCCATGACACAAGGTTCAGTGACCTAACTACAAGTCAGACATCCTGATCTCACTTTATAAAAGAACAAGTGATATTTCTTCCTGTTAACTTCAGTTTCTCTGATTTGGAGGGAAAACACAGGAAACTGTTGCAAAACAGAAGACGAGAAAACATCACAAACTAGTACTAGAATCTTTCAACTTTATGATCTGCACACAAGATCCACCCTGGGGCAATTGTTGGTGGGTTTTTTTAAGTCATGACCACTAACAACAGTAAGTAGAACCAGAAAAAATAGCCCAAAACAAGTATATTCTTTTGACAAAAATATTATATTTTCACAGTAAAGAGGACTATGATTTTGGTAATTATGACATAAGTAATTTTAGACAACAAACTGATTTTATGCTAAAACTGTGTATCAGCACAGATTTGATTTACATACTAATCCAACAAATCACCTGATTATTTAATATTAAACACTTATATTTCCTTCTCTAGATGTTCTCCAAATGATAGTTATCAAAATGTAAATCTCTTTTGGTTCTGTAATTCGTTAGCTTTCATTTAAAATGGAATCAAGCTTGTTATAAATTTCCAGTATTCAATCTCAATTAACAAGAGAGATGACTGTACCATAGTCACATAGGCACTTTCATTTCCAGTTTCCCCACACTGTGATCAGAAGAAAAGTGCCAGATCATAAAATTTAAGGTACTTTGAATGCCCAGTCTCAGCTCCTGAAACTTCGCTCCCTTGTACTTTGCAATTCATAGGTGACAAACAGACTGGAAGAATAAAGTTGCTTCAGTTCTCACTCTCTTTTTTCAAATTGCAACAAACACCCTGAATTCTGCCTCCAAATTTCCTCCAGCAACTTCCACTTTTGCTGCTTGTTTTACTAACTCAAGAAATGCCACTGGCACATACACCCTCAGCTCTTTCTTACCCTAACAGCCTGTTAATCCATAAAAAAAGCAATGATGAGTTAGGATTCAATGTACTTTCTGGAAAGCTATCACCAAGTACCACGCCAAGCAAGAGCACTAGATGGGGTTGCTGACCCAAAAAGTAGGTGCAAGAAAAAAATTCTATTTACAGATAGCTGTCATAAGGGGAAGTGGAAAAAGCAGAAAAGTGGAGAAAGCAGCATACCCAAATATATTTATCTTTAGGGACATAGTAGTTCATTATTTTTGGGCTGCGAAGATAATACGACGAGATACATTTAATGGCCTACTTATTGCTACCTTTAAACAAACTTTTTTTGGCAGAACTGGCTGCTTGGTCCCATAAGACCAAGCAAGATGAATTAAATGATCAGCAGCAAAAGCTAATGGGAAAACTAAGAAAGCCCTAAGCCCAGCTACAGCCCACATAATTTATATATATTCGACAGCTAATGGTTTTATTTTTTGTTATTATGTAGATTTCAATGCATTTTCCTCTTAGCCACTGGAAAAAAAATTCAGGGACTAATCACCGGCCTTCTAGAGGACACACTTTTTTGAGTACTTGACAGCACATTTTCTTTCCTCCTGGTTACTGTTACCTACCCTCCTTCTCCCTAACATTTCAAAGAAAACCACCAGCAGTGTTGTTATTTGTTTACTGGCTCTCAGTCTGCTCTGGCTGACCGTGTAAATCCCTACTGACTTAATTGGTCTTTTCAAATCGACTGTGGCAGAGAGATCACACAGTAGGTGTTATAATACTCAGATTTCCAGTTATCCTCCCTACCCAATTTCTCTCAATCCCTTGGGAGCAAGATCTCATTTACTTCTCTTTGAGTGTCACACTTTTACACTTACTCTGTTTTTTGTTTTGTTTTTTTTTTTTTAATTTTAAAGGCGTTCAGCATTCCTCATAGACAAGCAAGGTTTTGTTTACTTAGCAAAAAATTCTGTATCTTATTCTAACTGCCACCCACTCTGTCAATTTGGCTTAGAGAAAGAGAGAGAAGATCCATGAACAAATATTGGGATAGGTGCACATGCCTGGTCATCCCTC
Source organism: Manacus candei (assembly GCF_025592945.1). Classification (NCBI taxonomy): domain Eukaryota; kingdom Metazoa; phylum Chordata; class Aves; order Passeriformes; family Pipridae; genus Manacus; species Manacus candei. The sequence continues at coordinate 43,196,460 of NW_026138076.1, read as the reverse complement.
AAAACAAGTATCCGTGTCAAGGTCTTTTTTTAAGCTCTTCCACAGTGAGCTTTGTTACTCTCCCTTGCTTGCACCAAAACACTACAAACTAATTCAAACTCAGGCATTAAACCAAGCATGCTACAAACTGGAAGCACAAGCACACAAGGCCTATGTGTTTTGAAAAGTTACTTGGCAAACCTGGAAACAGACAACAACACCCAACCTTAGACTGAGATTTAGGATTGAGACGCAGAAATCAGAATGAGGATGGTAAATAATGACGAGAGAACCAAACACCAGCCACAAAATAAGAAAAAGTTACAGTAAGGCAACACGAGTGGCTCCCAAGATTATTTAAATTCCATGGAATATAAACTATCCCAGCCAGGTTCATAATATCTGGTCCAAAGGCTTGCTCCTGCTGAGATGTGCCACTCCCACTCAGGCAAAAACCCATTCTTCAAGGATGAGGTGGCTTCCCAAGTGGCTGATTAAGGGTGAACTTGCTCAGGACTTTGAGAACTACCCAAAACAAATTCAGAGCACAGACCAGCAGCACCACTGTACTGCTTCACAGAGGAAGAGGAGACCACTTCCAAGAGTGAGGTGGCACACCATAAAGCAGCTCCACTTTGAAATTAAACAAGACTGAATTTAGAATTCAGCACCTGTTGTGAACAGACTTCCTGGCAATATTTTCTTGTAAACAGCTAGTACAGTAAAAAGGGAATCCCAGATGACTGTTCTGCCCCTTTTCCTACTGCAAAGACACAATTAAGAGGTAACAAAGGAGTATACAAACATTTGCCTGATTTTAGAATAATATTTACAATGTTTGTGCTAGAAATAATTAAATCAGATAAGAATATTTATCTTTGAAATATCTAAAATAAAAAAGTGATAATAAAAAAAAACCCAAATAAACCTAAGCCATTCAACATCCATTAAGGTAAAATAAAGTAAATAAATTCAGCCAATTGGTTATTTCCATATGGTTGGATTTCTTTAAATAGTAATGAAATCATTGCTAAAAAATCCATTGTTATTAAAATAAAAAAGTTGGCTCAGCCTACCAAAATTAGATTTGTAAGTTGCTGGTCATTCCCATAATTAAATCTGTGTCACAAATTTGCAAGAAAAATGGACACTATGACTAATGCATTTACTTGCTGCACTAGTGCTGTCAGGCTGTGTAAATCATTATGCCTGCTAAAGCAGACTAGATAAGAATTCCATACATTTTCATTAACTGACTAAGCTTTGTGTATATGTGAGAAGCTAACATTCCTATTCTCTGCTTGCTTTAGCTTTCATTTGGAAGACAAGGTAAATAAAAACACTAGCCTTGATCTGATTAGCCATGTGGCTGCTCCAAAAATTGAGGTTTTTTAACAATATGAATCAGCTCTATCCTCTCTGAAAGACAGTAAGATAAAAGAACAAACCCACATATACTTAGTTTGGACAAAGGAGATTAATGAAATGATGGGCACCTGAAACAGGTTTCTCCCTTCAGACTGAGTTAATGTAGGCTGGACACATACCTTATTTCATCTAATGTATTTCAACAGAGAAAGCAAAGCTAACCCAAGACAGCACTGGAGGAAGTTTCAACCAACACTTTGATTTTTCAGCTGCCCTTTGTGCTGTTTGCTCAGGAGTGCAATGGTCACCAGAGCAAGTCCCCCAAATCCTCTCTTTTCCTCTTGATTTCCTGTCACCACAGACCTTTAGATCTTGGTTACAGTTCTTTGCTTAAGGTCAAACTGATGGCTGTTCCTTTCATACTTACTGTTCGTAACCTCAAGGCACCAAAGAATCAGATAACACTGACTCACATCACAAGCTGGATATTCTCATAGATTTCCAAGCCCGCTGTCTCAAGGAAAAAGGAGATTAACGACAGGTAGAAAGAGATTAGACAAGACTAGTCTAGTCTAGTAGTGCAGAGCATTTTGTGAAGTACATACTGTTCTGGACTTTAGGTCCTCTCCTTCCTCCATGCACCTGGTATCGTATTGTCACTACAAACTCATAGTAGCTCCCAACCAAGCAAGCATCTCCAATGCAAGAACAGCCTCAATGACAGGTTCCGCCTTGGTGAACAAAGTCACAGTTGCTGCCACTCAGGCAAACACCACGGAACAACCATCAGCACAGCATATTTTGCAGTCTCCTGCCTATTGCTCTATGGTTTGGACAATAACAAACATTTGTTTTTATCTTTTAGAAGCAGAACAGAAATGCTTAGGAAGCATGATAATGCACACAATGTTAAGAATCTCAGCAGACTTATACTTAACATCCCAGGTAATTTCTTTAGCTTTTAGGTGCAAAAGCATCCTCTCCTACAAATGGAAGCAGTTACCTCAGTGCTCTCTATCTCAGCAGATCTAAGCACGCATTTGTGTGCAACCTTGTGACAACCAGCCAGCCAGTATTAGTAAAACTCTATCAGATTTTATTAAAACATCATTAAGAGGAAAAGCTGAAATCACTTATTATGTTACACAATTATTGTAAACCAAACTGTTTAAACGAGGGGAGGAGATAATGATATTAACTACCCAACTCCAAGCAATCCTCTGTGGTATGAGTCTAAATATTCTCTTGGCTGAAATTTATGTAAATTGAATTCATCTATCGTTAGTTATTACTAATCTAGCTATATAAAAACACTTTTCTGTAACAATTAGTTCATTCAAACACTGTGTTTTAATTAGACCTGGGACATTATTAAGCTAAGTCAATAAAATAAATATGTACAGTATCATTCCATGCATTGTTTTGTCTGCATATTTATATGAATATGGGCTTTGGTGGAGTTTAAAAGGAATTAATTTAGGGTTGGTTGGTAGTTTTTGTAAATCTCTGTACTGGTGAAAACACCTCCAGATGCTTAATCTAAGTGTATTTCTGCTCATTAAGACATATTTGGCATTTCTACATTTTGCATATCACAATGTGTTCCATTTCATCTGAATAAGTTCATCCCAGTATAATTCTAACATTATGCTGAGTCTTTTCCTGCAGACATTTTGTTCTACAACTCAATTTAACTTCTCAAGGATCATTTCCTGCTCTTAAGGGGAAAATAAAAGGGGGGCAGGGGGTGCAGGAAGAGTAAACAGCATAGCACATCTTTCAGCCCCTTTAAATCAGCCTGTTTCACACTGTCATACACAGGCACTGCTCCACAGGGCATAGTCTGAAAACAGACAACACACTATCCTGGCTTTGTCAGGGCTGCCCCCAAGTGCAGCAACCTGTCTGTGTGCTACACATTGTAAACAGGAACATAAGAAATATTTCAGCCTTGCCAGGATCACAGCCTTCCAAATTATCTCCCGGACACGTGTAACTGTCAGGGTATGGTCACAAACCTGTATAACTGCATCTAAGCCTATCCACATGCTGCTCATCATCAGACACTGGTTGAAAAAATGCAAATGTGATTTAGATTCATCACGAATTACAGATGTAAGAAATAAGGGTTTGGCTACAGGTGGTGAACCTAAGTTAGGTACCAATATAAACTGATGGATTTTCAACACCACCACCACAACTAGGACTTTCTGTTATCTCCTCAGAAACAGGCCAATTATTTTTACATTTTATAGAACACTTTTGACTGCAAACCAGTGTGTGTGTATGTACATACACAGGCACACACACACATACATTTTTAATGCTTTGCCAGTTTTTCAACAGAAAACTTACTTTGTAAGTGACCACATGCTAGTGTTCCACATCTGGAGCCACTCAGTTAAAGGCCATGCAGACCAACAGCACTGTGAAACTGATAAACAACTCTGACTACCTATTACAGTCCCATTGCATTTTCAGTCATAAGGTTTATCCTTTCGTAGTTGAAAAAGTTTCTAAGAACAAAGCTTTCAGTAAACGTATTTGTGATCTGTTTTCTGTCACAAATACATATTCCCTACATAACCATGATTTCAAACTAGACTACCACAACAAGCATTTAAGTGTGCAGACATATTTGTAACTTAATGGTGGCCAGTGTCTGTACAATTTTATTTTTAAAAAATCAGTAACTAGAAAAAGATCAGTCGGTACTGTGGTTTCATTCTATCTGATATTTCATATTTTTGAAAAGTCTTGCCTGGAAATTTTTTTAAGAAGAATGTTTACTGTAATGCTGCTCCAGGATTTCCAAAAATATATGAAGTGAATGAAAAGTGAAGTGAGGTAATTACATGTAAGCAGAACTTTCCAATAATCGTGAACTAAGATCAAAATCAGAAGTATTGCATGAACACATGAACTAGCTCAGCTTCTTTCACTGAGATTTCTTCAAAGAGCTAAAAACAGGTACTTGAAATTAAAAACCTATCTCTGTTGCTTTACTAGGAGCCAGTACTGTAGTCAGATGCAGTGCAGCCTAAATTCTTTTTTTAAGTCAAAAGACATCTCCTAATGTCAGCTGAACTGAGCCTTTGGGTATTCACGCAAACCTCTTGAACTGAAAGCCAAGGACAGCAGAGAAACTGGAGCTCATGCCAAGCAACGAGGGAAAATATCACGCACACACACAGACTCAAGAGCTGCTCCAACACTGGGATTCCACAGTCTGAGGCAGAAAAAGCCTTCTTCCCACTGGAGGAGGAGATTATAGGTGACAAAAAGGACAAGTACTTGAGAATTGATATTTTAAAAATGTGAATGGTCACCTATACCAAAAAAACCTTACATCCACCCTCCTAACTTTAACCTGGTTCCTCAAAAAAGCAGCAGCATAATAACTTCAAAATGCCACGTGACTTTCTCTTTTGGCAGTAGAGCAAAATGCCAGCTTTTCATTAAAAAAAAAAATTAGTTATTTTGTACTTGCAGTTTTGATTTTAATTTCCTAATTTGAATTCTTTTGTCATTATTCATTTTATACATCACAATCCTCCTTCTGGGGACACAAGACTGGAATCCCAAACAGACACTTCTAAACGTGTAAATTTTAGTAAATAAGAACAAATTCAATTATTAGCTGCCTAAATAAATTAAAAAATCAGTCATAGTAGCTTGCCAACATATAAAAAAATTTTTTATTTAATATTCATGAGTATCTCTCTAAACAACACATCAATAAAAGAAATCTATTCTTTCTTTCTTCATAGATACATTTAGTGTTCTTTACAATGTCCTTCCTAAATGTTTGTAGACCATGAGGACCGCAAATACTGCTTTTGCTTTTTAAAGAAACAGTTATATTTCCAGCTGGATTGATTGCTTTCCCATATCCAGCTATTTTAGTGTGTTCCTCAGAGACACTGAGTAGCTCCACTGACAGTAAAATATGCTAAACAAATGACAAGTCACTGAGTAAATTAGCATCTACTCTCTGATCAGCTGGGTCATGTTTTCTTTTCAAAATCCATGGCCTCTTGATAGAAAATAATGAGTATTTGATGGGCCTTATTAGAAAAATCAATATATTGATGCCCATGTCTGAAACATCTGCATAATAATAGATACTGTTAACCCATTAAGGAGAAAATTAAGATGTGTTTACACATTATTAATTTACCATGAGCAGAGACAATTTATTCACTACTTTTCTCAAGAAAAGAAATTGTAATATCTGTATTTAATGGCATGGTGACATAAACTGAAAGATGTTTCAAATTTTTTTTGCCATTTGAATGGTAGAATTCCACCAACAACCATGTGAGAAAAATACAAACACACCAATAATACTGTTAAAAATAAGACTATTAAAGCACTTCTGTAAATACTGTATTACTTACCAAAAAACTTCCAAAAGCGGAATTAAATATAGCAGCTGCCTGAAGAATAAAAAAAAAAAAGATAAATATCACCAATGGTAAAATAGCTACAGTACAAGAACAAAATGTTATTCCCCAGCCCAACAAGCTATCAGATTCTCCAAATACACACACACAGAGACCATTAGGCAGTTAGCCACTGCTTAAAAAATTGCCAGTGGCCTGTAACTTATGAAGACTGATAGGTTCTAGTTTATGCATTCATAAATAATGTGCTGAAATGGACAAAAGCAGGAGGAGAAGAAAATCCTTGCCGACAGACTGAAGAGAAATACCCACAAGAACTAAGATATTACAGAGAATCTTGGTCTCACTGCTTTTGCTCTAATTTGCCAGGAACATTTTTATATATTGACATATTAATTGAAATGAGCATAATCTGATTTAACTAAAATGCTGCATTTTCATACACTTTTAACAATCTTAATGAGGCAAACAAACTAATTTAATAGTTCATCATGAAAGTATTCACAGAGATAGAGAAGTTTTTGTACTTTGACCGACAAATTTAAAATAGAAAAACCAAAAAACCCAACAAAAAAACCCACAACCACAATGACCCCATATTTCTGAGGCCAAAATGTCACTACTTTTTAACACCATAGTCTTTTAAAATAAGAAAATAAACAATTTTGATACTGACTTTATAAGTGTTTGTGCTTACCTAAATATCCAGGAAATATATGGTAGCAGTATTATTTCTTAATATGAATTCATTAAATTCCAGGAAGTTAAAACTTGAGTCTTGCATAGCTTTCCCCAATTACCAGAAAGAACAGAAACTCTTGTATGGTAGCCAGTCTGATGATGAAAAGCCACATAGCAAAGATAAGAGGAAAGGGAGGAGGGAAATGTACCATTTACGTGCCGACTTAGAGCAGAGTCAAATTAATCACCCTGGACACTTCCAGCCACAGATTAATAACAAGTGGATGCTAGTGAGTTTAGCAAGTTTGAATAAAGTCCAAAATCAGGGTAGGAGCCGTAGCTGAACCTGCCTTCTGCTCCATAAGAGGATGCAATGAAAATGAATGGGTAATGAGATCCTTGGCTCTAGAGAGCTTAGTTTTCTTATTCAAGTTCATAATTAATTCAAAGCTTTGATAATTTCATTAGATTCCTCCTCTGCTGGCCCTATCAATAAAAGATGGCACTGGACCACGGCTCCTCAGTGGCCCAAATACAAAAACAAATGCAGACTGGGAAACCTTTGCTGACTTGCTTACTGACAGGGACAATGGCATATGGCACCCCATGTTGCGGAGGGAGCATCTGAATAGATACAGCTAAATAAAACATCATAGTTGACAGTTGTAAACTACAGTAACATATTTTAACACTTCTTTCTCATCAGCATTTCTTTTTTGAACATAAAAAAAAGAGGCACAAGTCCAAACAGCTTCTCTTGCCAGAGATCATAGCTTTAAGGAAGAGTGAGTAGTTTAAACAACAATTCTTCAACAAGTGTGAATTAAATCAGGATTTTCTACCTGTATTTGAAGCTGTGCAGCTGATACTCTCATGTAGCAAGGTAGAGACACATTACAATCATCCACACAAACCTAGAGCATGGCTACCAATCCTGATTTGAGATACATCTAGAGAGATGACATTTTTTACTTAAAACAGGCTGCGATTCCACTTCCAGGAGAAATTCTGTACCTGGAAAGGTGTTAAGGAGAGATACTAGATGGTTCTACAGTGGTGATACTAGATGGTGATATTTTGGCCATCATCAACCTTTTTCTTTCTTCCTTCCTGATCCATCTAGAATATTTCTGGAATTTTTAAGTATTCTCAAGCATGTAACACATCCTAAGACAAAAACCTTGGACAAATTTTATGCTTCAGTTATTCAGCCTGTCATGTGCAAAAGTTCATGACTGGTTCGGGGGTAAACTAGTTTGCAATTTCTAATTCCTTTTCTCTAAAGTGTCAGAAATTATCCATAGCAGATGATTAAGTGCTCATTACAGGTAAAAGAAAAGAAAAAAAAAATCAGGAAGACTGCAAAATAAGCTATAGCCATTTATTTGGCTCAGTGAGGGAGGACTTACACATGTCATTTACTCTATCTGCAGTTCTCTTTATGAACATTTCCCCTGCAAAATAAGCTTAGAAGTAAATTTTTCTCATAATCACAAACCTGGGGCTTATATCTGTGATTCTGGTTCAGCTTAAACAAACTGGTAGTAAACTGAATCAACTGCTCCAATTTGTAATTAAACATACCTAGTAGCATGACCCTGTAGAATTTAAACACTTTTGTGCTTCCAACTCCCTTCTATCAAGAGGGATACATACCTCACAGGGCATTGTCAAAATTAATTCACTCCTTAAAAAGCACTCTAAAATCCTTAGAGGGATGATACAAGTAAACATTAATGCTGACACATGATACAGCCAAGCTCTTAATTTTCTATTTGAAACATTTATTAGTCACTATTATTGTATAACTTTTTTTTTAGTGTTTGTTCTTTTTGTGCTTCAACAGATATCAGGTTATCTGCAGTCTGCTTAAATGAAACAATGAAACATGAAAACATTTACGTGTCTTTAGAATACTCCAAGTTCAGATTTGCATATGTTTGCAAACCATTTACTGCAATTACCACTAATAAGAGGGAGAGTTCTTTACAAAATCAATAGCAAGATCCTTTCAAAAGGTAAATGCGCACCCATGTATTGAAATGTAAGGTCAGATCGCATTCAAAAGCAGCAGTACTAATAACTCGACAAATTATTCAAGCTTTTATCAACTCAGAGGCGTGGCTGGGAGTCAGTGCCAGTATTCCTAACAGGGCAAGTGCAGAAGAGTAAGTACAGCCCCACTTGAGCTTACAGTAGTACCCAACTAGCTCCACTAAACAACAAACTTACTTATCATTAGGCAGGTACAATTTCAGTCAACTCTGTTTTCTCAAGCCCAGTGCCACCCACACATTCTCATGGTGCCCATTTCCAGAAAGGACTGGCTGTCACTTCCTGGAGCACTTCCAAGTGGGAAGTGACCAGGCCACCTCTGAAGGACACTTATCTGGCAGTACTTGGCAGCAACTTTCCTTCTCTCACACCCAAGTCTAACACAAAGCTTCAGCCCTCTCACTCATCTTATCCTGGAATGCATATGTATGGAAAACACCGTTAAGATTTGTAACAGTGACAGCAAAAAGATCCAAGACGGTCCCCACAGCAACAACGGTCAGGAAGAGATGAAAAAAAGGCAAAGCCACAACCAAGAGGCTGAGCACTTCCCCTCAGCTGTGTACCCAAATGCAGCAGAAGTACACACATGTGACTGGACAGCAAATCAAACAAGCATGTCTAGGTTTTGATAGCATTAAATACAGAATACATTCTGAAATCTGTTTCTTTGCCTTTTATTTTAGTATCAAACTAAAGTATCTTGGAATTTATTAGACTAGAATATCTTTTGATAATAATGCAGCCTGACTACTTTAAAGAAAATATACACTGGCAGCATTTGGAATACCTGGGTCAAACCCCAACATTTTATCATTATCAGCAGGATTCGAATGAAATTGTTGAGTTGATACTCAACTGGAATTTCCTCTGCTGCAGAGTACAGAGAAACAACAGTGCCTCCCTCATAGCTTTGTATGTGGACCATATTAAAAGAAGTAAAAGACTTTTTTGCCAATATATATATATTGTTTTACCACTAAAACATTTGGTTTTAGAGTGTCACCTGGCAGCCTTTAGAGAGATAACTGTCCCTACACTTCCCCCCAGGAACCCCATGGTTGGGGGAGCACATGCTGTGGACAGTAGGGTCTATCTGGCCCTGAATGGTCCCTGCTCTGTGGAAAGGTTATTTCAGGGCCAAGGCCAAAGAGGCAGAGTAATGAAGCTAATTATTGTAAAATTTAATGCAACTACTTCTCATATTTGACAGGGAGAAGAAAGAAAGGCAAGAAAGAAAGGCAAGAAAGAAAGGCAAGAAAGAAAGGCAAGAAAGAAAGGCAAGAAAGAAAGGCAAGAAAGAAAGGCAAGAAAGAAAGGCAAGAAAGAAAGGCAAGAAAGAAAGGCAAGAAAGAAAGGCAAGAAAGAAAGGCAAGAAAGAAAGGCAAGAAAGAAAGGCAAGAAAGAAAGGCAAGAAAGAAAGGCAAGAAAGAAAGGCAAGAAAGAAAGGCAAGAAAGAAAGGCAAGAAAGAAAGGCAAGAAAGAAAGGCAAGAAAGAAAGGCAAGAAAGAAAAGCAAAAACAAACCTAAGAAAATGATGGAAATGGTTTGACTGAACAGTACAGAAACAGAAATTTTATCTACCCAAAGAGATCAGTGTAGTTCAAGAAGGTGGAAGAAGAAGGCAGGACATCAGCAGTAGCTTGAATGAGTTGGCAGAGTCCCTTTAAACAACTCCTTCAATCTCCTATTTAAAAATAAAATCTCATGTGAGTGTTACCACAGTTCATGTCTTAACTGCTGTTTCCAATAATAAGATGTTACAGCTCTGTAGAAAGCTATTTGCCACAGCACTGTTACTGCAAACAGAATATAAATATACCTAATAAGGTTTAATCTGTGTTGCTGTTCATAACTATTCATCTGAGTTCAGACAGGGAAAAAAATATATATATATTCAAGTTCCTGGTTTCGAGCACTAAATTGAATCAGGTGTCCTCTTCTCTTAAGAAAATTAAGTTGCTTTTGTGCAAGAGTGTTTTAATGAGAACAGAGCCTGCCGACATTGATAAATGGGAATGACACCAGAGAGAGCATGTAAGCAGGACAATATGTGCATGTTACAGTCTTACAGGCTATTTTTCACTGACTATCCTGAATGACTTCGCTGTTTCTTAAGGGGCCTATTAATCTCAAATTTAGTTATTACACAACGTTTATTTGAACATATATTCTGTGGATGATGACAGTTAATAAAGGAAATCTTTTACAAGCTGTATTTTTACATATTGTTCCAACTGCAGCTCCCAGTCATTCCACTGTATTGATGGAATAACCTAGTTATGATGCAGCTTTAAAAAAGGCACATATATTCAGATTCCTTTCTAAGCATATGGGGACTCTTAAATAACTGTTAAAATGCATATAAAAATCCTGCTACAGCATGGCAAAAATGAAAGAGGCAGTGTTAACTGCTCAACAAAATCTCTAGCTGCCCAATTGTCCCCTCAAAGGCAAAGCACATGCCTTTTTAACAATCCAACATCATCTTTGAGAAACAAATAGGGTCTAGTTTTGACTCGTGGAGATGTATATACTCTCCTTATTGAATTCAGCAGAAGTTGAAGTATGCATCTTACACATGAATCTGGACCATGTGTATATGTGATAGGGCACCTCAACAGCGGTATTTCATTTAAAACAAATCAAACCGAACCAAAAAAAGAAAAAAAAAACACAAACCCACCAAAAAAACCCCAAACCAACAACCAATCACACAGATCCCAAACCAAAACCACAAAAAACCAATCCCTCCAAAACCCAACAAAACCAAGAAAAACCCCACAAACCAACCAAAAACTCCCAGATTTTGATAACAACTGAATTTTGACTCCAAATAAATTTTATAAAAAAAAAATGTAAGCTGATGTTCAGAAAGTCTCTTATAAAAATATTGACTTATTTTAGCGACATACAAATGTAAATAACCTTATCCTCTTAAAAAACAAAATCATGACAAAATCCACACCACACACACAAAAAACCTACACCCACCAACCAACGAACTTCCAAAACACCAACAAAAAAAATGACCAAAGCATGGAGGGGATTATGATTTTATCCATTACCATGTCACCCGTGGCCCAACACAATTTGTTGACTGGGAAAAAGATATCACCTAATTCCCAACTCACCTCTAGAGCTGTGCTGACAAAACGAAAACGTTTCTGTATTTCAACCATGTTCAATAACCATCAGTTTTATGGAAATGGCACAGAAAAGGCACCAGAAGATAAAAAACAGAATAACTAATACATTGTTTGCATTTCAGCAGGGGAACATCATCCAGAGAATGATGCCCTCTAAAAAGCTCGTTGAGCCACCCAAAGCTGCGCACGCTACGGATTTGTTCCGGGCTGGCAGATGTTGCCATGGCCTGAGTAGAAGTTCATGCTGCTTCAGCCAGGAACAGAATTCTGACACAAGCAGTGCATGGAAACAAGCTGGGGCCTCCACTGGCAGAGAGTTATTGCCTCCTACACCTTACTAGCCAAGTTCTTTCTGTTGAAAATCAGCCTTTCACTACCCCATTTTTGTAGTTCCTCATACCCGTCACTGCCTGTTGGTAATAATATTCATAAATACAAAAACATCTATCAAGGGGATGTCAAAAGGAAAGCTTTTTGAACACACTTATTTAGTTTATTTAGTGGTGCTTTCCACTGAAGGATTTCTCTGTTTCAGCGACAGTGTCAGCAGTATTGAGACAGAGAAAGAAAACTACCCTGGCTTGCCTTCCTTTGGTCAGAAATGGTACCTTCTCTCTACTGAGAGCAACTGGAATAACTCCAGGGAATTCTGGAGTGTCAGCATGATATTTCTCACTCAGAGGCAGTAGGAGATGAAGACTAAGAACTAGGAAAGTATACACATTAATTTTTTTTTTCCAGAGAGTAAAACTAGAATGCAAACATTTGCTAACAATTCAAATGGAAAAGATGAGTCATTCAGATCTCAGGAACATTTATGTGTCGCTACAAATTTCCACCAAGACTAATATAGAGATTAGTAACAGAAAATGCATGTTGAACAAAGGCTGGAAAGCAACACTTTGTTGCTTTGTATGGCTGGATCATTTTACTTGAAATTACTTATATAACTGAGCTGAATGAAAACAAAAGTCTTTGTTATCGGTATCAGAAAGATCACAAGAACAAAGCCAAGAAGAAAGAACCTCTTTCAAGTGTTGGAATGTCCATTTTCACATTGAAAGAGCCGAGATTTGGTCTCAGGTACAGAAGAGACGAGGTGATTCATGGGACATAATGCACTGTGCCTGACTAGCCCAGATCACCAGCTGTTCAGTGCTGTTGCTTTTGTTCATAGTTTCTTTGCTTTATCCTAAATGGCACAGATCTACCCATACCAGACGCTTATGTGGCTGTGTAGCATACAAAACTTGTGCAATGCTCAAAAGACTTAGCAGGGGTAAAGGCCTATGTAGGCTGTATTTGGAAACACAAACGTAGGCAACACACGTTTTGCAAACTCTCATTTATTCCTTCAGGATGCCAAGGGGAAAAGAGATTACTTTTTTCAATCAACCACGGTCCATTTCCTTTTGATGATGAGAAGGGCTGTAAGCAGAGACAGCCACCAATACTCTCACCTTGTCCTTGTGTGACAGTCCTTCACCAGCCATACCCCAAGCCCAGCAGTACCCTGAAGCTGATGTTCCTGTCCCCCCCATCAGCTGCAGTACAAACACACAAAATCACACTCACAAGACACAGTGCCTTCCACTGTTGGTTCCAACATCACACACCCCAATAGGCCAGCAACCTGAGCATCTACAGTGCACTTTTGAATACCAGCATGAATAAACAGAGTCAGTTCCTCTTTTTTCTCCTCTACTTAAAAATTATAAATGCAAACATTAAGATTAGTGCCCAGTGCCAGCGTAAACATTCTCACAAGCAGCAATTTAAAGCTGGCAGACTTGATACAACACATGCTTTCTCATACCAGTCCATATGCACATAAAAACCATGCTCCAGCATCTGACCTACTCCTCCACGGAATTCATATGGTTCTGACATGCCAGAAATCTCTGAGCTCCTGGGAAGGCATACAGCCAAAATTTTTGTATTTTTCCCCAAATGTGAAGTCCATTTCCACCATTTTCCTAAACAGGGGAAAACAAGGTAAATTCCCCCTTCTACCTACATATTCTAAAGTACAAGCCTCAGCAAGCCATACATTTGGGTTGTGGAACGTGATTAGAGGACAAAAAGGAAAGAATCTAACCAGACACTGACACTTTGGTAGGAAAACTACCCACAAACCTCACGGACATCATGCGTTTCTTAGAGACTCCAGGTTTATTACCTCAGCAGTGAAGACACTGGCTCTTGCACCAGAACAAATGGACTGCTGAACAATGATTTAATAAAGGAGGCTCAGCTGAAAGGTGCTATACAAGTACTGCCAACTTGTTCCTCTCTTATGGTCAAACACTTCATAACTGTAAGTGACTTTCTCTCTAAAAAAAAAAAAAAAAATAAAAAAATTACTGTGGAAGGTATCCTCAAAAGGATACAGAGCAATAACAACCTCCCAAACATACTTTTATTTAAGTTCACATTTTCTGAGATCTTAAGCTGTGATAAAAACACTTAAAGGTCTTGTCCCCTGATTCTCCTGGAGACACATCATCCATAACATGATTAGAGGTCTAGTTAAACAATGCATCCCACAACTCCAAAGAGTATTACTTCCCTGTTGAAGTGAAATGAAAGCACAAGGCCACTTTTTAAAAGGTGCCCTTTGCATTAACTGTAAGGCTGTGCCTGCACCAGTATTTTTCTATAAATATCCCACTGTCATATTGCTTTCTGGGCAGTTAGTAGCAGAACCAGACATTTTAACTGCTCTGCCATCAAAACCAGCTCAGAGTAGCATTGTTATGAAAGTCACTGTCACAACTGCCACTGGTAACATCTTCACCATTTGTTGTGCAATGCCAGGAGATGGGAAGTATAACAGTAGTGCAAGCCAGGTGTGTGGGAAGCCTAGCTCAAGCATTTGTAAAATAAAAATTAGCTCTGGAGCTCATGTCAGAATCACAGGTCACAGTGAAAAGATAAGGAGATTTTATCTCATCAACACATCTCTGTCCATATCTCAAAGAAGAACAATTTCTTTTTTCCTTTTTTTTTAATCTTTTTTTTTTTTTTAACCTAGCCCAAAGATCAGGCTTTACATTAAGCCAGTATTATATGGTACTGGAAATTCCCTTTTTATGAGCCCAGGCAAATCTCTGCACGCTGCAATATTGTGGCAGAGGTAGAAAGAGGAGTGAAAGAAAAGTTATACACTATATGAAAGAGACCAGCATAACAGCCACTGCCTGAAGGTGAAAAAGGAACAATTTTGATGCATGCAACTGCATTCTTTTAAATGCTGCTCACTTACTTTCATCCTCTATATTAGCAATTCATATAACCGGAACTTACACATACACAGAGTGAGAAAGTGCCTAAATGTGCATCTTTATATATTACATATCCCTAAAATATGCCTAAGGAATTCAGCAGTGGATGAGTAACAACTGAAGGTCCAAGCTTTCTTCCTCTGAAAACAAATTAATTACAATGTCAGTATTTACCACCACCCTTCTTTTGAAACATGCCCCAAACATCTCTAAATTCTAATCAGTTAGTTGTCCCCATTTTCCAAGTGGATCCCCAAAGGGGGTAGGATGGAGGAGGCTAGTCCTCTATACAGTGCAAAGATTAATGCCAATCAAGTCTAGGGACTTGGTTTCACAGCTATTTGGCCATCTCAGGAGTACATCATGAACTACAGAAATGCTGAAACTGTTCTTTGGAATTTTCATTCATATATGTATATATTTGTTATGTAAACAAATATATAAAATATATAGCAACTCAAGCTACTTTTATTACTTCCTTGAAGTAATTTACTTTATTCTAATGGGGCAGAATGCCATATAGCCATTACTTTTCTAAAGAAAAGGTGGAGAGAAAACATTAAAACCTATAGGTTTCACGTGCAGAATTCTATTCACGCTCACCAAAAGCTGTGCTGGCTGTTAGACCACAAAATGCACAAGCTTATTAGCTTATTTTACCACCAAAAGTCACAAACGTGCTGTTCACGTCAACCGTGTACTTTGTGGCACTGTACACTGACCTTTTCATTGGCATCCATAGCTGGCTGGAAATTGGAATACCCAGCATAAGGGATATTCCAGTATTGAAACATCTGCTTTAAACCTAAGTTGTCCCTGCCTCTAGAATCACCACTTTTCACCTCATGTTTGAAATTTTCTTTTTTAACCATTTCATCTTGGTATTTTGCTGCTTTCAGCTGAATTTCTCCCATGCCTTGCAGAAGATGTGATTGTTGCCACACAAAGCTTTTCAGCTGGTCCACAACGCAGCACTGTTATTAAACTCTTACAATGCATTGAGAAGATACAGCCAGGGAGCACCTAAGTTACACTGGAAACTGTGGACTGAGTGAAAATGATTTGTTTGCAAAACTGACCCAGGTTAACCTGACCTGAAACAAAATGTTTACATATAGATTTTCCTGAGAGAAAGTGGAAACACTTCCACAAATTGCATATTCAGGGGGAATAAAAAAAAGAAAATGGAAGCTTTCCCAATCTGAAATAGTTTGTAGCCCAAGTTTCCCACTCCTAGAGCAGTTACTAAAGAATATGTGCAGATATACTAAGTGAAAGAAAAATAAAAATGAAATTTTTGAAAAAGCACTCCTTCAACAAGAAAGCACTTACTTTATAACAATGCACCTGTTTTCCAGCATTTTGTGGTTCAAACTATCTTCTCACCTTACTGATAAACTGTCAAGATAAGGACAACATGTTCAGATTTGCCCACAAAGAACTTCAAGGAGAACTTGACAAAGAAATCAATAATTTTGTTTGAGGTACAAAGGCTCCAGCAGAATGCAGACACTGCTGCTACCCGTGCTGTGATGGTTATTCACCATGGGCACCCAACAAGGCAAGGGTTATAGAAGCAAAGTTGTCTCTGCCATGCCCAGAACATCTTGTATCTGCACAGTCAGACCAAATTAAGTGTGCAGAAGCGATCAAGACCCAGAGTTGTTTTCACCACATAGTACTTCAGTAACATAAGATGCCCTATGATACAGAAGTGGACAATACTGTGTAAGAAGTGCATTCACGACTGCCAGGTCAAAAGTGTGAGAGATGCCAAATTTGCTGCACAGCAGGAGGTACTGATGCCAAGAGAGACATACCTTCTTAATAGCAACACAGAGTAGCAATAATGTGAACACGAGGGTAAGGAGCAGAACTGGGATATGCAAACATGGGAAGAGCAGAAAAAAATCACCTCAAACACTAGAAGCAATCAGAAATCACATCTCCAACAAAAAGCAAGTACCAGCTAATGCACAAGCACATCACCTATCAAACAATTTTATATCTGACACATTAGCTGCATTTTGTAAAAACAGGTCTCACTTTAAAAAGTTTAATTTAGGTTAACAGCAATTTCTTTGACTAGTCTGTGATCAGTACTTTGGGGAGTAAAATAGACAAATAAGCATGTTACAAATCACGTCTGGCTGGTATTTCGAGTCAAGTTTTGCCACTAATAGAAGCTTGATAAAAGGCAGAGAAAGACTCAGTATATCAGGTCATATCATCATCAAAAAGAAAAAAAACAACCCAGCAAACATCAAAAACCCCCATACCTGTTTATGGAACAGATTTTCATCTCTCACATACATTCATTCTAAAACCCAGTCTCTGTTTAGCCAATTCTACTGCAGGAAAGACCTCAGAAAAATATCACAACGTCACCATCATCTCGTTGAATCAAAGTTCAATTTGCTCTAACACCATAACAAATATATTCTTGTAATCTGTATCTCTCTTGTAGAAGTATCAACAAAATTCAGAGTGATATACTTATCTACAATATATAAAAGAATCATATCACCGCTATAAGCTGTAGTGTAGCAATATAGTGGCAGAGCATGAAACAGTAATCAAAGTGCTGAAAAATACACCATTGTCAGCATTGTACACTGGTACCAGTGTATTATAGCACCTCTGTTTGAAATAAATCAACCTAAGTGCCTGCTTTGGTAAGCACTTCGAATTCACTGTACATCAGCATTAGAGGGGGGTAATGCACAAAGAAACAAATCAGGAAATGGGACTTGTAAATAACAATTCAATTAGCAGATTTATATTACTCATTTCCTAATAAACTTTCTACCCACACCTACACACAAACCCTCCTACAGCCTTCCCCCCTTCATTTACATATCTGTGCAGGCCTGCTCTTTTTTCTTGCGAGCCCCTTTGGCCTTTCAATCATGAAGTATATTACTCCACTGTCAGAGCAAAGCAGTTCCTAACAACAGGGAGCCCAGCTGGGATAGGAAGAGGGCAGCAGGCTCAGGCATTAACATAATAATCCAACTGTGTTCCCCCAGGCCCTTAGGGCACACAGCATATTAGGCAGCCCTCCTGTGCCGCCGGGGCGGAGGCTGCCGGATCACCTGCCCATCAACCTGTGGCAGTCGCTCCACCTCAGCAGATCCAGCTCCTGCCAAGCCCCCATGCCCAATTACCTTCCCACAAAGGACACACATTCGTTTTCTGTGTCTGCTTAACGCACCTGCTGCACATCCTTATTTACTACTGGAACTTGCCTTGCCATGTCGTTTCCAGCAGACTTGCTCCCTGCCTTTTAACTTCTGGAAAGTCTAGGGTTTGTAACAGGACCTACTGCTGCTTCCAGCAGGATCCAGGCCTTGAAACAAGATTTCAAATACAAAGTACTACTCTCCAGGTGCAACTTTCAGTCCTACCTATCCTCTGGATTCTTCCCTGAAAGGAGCAGGAAAAAACAAAAAGGTAGACACACGCCTTTGCTATCTCTGTGCCATGCCATCCAAGGAAACCAGTTTAGGGTGGGCTTGCTTATTCTTGCTGCAGTTTGTAATGCTGGAGGATTTTCAGCAGCAAAACTATTTCACAGTCTTTGATACAAGGCCTGCCACCACACAGGACATGGCTACTGATTAAGGAACAGAGCTCGTGACAAGGTTTCAGCTGTACAAATACACACGTTATATATTTCTAAAGAAACACTATAATGATGATTTCAGATGCAAGACCTATGAAACTGTCCAATTTAAAGAAGGCTTAGAATTGTACTACTCTTCCCAACAAACATTTCTTAATACCTGAAAAATATTCCCACATTTCAAATGCTTTCGGTAGCAAACTACAACTCAGAACACTAACTTGTATGTTCTCTCTATTAAGTCCTTAAAAAAAAAAGCTTACATTTATTACACAGTGTATTTCAATGCAGTTCTCTTACAAGCCCTTTTATTTACAGTATAGATGCTGCTTGAACCAGGTACTTAACAAGAAGAATAATAAACACACTTGCCAGTAAAAGACAGTATTTTCTTCATATTATACATGACAATCTCAAAGACTACTAGAAGAAGAGCTTTTGGTTCTAATATAAATTTTATCCTCATTAAAACATACATATTCTCTAATTACCATTAACAATGGAAGGCACAACAGAAATGTAATACAGTCTTGTTAAAATAATGCTTTACAGACTGTACAAAGCCTGATTTACTTGATCACTTGTGGTCACTTTGTGAAGCAAAATTTCCCTAACCTCATTAATTTTCATTTATCCAGCCCCCTCAAAGAAGGAAACATTCAGAAGCAATTCTGTATTTCATTTTAAATGCTTGGTTTTCACATTATCAGTACAAAGAAGAGTAATCCATGTCACAATGGCCTGTCAGAGAAAGACCACGTAAAGTAACATTAGCTACAGAATTTAAATATTTTAGAAAGCAATCGTTACACAAGCTCTGCCTATTACCATTCCTCGAATCCATAATGGTAACAAAAAGTATACATTGTGAAAATTGTGTCACATTTTGAAAACATTTGCTTACAAGCAATTAATTTTCACAACATAGACATTCTTGTCTGCCACTAAGGTGATAACTTAATAGAAGCACATCCCTCTGAACTGGGAAGGGGATGCAGTTAAAAGCCCCTTGCATTGAATTTATTCTGGGTCACGAGGTCACCAATAAAACACTAGAATAACCTGGGGAGTTTACAAAATATTTCAGTATAGTCAAGAGTCTACTTACAAAACCACAAGCTCGTATATTACTATGAGTTGATTTAGATTTTTAGGATCTGCAATTTAGAGAGGAAGAGCTTTGTCAACTGTCTCCTGATCGTTCCACCATCATTGTTGGCATAAAATTGAACAGCACTTTGAACATTAACTACAGCTTTTGTCCTTCAACACCTCTAAATATAAATGACTTTGGTTATCAAAAAAAAAGGAAAACGAGCTGATATTTTTAATTACAAGCGATCATAAAAAAAATCCCTTCAACACTTGTAACTTTCTAGAGTTTGTTCTAATTAAATTCCTTTCTTCTCCAAATTATAGGTCAAAAACTCCACAAACTGAAGTAACAGAAGTTGTACCTAGCATGCTGGAAAAAAACAGATATTCAACAGCAAGAATTCTCTACCGAGAACTTGAGTATAATCAAGTCATCAAGCAGCTTTTGCTGTTGGTGGTGAATGATTTGTGCATACAGACATGTTGCCATATGCTGCCATGTAGAAAGCTACAGTGTTAAATTCTTCCTCCGATGAATTCCAATGTTGTGAATGGAACATGTGACCGGAAATAAACTCATGAATGGAAATGCAGATTTTTCTATTTATTTCATTACACGATCAGACCTACGACTCAATTAAGTCAAATTTTTTTTTATTTCACACAGCCCAAGGTCAGAACATTGTAATGGCTCAGGTAAGTAAAAGGAAGCTGTGGCTTAAGCTTCTGATACAGTTTGGGTTGTGATGGGCTGTTTAAAACAGTGAGCACTTATGAAAGTACTAAATATAAAAGTCGCAGTATGGAGAAAAATATATACAGATTGTTCAAATTATATTTCATATGGCAGCACCCACTATAAAACCCCCACATATTTCCTTGAAGCAACAAACTATCCATGTGGATGATGTATTTTAATTTCCTTCATAATTTATCCTTCAATTCAATCACAATTTTCTTTTCTTTTACAACATTCACCCTTCCTGACTGCTTGTGGAGCCCTTGCTCTTTCATAGCACAGTTCCTACAGCTTTATTCTTAAATACCAGAAAGGAGAACATTAGTACTATTTTCTTCCATACATAGCTGTGCCAGCAGAACATCCCTGTCATCCCTAGATGCCCATTAGCCCTAACTAAAGAACACTGTTCCCATAGATTTCTAGGGGGTAGTCTCTTTACTTCCTATGGTTTTTTCCTTCACAAAAGTTATTTCAAATTCATAAAGACCCTCTTGTAATAAAGTACCCAGAATGAAGCATTATTCATTAATATGCAATATAACGCCTTAATGTACTCAAATTTATTCAGCTTGTTGTGGTGAGTTGACCTTGGCTGGATGCCAGGGTCCCACCAAAGCTGCTCTATCACTGCCCTCCTCAGCAGGACAGGGGAGAGAAAATATCTCAACACTGATGGGTTGAGATCAGGACAGGGAGAGATCACTCATCCATTACTGCTATGGGCAAAACAGACCTGACTTGGGGAAAAAAGATAATTTATTACCAATCAAATCGGAGTAGGATAACAAGAAATAAAAATAAATCTTAAAAACATCTTCCCCTCACCCCTCCTTTCTTTCTAGGCTTAACTATACTCCCAAATTCTCTACCTCCTCCCCACCAGAGGCACAGGGGGATGAGGAATAGGGCTTGGGCAGCCAGTTCATCACATGTTGCCTCTGCTTCCTCATACTCTTTTCCTCCTCCAGTGCAGGGTTCCTCCTACAGCAGACAGTCTTCCATGAACTTATCCAACATGAGTCCTTCTCACAGGTTGTAGTTCTTCACAAACGGCTCCAGCATGGGTCCCTTTCCATGGGGTACAATACTTCAGGAACAGGCTGCTCCAGTGTTGGTCCCCCACAGGGTCACAAGTCCTGCTATCAAAACTCCTTCAGTGTGGGCTCCTCTCTCCACAAGTCCACAGGTCCTGCCAGGAGCCTGCTCCAGTGCAGACTTCCCACAGGGTCACAGCCTCCTTTGGGCATCCACTTGCTCTGATGTGGGGTCCTACACAGGCAGATCTCTGCTCCACCATGGACCTTCACTGGTGAGGGGCACAGCTGCTTCACTGTGGTCTTCATGGGCTGCAGAGGAATCTCTGCTCCGGCACCTGAAGTATCTCCTCCCTCTCCTTCTTCCCTGGCCTGGATGTCTGTAGAGCTCTTTCTCTCACATATTCTCACTCCTCTCTCCTGGCTCCCGTTGTGCAGCAACTTTTCCCAAGCTGGTCCGTCTTGGAGACAGCTGGCATTGCCTCCGTCAGACAGAGGGAAAACTTCTAGCAGCTTCTCACAGAATCCACCTTTGTCAAGGTGGATTCTCACAGAATCCACCTTTGTCAAGGTGGATTCTCACAGAATCCACTCCAGCTTTGTCAAGCAAGCCCAATATACTTGTATAAGGTGTTTACACCTATTTCTGAGTCTACTCAAGCACCCACATTGCTTTAAAGCATGTTTTTCTGTAAATCAAAATAAAGAACTGTTTTTTGGGTCCTTATAACTTTTCATGGTTCAGAAATGTGCTACATGAACAAGAAAGTGGGGGACAACCTAATTGCAGAAGATATCAGTAATTTCACCTGTTCCAAGCTCCAGTTACTGGTTTAATAACAACTAGTGTCTCATAACTTCATCTTTCAACATAAAAAGTAGCTGACACCTGTCAGGGAGAAGTAGTTCTGCAGTGCTTTTCTCTGCTCCTGCACTGCATTTGAATCTGCTGCATCACCTCTGACCCAGTCACTTTTTACGTAAACTAGAGAGGTGGTATTAGTGATCAAAAAAAAAAAATATATATATATATGAGTTTTACCATCCTGAAAACACAGGAAGATGTCAGTGTTTCTACTTTTATACACCCATCTAGTATTTGCTGACTATGTCACATTCTTGTTTGTCAGCAGTAGCTGTGGAGTGGCTTCCAAGAGCTCTAGGCAGAAAACAAAAGAGAATGAAGGGAAAGGCATTTCTATTTCAGATATGCTGCAAATCCATCTGGTAGGGCTCTCCCAAAGCCTCAGCTAGGGATTCCACACCTTCCTGGGAAGCACTCTGCTGCCTGTGAGAGGTAACTCCAAGGAAGGTCATATGGGCCTCTGCAGACACAATTTCATGTGCACTCAGTTCTCACCATGACCTTCAAGAAAGCAGTGCAGACAACCAAAACTGCTGCAATGCCTCCCAAGGGAACAAATGAGAAGGAAAAAACCCAATCCACAAGGGTTGTGCAAACCAGAATTAAAACATTACAAAGACCTTCTTTCTTCACGTTAGGATAGCCAGGCAGAAGCTTTGAGCAACATGCGGCTCCCAAGCAGTCACAGTGAGGTCCTTGTGCCTGGATTATGGCACATGAATGGCAATAAATGATGCAAAGTCCAGGATGCCAACACCCATATGGAAACAGCTACCACCTGGGAACCAATCCTATGCAGCTCTCCCTCCCCTTGCACCTCTGAGAAGCACAGTACCTGTCTCTATCCTACTACTATTATGACTCTCATTAAAATTTTCATAAGATCATCAGCTATACCTGCTGACAGCCATAGGTTAAATAACCCTGCTTCACCAGAAACTTTGCCCTCGCATTTCTTTAGATGCTGATTTGTTTTAAACACAGCTTTGGGTGTAGAGCAAGACTGATGAGGTGTGCAGCTGAAAAGGAATGAGGACAATAGAGCAGCAGTCATGGTTGTGCTGGAAGATGCAAACAGCAGGCACACCTGTGACAAAACTGGAAGTGTAAAAAACACAAAAGACTTTCAGGCAGGTCAGCTTTGGGGGCTTTTTGCTCCACGAAAATGTTCTGAAGTGAGATTGTCAAGACTGGAACAGATAAATCAATTCAATCCTTTAAATCACTCCAGGGATCTTTTCTTCACTCACTACTCACTGAAAAATGCCACTAGAATTGTTAAACACTTATAATATAGACAATAAACTGCAAATAAATTTAGTGTGACCAGAAATTCACCCTGCCACTCAAACATGTACATGCAGTATTTACCACACATAATATTATATCACCTTAAAGAAAGTGAAATTGCAGTGATCATAACAAACCACAGGTATCTCCAATATGATTCAAAACTTAGGGAAAATTGTTCAGCCTTCAATACTACAGCAGCACAGAATGTTATTATTTAGTAAAACAGATATTCCACTCACCCTTGCTATTTTCATCTGAGGATAAAAAAAAAAAAAAAGAAAAAGCACAGAAGGCTGAAATCAGGTTTTTCTCTCTCTCTCCAGGAGCCACTCATTCCTAAAGCACTTTACAAATTCGGAGTCAGCACTTCCAATCTTAGTTTGTTATTTCAGAGTGTATAATAGAAAAAAAAGCATCGATCACTAAAAATATTAATTAGCATTTAATTAGAAACAGCAATATGAGGAAAAGCAGTGATAGGCAGATATCCCCTCTCTGGAATTAGATACTACTTCTTTTTAGATTAGGAAGCAAGGAACTAAAACCACTACCCTGCTAAGTTAACTATTCTTATTGACACAGTTCTGGATAGGAATGACACCAGCCCAAGGGATGGCACAGTAAACAAAAAGAAATCATGCTAAATTCTGACATTTACAAATGACCATGACAAAAAGGATCTGAAGGAGCTACGTAACTTTGCTACTATGAGAATATTGCACCTTTTTTTGTGTTTTTTTTTTTTAAACTAATGTGTACTTATGTAACAGTATCAAAAAGAACAAATAGTTACTACAGACAGGACTGTACTGGCAAAAAAATTTAACCAACAAAAGGGTTAATTAGGGATACAAATTTTCTCAGACTGTTAATAATGGGAATGACACACAGTATGTGCCCATAAGTAATTCTCAGGTATCTTTGATCTTCAGCCCCCAGTGATTACTGTTGCCTACTATACCCTGGCCTCTGGGACTCTCTCAGAACCAGACATCTGGCTACTTTGTTGTTTTAGACTAATCTCATCCCAGGAGAGCTCAAGAAATGACACCAGGCAAGGAGGGTCCTGGCAAGGGAAAAAACATTAGAGTATCAGCAGATTTTTGAGTGGACTAGAGTATCAAAATTGTCTTCAAATTTCTATAGGGATCCCACAGCTTCTCTGCTCTCGAGCACCACTTTCACACAGAACATCAGAATGCACATGATCCCCTTTTAAGGAACTGTTAATCTCTTTGAAGAAGCTAATGAATGATAATCCAAGAAAGAGCATGTGACAAAGGCAAACGGAAGTAAAAAAGAAATTGTAATGAATGGGTGGATTTAATGAAGATTTTATTGAAAGGTCAACACACAGCATGATCAAGCAATGCTTTTAAAAGACTACAAAAATTACTCCAACCCCTCAAACACTATTTTCTACTAATCCATAGGGTTTAGCTGCCAGCAGTGTTATCCCTGAAGCAGGACCCTCTGACAAATGCAACAGATTCAGTGGGGTGCCTGACTGGCTGCTCCAGGCTCAGACACTGGGCACGATGCTCTGAGCCCAGAGGGGTCAAATGGGCTGCAAACACGGAGAAAGGAAGGTTTTTAACTCTAAGGCCAGGCCTTTTCACCATCAGTGGCTACCTGGGTTTTGCCACAACCTCTAGTCCACCGGACTCCCATCCAATAGGTTACATCAGATGCACCATTGGCAGCTGGACAAGAACTGCTGCAGGCAGCCACACAGAAGGCTCTTGTCCTATACTGATGCTCCTACATCCTTCCTACAGCAGAGTTCCTACATGCCAGGTGTTCCCTGAGCCACTTACTGCCTGCACTTGGCAATAGAAGGAACCAGAGCAGTCAGACCTGGAAGGAATAAAAATCTCACATGTATTTTTCTGAGGGAAGTAAGCATGCCCATACTACTAACATTATCTGAGACTCATACCTCCAAGCAGCTTAATTTTTAAAATCCAGGGGTGGCACATAGCAATAAGGAAGAAATCACTTTTGTGTGGGTATCTTTCTTGTTTCAAATCAGCCACCATGCCTTCTCTTCCCTTCCACTGGCAAGAGTAAGCTAAAAAGAACGGACACTAAATAAAGTCAGATTCTAATGCTTTTCTAAGGGCAGGCCCATATGATTTCACTTTGCCTCATTTCAGGATATTTTCAAAATGTTCAGAACAAAGCTATGGAGAAAGCTCTAAATAATCTGTCATATCACACCAGCTCCCAAAGAAAACCTTTAGCAAGTGCTACAGACAGAAGCAGTTTGAAAATCATGTGCTAAACTTCATATTTCTCACACCACATCTATCCTGCTTTCTTCCAGCCAGAACATTCCCCTCTCAGTGGGAGAAACAATACTAAAAAGTTACCCCAAAGTATTTTAGCAGTTTCCTAATGCACTGTAACAGCTGAACCAGTAAGAAAAGAACCCGTGCAACACTGGCTTTAGTTGCATCATATCAACAGTAAAAAATTCAGCATTCCTGAGAGGTATTCAGAAAGACATGATGCAATTTCTTTCCAACTATGAATCAAGCAAATTTTCCTTTGCTTTCTCACCAATTAGGTCTGTTGTTAGAGTGAGTGTGGATTAGTCCAAATAATTAAATTTTAAAATACTGGCAGCACCAGGACAACAAACTTTTGTGTGCTCTCTATATACAACATGTGCTCAAAAAATGTTTGTCTTAAAAGCTTTGCTATGATATCAGCCTCTTGGAGTTTAATTGATTACTTCTGTGACTGCTATAGTAGCTATGACACTGTACACAATAGAAACAAGAATAAGTCACAAAGTATTCCATACCATCACAGTAAAAACTTATATTGTACTTATTAATACATTGTCTACTGCAGAACAATCCAGACTGCAGTGTAATAAGAAAAGCATTGTAAGATAGAACAGGTCAAACTAATGTGTTTAAAAAGTAGCATGTGATTGTATCAGTGGAGATGGCATTAATACAAGTAACAAAAAAATGAAGACTAAGTAGAATTTTAATTTCAGTATTTCATGTACTGTAAATGCCTAATACCCTCTGTCTTCACCTGCCATAGAACTTGAATGGTGCATCCCACACACTTACCTCTCCCCCTCCTCCTTTTAAATCAGCAACAAACAATGCTCCACAAAAGAACACATAGGACCTACTTCACAAAAATACACAGAAAATAGGCAGTCAAAAAAGCAAAAAAAATCTCATATTAATTCTACATATTAAAGATAGAAAAATAAAAATTATATAGATACACATTCTAACAGACATTTGCCACTATGTCTAAAAGCATATTTTTGTAGGACCATCTTAATATCACAGTTACATCCTGGACACAGGTTTATTCTCAAAGCCATACACCATCACCAGGACTCCAACAGCAAATAAGCAAATGCTTCAGAACGTAAATACTCCTCTGTTTACTCAAAGTATTGATTTATGTTCTATGGGTATCCAAACATTGGTAGCTAATGCTGCCTTGCACTATCTATTACGAAATTACAGCCATCCAGTGAGGTTTTCTAATAGTAAATAAAACTCCCCACAGCCGCTCTCCAAAAGCTCAACAGCTGGGAGCAGAAAGCACTGTAGCATGACAGGAATGCCAAGATATCCATACAAAGGCAAATCAAATAGGAAAACAAACTCCAGAGAAAAAAGGTCTTCAAACAAAATCCACGTTAACACTTCTCCTAATTTGGAAATAAAATAGAGTGGCTCCCATTCATCTGTCATTACAGTGGAACAGAGAGAGGAAAAGACATTTTGGACATTAGCAATGCTACCATGAACAGTATCTGTAATTCTTACAGTCAGTCTATACCAAAAAAGGTTAATGAATAGTGTTTTTAATGGCATATAGTTCAAGCATTGATCTCACAGCAGATCCACTAATTCTGCCCAAGTACTAAATTCTAACTAGAATTCCTGATTTCAAAATACATTTACGAAAGGCTGTATATACAACTGCTACGTTTTCTTTCCTATTTCCTAATCTGTCACTTAACAGTACAGCTCTATAGTTTACTGCTGACTGTATGTATAATATGCAGTTCTTCATGATTTAGGTATTTTATTTCTGTATTTTATTTCTGTCTGTATGAACAAACTTAGGAGAAAACATCCACAAACCACTTTGATTAAATTCTCCTGGGTTTTGGAGGCTGCCTTTGCCTGCAATGAAAGCTGGAGGAAATAGGCTTCTGAATGTAGACAGAAGAACTACGTTTCCTCCTCTGAGCAAAGCTCTGTTTCTTATCTTGTAATCAAGCAATTTGACAGCTAATAAAATTACTTTATACTCCTCTAATACCTGCATAAGGAGATAGTAGAGGGAAAGCTTAGTGATGTTTCCTGACAAACACACTTCCTAGAGATAAGTATGACTACTCTAACTTCAAGATAATGACACAAATAAAGCTTCATCTTTAGAAGTATTTACAGCACAAACAATACCAATACCTACTTTTAATTCTCTATTTTAAATTTACAGGCAGTTTCATTTATTTGAAACAAAGACCATATTTTCAAAGAGACAGTAATTACCATCAGAATTCAGTGGACAAAAATGCAGTACTCTCCTTTTATGTATCTACTTAGTACTTATGTCAACTGCACACCTTTGCATAAGGACACCACTAAAGACCAGTTACCACCTCTGGAATCCACCTACTACAAATCACATAGACCTAGTTTTCCTTTGTAACTCTTGCCTACACTGACCCTGTCCACAGCTTTGATTTCAACAGAAGAATATTTGATTTATGCCAGGATAAAGAAGAAGAATCAGGCCCAAGTTTCCATGTACCCTCACTAGAAGCACAGGTGTTCTTTTGCTGGTAGCAGCTGGCACGTACTAATTAGAAGGAAAACTGAATTCAACTATTTCTAGTTTTGTAAAAACATCTGAGAAATGAGATGGCTAAGAGTAAAGTCTCAGCATATTACAATATGCTCTACAGGAGGAAATAACCTGACAAAATGAAATTTTCCATTGCCTTATATCACACAATTTAGAAGGAACTTGAAGCCTGAAAGACAGGAAATCTCTTTAAAATTTGCTTGTATGGCAGATTTGCATTAGGGTTGCAAAAAAATTATTAGAGTATGAAAAGACATTCTTGCCTCCCACAGCTCACAAACTAAAGGAAAAAAACCCAAAAGTTGATAAAGAAATCATTAATGTAACCTGCTGGAAGTGTTGCTAAATGAGCCATCTACCTCACAAGATAGTCTGTGATAAGTTAGTATGACAAGTGATTTGTCTGTGTAAAAAAAGCTCTTGCAAGTTGGGAGCACTGACTGCTATTAAGACCAGGGAGGCAGGGAAACAAAATACTCCTACAGATTTGCACTGTGGTTTTATACTAGAAAGGAAGATGCCAAAGAACACACCACAACTGGCTAATGATTTGAAAGACAAGGGAAATTAAAGTCAGTGTGATTACTTAGAGATATGACAGAATTCTTACAATGGGCAAAATGATTTACATTATGCAAAAATACCAAGGGGGCAAAGAACTGGGAGGGTGGTAAGCATAACTATAATGCTAAGACAAGGAAGAAAATTTTACATGTTCTAAAGACAAACACATACATCTGAATCCTGATCATAGCTCAGAGAACACAGTTGTCAGACTCACAAAGTACTTGATTTAAGAAGTAACTAGGATTTCATATGTAAAACAGAACTAGTGCAGAGACTACTGTTCCGAATTTGTATACATGTAAAAGAGAGAAACTGCTGCCTATAAAACTGAACTAATTTCAACACAATACTCTAAATTTCAAGAAAATTGAAAAAGAATATGTTAAGGAGTCAACTAAAACAAAGAAATCAAGCTTACAAGGCAGGTATTTTGTTGTTATTTGCAGAAGGTGAGATAAAAGTCTGAGTTTTATCTGCCAGGAGTTTCAGGCAGGTTCAAAAAACCAAATGTAGCAACAGATGCATTTGTTACTCAAGGGGTCATGACAGCAGACCCCTTATGAAGCAGAGATGCCTCGGAGTGACTCATTTTCAGAAGGGATTTGAGGACAGCACTTTACAATGCTGTGTATTTTTCTGTGTATTTTCTACTTACAAACAACATCTATTGTTCTGAGTGTCTCAGATCACACGCTGCAGAGAACCAAGCCATGCAGAAGTCATTGACATGGGTGGTACGAACAGCAGAAACGTCCCAGCATCAATAGGTCACAGACATTTGTGACTACGCCCAGAAATAGAAATCCCTCACAACTGCACAAAAGAGGTTGCACTGCTGGTTGAAAAGGTATGAGAGAGGACATTGACTACAGTATTACACACCTTAGAGAACATAACCTATATAGAAAGTCTCACTCAATACTGACATTCTAGGCCATTTGGATAATCGAAGTACAGCAAGTATTTTTGAGATAACATATACGACATTAATATCACAGAAAAAAAACGTAAGTGGATATATTTTCTAAAATGGCATGATCATGTTGTTTTAAAATGGAAGCATAAAACAAATGCGTAGATCAGAACTGAAATTTTACCTCCAATTTTAATGTTGTCTTTTCTCTAATTACAGGTAAGTTATCAACCCAGCTTAGGCTTCCTCATCTTAAAAGACTTCAAGGAAACCTTTCCTATATTCAATATATATAAGATTTCTCAAAAACACATTCATTTTGAAACAAAGTACTTTACTTAAGTAGAACACAACCTGAGAGCCACTCTTAGGACTGACTTCCTGTAGTTCCAGTTATAAAATCTTCTTACTGTAGAATTACTTTATATTTTTTATATTTTCAAAGAAATTAAAATATCACTTGCCAAAAACATATACGTACCTTTTATCTGTAGTTGTAATTTGGGGAACAAATGCACCTTTTAACAAATACCTCTTCTTAAAGCAGATGGAAGGATTTAAGAGAACAAAAGACCAAAACTTCGAATTTTAACCCAGAAGTGAAATGGCAGGAAAACAGGACTAAACAGACTCTTCTAAATAAAACTGCAACAGCTGAAACTTTCCTGTAAATGTAATAACCTGCATGACAGTGAAAGTACAAATACAAAGGGATTCATTTTTGGCAGTGGCTGTTTAATACTCTACTTTTAAATGCAGCACATAGCCAGCAAATTTCAACACTTCTACAAGCAAATAGACCGAGCACTGTTAAGTCTATGAGCAAGTGAGTGCTGTTATTGGCAGGGATATTTGCAAAACCATTCCCAAGACACACGCCTGGAGTTCATACTCTATCCTCTTGAGCAGGTTTCTATGCTCGTTGGTACCACCGAAATCCATGCACATACATATGCAAAGTCTAGCAAAATACAGAAGTCTGCTGAATAAACAGACAAATGAATATCCATTTCCACTGACAGGATGAAAATCTGGGTCACTAAAAACCTTAGGTTTACTTACGCTTTTCTGCCCTGTTTCCCTTCAACATTTGTTCTTTCTGGTTTAGGTGAACTATAAGCAAATAAGGACAGAGATCATATCACTGCATGCACACGTGCTTTGATGGATTCATTAAGATCATTCAGGTTTATTAAATAATCTTCCCATAGAAGGATTATTGTTTTTATGTAAGGAAGGTAACCTGCGCACTATGACAGACTGACACAGCGGAAAAGCTAGGAAATTTTTCCAGAATTCTTTACAATACTACCAAAAGAAAAAAAAAAAAGGAGCTGGTTTTTTCCC
Source organism: Manacus candei (assembly GCF_025592945.1). Taxonomy (NCBI): domain Eukaryota; kingdom Metazoa; phylum Chordata; class Aves; order Passeriformes; family Pipridae; genus Manacus; species Manacus candei. Next base: position 43,165,197 of record NW_026138076.1, on the reverse strand, counting down.
CTCCACTGAAAAAGGTTGAAATAAAGCCACAATGGATAGCAATTATTAGAACCATTTTGATCTTCAGTATCCAGATTAGAGGCTGTAAACTCTCCATCAATAATGTGAAAGCCTCAGTGAATGTTTCATGTCCTAGTATTATGTCTCAGAAATAACTTTTCAGACTCCATTATGTCCGCCATGAACTTGATCTTTCACCTCTAGTGAAAATCCTCTTATAACTATAATTCTAAAGTTAATGATGAGAGATTTCATTTGCTTTCCAAGCACAGATAAAACCTTTTTGAAATACACTCTCACTGCCATGACCTTGGTCTATGACTTAAGAGTTCACCACATGTAATAATTTACTTTGCCCCATGGGGCTCATTGAGATTTCCTTTTAAAAGGTTTTGGATATGCAGTTGGAGCTGAAACACTTACACAGTATCCACAAACAAAATTTAGATCACTACAAAACATAACAATAAAAAGGCCTAACTAACTAAGCAAAGTCATCCACACACGAGAAATTCAACATTTTGGGAATCCTGTTGCAATAATCCACAATAAATGCTAGAACAGAGAGTTTCAAAACTCCATGGAAATAATACATGCAAATTGGCAAGCTAATTCAGGAAATACACTGTTGCTCCCAACTTACCAGTTCAAACACAATGCAGCTCAAGTACAGTAATATTCTGGTTAACTTATGCACCACATAATTACCAGAAGTGCTAACTAGAATAACCAGAAGACTATCTAGTTACTGTATGGCTGCTGACTTCTTTGCTGATAAGTAATGCACTAGCTACTTTGTCTGCTCATGTAGTTCTTACCAAACATGTCTTTAGTGTTAAAAATGATAAAGTCAGAACTACTGTACCCATCCCAACATAAGGCAAGTTTTTTTGTTCCTCTGAATTTTGGGGAAAATTCCTTTATAAACATAATTTACCTTAAATTCAAGCACTGTCTTGCAGCCCTAGCCAAAAAGCACATAGTTACTGCCTCACAGTGTTGAGTTCACATCAGTGAAGGGTAACACACCAGCAGGCGCGGCCGTGGCTCCAACCAGTTCCCACTTTGCCTCTGGCTCCCAATGTCTCGCAGAGCAGCCAGGCAGCTGGTGCTAACTCCCTGGGGATGTGTACGAGGGCTTGGGGCAGGGCAGGATTCCCCAGGGCAGCATTTGGAGGCAGACAGCACAGACCTTGAGAGGTCAGGCTGAGGGTGGCAAGGGGACCCGAAACACCAGAGTAGAAAACAGCCTGGAAATGCAGCTTGTATTGATGATGAGGTACTGAATGGGTTGGCAAAGTTATATCTAACGGCAAAAATTATTCTTCCCCATGACACAGATGAATAATCAGGGGCTGTTGTGCTTTCAGGGCACCTATAGTCGAGTGAACACACTCCTTCGCCAGTCTCCTGTCCCTCAAAATTTCCTAAACATTACCATCTTCTCATAGGGGCTTCCCATGTACATACAAGAGTTGAAGTCTCTGCTACAGATACTCCACGTGCTGTTGTTTCCCCTCCCTCCTTGTTAATGTAGAAGTGGCAGCAAAGCACTGGATTTCAGACAGAAAAGGGCATATGCAAAGGGGACACACACAAAAATCTTAGGTGAGCAGGTGTGGAGACTGCACGTCTGAAAAAGGGTTCCCAGGAAACATGTGGTTTTACTTCATCAGTTTATCAGCAGCTTTGCAGTTTTCAGACTCCATCATGGGGTCAATATTTTCCAGAAACTGAAGCCTAAATAATGCTTTGAAATCAAGAGAAAATTTGCTGCTCCACTGCTCTCCACGTTTTTTGCCAAATGCTCTAACTAACAAATGACCAAAAAATCAGTTTAACAGAAAAGTACAAACTGGAAGCACTTCTAAAATACCCTGTCTTCTCCTAAAAAAACAGTTTAAATAGATTTGTTCTTATTTAGTTGTATATGAAGTAATCTAGGAATTTGTTCTGTCTCTTCACGCAGATGAGGTTTCCCTCATAGAATCTAAGACACTTGCTCATAACACACATTGAATAATTTGACAGACAATTTAGAAGACAAAAGTTCATGGTATTCTTTCATAATAATAGTGGTAAAAAAGGATAATAAAATAAAATTCATTTCCTTGAAAAGTAAATGAAATTTAAAGATAATAGTAATTTTAACTGAAAATCCTGCTTCATGTTTTACAGCTTAGATTTCCACAAATCAGGACTTAATACTGCATACCCAAAAAGAGAGCTAAAGAAATTACAGAAATATTCAATCTGCAAGCCTGATGGTTTTCTTTCCTATATATTCTTATTATCCACTAAGCAAAAACATTCATGACAGCTAAAAAAGTGCTTGGATAGAAAAAAAAAAATTCCCGAGTGAAATACCCTGAAGCTTTGATATTAACACAAAAAGGACCAAAATTAAGAACAGAGAAACAATGTACGATTATGTCTTTACAAGCCGGTGTTCAGAACCTGAAGTGCTCTCCATGACTAAATCCACTAAAAATATTTCTAAAGGGTTATTTGCTTTCTCAATAGATTCGAAAATTTAATTTTGATTTATCTGCAGTGAGCTGCAAATAGTCATATGTAAAAGGTATTTTCAGATTTCAAAATGTTACCAATACTCTACACATTATCACTCCAAATGTTCTTTTCATTCAGAAAGAAATACTGAATTAATTCCATTTCTTCACATTCAGCAAGAAATACTGAGTTAATTCCATTTCTGACAATCAATACTGCTGCATACTAGCTTTTAGGTACATGCTTTTATTCCCAGTCACAATGCTGAGGCCACCAACAGCCATGCTAAACCATTGGCAATGGTATCCCTTCATCCAAGAGGATCCAGGTCTGAAGATTCAGGTGAATACATGAACAGATGTCAAAGGAACCATCTTTATTGTTCATGGTAAAACAATAAAGCACGTGGTTTATTAACCACCTACACCCAACAGACAAGGCTGAATAGTTTCTGTTCTGCACTATCAACGATTTAACGCCAATTGCATTAACATTAAATTAGTGTTTGCTTTGTAAGCCAACAGGAGAGGGACAGCAGAACACAGTGTGCCGCTGGGTTCCAATGCCAGCAAACAACTGCACTGCTCTGCTGAAAAAAAAGGTTTTCATTAGAAAACCACCCTCACACAGGGAATGCTGGTACCGTGCAGGAGCTCAAGGGAATTATGGCTGCATAAAACACTCCACTGGAAAAAAAAAAAATCACCTGTAACTTCTTGGATAATATTGCCAGTCTTCACTGCTCTCTGAAAGACAAACTTTATTTTCAAATGCTGAGGTAGGGAGACTGTGTAACACTTCCCTCGCTAGCAAAATATCTGCTCTCTCTCGAACAGCCATAAAATTAAATAGCAAAGAACACAGAGCCTGGATTATAGGGTACTGGACCTCACTCTCTGCAAATACTTTAATATAAGTATTATTGATTTGTTCAAACTGTAAAAAATGCTTGCTTTGCATAGGCAGTGCATTTCATACAGCACTCCCTGCTAAATAAAGGAAGCTCTTGCACAATATAATTTCACACTGAATTAACCTGCAGACCAAGACAAATACAAAACCACCTTGCTTGAAAAGGCCACTTTTGTCAAGCGTGAGAGCAAGACTCTTCTTCTGTCCTGGCTTCTTTATGCCACAAACAGCTTTCAGGGTCAGTGAACGTGCCATAGCAGACAAAAAACTGATATTCCCAGCCAAGTACTGCAGAATAGCAACAGCAAAGCCTCTGAAAACACTCTTCTTACAAAGTCAGATCTAGGACAGTTGGACAAACACAGCTGCAGAAACACAAGCCTATGATGATTCCCAGTAGTTTCCAGCCCCAGTCCAAGTAGTTTAGTGCAATTTAAACAGGCAATTTTGTAACTCTCTAGATTACAGCAGAACTGCTACAAGCACTCCAGAGTGAAAATGCTGAACATGCACAAGGCTGCAAGTTCTGTGTCATACATCTTAACTGCACAACTTCATGTACTCTGAGAGATCTAACATATTTTCTTGCACCTCCTTAATCTCCCCCTCTCCAGGAGCGCAGGAGAGGAGCTTTTTCCACTGGACACCTTATGAGCCATATTAAAGACCCTGAGTTAGAGGTAATGGCAACCAGGGACAAAATCAAATCTTATCATAAGCCTAACTCAACCACTGACACCTTAGGTTAGTAAATGAGTTGCTTTTTAACGGTGTTGGGAGAATCTGAAACCTCTCACAAACTAAGTGAAGAGTCTGGAGGTGAAGTGCTTGACTAGGGATTTCAGAAGCCTCATTGTTTGCCTGAATTTGCTGCCACTGAATTAAGATCAGAGCTGAATGCCTTTGAAAATCCCCTCCACTCTGATCAGTTTTACTAGTGGATCTGTATTAGAACTACTAGTGATAAATGCAAAGAGAACAGCAAGAGAAGGAAAAAAACCCAGAAGATTCACAATTGCTTTGGGTTACAGAAGACTTGAGAAGACGATGAGAACTGTAGAGATATCTAATGGAGCTGCATGACTGGAACACGTTATAGTGATGAAATCCACATTGTAAGTAATAATTTGGGCTACTCCTATGCACTGATGGATATAAAATACACTCACCACTGAGGGAAGGAAAAAAACCCTAAGTATCAATAAATAGTTCAATAAAAACCATCTGCTCAAAGCACAGTAACAATAAAGGAAAAGTAAACTCTTAGGATACATAAAAAATTAGACTGCAATACTAGAATAGAGTGGGTGAATTTAATAGCACAACAGCTCCTGTGTACATACCAGGTTTATGCTGACACAGTTAATTCTTTATATTTGTACATGTGAAGTACAGACGTCTTGCCTAAATTTGTCCTCCAACACCCACACATTTCCCAGAGACTTCAGTGTAGTATCTAATGGTAGAATTAGTTATATTTTAGTTTAGAATTATTTAATCTGTGTGGGCAGAAAAAATTTATTACTTAGGAAAGAAAAAAAATTCATGATAGTTTTTTTTTCCTTTTACAGTATCACATTTAAAATACAGTAGAACTTAATACCTACCCTTTCATAAAAAAACTCTACATATATGAATATTTTAGAGTGCAATCTGGAAATCAAGTTTTAGACAACACTACTGACATATTTAGAGAAGAAAAACTGTATTATAGAAGACAACTAAACATCATGACACACATAGTTTATTTGAAGATCTTGGACTAGGTTGTTTCATAATGTTCATGTGTTACCTTCCAAGGGTAAACACTCATGGTACACTGGAGCATCAGTGTATGAATCACAAACCATTAGAGCTTGTACTTCTTTTTATTCATTTTATTTTGTTTTCTAAAAGGTTAATGTACATGTATACACAGTTCAAAGAACTTCGGATATTTTTAGAGAAATCAATATCTTTCCTGTGACTTTACAGTAGTGTTAGGATTCACTTTTTTTATCTTTACTTAAGAAAACACATCACTCACAAAGAGAGGAATTTTCCAGTCTTCATTTCTCAGTAAATACTCATATGTTATGTATTTTAAAATATCAGTTAAAACTATTGTATATCATTTGTTGGGAAAATGTTGCTGCTCTCACTTGATTCTTTTCCAGAAAGACTATAGCTGTGGACGTTGTAAATTTATAATCAGTTTTATCTTCTACATCTGCTTCAAAAAACAAATCTAAAAATCAATAATAGAACTCTTTCTTTATATCTTATTTCATAAACGTCTTTCTAGCTTTTTTCATTGTAGTTTATGTTATATTTCAAAATCTTGCATCGCATATGCAACAAAAAGGAATAGCAGAGCCACATAAAAGTTGCAAAAAAATAGAACAGCACATTGCTTAAGAGGTTTTGTACAAGCCATAGCTTAACTGAACAACGAAAAAAACCCTCAATGGTTTTGTTGTGTATGAGATAGCAAAATAGCCAAAGTATTCAACAAAATGAACTGTCTACCACGATTTATCTGTACAATTCCATCACAGCTCTTGCCTGTTATGTTACACTTTTCAAAAGTATGTCATTAAACTGCCATAAAAGTCATCACAAATTGCTTTTTCTCCCAAACTGATAATAGACTTATAGATCTAATTTTCAATCTCTTTTCTTCATTACTTTGATTCTTAAGTAGGGTATGACATTTCCTGTCTGAATACTTTGTAGTAATATCTGGCATCTCTACAACACTTCTGTCTGAGTACATCTGAGCTTTTAATAGCACCTTGAAATGATGACATATTTATTTCTCTGTCTTGCAGACTCTTAAATACACTTTTTTTTATAATTTCACTGAAAAACTACAAGCCTTGTTGAAAGAAAATGACACAACAAAGCCTTCTGTGCTGTCAGATGCTATGTCATTAAAATCCTGACCCTTCACAGTTCAACAAGAGCAAAGAGCAAATGTAAGGCCTCTGTTTTCCATTCCAATTTTTTTAACTTTGTGGACTGTCCTTTTCACAAATCAAGAGACTGACTGACAGAAACAACTAAGTAATTGAGAAAATACCCACAAATTAAAAATAAGATTTTGATTCTAATGGTGACCTCTCCTCATTTTTTGCCAGTCAACATATGCACGTTCATTTGGGCTTTGTACGCATCAAACTGAAATCAGTACTTGAAACTGGCTGTGCTAATGACCTCAGTGTATTTGTGAAAAAGCTAGGAATAGGCTGGTTTAGAAAATTGCTTGCAGGGTTAATTAAAGTAACATATAGGAAGCGATCACAAGAGGAATGATGGAAAATCAGGGTGAAGAAGGAGAAACAGCACAGAAAGAAGAGTTGAAAGACAGCTGAGAGAACAAACCACACATCAGACCAGGGAGAGGACTTCAAGAAGCCTATGAACGAGTCACAGAGTCAAATTTTAGTCCTATCAGACAAGTTGTATTTCTGCTCAACACATCAAGAACAGCTACTTCCACCAAAATAACAGGCAGAATAGCCATAAATCATCTTCCTCTCCTCCAAAATCCAAGATTTCCAGAGCGCCCAAGAGATTTCCTCCCCACTGCTTGCATCTCTCATTTGCCCATGCTTCTCTGGATAGAATGATACTAGCTCCTGGGTAGTCTGAATTAGATCTTTTAATTTCTTCCTTATAAAGCTACAGAGATTTTTTTTTCCCCTATAATCCCTATGAATTGTGAAGAAAGCTCTTTCCAATTCCCTAAAACAACTCACCAAACCACTCCCATATCAGAGCTAAGTGAAGATGTTAATTTTCACCCTCAGACACCAAAAGATTTGGAAGACTTCTGGCTTCTAAATGTAATGGCTTCTCCCCATCATAATGCCACAGACACAGGAAGCAAAGGTGATAATTGGCTTGATTGTCTTCCCTTATTAATGACAAGGGAGTTTTGATAATGAGTTCCTCTGGAATGGCCCAATCATCAAAACTATCCCCCACTTGCTCATCTACCAGGCACGCTGCAAAATAATACAAAAGGATAATACAAAAGGATAACGTGGTAGAGTTTTAAAGGCACACCTAACAGCTACTAAAACTAGTAATTTCAAAATGGTATAGATCACAGGCTAGGTGATGAAATGGTGTATAGGAAGAAATATTTTTCATTTGGACAATTTTACATTTGCACTCTCGAGTAACTGTTCAGCCGATGCATCCTTACACACAGATCAAGAGAACTTAAAGTTTAGGTACAATTTTTTGATATACCATGTGTTTTAACCATCAGGGGAAAAAAAAAAACCAAAAAAAAAAACCAGAAAATTGCAAGGCTGTTATTAAACACTGACAATTAAATGATACGGATTTTTTGCTTACCTGGGTTTGTACTTACAATCCCAGAACATTAACTTTTTCAATGATGAACACAGTTTAATCTTAGAATTGTAGAATTCCTAGTATCAGATTGGGTAACCACATCTTCCTTAGCCAACAAAAGCAGGACATTTATTTTGTGTCCTTGGGCATGTATCAGTAAAAAAACAGATTCTTGTAAAGGATAATAAAAATGTCTCCCTTTTATTATCTCACATCCAAATTCTCAAATTAATATGCAGCAAGATCCACCACACAAGTAGCTTCTAATGACATAGATTCTCTTTCTAAGCACTTGACCAAATACTTAATCACCCTGTCCCAGACAAATAAAACACAGGTCTTACATAAGGTTTTTCAGCATTGATCTTCAAACAGTTCACAAAGTTGCCATGGTCCATCACAGTTGACCCCAGAGACATGATACCTCACTCTGTTTTACCCAAAAGGTTAACGACAGAGCCAGAACTAGAGTTCGTGTTTCCTCAGCCCCAGATGTACCACATCCACCATGGCACAGTGCCTGACATGTCTTTGAGAATAACCCAAGTCCAAACTGACATTCAACAGTCACTCCTACCTAGACAAAGAAAACCCCAAACCCTCTATACTGTCATAACACAGTCAACTGCCACAGCTCTTACGTGCTGTGTTTCGAGGCAACCAAAGAGGTCTCCAGAGCACTTACGGAGGGTGTGCCTGTACTCTGTAGCAGCAGGACACTTCTCAGATTAATTAGTTCATGGGGAGCTTCCTCACTGCATTACTTCTGAGCAAGCTCATTTATCTTCATATTACATTATGCAGTGTAGATACACCCTCGGACAAATCAATTTCTCTAGCTAAGGGATACACGAGGCAAAAGAAGTTTAAGAAACATTACTATGAACAAATGCTCTCACAGTACGATCACTTATATTACCAGTTGACTCCCAGGTTTAAATTCTTTGTATACCAGACTGGATTCAAATTAAAATGAGAAAAAATGCATCCATAAAGACAAATACATCCATAACAGCTTAGGTGAAGTTTGGTAAGGAGACATGCAAGACTGTTTTCTCCCCTAGCATAAGGGATGTGATTTTGCTGTTCTTCAGAAGAAAAATTGTCTGAATGACAGAGAAGCATAAAAATTTCAAAAATACATTTCCATTGGAAACTGGTTCAAATTTAGCAGTAAGTTTGCCACACACTTTGTGTACGCTGAGTGTTTGTATTTTATGTACCTTCTTAGAGCCTGACTGAGAACTCTCAATTCCCAAGACCCCATTCTTGATTCGCTCTGTCTCTCTGCTGTCAGCAGCTGTCTGTAAAAGTCACTACAAGGTATGCATTTTTACATTCCTCCAACATCAGAGTGGCACAGAAGAATCTGAGGTTCAAGCTTACCTTGTCAGTGATTTATACAATTACTTACACAAGCCTCACATAATAGAAAGCATCTATTTTGCCGGTGGTATAAAACACACACACCCTCACCACCCCAGAAGAACGTTACCATAAAAAAGTACATTCTAATGGTCAAGAAACTAGAGCAACTCTCTCCTTCCCGCACAGAAATGTTGCATTATGTTGCTTTCAACTAACCAATCATACTGTAGTTTTTTTCCATAGGAGCTTTTCCAGGTTTTAAGGATAGCACAGACAGTGCTAACATGGAATGAGCACTCACTCCATATTTCACTTAATCCTCACTGTTCACTACGTGGCATCTTTGTACAATTTACAGTATCTACATCTAGAATCATAACTAAAAACATTCTCATTTTTCTGTTGATCACTGTTATGTACCTGAATTATTTCCTTATAGGAACTACTCCACAGCACCTCCATCAGACAGTTTTATGATCCTTGTTTCAAGGTAGCAAAGTAGGAGACAGTGATATGCATCAGGATTGCCCGTAATTAGAGATGGTTGACTTGAAATACTTTGGGTCTCTCTTCAGAGGATAGAGCAATTAAACAGCACTTTGTCAGTACAAAGTACAACTTCAATCTATTTCATGTGTTTTCAAAGCTGACATTAATCGGTCCCAAGAGTCTGAACTCAGAAAATGAGAAGTTCACAACTAATGGCCATATTTCAAACACATGGTTGAAGTGACTCACTCAACCTCACACAGGATTTCTATAGCTGAATTAAGACTTTTCTTTAATCCTTCAGAATGGCATCCCAACAGCCATGGCTTTAAAACCCAGTCTCAGTGTTAATTCTCTCCCTTCCTCACCTACTAGGTCTCATCCACCTTCACTAGTTATGAGGAAGCAGATCTAAAGGAAACAACCCCATTAATTAGCACAGCTGGATTAATTTCCCAAATGCCATTTACCTGGCCTTCCTGAAAATAGCAAGTGCTTTGTGGATAAAGAAAGAGTCTGAAATTACATCAGCATATACCATTTTAAGGCAGAAATTTAACAAGACCAAACTGAGGTTACACCAACAACTTCAATTCCAACATTTCCTACCTATTGAGAATTTTGCATTGCATCACTGTCTGAGAACTCCACATTCCCTGAATTTTCACTTCATGCAGTCTCAAATAAAATATAAGATTTAAATCAATGTTTGTATCTCCATCTCGCTACAGCTGCAGCTTCGAGCGTGAATTCCTACTACAGGGTCTCTTAATACCATCCAAACAATCTCTGCAAGGGCAGATCTTCAACAAAAACCTAATGGTCTATGAGATAACCAGCACACAGTACAGGAACATTATATGGTTAGGAATTACAGTGCAGGAACAAGCAGAAATCTCCTAACGTTAATTTCTATCAGAAACCTTTCTATCATCTCAGAAAACTGAGCTGCTTTCAGTTTGACCAATGCCAGTAGATAACATCACTATTTCCCGTTTGACACCAACACAATAACCAGCTTTAATTCTAGGATTTTTTACCAACCACAACAGCATCACATTGCAGTCTGTGCTTTGCCACGTGAGCTCATCAGAAATAAATAATTGTTCAAACTTCTTTTCAAAAAAAGCATTCAAAGACAAAATGAAAACTCACCTCATTTCCACCAACAGCTTTGGTTAAAATTACAGCAGAAGACACAGGAGGTGGCATGCAGCCTACTGTCTGCAAGCTGAAAACAACAAAAAGAATGTTACAGTCCTTACACAGCACAAACACTAAGCAACATAAAACCTTAAAATACCAAATAGCTGAGTAGAAAGTCTTATCACCAGCACAAGGCAACCAGTTTGTAGTCAGCTCAGTCCTGCACTAGCTGGTAGGACTTCTACAGAGGATTTTCTCTTACCAACCAGCAGTGAAGAGTCATGTCACCATTTAAAAAAGCACAAATGCTTAATATCTCTGTGACTCCATTTCCCCAATTAAGTACTGTATCTACCATTCACAGAGATCTCTATACATCTATCACAGACAACTGCATTCTTGTTCTGATGTAGTAAAGTTGGTAATGTGTTAGCTATTTGGAAAAAAAAAAATTAGAAATAAGGATGTAAACTCCTATTTTCTTGAAAAGCTGTTCAGTGATAAAAACATTTACTGCAAAGTAGAAGAACCAGGTAACCAGGCTTGCTATTTCAGGTTCTCTCTACACTTTTTTTTATCAATCCCTTTAAAAAAAAAAAAAAAAATCACAATTAAGCTCTCTATACCTGAACATTAAAAGGCCATCAAATGTTTAATTTTATGCACTTGAAAAAATCACCTGACTGCCATCAAAACATCACCACATTTCTCCTGCAGTTTAGAAATCTAAGATTTACTACTATTATTGTCACTTTTTTGCATTGTTTGTGCAGCAAAGTTATTGATGTAGATAGCAAATGGTTTTACAAAGTAAGAAAAAGAGTGGTGAGCTTTCCTTTGTTTTCAAAGACAGTCCACAAAAACTGGTTATTACAAAAATTAGCTCTATCAAGTGTATTTAGAGACAAGAACATCCCACAATAGATTGCAATTAATTTGGGGGGAAAAGTAAAATAGGGCTTCTGAAGAAAAACTGTTGACTTAAAAGGAACAGTAAAGCATGGAATAAGACACTTTGCAAAAGCCCCAAGAGCATGGAACCTACGTATGGTTTCAAGTATTGGAGTTTGAAATGGTATTCCAGTTCAGAACAATGAATTACTGGTGGTGAACTACTCTGCACTTGTAACCATGTCACTCCATTCCCGAGAAACAGAGTGTCGAAAAGCTGTAGCAAACAGAAGTATTAATCCAGGCAACAGGGAGTATATTACAGTGCAATTGATACTCTGCAAATATACAAAAAGCTTAAAGAGAAGAAACAAGTAAGTGACACTGACGGTATTCAGTTTGTCAGCTACAGACACTGTGGAAAAGGAAAGAGGTAACCAGTGTAAACATTATATAAATCCAATCACAAAGTGCCAAGCATCACCTTGGAAGTATATAATACCTTCAGTTTACAGTGAAATAAGCTATGGCAGCAGAGAGTTGTCAGCACTTAGCAGAATAAGCTCATGTTGAAAAGAAAAGAAATACAGGCAAAAGAAATGGTGTGGAAGAATTTGGAAACATGTATGAAAATATACAGCAGACAAACACAAGGCAACTGCCATCCATCCCCTACACTGGTTGTGATAGTTATCTCTCTTCTGTGAGGCAGCCAGCTCCTTGAACTTCTCACCTGCACTAGTAAGGGGTGGATTAAGCTCAAAGTTATCCAGAGAGGTACAAAATGTGTGCAAGGGCATTCATCTCAGCTGGCAGGGATTTTCCACACTACAAGGGAAAGATTTAATAATGCAATCTCTGTTAACCCTCTCAAATTTAAAATAACACTTTTGGAATTAAAAATAAAAATCAGTATCAAGCAATGGTTTAAATATTCTTCATATAAAAATATTAATCAAAAAAAACCTGGTACACACTAAATGGAAATACTTTAAAACATGCACCTGTGAATTTTTTCTTGATTTGCATCAACTGCACACAATACTACCAATATATAAAGAGATTCCTCCAATGGCCAACTACAGATTAGTACAGATAAAAACCAACCAACTGCAATATTCCACTGGTTCAGGCCATGCTATAAGTACTAACATCAGGGGTCCAAACGCTGTTCTGCTGATAACACTACAGACAACTGAGCAGTAGGGTCTGAAGTCACACATTGTAGATGTGGAAGCTTCAAATCCATATCTTATACCCAGTCTTTGCATCTCGTGCCTAACCACTTGTACTGCAAATGCTATATGCTAAAAGTGGTAGAAGAGGTGCAAACATTAATAACTGCTTCATGCTCCTTTTCAAAGGGATGCTGTCAATGCAAAATCTAGTCAGCTAACCAAAAAATTAACTTGGGATGATGCTTGGGATCATCCTCAGTTTCTCCTCGAATTTATGTATTTCCAATAATTATAAAGCAACAAACCTCCTAATATCATCCCAGATGGGGGAGGGGGTAAAAAAAATCCCTGAGCTGTAGAAACACAGATGAAAAAGTGGTACCATCTGAATCTGCCTCTCAAATAACACAGCAAAACAGATCATCACAGAGCATGGGAGAATCCAGCATACATTCTGAAGCAAGATGGGAAAAGTACTGTGGGCTGTGCCCTGCAGGCATAACCTTGTACAGAGAGTAGTGGAGAACTCCAGTCCCCAAGGGAGCCACCCTGCCAAAGGGTGCTCCATGCCCTTGGGAGCATATGCCTATTTTTCCAGGCCTTTGTGACAGCTATCAACCAACTTCCACTACAAGCTGTGCTAAACATGTGATAACTTTGCCAAAACCTGTCTTGTTCCATTCCTGTTTTCATCAGTGTTTCCAAGGGAATAAAAATTACAAATGTGGGGCATTAGGATGAACTTTTGGTTACACAGAGTGGCCACAGCACAAGCAGTTCCTCAAATCTGCTCCTCACACTTATACAGGGACCTGCTTTAAAATGTTTTTCTAGAGTTAGGACAGAGCTCAGTATCTTCTGCACCTGCATCACACTGAAGGTGCACCTCCCATCAGGCTCCCTTTGCACTGTCTGCTGCTCTAAGCGAGTAACAACAGTATTTATCAAGAAAGTAGTCTTAAAAACATTAAAAAAAACCCAATCAAGCTACCTTCACTAAACTCCTCAGCCTGACCATTCTTTGAATGAAGCCTCAATACAACAGAGTTAATGCACTAAAAGATAAAACACAGCCAAATCAGAAATAGTACTCAAGGAACAAGTGCTTGAAAGGTAGCTTGAAACATGCAGAGGTATACCAGCTCACTGGTAAGACACAGACACACCTTCATGAAAAATGAGGATGGTTTTGGCTCCACATTTAGGGAGATAAACACAAAATTTGGGGGGTTTTTGTTTTGGTTTTTTTTTTCTTTTTTACAAAATTACATACAATGTCTAGTTCTACACACAGTTTCACAGGTGTGTATGTATATATATATACAGCTGTATTTGTGCACGTAACAGATCACGTCCCTTAAATACTAAGAACACAAGTGGCATAAGAGTCATCAGACAGGAGGGATAAGAATTGCTTCAAGGAACCAAAAACCCCACAAAAACCTCTTTCACCTTGCACTTTAGCAACTGAAACTCCCCTGGATTTTTAGCAACTGAGGAAAATCATGTCTCTGTTCTAGCTGAGAAAAAATTTCACAACTGTTTTACTTTAAAGAATACCCTTTACTGCAAATAGCTAAATGCAAAGGAATATTGTACAGCAATCTTGTTATATCCTTGATTTACTAAGACTGTTAAGCAAAACAGTGTCAACTTTTAAATGATGTCATCTCAATTTCACCTTCTCACTATCACTGGGACCACTTCACACTTGGTGGAACACCTGGAGAAGCCACTTAAAACAAAACAAAATGCTCTTTCAGGTTTAGGCCTTGTAAAAACAAACATGAGCAGCTTTTTCATTAAACTTTTAAGACAAGGAACTCCCCAAGCAATGTTTCACCAAGCAGTAAGAAACAATGGGTAGTTTTCTAAAATAATTGATTTTTACTTTCCAGTATAGCTGCATGGTGCTAAGTATTGACCTTCCATTCTAAAAAAAAAAAAAAAAAAAAAAACACACCACCTTTTTATTTTTTTGATTTTACATGAAATCTATCACAAGTACACCATCAATGCAGCTGTGGAAGCACACATTGGCAGAGTATACCTAGCATTTAAAATTCACTGTTTTCATAGTAACTAACATAGTTTCTGCTCATCTCAAGGTTCTTCTCCTACAAAAACTTTACTTTTCCTCCCCCCCCCATATTTAGCTAGGAGCAGATACTAGAGACGTGCAAGAAATGCTCAATCCAGACTATTTAAAAGCAGAAGAACAGTATGTGGCATACACATACTGTTCACTGACTTCTGTTTTTCCTTCACCATTCCTTTTCTTCCCTCCACATCACTCTTAAGACCCATCACTTCAGCTGTGCTTCATGACAGAGAAAGCCAACCTGTTGCAAGCTCCCCACATATGAGACTAACTGATCAGACTTTCTAAAAACAAGACCAAGTTCCTGAAAGGATAATCTTGTGCACATACTTTGTTTTAGACAGCAAAGTGCTGAAGCATAAAATGAACCAGCAAAATCTGTTTAAAATACAACAAAACATCCACTGCAGGATAAGCAGCCCTTTAAGATGACAGCTACAAACATATTTCACTCCATTATGCTTAAACATACCCTTTTAAAAGCCATTCATTTATGGGTGTGATTGATAATAGCTGAAGAAAGACCCATATTGCTGTTGGGAAGAACACAAGTGTAAAAATCTGGACAAAAAGGTGTAGTTTCACATGCATCAAAGCACTTGTCAGCTCCTGCAAAAGAAAAAGAAGAGAGGAAGTTGCAGTCATAACAGCTGAAGTAAGATCACGTTTGTGCTTTTAAAACTAGGATCACCTTTATAATACAAAGAGAGTGCATGTCAAAAAGGCACCTTTAGGGATCATCTGATCTTCCTCTTTAATAATGAAGTACATCCAGACAACATAAAAGCTCTATCTGTTCCTGGGCATTTTTCCAAAAGAATTGTCCACCACTTCAATAATAGTGTAGCTCTCACAACAGCAGCTTTTCAGCAGGCAGCCTTAGCACTTTGTCACTGCTTCAAAACCTGTGTTAACTACACTGGCAGCTGTTTACTTAACTGACTGCTGATATCAAGAGGCATGAAAACTTGTAGTGCACACATGATTTCAGGTTCTTCTAGTCTAAACAGGGCCACAAACTGTGATTCTCATTTATACTGTAAAAAAAAAATAATTAAAAAAAAAGAGATGTTTACGTTACCAAGCATTCACTTGTGGTGGGTTTTTTTAAGAAAGAATAACAAACATAAAAAGAAAAGTATTTGGTTGCAAACTCATTATTTATTGTATCAACAGGTAGGAAATTTACAGAAAAAAAAAGTCAGGTTGACAACAAAGAGCAAAGAAAGAACACCAAGATCATAACAAGCTAACAACAGCTAAGCCATAAATTTCAGAGAAATAAAGTGCAAAACACCACTGGAGACTCAGAAAACAACAAACAAAAATTTAATTTTAAATAGCGTAAGAGTATAGAGGTTTTTGAGTATGAGGAAAGAGACTTGCACATTTCAGCTCATTTCAACTCTCACAGACTGAGAATAAAATTTCCTTTTCCTCTCTCTCTCAAAGTAATTCGCACTCTTTTCAAGTAAACAACACAAAAGAACTGATGGTACTTTTATTCAAAACCTAATTTGCTAGGATTCTCCAGCTATCTGACACTCCAGATGCATTAAATATATATATATGTATGTTTTAAAAAGTGTAGTTTCATACACAGTAAGGCAGCAACCAATCTTCAAATGCCACCCTGTCTCAGCTTCAAAACAGTTGAACTTTCATGAAACACAATAAAATACTGCATTTTTGACCATCCAAATACCCACAGATGTTAACTATACATCTGGAAGTACAAACAATTCAGCACTGTGTCCTTGTTACTTTACTTTTCATAATAAAATTAAGTCCCAAATTCGGATTGGGGGAAAAAAAAAAAAAAGAAAAGAAAATACACATCCATACATATCCTATTCTTGAGGTTATACAAAACATGGAACTGAAACATACATCTTGACCAAATTTTACTTAGAAAGTATTGTTACATTCAGTGTTTGGTTAACTGAACAAAACAGCATTTTTTTTTAAGCAGGCAGTAACACTGCACAAAAAAATAGGCCTTCTTCACACACAGCCTGTCACAGCACCTGTGGTGTTTTGAACAGCTTCACTGTAGTACTGTTTCATTTTATCTCAATTAGAAAGTAAAAATGAAACATCTACAGGTATAAACACATTCTGTACGGGAACAAAAGACACCTGGAAATACCTATATAAAAGTGGTCATTTTAGAAGTAAATAACACAATTGGAAGAAAACAAAGTAAGTGACTTCTTCCAGCAAAGTTGACAAGTCGCCTCCAGTCCTGGATTTTGTAGTGGATTGGGGGTACCCATGAAGGTACCCCCAGTCCAGGCACCGTCACAAATACAGAAGTGCTCTTTTAATTTCATATTTCTACTATTGGAAAATGCCTTAAAAACAGATGGTTTTAAGAAGATTCTGTGATACTTCCAAAAGCAAAATCCAAACCAAAAACTTGGGAAAGCCTCACTGGAACTTCCAGGGAGCAAGGAAGGTGATACAACACAACCAACCCACCGTATGAAGGAATGCTGTATTAGTGGAACAGGTCCTTGCAGATCCAAATTAACAGTCTATAAAATGTCTCTAGTGATTACCTTTGAGGATATAGTTATTCAAAATAGTTATTATTTTAATAGTATACCTTAGACTGTATGATCACAGAACAAATGCTGAGGCAAACAGCTTTCTTCCTCTTAAGCAATCCACAAGGGCTCTCAAAAAAGCAGAAGTCTCAAAGACGTTACTGGAAGTTGTTAGTTATGACTCCGTTTCTTCACACCAGATAGAACAGGTTACCTGGTCTTCCCCTGTATTTCAGACCCTTTGGGGAGTTTATCCTATCCCCTGACTGGTCAGTGTGGGTCCATACTGCCCTCCAGCCATGCTTAGGATGGTCATAGCTAGACTGCTCTGAGCAAATACCCACACAGAGCAAACAGTGTTTTCAGTGGCTTGCCAAATTCCTCATTGAAATGGATAACTCAAGTATGTGACTTAATTTCTGGGGCCCTATGGGAGGTATCTGCTTTAAAAGAGCAAGCTATCCAGTCCCTGAAAACTGAAATAGCCTTATATTAAGGTGGAA
The DNA here is from genome assembly GCF_025592945.1 of Manacus candei. Classification (NCBI taxonomy): domain Eukaryota; kingdom Metazoa; phylum Chordata; class Aves; order Passeriformes; family Pipridae; genus Manacus; species Manacus candei. The sequence goes on along the minus strand of NW_026138076.1, from coordinate 43,147,202 downwards.
TCAAATGTTCTTGTCATTCCTAAACACAGACTATTTCCACGAGTGTAAGAGGACCTCAGTCACCTCTAGTTCTGAAAACATAACAAGGCCATGCACAGACAGGCTCTACTTGAATGTTGGAAATTATTTTGTAAAATGCTTTCTGAACACATTAGCAAACTTTTTGAGCACACACTTTCACAGCAGATAACACCAGAAGTGTAACCTTAAAAGAGCATCAGTTATTTCTCATTTTGTCAGATTTATCAGAAGGTCTCTGTTCACACTTCTACAACTCTTTATCCTTTTGTAAAGCATATCAAACACTTGTTTCCATCTAACTAATACATTATCCAGAGTTGAACAGCCAGCACAAGATCAAGAATAAATAAAGACAAAGGCAGAAACTATTTAATTTGCAATCCAGTAAAAAAGTGTATTAACTGACTAATAATACCAACTTTAAGTTGTGCCTTAAACAATTAAAACATGCCCCAAAAGTATTTTAATAAGATCATGACTTGGTCTGCTAACACATTTAAGGATTGGTTTTAACATACACTTCAGGAAGTAACAGCACAAGGTACTGTGAAATGAGTGAAATGGTTCTCTTCCTCTCTATCTTCTACCCCCACAGCAGAAATTGAGGAAAGGCTTAGCTTTTTCCTGAAACATAAAGCTGGATATACAGCACCAGCCCTAACTGCTGCTCTCAAAAGAATCTGAGATCTGGACCTGGTCACAAACATCCACTCCTGTAAAAGCTTCATTTACATCAATATATTGCTTTTAGTACCACAGATGAAAAGAAGTTATGCAAGTTCAAAGTAGGACACGACATATTGCCCAGGAAACTGTCAGTCATGTCCCCTTAACTGGAAAAAGTTAGAGGTACACTAGTATTAAGAATCTAATCAAGACTTTGATAATGCTATTGATTTCTCTCACAGCTGCTTTACAAATACAAAGTTTCAAGGACACAAACTAGTGAAAGGGAAAGAAATGTTACTTTTTTTTCCCCCATGCACAGATTCCTAAATCTGAAAGTAGAAAACTCCACTCATTAATTCTAGTCAGGTTTGTATTTCAGGTCCTCTTCTCTGGGGAAGAAAGTGCCTCTCCACAGTCTATTTCCTTTAGGATTAATTACCATCCCAGGCAAATAGATAACATGGTTCTTCCTGCATCCCCATAGGACCACAAGGCTCTGAATAACTGCTGCAGAATTGACTAAAGTTACTCATTTCACTAACACTGTGTCCCAGCAGAGCTAGAGGTCCTAGTGCCAGAACTGCCAGCAGAGTGCGGAGGAGAGGGCAGCCATCAATTCAAACACCACTATAACCACAGTACAGGTTTAGAAACATCTTTGTTGAGTGCACACTGCTCACCCAAATCCCATTTCACCAGGAGATAACTGGACAACATTGTGATGATCCTTTCAGGCACTAGTATCATGCAACATATGAGTAACATCACCTGTTAGCACAGCCAACAGCATAAAAGGAATCAAAACACTAGACTAGCAGAGACATGCAGTGTTTCACTTCAGCTCTGGCTGCTCCTTCTCTTCTTGGCACATAGCCATCATTTCCTTTCTCCATGCCTCCTTTATACAGCACTAAGAGGTCCTCCCCTTCGTCTCTTCTGACTCACAGGTTGTTCCTCTTTGAAAAAGCACGTGACACAAAATTTTAAATAAATCTCAGTGCCTGTGATATGTAGCAGAGCATAGGTACTTCAAATCCTCCTGTCCACAACTAAATCCTATAGGAAAAGATTGCCAAGACTTTGTTCCTGTGTATTGGTGTTGCACCTGCAGAGGAACCCTTTTGTGCTGGTCCTGGCTGCTGTCCTGTCCCTACAAAATGTGGAAACTTAAAGCCACCAGGTCTTTGCTTCTATCAATCCAGTAGTGACCAGCTTAAACAGTTTTACCTGGACAACACACCAGCAGGTGAGCTGAGGTACAGTGAGCTCACACTTTCCCTTCGTGTCCTAGAGAGGCAAGGAGAGTTCACATAGTCCCTCTCTACCTGCTGCCCTACCAAATTCTCCCCTAGGACTCAAAAGCTTTCTGGCCTGTTTCTCAGCTTAGAAGTAGGGAAGCCAAAGTGCAGAAGGGTTGGCAGAAAGCAGGTGCTAGTGTACTTCTGGACCTCACCCTAATTTGGGTTTGGGACACATCCAAGGTGTAGATCCAGTCTCAAAAGTTTGCTCATCACTTCCATTTAGGTAAAGCCCTGCCAAATCAAACAACCCCCTCCTCTATGGATACGTGAAATTTATTCACGCTTTCCTTCTCACCATCTTCATTACTTTGTGAAGAACTTTCTGAAATCAAGGAGAGTTATTCCGTAAATTTCTAAAATTTATCTTCTCTTATTAGCCATCCCCCTAGCACCACCACCAACAGCACAGTCATTCAATATTCCAATTACATTCAAACCTGATCAAAAGGAACATAAAACTTTTTAAAGCATAACAAGAATGAAGCAATGAGAAATTACAGTACCTCAGTTTTTAAGGAGAGTCCACTGTTAAAGAATATAGCTGAAACGGCAATGTAAGTTATGGTAATTTCTGGTTTCAAGGGTCCTAAAAAATATAGACATAGAGAACAAAGTGAATTATAGTCAAAGATAATGATATGCTTATACTGTATCAAAGTAAATGAGAATACTTAGAAAAATATATGGAGAAAATATAACCATTAAAGTCTCTAATAAAAAGAATGGGGTTTCTATTAAGTTAAAGAAAGCATGCTGTTCATTTTTAAATAAAAGCAAACCAGTGAGGGGAGAGTGAGTGATGATTCATAAAAATTTGGCTACTGTGATTAGAGGTCATAGAGATCTAACACATAAATTCTGGAAATTTGAAAATGGAGTTTTTCACAGCTCTGTCATCAGAGTATCTGTGTCTGCAAACACAAACCATACACTCGAATAAAAATATTAGCTGCTACCTGCACAAGGCCATTGATATCATTCACATATCTACCTCTCACTTCTTGCCCTACAACACACACACCTGTCTGGCTGCCTGCACAGAGGAAACCAAACCATATGTTGCAATGATTTCCTCGGGGCAATACAGTTCTGCACTATTCCCTAACAACAGGGCTGTGGCAAAATGGATCACGTCAGCCCTACAATAAAACATTTCAGACACTGCTGCAGTGAGATCAGCAAGGGCAGATGCCTGCACCTCCAAGGGTTCCACTATATTAAAGGCTTACATTTGTATATATTTATATAATTTTTTCAGGGACATTAAAATAAAATATTTTTTACAATCCTATAAAAATGATGAATTCTCTTAATACGCTTTGCCTTCGGAGCCCATCGAAATGTATATACTTGGTTTTTCATGAGCATTCAACCAGATGCTATATTAGAAAGGAAATATTAGCAGTCTACTTAGAACTAAAGTAATATCCTAACTCTACAAGTGACCAGAAGGTGTCATGAGCAAAACTGCAGGAGCAAACAAGCAACCCTTTACTCGACGTTCCAGAAGAGAAGAACCTTTCTGCTTTCTCGGATGAATGATACATTGATGGTCACACTGGAGTCAGGTCAATGATCCTTAAACTAGGGGAATTTGATTGTACAAATCAAATTTGCATCCCAAGTCATTTAAACCTAAAGCCTACTCTCAGTGAGAACTCTGCTGATGAGACACTGAAGTTATATGTGTCAAATACAAAAAAACCAAAAAATTACCCAAACAACATATATGAAGTGTAAGGAAAAAATCACAACAGGAAATGCAGGAGTTAAAGTTGCAACCAAGCACGTGGCTAATTGCAAAATTATGGCATGTCACCTGAATAGATGTAGGGGGAAAAAAACCAGAAAGATTGCATAAATATATGTAGCTATACAGAAAACTGTATTTTATATACACAATTCCATGTTTTTTCTAATCTTATTGAAGATTAGAGCATATATGAACATGCACATACACACTAGGCAGACAGGCAGTGGGTTAGTCTGGCTAATTTAGGGGTTCTTCCAGGACTCAGTTGGGGTTTTTTTTAGGGTTTTTAACTGGGCTACCTGAACTCCTTTCACAGGAGAAACCTTTATCACTTGAGCAGCCACACACTCATGGAGCACAGGGAACTCTGGTCACAACAGATCCCCTTCATCTCTGGTCATTTCCTGGTCAGAAAAGTTCTTTTAACAAAGGAACTAAATGGGCTCATTTATCAAATAAGAAAGCACACAAAAAGGGCTTGGCTTATGTCCTGAAGGTGACAACAACACAAATCTTTGTTATTTATGGCCACTGGCAGGAATGCTGGGCCATCCATACCATTCAGTAAGGTCCTGCAAATTACAGTGCATGGTTATGTCAGCTGGAAGAAGACAAACTAAGGTTTCTTCATACATGGATATTTCCCATCCCCCACCTCTTCCTGGTTTTAAAAAGAAATATTTTTTTTCCTCAGAACACTGGGATCACACAGCTCCAGAAGAGGTATAACCACTTTGGGGAACACGTGCTCACTAGTTTCAATCAATGTTCTCAAGATTTTTAAAGCAAGCTGTCCCAGGAACAATACCATGTCAAAGCCTGACACGTCTTTGCAGTAGGATAATTAAATGAAGTGCTCCATCATAGTGCTTCCATGCAGGAAGTTAGCTGAGGAAAAATTATTTCCTATTCTAGTTAAAAAGGACCTCAAACACTGCTGTTAACAATCAGCATGACAGTCAAACCAGAAATGGACAAAACACCTCTTATCAATTTAAAGTTGTCTTTAAGGTCTGCTGAAAACAAAGCATGGATCCTGCAAGATCCCCACGTGGGTCCTATTCATCTATGCAAAACAGCACACACATGTTAGAAGGAATCCCTGCACAGCAGGAATTTGCCTACCCTGAACTCCATGAAGTACCGGAGCCTTAGTTGACACAGCAAGTGTTCAGAGCCATATTTTTTTAAGTCAATTTTCTTTTTTTCCCAGAAGGTAAGAGAGGGAAAAAAGGCTGGCTCCTCAGTAAGAAGCTGTCTATCCTCAAACTTCTGCTCTGTTAAGAAAAAAAAAAATATCTATGCATATAAAAGCCCAGCTAGATTCTTCCTCCCCTCACATAACATAGAATTACTTAAGGAATTCTGTTCAAGTGTTCTACATTCCTTTTCTTAAATCTTCAGAGAACAATTAGGGGGAAAAAATATAAAATTTAACTTGTCTTTGAAAACTGTAAACACGTGGAACTGAAGTTCCAATGAAAACTGACCAGAAGATGCTGCCAGCATTTATCCTTAAAGATACACTGTTTACGTTCAAATAACACTGCATATTTCATCAGCTCCTGTTACACGAAACAAACAGGACCTCCCTGCTTAGCAAAGGGCAGATCTTTCTTCTGCTTTGCTCACTGTAAGCATCTGACTCCACTTCGCATAGGATCGTTTTCACTGTTTGCCCTCATCTTTCGTGAAGAAGTAAGAAGGAAAAATAAAATCCAAAACTTTAAAATACAAGTGCGTTACTATAAAGTAAAAGTCTGGCACCTGAGAATAATTTACAAGTTACATCTCCGGGGAAGCTCACGGGTGGCAGAATTCCACACGCTGAACTGCGAGGACTTTTATGCCCAGAGCTCTGGAAGTTGCGACTTAGTTTAAGCAGGGGCACATCCACAGCAAGTCACTCCTCACCTCCCACCACCACGAACCCAAAAAAGAGCAGGACGCTACTCCAGCCACCGGCACAGCGCCGGGAAAACACCCACGGGGACAACACACCTGGAAACACCTCCCGGGTGCCCGCGGAGCAGTGGCCGAGGGGCAGGCGGGGAGAGGTAGCTGCTGAAGGGGCAGGGAGCCCCACGGGCGGGGCGGGGGAGGCAGGAGCCAAAGTACCGCGGGGCTCCGGGGGGGTCCCGAGGGGTCCCGGGCTGCGGCGGCTCCGGTGCCCCCGCCGGGGCGCAGCGCCCGCACTCACCGCCTTTGACGCCGACGCCGGGCTCCAGCCGCGCCACCGCGATCACCAGCACAATCCCCAGGATGAACCACTCCTTCCGCAGCCGCTCCAGCAGTCCCATGGCGCTGCCCGCCGCCCGGCGCGGCTGGGCTGTGCTGGGGTGGGCTCGGCTCGGTGCGGCGCGGAGCTGCGCTCGGGGCGGGGCGCGGCCCCACCGCCCGCCGGCAGGGCCAGCCGGATCCGCTCACAGGAAAAGTCTCACCCACCGCCGCCATCGCTACCACGCACCTCCTAATAGGCGCGCACACCCCGCGCTGCCGCTCGCTCGCCCGCCCGACTGCGCGCAGCGCCTGCCTTCCCCCCCCCACGCCTCCGCCGGCTTCGGCCGCCCCCTCGCCGCCCCGCACCCCCGCGCCGAGGCGGGGGCGGCCACTGCACGCCGCGGCGGCGCAAACGGGACGGGCGCCGTGGCGGCCGCTGCCGGCCGGGCGGGCTGGGGGGAGCGCGGCGCGCACAGCCGGTCCCGGCGGGCGGGCGCGGGGCTGGGCGTGCGCGGCGGGGCGGGACGGGACGGGCGCGGCGGGTGCGTGCGCGCTGCTTTGGTACATTACAACGCCCGCGTGACGCCCGGCGCTTGACGCGCGGGAGGGCGGGCGCGAGCCGGGAACCGCCGGGATCGGGATCCGGGAACGTCGCCAGGAGGGCGGGCGGGGGCTGGGGCTGGCAGTGCAAATACCCACAGCCGGGCTCACCCCCAGCCCGTGTCGCGGGAGCGGGGAGCGCCGGGCGGGCGGGGCCGGCCACCGTGTCACGCACCTGTCCCCAGAGCGCGCACACGCCCGCCCGTCCCGTCTCCCGGGCGGCCACGGACACGTGGATCGGGATCGCACGGCAGTTCACGGGAGCGGAGGGGGACGCCTGTCTGTACGCTCGGGGCAGCCCCAAAGGCAGCTGCCCAGCCCGCGGGAGAAGCCCCTGTCGCGACATGCCGACAGCATCGCCCGCTGTGTGTCCCGCGGAGCGCCCGCCAGGCCAGCGGCGGGCGGTTCCCTGGTTTATCTCGACGCCAAACACATTTCCATTAAAACAGAATGTCGTAAAAACTCATTCCGGTGCTCGACCCGCGCTCTCCATTCCCTATTCCCCTCTGGTCGCGCTTGCCCTACGGATTCATTAGCCCAGCCCCTGCCCGGCCACGACCCCCGCCCTCCAAACCGCATTAACGAGGAAATGATAAAGCGGGAGACGCTCTATGACATCCAGCTGCTCCCATCAGCGGCTGTTAGTCCCGCAGGTCCCACGCACACGGCAGCCCTCCCGCGGGATTCCCAAATATTTAGGCAAGTTTATACTGGACAGCCCCTGTGGATGTGTTCAGGCTTCAAGGAATAGCCCTGCCACAGGCTTTCTGCTCTCTGCTACCGAGGAGATAAATGTGTACAGCTTAAAAGCTCAGCTGCGATCTCCAAGAGGTGCATATTTCTGTGTGTCCTGTGAGGTCCACCTGTGTAAACGTGGATACATCATAGCTGGAATTTTTGAATACGGAGGGAACACGCCTTCTCCCACCCCCAAGTGGATCCAAAACGTGCGGTTTAAAATGATTACTCATTTCACTGCTTGACTAAAGTTTACTGGAGTACATGCAGGTCCTTGCTCACTTCTCAGATAGAAGGGCCAGATTGCAAAGCCTCACTGCATCTGCCTGTGCAGCCTCAGTGGGTTGGCTGTTTTGGGAGAAAACAAATGCATAATGGGTGTTTGTCTAGAGCAAGCTGCAATTATAACGAGCGTAGGATTTGATTACTTGGAGGATTTGATTACTGCACAGAAAAGATAAATCAGATGAAGATGTAAAGTTAATGTTTACCATATAAATTACATTAAATCCCTCTGTGGGTACTCCCTCACACGTGAGGTGGCCCTAGTTCTGCACCATCCATAGATTGGAGGCTTACATCTTTGTGGCTCTGAAAGCACACTAGCAAGAGCGTAGGCCCCCTGATCTGAACACAGCAGAGAACCAGGAAGATGTCCAGTGTTTCCCAGCTGGGTTTTTTGTGAATTTGTACACAGTCATGGAGGCCCTAAGAGAGATAGGAAGGAGACTTTGCACCCTCTTCCTGATGGTTCCAGCCAGGTGGATGCCTTGCAAGATGCAGAGGCCTCGCTCTGCACCAGCAGGGCTAAAAGGCGCAAGCAGCTTCAGCACAATTCGGGAAAAACATAATAATAAATAATCTGTTGAGGCCAAAAGTTATACACTCACAAGTTAGAAGCAGCTGAAATTTATGCTGAATGAAGTTGCTGGAAAGTCAGTTGCTGCAGAAGCTGCAGATGGATGTAAAGAATGGACAGGTATGGAGGATGCTCAGTCTGGCAATAAAATTCAATCGTGCAGTAAAGACAGCAGTCTCACCCTGCTTTTGCATCATAGTTTTTACATGGTACTAATCCAGCCCCTCACTTTTTGCAGGTGGATACTACTTACGAATTTCTAATCTTGGCCACCGTTCAAGTTCTAGGTTCATCTTGCCAACAGGTTTCAGATATTTGCTCACAGCAGATCTAACTGGCAAAAGTTAGAAACCACAGGTTCAGTTCTAGGCTCTGGAAGATGCATCTCAATTTCCCTTCCAAAGAGGGGGAGGATCTTGTGCACAGTCCCAAGCCTGTCTCTCCTTCTCTAAAGAAGGATGAGATACCTCACTGTGTATTAGATTTAGAATAGTTAAGGAAAAAATGAAAACAAACAAACTCCCAAACAAACCAACCAAACAAACAAAACCCCCACCAACCCAAATGGTCATCAGATATAACAGAAACAGTTTAAATTTTGTCTATACTTAAAATTAAAAGATAAGCTTTAACAAAGCTCTGTTGCTTTGAGTGGATGCTTTGCCTATAAATTTGTTTCCAAGGGATCTGAAGTTTGTAATAAACATCTTTTGCCAACTGAATTACAAAATACGTGGGTTCATGGGGCTCTCTTTCTCTGTAATCTTTAAAATCATATGCAGATCTTTACTCATATGCATAATCTTTAAAATCATCAGCCGTGTATCAGAAGACTTGTACAAAGGTATTTTAGCAGTTTTGTTTAAAAGATGTTCTGCTATTATTGTGGTAAGCATGTAGGTCTCTTAGATTAATTAGATGAAATTGTTCCTGCTTTTAAATAACAGAGCACTCTGAAAGCCCTGCTGCGTCCTACCAGAGGAGAGCAGGAAGAAAGAATTTTATAATTGGCAGGACTCTCACACATCCTAAATCTGTCTACAAGAGAGCATCACTGTTGCTATAAGAGAATTTATCATCCATTCTGAGGCATTTGCTCAGTATTAGAGAGGGACAATTCAGTGTCATCCAAAACTATATCCTGCAACATTTCACATTATTCATCGGGTTCCCATACAGAAAATAGACATATCCTAATTAGCCACTGGGACTCAACCAGATCCTGGAATGGCCTGGCACATGTGTATGTGTATTCTCCATTAAATTGAACAAAAACATTTTGGGGTATATTTAGCTGTGGCTTAAGACATAGTACAGGAATGAGAATTTAGCTTCCCTCTGATTTCACATGACCAAGTTTTCGTTTTTGTTCAACTGCAAACATACCTCAGGGCTTCCAGATGCTTTCCTGCCTCCAAAGGCCCTTGTGCTTCCTTCTGCATAATACAAAAGCTGCATGACACGCGTAGCTACGTGACACCAAATCCTCAGTGCTCACAGGTAATCTGCTGAAACCAATGGGGCTGTTTATGTGAGCAGCGACTGGTTTTCATGTCTGCAAAGATGCAGAAGTGGACTGGACTTTTCTGGGCTTCACAGAAATGAACAATCAGTCTGGTGTAGTTTGTAAGCAATGCCAAGACATTGTCTCCCCTTTGTGTCATACGGAGCCCATTTTTATTGTGTACCCAGCGTCTTACCTGCACGATGTACCCTGATGCCTGCACAGTTATTTCAGGGAATGTGCTAGGATTTTAAAATTCCCTAGTAGCAGATGTCATCTGATTATGCATTTAGACAGAAGAGATTTTAATATAAAGGAGAGGGGATCACGAGATAAAGGGAGCTTAAACGAGAGGATGAGATAGTGTTAAATAATTTAACTTGAAAAGAACAAAGATACTCAGAAATGAACAAGATAAAGAGAGGTGTTAATTATAAATAGGAAAGTTGAGGAGAAAAAGTGGAAATATATGGGAGACGGTTTACAACACATTTATATTTCTCACAAGCACTTAGTGGCATGATCTCAGATTTTCTCAGGCGCTTGAAGAGATTGCTAAACCGATCCCATTAGCTGGATTTCCTTATGGGAGAGGAGTTCACAGGTCTTTATTCTGTCTTGACCTGGCTGCTTATACTGCTTCAGGCACCTGAAAGAGATCTTTTGGTTGTTGCTACTGAATATTACTGAATGCCTTTGAGTGCTTGGGTATTGCCAGCTGCAGGACTCACCGCCATTAACATAATGCAGTAGTAGGAATTATGTACAAGTTCAATTTAGAACAGCACTTAATGGGTTTTAAACGCACCTATAGGTATGCCATTCTAAATAGAAGCCATGAGACAATCAAAGGTTTTGTGAATATTTGGGTTTATCTCTATAATGGTATGATTTTTTTTTTCCCAGAGACTTTAAATGCCTTTTTTTTTTTCTCAGTTCTTAAATACATAATACTTTTTTTTTTAAAACTTGTAATAAAGGGTCCTCTTATATATTTAGGTATTCAACAAATAAACAATTTTTCTTACTTAAGAGCCCAGTGTGGAATTTTCATGCGATAATCTCAGGCATTAAGAAGAAAATTTAAAAAACAACAAATGGGGACCTTGCTGATCCCTTTCCTAGAATTTTGCTTGTTCTTACAGAGAAATGGAACCCGGTTTACTGATGCTCCACTCATGATATTCTCTTGCCTTCTCCCCCTAGACTGCCCAGAGACCTTATAGATCTAGGGAAATGTTCATGTTTCACACTTTTTTTGCAGAAATATGGTTTCCCAGTAGACAGCAAGGCCATAATGTACTCAGAAGGTTGCATTAAAAAAAAAAAAGGCAATTGGCACAATAAAGCTGTGCACTTGATACAAATTACAGGCTTCTTTAACTGCAATTCAAAAACATAAGAGGAAAAAATTATTTTCTAAAACCATGAAAAGCTGTACATACTTAAACCTGAAAAATTAAAGCGAGAACAGGAAATAGCTTCTCTGAATGATTTTATGGTGAACAACTGGATTTAACCTGTTAAATAAGAGACATCAGAGATAACATGGGGATACTTTTACATTTTTCTCCTTACACTTACAAAAATAACCTTCTTATATTACAATAATCATACAAAACACCTACAACGTGAGCAGTTTCAGTGCAAAAACCTCTGCTGTATTTTTACAGGGGAGAAGCAGCAGATTTATTCCTGGGTGTGTATGCACACGTGTGCAGATGCAAACTTTTTACGATGATTGCAGAGTAATTAACCACTCCTAATGGGGGAAGCATGCAAATCACAGAAAACAAAAAGAGGAGAGCAGTCATCCCAGCTGTGATACCTGTCACAAAGGTCGAGTTTGCAAGGAGCAGCCACCAGAGAAATCAGTTACTAGAAGGTTTGTCTTAAGGTTGCTGAAAGCTGGGTTTTAAAAACCTTAAGCTTTGTTTTCTAGAAGAAGGGGTAGCAGGGCATGTCCAAGAGAAAGGACACCCCATGCTCCAAATTTTATATTCTGGGGATGGAAGGTAGAGCCCTGTTTCTCTTGTGTGTGTCCCATTTGATTTCAATATTACCAAAGAGTTTAAAGGTTCAAAGAAACAGGGCAAATTCAGTAGCTTCCCTGAGGGGGAATGCCAGAGAAGACTTTAGACTTTCTTAGATTTGTTGGTTTGACTTAAATACTGTGGCACCTGTTGCTTCATACCTCTTGCATCTTTGCATGTTGATGCCATGTCCTGTCTTCACCACAGGCCAGGCCCCAGCTCTGCATCAGTGTGGAGAAAAGCAAAGTGCATTCCACAGACAGAGCTCTGAATAGTTTGGTCAGTTAGGAGACTACAGTCTCAGAATCAGCATGATGTGCAGTAGAAAAGCACAAGTGTAGACACATCCTCTGTGCTTAGCCCAGCACATTGACTTCTGGTGACTATTTTGCACATCAAAACTTGTTCATTACTTACAGCCTGACCATTCAGTCTCTCCCAGCCATCCCAATTTCCCCTGTGGGATGGAGACCAACCTTCATATTATACATCCTAGGGTACCAATTTAGAAAGGTTTTGCCTACTCTTCCCTCAGTTAAGCCAGACCTTTCCAAAAATGCAGGGAAATAGGGGATCTTAAAATCGTATAACTTGACAGTGCCATCATTTACCTGCATTGAAGTAAATTCCACAGTATTTACAAATCTAGTTTTTGATCCCAGCCTGTCTGGCCTCTCGATTTAAAATGGAGTAGGAAGTGCTCCTGCAGGAACAGAAGCATTTCCAAGTGCTGCATGTGTCAGTCCTGAGAGGAAGGTACATGTTCCCACCCATCCTTGTGGCACTAGGCCCCTTTACAGTGCTGGAATCAGGATATTCTTCTTTTATTCTTTTTTCTTGAATTGTTTATACCAGTGCAGAATTCAGATATCCTGATCGGACTGTGAGGCTTCTTCGCACCAGGCACTGTGCAAGCATAAACCTTGGCATGTTTACACTGCAATCCAGTAACCTTAGTGCATATACATACAATGGACCTCACTTTAATGTGGCCCTCATTAGTACCAGCTGCTGTGATTAAAACCATTGGTGACTGAGTACAAATGGGGCCCACCAGGCCAAAGCTGTCAGGAGATTCCTGCTGGCAGAATTGAGTCAAACTCCTCCTCCATCTCCTGCTGACATCCTCACAAGTCCTCTCCTAGAGAGGGATAAGATGGGGTCTGATATGTCTGATGTTGATCAGGTTCACATTTAAGTGAAAAAATGTCAAATGTGAAAGCAGATCCAAAAGAAAAAAAAAAAAGCAAAGCCAGGAAGAGAGATAAGCTGTTGGGAAATACACTAAATAATTAGGCAAAATATAGTCAGAGAGGAATAAGTCCTTTAAAAGCAATCTAATATCAAATCAGATATTATGTCTGTCAATACATAAAAAAACGAGGATGCTGACAACTCTTCATCCCACAATCTGCAGCATTAATAAGTGATGAAGTATTAAAAAAACTGGGACGCTTTGTGCCTAAAACAGTATCACACAAGGACAAGGGAATAAAGCTGAACTAAAACAAAAAACACAATTGTGTTTTGCTGGCAAATAACGACATAAATGAAAAACAAAACTACGGAAACAAATACAGCCCCTCCAACCACCAAACAGAAGGAAAACATGACTACCTCAGTTTTTTGGGAGTAATCAAATACAAATCATGAAGTCAGCACTATCTTATGAAAGTTTTGGATGCAGTTGTTATTCCAGAAGCATCCACCCAAACGGCTTATTTAAACAAAGAGAAGGAGATGGCACAGGAGCAGAGGATTAAAGTGATGCTGAGATAAGAGTTTTGGGGTACATACTATCCCAAGGTAAACAGCATCACGAGGAACATAGCCTGAAGAGAAAGCCTGTTCCATCCAAGCCTACTGTCATGCTACTCTTCTTCCACTGTGAATTCATCTCCCTTACTACTGCCTCACTAACCAGGAGGTAAGACTTTTGCACCTCTGTCACACCCAGCACTCAAACACCCACCACTTGCTTTTTTTGGCACAGCCAACACAGTTGCTAAACCCTCTTACTCCTTCCTTCTCTCCTGTTGAGCATCTGCCCCTTGCCTTTACGGGGACATTCTGCCTTCTCTTTCCTATTCCAGGGGAAAGCAAAGAGTTATCCTTTTGTGAAATTGAAATATTCCTACAACATAATCAGGTTTTACAAAGGTTTCCAAACAGCACTGTTTCCTGCCTGCCATCTATCCAGCTCGTACCACACAAGTCATCCTAGAGCAATTTTATATTGTTCATTTCACAGGTCTCATCCCATATCCCCCATTTCATTCCATCTGAGTGGCTTTAATGCCAGAGCCTTGAGCTGTAGTAAATGAGGGAAGGAACTAAATTGTTAAAAACAGAGCAGAGATGGGGAGGGATCATCTGGTTGAGTTTTTTTTCAGCAGAACCTAAAGAGGCTGTATTAGGTAGGGCCTTATATTTCCTTAAGAGGATGTGCATTAAGCAGAGTTCTACCCTGATCCCTTTAGGAAGTGGGAGAGTTACGATGGTGCCTTTTCCCTAAGAGCATTTGAAAGCTTTCCTCATAGGAAGCTTTCCTTGTGGTGCATTCTTAAGTAGATCAAATGTAAAGGAAAATCCCAATTCAGAATTAATTGGCATACATTTTTTCAGGAGCTGGAGGGATTTTGAATTTCTTCCTTCTAGATGAACTTAAAACACTCCTGCAGTCCTGGATTCGAAGTTGTACCTGTCTGTGGAAGCATGCAATCCTGCAGCAAAACACATCTGTCTTATTTTACCTCTCCACCCTGTTACTCAGATGCTTTGCAGAGCGGTGTCCATGGCCCCTGTTTACTCCAGCTTGTTCTTGCAGTCTTTGCTTCCTTAGGTGCTATTCTCACTGTGGACACAGTAGCTTGGAAAGCAAGCCATGTTTGGAATTAACCATTTCCAGCATGCCTACACACTCAGAATCAGCAGTTGAACAGATGCTTCAGTGATGTAAAAAGACTCCTTTTTTAAGGGGGTCCAGAACAATACTTGGCTTGGAAATGCTTAGTACCTTTGGCTCCAGGATCACCAACACCATGTGCTTGCCTTCTACTGTTTTTTGAAAGCAAGCAGAGGTGTTTCTGCCATGACAGACTGCTGTCTCCTTGAGTCATCCTTCTGCTCTGGAAGAATAGCTTTCTTCTAGACATGACTGACCAGCTGGCACATTCACTTTTTAAGTACCACCACTCTTTATCCAGAGATAGTCACTTTTTTATTCCAGAGATATTTATTCACTTTTCACCTTCCGTCCAGCAGCTATCTGTGTGTGTATAGCAAGCTCCATCTGAGTCACGCAGTAATAATCATTTCTTATATACAAGATCCCTTGTGTACTGTATATTAATGTCTGGCTGGTAATTTAATGGCACCTCTAGGCATAAACAAAAGTTTATTAAAACAGTAAGTAAAATGTTCCTGAAGACTGGCCTGCATTTTTAATTTTCTATTCAGCATTCCAAAATACAGAGCCAGCCTTCTTATGCAAAAGGAAAGCTACGGAGTTAACACCAAGTAACATCATTTTGCACAAGTCAGACATAGCAGAGTCTAAACAGAAATTTAGTCTCACAAATCCCTTCTTCTCTGATCATCTTTAACAATAACAGACAAACAGAATTTTGAATTGATTATTAGGAAATGTGTACAGCTCCAGGAAGCAGCAGCGTATGGATTACTACTCAATTTACTTGTCAATTCTTAGCTAGGAAGCCACACAGCAGATAAAACCTTAAACCCTAGTCTATAGTTGGCAGTGCTCTCCATAGTTAAGACTGAGTCATGCTCTGAACATTGGGCACATAGAAGGGACATAATTCCTTCCCTGTGCTTATCTCTTCATTCACAAGACGCTTATTTTACAAATGATTTAGTGCTCTAAAGCCCACCAGGTTACTTCCATCATAAACTAATTTCTTGAGCTCAGTAAAATGTATATAGTACATGTGTCAGCTGGTACATATATTATCACACATTTACAGTGGGAAAGTAGGTGGACACATTTTTTGACAATATTTTAAGCAGCAACTTGAACTTATCTTCACATTTTAGATTGAAATAATGGAGACATGAAAAATTTCAGTAGAAAATTTATCCACTGAGAAAATTCACTGTGGAGACACCGATGAACAGGCGAGCAGCTGTGCTTTTAGCAAGTCTCATTTCAAATCCCAGCCACATTTCCAGGCTGCAGTGACATTCCCCCTCCACTCCTCTGCTGTAATTTAGCGTACACTAAGGACTGTGAAGCATTTTCCAGCTCCCAGGGCACATTACCACCTATCTCCATATTGAAACACAACCCAGTAGTGCTCGACTGGCCACTTGGTTTCCACAGAAAGACAACAGAAGGAGCATTCAGACTGAAGAGAAGGTAGAAACACATACTCCAACAGGCCCCATCAATGTGAGCTTCCACAGCACTGTGACTTTGGGAGCCTGGAGCTCCCAGCTCTTTGCCTGCAATCTCAATATGTTTGTCATAACCTAGAATATTTTTCTACTTGCCACCCTCTACAAATACCTGAAAGGAGGCTGTAACAAGGTGGGGGTCAGTCTCTTCTCCCAGGTAGCAAGATAAGAGGAAATGGCCTCAGGTTGTGTCAAGGGAGCTTTAGGTTGGGTATTAGGAAAAATTTCTTCGCCAAAAGCATTGGAACAGGGTGCCCAGGGAAGTGGCAGAGTCACCATCCCTGGAGATACTTAAGAGACATGTAGAGCTGGCACCTGGGGACTTGGTTTAGTGGCGGACTTGGCAGTGCTGGGCTAACAGATGGACTCAATGATCTTAGAGGTCTTTTCCAACCTAAATGATTCTATGATCAAGGGACTCAAGCAGCTGAGAAGTCACTTGCAAAGAGCACCAGCAAGAGTCAGCAAGGAGGAAAAAGACAACAAATATCTTGGAAGAAAAGGTGGAGAATAAATCCTTTTAGTGCCTGTACTGAATAAAAAGCTGGCTTGTAAAAGATAAAAGCATTAATTGCACATCAACTGCCTTTTTTTTAGTGGCATTCTTCAGTGTTATACACAGTGCAGCTTTTTATTTTTAAAACATGTTTTTCTTGTATTTAACAGACAATCTAAAGTAAACAGATTTGTTATTGACCTGTTAGCCTTAACCTGCAGAGACTGGTGTCCTTTATTTATAGAAACATGATCTTAGCTTTTAAAAAAAAGGACTCTTAGTTTTTACTGTCTCATTCAAGATCAGATGTCAAAGCTTTGAAGCATTCATCAGTAAGCACGAGATCCCAAGTCATGCTCAAATATCTCAGGGTTCTTTTGTCTATCAATATTTGGTGGCACTGCTCATGTGAGAAAAAGCAAAAGATAAGGGTCAGGCAACAATGCCAGTGTAACTGTGATGTGCACTTTGTGGTATTTCAGTTAAAACATCAGGGCTGATAATGTTATCTGTCCTAAAATGCTGCCACGAAATATTCAGACGTAATGGGCTATATATGAAAACAAGAGCTTGCAAGATCTGGCTCAGAACTTAAAATTAGGCAAATTAACACTGCCTTTGCAGCCTTCAGACTCAACCTGGCAGAAAGTCCCTGAAATCCTCACGGAGGTCAAGGGGTCTTCCACATGGGATAGCAATTCTTATTCAAACCATTCCCTCATATAAGACATTCATTGTAAGTCTCTCTTTTATATGTCTTCTCTTCTAGAGATGAGGATGATTGTTTAGGATCCTTAGCATTAAAGGCAAGGATTCATTCTCATTTTAATACTTCAATCTCCACAGTTGCGATTTAATAAATTCTTAATATTGAACTGTCTATGCAAGGTCCAACTTTTATTTCCTCTGCATAACAGCTGTGAAGATATAAGAGCTGAAATTTTAGCCCCAGTTCAACAGAGCACTCGCACACATATTTAAGGGGCTGCAGCTGGTGAAGAGGCTGATTTACTTAAATGCTCTGCTGAGTTAGAGACCTATGACCTTTTATCACATGCAACTTTAAATTGAGTTAATAGCAGTTATATATATGCAGTGACATAAACCACTGGCTTTTCATTCCAAGAATAGAAAAGAATGAGAAAAATGTTGGTCAGAGTCTGGAAGCTTTGCATATTCATACTTCTCACAGTTGTTAAGTGTTTGAAAATTCAGGTAATGAGCATACAATACTCAGGCTGCCTTTGTATTGCTTGGGGGTTTGCTATTCTAGTAATATCTCTACAGAAACCATTCTATCAAGACAGGGGTTTTTTGCCCTCAAATTGAATTAGCACTTGTACATTGAAGTTTTCAACATCACCCATAAGATTTTTCAACTTGTCAAAAGAATCTGCATGGTCTCTAACCATGAATAAAAATGATTTCAGATATCATCTTTATTTCAAGTTTTATTTCCTGGGATTAATCTAATTGATTGTGCTGGTGGCTTGTTAAGCAGCTGCTGAAATAAACAGACCATTTGTCTTTCTCTGTAAACATATGGGTACCTGGTTTAATTACAGTTCATACCAGTGTTGAGTAGAAAAAATAAATAAACAAACAAACAAAAATACCCTGTTTTCTAAACTGACACCATAGATCTGAAATTGTTATTGTAGCAAAAAAAACTTGGTTAATTTTCCTCTTACTTATTTTAATAAATCTTTTATCATATAGACAAAAAAATAAAGTTCAGTAGATAATATATAACCTCGTAACTTTTTTCTATATACATATCCACATACTTACATAAGATGTGTGTGGTTTTCTCCTTGCCTGGTATAACTAGGAGTAGCCCCATAAACTTTTAGTTCAATATAATTCTCATTTTTTTGCTTAGCAGACCTAACCTTGTTTTGCATTTCTTATTACAGTCACATTAACCCTGTTTTATGGTTTCAAAGCAGACCAGGGTCTAAACCAAAGACTGTAGATAAGATGCAGTGAAATGCACAATCCTTTGGCTTTAACATGCATTTTTACTTCCCCCAGATGTCTCTAGTGAAGAAAATAGCATTGCCAACAGGAAATAAAGGGAATAAATAGATCCAAATACTACTTCTTAAACTCTTTTGTAAGAATTATTTAATTGCTCTAAGATCCTTAAACATCTTGATTTTCTTAGCTATTCTCACTACATAATCAAAAAATCATAGGCTGACATGGAGATAAAATAAGCATAAGCAGGTGGAGCCTCTAGCACTGGAGTGAAATTGGGCAAAAAGAACCACTTCTGTAATAAGATTCTGGAAACTTGTAGCTACACACAGGATCAGTTATTAATGCCTTTTTATGAATAGATAAGCACCATTCTTAGCAGTGTGCATGTGCAACACAAATGAAATATTCATAAGCAGCGCACAGTCGTGTCCAAACAGAAGGAAAGCTGCATAGATAAAACTTAGAATCATAGAATCTTTTAGGTTGGAAAAGACCTTTAAGATCATCTAGGCCAACTCTTAACCCAGCACCACCAAGACCACCACTAAACCATGTCCATCCACACCAGCTGGATTTATCTCCATTCACCACGACTCTCCGGGCTTAGCCATCCAGCCAGTTTTTCATCAGCAAAGAGGACACTCATCCAAGCCATGAGCAGCCAGTTTCTCTGGAAGAGCATTGTGGGAAGCACTGTCAAAGGCTTTACTAAAATCCAGGTACACAACATCCACAGCCTTTCCCTCATCCACTAAGCAGATCATCTTGTCACAGAAAGAGGTCATGTTCCATTACAGAAGATCACTTTTTCCACTATACAGAGCCTTAACTTCTCCCTCTCTACTATCCCTCTCCAGCCAGGCTACTTCACCAGTTTGCTGCCCCAAGATTTCAGTGAACTGAAGCAACACATACACATGATGTACCACAGCAAGGAGGGGAGCAAAGC
Organism: Manacus candei; assembly: GCF_025592945.1. NCBI lineage: Eukaryota > Metazoa > Chordata > Aves > Passeriformes > Pipridae > Manacus > Manacus candei. The sequence continues at coordinate 43,127,660 of NW_026138076.1, read as the reverse complement.
TGAGACAGCTGCCATCAAGCACCAAACAAGAGCAGCAAAGAGCAAGTGACAAAGTGAATGCTCTACTTTTGAGGCTGTTTGACAACCTTGGAAAGAGAAGAACAATGTCAACATAACTAGGATATGTGAGGTGTGAAGAGCCTTTGGGAACCAGACCAGAAGAAAAATCAATCCTTGTCCCCACACCACCAAATGGACAGGTATCTCAGAGCTAGGAAACCAAGGTCCAGAGTCATCTATGCACAGCCACCACTGCTTAGATGATGTAATTTACTGGTGGGAAAGCTGAAGGACTCCAGCAATGCAAACCAGCCTTGCAAGTTCTCAACAGTGGGGAAAAAAGAAAACAGAAAGAATAGGAGTCCTGCAATTTCATTATACATAGAATATCTGGTCACCAACAACCACCCTGAGCTTGAAATCAATAAATATCCACTTTGTCCTACAGTACCCTGGTCCATCATTTTTTCTAAAAGCAAAAACCATGCCCTAAAGGCTGCAAAGACTTATATCTACCCAGACACATTCAGTCAGCCAAACTTCATTCCCATCTCTTCGCTGAGTTCAAGCTCTGCTCCTTGGAAGGACTGCAGAGGAAATTAGGATAGCAACATCTCTCTGCTGTTCTCTGTCACATACTAGATACAGAGAGCAAACCGAAGATTTGCTTTGTAATGATGTGTGGATGAACACACCACTTCAAGTAAATAGAATCTGGCACTGGTAAATTTATCACTAAACTGCTAAAATATTTCAGAAAGACAACAAAATTTCAGAAGAGGCACAGCCAGGTCATTGGCATTGGTTGATGAAAGTAGTTATTCATTTAATGACAAAAGTAAGCTATTCCCATTTCTCAGATCAGTATATAATTTGGGGGGCTGTCTATCTTGGGATAGTCTATTTTTACCCTTAATGAAGGAACATAAAAATTCTAATCAGCTTTCAAATCTCAGGAGTCCAAAGAGAATTTGCATTTCTGCATAAAGAAGGACCTGGTACGGAAGAATAAAACAGGAATCATTCAGATTATATAAACTCAGGTAGGATGCTGCTATGGTCAGTTCCTCAACAGGATTTACCACAGCTGGCAAGACCTACCTTCTTTCAACTCCTCCTCTGGAATGATGCCAGCTATAATTATACATTATAATGAGCAAGAATCTTGAATTCACAGCAGAACAAAGTTGTTTCTCCTCACCTTCAGTAATGTATTTCTGCCCTCCTTCTTCATCTTTCCTGTGTTGTTTTGTAGTTTCTGTCAAGCAAGTCTCATTCTTCTCATTACAGACAAAAATCTCTGCTTGCTGAAGTGCTGAGAGAGCTAATTCTTGTTGTTCTCACTTGTTACAGAAAACCTCCTGCCAAAGGAACCGTTTGGCTTAAAATATTGTAAACAACCTCTCCTCTTTTACCCGCCACCACAGCTTGCTTTCAAGAAGTCTGTTTTCATAAACAGTACGTCTTGTCTGTTCAAAACAACATAACTAGGAGTTGCCATATCAAATATGTTTATAGAAGATCGCAATAAAGAAATACCTTGACAGACTAATGATGACCTCCTGCAAGTCAGGCACTTAAAAGGCTCATTTTCCTGGTTAGCAGATTAAAAAGTAATAACTGAGTGGTACTGTTTCCACTCACTTGTCAAGTGTAATTCCTGCCCTATGGGCTACTGTGAAACTCGCCACAGAGGTGACTACCAAATAAGTCAGTCTGACTGTGGGATATGAAATACACAAGTTAGTGTCACCTTCCAGTAGACACCAGAAGAGACTGAAGGCAGAAAAAAAAAAAAAAAACAACACCACAACAAAGAACAACACAGACCTGTTTTTTCCATTGCTTACCTTGCTTATGGATTTGTATAGCATTTCTTCCAGGTTAAAACCAGGGTGAGAAGAATGAGCTGCATTAAGGGGGAAGGGCTGGCTTTATACTAATATGGGTATTTTGCCTGATTAGTCTTTTGCACACAGCTTCCTATTTGAGTAGCAGAGACAAGTCTAGAGACAAAAATGTAAAAAAAGAGTAGTGTACTCTTAGCAAGAACAGAAATGAAAATTTAAACAGTAAGAAAGGTTAACTCGGATAGAGCTTTGCAGAATTGCAGCTAGAACTTGGCCACCAGGTTCACTGGATTTGTGACAAAGTGTAAGTCCTGCAGAGTTTTTTGGGTGGGCAAACACTGGTCTGCTCACACTGGTGCCTCTTTGCAGGAGGGAGCAGCTGCACACTGACTGCAGCCAGAGTTACAAGCAGTGCCTGCACTCACCCATGAGGTCCAGTTCAGCCTTGTCATTTTTCTTCGAGAGCTCATTTGCTGCCAAGCTAAGCCTGGGAGGATTAGGTGTGATGCTATCTCCTTCCACTTATCAGCTGCAACTTCTCATTTCACTGTGTGTTCTATTCTGCAGAGATCTCATTGCATTTCACATCACCTTGCACGCAAATAGAGAACAGTGGTTTGAATAATGCAGCACATTCCTTTAAAATTATTTGACAAGCACAAAAAATACAACTTAAAGTTAGTTAAGCACTAGTCTCTTAATATACAAATGCACACAAGTTTCAAAGCTATTTGAAAAAAAAAAACCCTGTAGACGATATTTAAATGGTCTGTGTGATTCCTAATGTAAGTAGAAGGGGCAGAAAATGCCTCATACATATGACTCAGAAATTCAGTGACCTGTGGTCTTGCACTTAGATTACCACCATTCAGCCCAAACATTTGAACTGGAGGCAAAATGAAGTTCACACTTAGAATTTGATTTATTCTTCCAGACTTCAAAGCTGGGCAGAAAGCCTTGGTAGAAAAGGTGAAGAGGGAAATCTTGATTCTGTTCAGGTTAATAGAGAAAGTGCTCTAAACAACTGAACTTAATCCTTGCTATAGTCTCCAAATTCGAAGTCCTGACCTCACTGAAGTCCAATTAGCATTTCTGAAAGTAGCAGAGACTGACACTCTTCTGCTAAAATAACCTCTGCATTTGAGTGCATGGGTTTCTCATCTGAGTTCCACGCACACCAGCCAGCACTGGGTTATGTTGAGACTGAAATGAATTCTTTGTTGGACAAAACTCACACAGAAGCCCACTGAGCTGCTCCTCCAGGTGGGAATGAGCAAAGCCATATAAGAGGTGGAGCTTGTCCCCAGAAATCAGGATTAGTGTTTGAAAACGGGAGAGCAGAAGTAATTGCCCTAAAAAGCAAAATGTTTTTCCACATAAAAAGGAAAAAAACCCCAATGAAATAAACAGTAAACCTAAACCAACTGCAATGATGCTAAACCAAACCATGATTAAACCAGTGATGTGCTTGGTATCTAAGACACTTGCAATATCATTAGCTTCCAGACACATAATTTTCATTAGGATTTGTGCATGTTGTTTACTAATAAGATCAAAGTTTTTGTCACTTTAAAGTGAGATTACATGGGCACCACAGAAAGGTTTAGGTGGAAAGGGGACCTTGAAGATCATCTGGTTCCAATCGCTCTGCCACAGGCAGGGACGTGTATGGTAGGGTATGTCCTAGAGGTTGCTTTTGGGGGGATTTCTTTCTCACACACACACACCCCAGAGCGTTTTGAGAATTTACCACCTTCGTTTTCTATTTTACCTGCCATATTACCCTCTGCCTTCTGAAGTTACATGGGCTACTATTTATTCATCACTTTGCTTTATTAAGATGCAGTTCAGGTTTTCGCCTGTGTTGTATGTTTTGCAACCACAAAATAAGGATCTAAAAATTCAAAAGACATGAGAGTGTAAAGAACCTCTCAGACACCTCCTTTCTGAAGAAACCTCAGCAGATACCACAGTTCAGCAGTGCAGTGCTCTCACCTGTGACCTAATATAGCTTCTAATACCCCAAATTATTTTAGATATCAACATTGTTATGCCGGAATAAACGTAGAGCTCTTTCTACATTTTTGTCATGTTCTGATAAAATCCCAGGTCTGACAGTATATCTTGACGAAAGAGTCCACATGAAATATGTTGCTAATTATTTATACACCTCTTCAAAGGCTCAGTGCTGCTACTTGTACTTCTCGCTACTCTTACCTACCCAGGCCCTAAAGCTGTTTTTCAATCACTGAACTGAAACCCCTTAGAGTAACAAGTTTATAATAGAGGTTCATAAACCTGGCAGTGATTAACAGCACAGGTTAATCAAATGGGTGTAGAACAGGCTTTTCCCCCCTTTTCTTTAACGGAAACTGGCCCCAAGTGTTTTTCCCTTATTGCTACGTGGAAATAAATTTGCAATTAACTTTTACTTATTGGTGTCGTAGTGGCCTCTGAAGACCCCAGCCAGAAGCAAGGACTGTTGTGCTTCTCAGCACATAAATGTGTACCAGAGGACAGCAGCCACTCTGAGGAGCTCACAACACAGCACCATCCCACAGCTGAGCCCCTGCCATGCCCAGGGACCAGGAATGGGCAGAGCCTGGCTCTACCAGGACCCACTCCTGCCCGGAAAAGAGCAGGCAGCCTTGTGTTCATGTGCCATCCTGGTTACTAAACAAGCAGCTCAGTGATTTAAAATAACTAAGAGGGATTGTCCTGCACAGATATGGGTTGGTCAGCTTTTCACAAAAATAAAAATTATCAAGTCCACCTCCTGCCAAATCTCCTATATTCAGTTTACTCCAAGACCACCAGGACACAAAGCTCCAGCATACCCTACACAGAGAATTAATATCTGATCTCAGCTGTTTGCAGTCAAACTCTCACTGAACATGTACTAAAGATGGACTAACAACAGGAAAGGTGAGTTTGTGCTGGTTGCCAGGCTGGATGGCAGCTGAGCCTACATAGCCTGAACTTCCCAAAACCTGGGCCCAGCAAGAAACTTCAAACTGCAGTCAGCTGTCAGTGGCTGCTTTCTAAGACCTGAATACATTGTTTGTCAGTTGCTAACCACGGCATCTTTGTTTAGGGTTTTCTGAAGCATGATCTTGAAATAAATGGGGTTAAAATCTTGATTCAACTCAATTCCGATTGGAGAAAAAAGGAAATTCCTGTACTGCATTAGGTAAGTGCAGGGATGAAAAATAACTTTTGAGTAAGTACTGAAATGTGTATTTGCTTCACCTCACTGAGTCAGTGCTTTGTTTTGTTGTGCTAATGGTTTCTAGAAATTGCAAACCCAAACCACCCACAGTCACTGTGGCTGACAGACTGAGCCTGAACACCCACCACCTTCTCTCAGGACTCTCCCTTGCAGTTATGAAAAGCCATGCTTGCCTCAGACTTCCTCTGTTACCAGCTGAGTTTATGGTAATAAAACCACCACCTTTACCCTGAGCAAACTCATACTCCTTGACAGCTTGCCCTTCTCTGAGCTCCTGGCAGCACACAAGAAGAGCACACACCCCTCACCTCCTGTCCATATCCATGGCTTGGTGGGACCTCTCCTTTCTCTTTGGGTGCTCAGTGCTGGAGCATGCAGGTGCCTCTATAGGGGGTACATAAAGCAGTGCAAGTAATGAGAACCATGGGGTCACTGCGCTCACTTACTCTCATCCCAACCACTCAGGAGATTTTTATTTTCCCTCCTGCCTAGATTTTCATGTTTCTACAGCTCTCTCCTTTTTCACTTTTGTTACAGCAGTGGACATGAGATTAGATGCTTTGGCTAAACATTTTTTGTATCAGCAAGTCAGAAAAGCAATTGGGGCCTGAGGTAGAAGGTAGTAAGTATCAATCCTCAGTTCTTGGGCATGTTTGTTCCATGCATTGGACCAGTCCTAAAAGGAAGATTTTCCTTCTGCAGTGGCAAGGATTCGTGAAAAGTTTAAAACCCCCCATCTCCCAAAGCACTACCTCTCACCACACCAGACAAGCAAAAGCCTTCATCCTGAAGACAAAGTTGTCTACTTTTTCCCACCTCTCTAGCACGAAATACTTGCTGTCCTCTACTGCTTTTCCTGTGTGAACATAGGCCTTTCTAAATAACAAAAGTTACCCTCAGAAGGCATCTGCTTCCTGCTCGCATCCTGCACTGCCATCACCTACTTTAAAATGTTGTTCCTGCTTTTCTCTTCATGACAGATTATAGCAATCAGGGGCAGATTAAAAAAAAAAAGCAATCTGAAGTAGACATAGACAACTCAGCCTGAAGTTGCTTCTCTTTCAGCTAATCACAGAAATCATACTAGCATGTGTTTTGGAAACATCATTCAAACACTATAAGCAGTTAAAGACCAAATTTCTCATTTATGCTCTGTCCAAAACTGTTGGGGGAGTTTTATCCAAAAGGTGATGCCCCCCTTTCCTTGCTTCTACTTAGATGAACTATCAAAGAGGGGAAGAAAGCAAACTTGAGGACCTTACACCAGAGGAGCTGGAAAGAACATCACAAAACCTGAAGTAATTTCTTTGTTGATTTATAGTTGGGGTTTGAGTTTTTTTACTTCTGGAAAGGGTTCAAGAACTGATGTTATAGCCCTGACCTGAGTAATGCTATAACCTGAAATCTTACTATTCTGATGTGGGCCAGTATAGGATTTCAGGTCCAATCCATACAAACATTTGATAACAAACTAGGGAAGTGCTAACATATGTAAGAATTTCTCCTTGCATAATATAAAGAGGGATGATGATTTGAAAAGGTAACTGTGTCTATACAATAAAGGACTAAGTTTTTATAGTCTCTGGTTTGTCAGTAATTTCTTTACCGGGAAAAACAAACAAAAAAAAACCCTAGGAAAGCCCCCACCAAAACAAGATTGAAAATTGCACTTTGCAGTTTCTTAGTTTTCATTTACTTGTACAGCCTAAGTCACTCCTCTAGATGCACATGAAACTCTGACTTGATGGCTGGTCTTTGACTTGGCTGGAGCTTTGCCCACCAAAAAGGCACCAGTCTAGTTTTCATTTGTCATTTCCATGGCTTTTGCTTTGCAGATGCCTGTGGAACTTTAAGTGCACAAAATCCCTGACTTAGAGGAGAACCAGCCACTGTCCGTTCAGATATATAGAGATTTGTTGTTTTCCACCACTTTGTGTGGAAACCTTGATTTATGAGAAGGAGAAAAGGTGATGATTACAGTGAAATCTTACCTTACAGCAGGTAAGGCAATACCACACAGAATCAAATAGTGAATTACAGTCTGTTTTGAAAACAGATGTAACATTGGACTGCCTCTTTAAATAGACAGCCTTGCCAAACAGCAGCACAGGGGGTGGTGTATCTCAGCTCTCGGAAGAGAGCTACCCAGCTATTCCCAAGCTGGTTGAATTTTTAAAGAACATTGAAATGTTTGGAGCATTCACACATGTATTAATTCAGCAACGATGCTTCCAATTCACTTTTTTCTGACTTAAAGTGGAATAAATAAAAGCAAAATCTAGCCATGTACCTTTGCTGAATGTGTGTTTTTCTCCTCCCTCCTTGACCAGCTTAGCTTCTTTATGCAAGCATAGTGGTTTTAATAAGGTCAAGGTTGACACAGCAACTCCTTCCATTGCCTGATGCACTGTCACCACATCTCACATCACTATAATGCACGTGTAAAATCATTATCAAAATGTTACCAAAGAGATATATTGTGTAGGTACAGGAGCAAGTCTGCTATCCCCTCAAACATCATCCATTTTTATTATGCCACATTATAAATTACGTTTTTCATCGTGTATCTTAGGCATAGAAAATAAATGCACTAACCCCCTAAAAATAAGATTTCTCACTAAAACCCTCTACGGAAGATATCGGTCCAGAGCATACATTTACAGCTACATCATAAATCTTTGGTAAAAATGGGATTTATAAAGGCTGTGCTGACACAGCTTATCTACAAGATTGTGAAAACAGCATCCGTGTATGGAGAGCTCACCCCTGCTAAAACACGACAATATGAATACTGAATATCAAACCCTACACAAGTCTTCTGACTTCTGCAGAAGGTCCCAAAACAGCAGGGTTGCAAACCAGCCCTGCCTCCTTCCCTTCCCAAGGCAGGCTTCACCCAGCCCACAGAGAACAGGCTGCCACCCACAGCTGGGGCATGGTTTTGAATGAAGTAGAGCAAAACTCTTTTCACCATTTTCTTTCCCCCACTTGTCTGCAACAAGATATTCTTTCTACCCACCTGTTTTGCATTTGTTTCCCACCAACCTCCTTTTAGTATCTAAAGCAGCTGATGAACTTCAAGTTTCCCTGGCCTCCAAGCATCTAACCCTCACTTGTCAGCTTCCTAAACTTTTCTGGTCTTCCAACTCATTTTTAAGTATTCTGAGGAATTAATGAGCACAGACTAAACCATCTTCTTTCTCAGTTGACATGTGTCCTGCCTTTGGGGAGTTTGTCTTTTTTATTTGTAAAATAACATGCCCATTATTACATACAAATCACAATACAGCACACTGCAACTATACTATGACATGCCATGAAATGTCCTACTAGGGACATGGAAGGGCATCAGGTGTTAAAGAAAGATGAAGTTGGGAACCAAAGCACATCTCATTCCAAAGATGTACCTCTTGAACGATCCTCACAGCGGGTGGGTCACTGCACTCTGCTGGGCACCAGGAGGAGGGTTGGCTTTCTGCTGTAGGTGAGGAGAAGAATTTCCCCATTCCCTAGAAACAGGGCAGCAGAGCCCAGGCAGTCGGGAAACACCAGCCCCGCGGCACCCGGCCCAGCCCCGACCCTCTGGAAGCACTGCCTGGAATCATCCCTCCCGGAGCAAACTTTCTGGGCTCCCCAAGGCCTGAACGCGGTGTTACCCACGGGAACACAGATGAGCTCCGGCTGTCCCCGGCCCCCACCACCCGAAAAGCATCATCCAGGACCACAGAAAGAGAAGAGAGTGAGAGAAAAGGGCGGGGGGAATCCTGGTCCTGAGCCCATCTCTCCAGCGCCTGGGCTGCCTCGACCTCACCGGGAAAAATAACAAACAAAAAAAAGCTCCCAACAAAACAAAAAACCCAAACAGGGAGCATCCACTCACTGCCACAAGCCGCCCTGAATTTCTTCTCGTGCACTCCCGGCGTGCCCCGGCTGTACTGAAATGGATGGGGCGGCAGTAATTAAGCCCCCTACGCTCCACCCCACCTTTCCCCTTTTCCTTCCCTCTCCTCTCCTGTCTCGACCCTGCCCTGGGAACACTCACGGGACGCCACCGATCTCCAGCGTGCAGGGACCGACTCCAGGCGGGGCATCCTCAGTGCCTCCCTCCTCGTTAAGAGCCACTCCACAGCTGTCAGCACTTAAAGCAGACAACTTTTAATGATTGTAAAAGCTTTGTCAGATCCAACCTCCTCAACCGAAAATATGCACGAACATTATTAAAAACGATATCAAGCTAAAAATAAAAACAGCCTCTAAAAAAAAATATCCCTCTAAAAACATAACAAACTAAAACCCACAACAGAAGCCAAAAAACCTCCCCACCATTTTGGCCTGCTTTGAGCTACAATGGCTGGACCCAGCAGGAACATTTTTCAGAGGCAGGCAAGCACGTGGGCAGCCCAGGTCACTGGGAAAGACAGGGATGTTGGGACCTGTTAGAAAGTGTTCCCCTGTCTCACGGGTGGGCAGCAACAAATTCACTTATCCAAGGAAACCTGTTGGCCTAAACAAGAAAAACGAAATGCATTTTACTCAAGTAAGTTCACTGTGTCAGGGTACCCAGCAGGCAACATAACTGTTAAGGGATTAACAAGTAAAAATATGATTTGATGCTATATTTCCTATATATACACAGCAACAGGCACATAGTCAGTCACAAGCAGCTTGGTGATTTGAAAGGTTTCAAGTTACAACCTCTTTGTGTTCATCCCAATTTGGCAAAATATTTAAAGCAGGATGTGTGGATAAGAGTTCTTCTGAATAAATGCTTCTACAGAAGTTTCTGTTACCAGCTATACAGTGAGCTGTCTGCATTTTAAACTCGGTTTGGATTGGCTGTATATACAGCCAGTCAATTATTAATCTCCTACCTTTTTTTTTTTTTTTCCTGGGCATCATTTCTTTCTGCAATTTTTCTTTATCTTCATAGTTCCATTTTCTGATCTGTCCTCTTTTCTGTGTGTTTATTTGCAGTTCTTAACACAGAACCATTTAATCGGGTTTGATGTTACTGGCAAAACTCCCATTGATCATCTTGATTGCCTTTGTAAGAGATTTCACTGGAATTCGATGGCTGTCTCAGGACTGCAAAAGATATGTGATAACTTAGTCCTAACCCGCTGTTTCCAATAGGAAGTGTTGATACAAGCTGCAGATGCATTTCACAATTTGATTTCATTACACTAACAATCTTCAAGAAGTACAATATTTCATCTATAAAAAGGGATAGGGGAACACAGGGGGATACCTGCCCATGCTGCGTGTGTGAAGGGAAGGGCTTTGATGTGTGCCCAGAGGTTGTACAAAATGTGGGATGCATTTCTGCTGAATTTCAATGAACAAAGAAGAAGAGGATCTGTGATTACCTTTGAATAAAACTTACACAAGTGTCTATGCCCACATATAAGGTGGACAGCTGCCAACATGGTCATTGCTGTTATGCACAGATACTTCTTCTGAGAATTAAAGTCTGGTTTACAAGGAGGATGAGCCTGCAGACGAGGTCTGAGCTCAGCATGCCTGGTCTTGTAGGAACTGAAGCTTCAGCACGTATCTAATATTTCCAGGAGATGCTAGTCCTAGTGGGCCTTCCCCAGCAGTCCCATCATGGTTTGAGTCCCATCATGCTCTGATTGCGTGAACATTGAATCAAAGGGAGAAAACAAAATCATTCACTGACATTTACCACTACCCATTCACAAAGCGTGATGAGTCCATATAAGACCTTGCCAAAACTATGGAGACTGTGGAAAGCTCAGCCCATGGCACAGCACACACCAAATACCACAGCTGTACACTATACACGTCTCACGTGGGGCTGCGGGACTCTGTCCACCTAAATAAATATTCTAGCCCACTATTTAATGGCTCCGAGGTGCAAACACTGACCCAGTGGCACAACTGTTAAAACATTCTTTTTAAATTGTGTCTATCCATTTGTGACAACCTCAGAAATATGAAGCTTTTGTCACCTTTTTCAATGCATATCAGCTGTCAGAGTTGTTCTTCCTGGCTGAAAAGAGAAGGCTGCCTTGCGGTTCCTGGTGAATCCTGAGGACCTGTAAAGAGATCAGCCAACACCTCACATGGTGGAAAGGGGACAAAAGGAACTTAGATTTACCTTGAAAACACTGCAGAAGATGGAACGCTGAAAATTTGCAAGGGCCAAGAGCTCTGAGCTCTGAACGTGCCCATCTCGGTGATCGAATGAAAAGTCAAAATATTTTCTGTAAGTTAGAGTCCTGTAAGATATCTGATATGCAAGCACCATCTTTTGTGGCACTGCCTGCCTGCCACCAGCCTCCAGGCTGAACACACGCGCTCTCATTGCTCCATTTAAATGGCATACGGAGGTAGAGAGGAATTCAGTGCTTAATTAGGGAATGTGTTTGGAATATGATTTGTGATAATACATCTATAACAAGGGAAATTAATGAAAATAATTAATGAAGGCTAATCTAAGATACCAGGATTTTGTCTAAATCAGCAAGAGTAGAGTCCCAAGGACATTCGCCATGTGATTTATAGGATTTTTTTTTAATGATCCATGAGATCTTAATGTTTTCAGTGCAAGGAGCTGTTGGGGAAGCAGTTAGGGAGGGATCCCACCTATGAGGCTATTTGTAAGGTGGGTTCCTGTGAGAGTTAGATCTGAATTTCTTATCTGCTTTGTATTACCCAATATTTCTTTTCCTTTAGAAGCCACCTTATGTCTGTGAATTTCCCTCTTTACATTTTTATCTTGATTTGTAAGGAAGAGCAGTGAAGTTTGCTGCATATCCAGCTGCTTTGATATTTCAGTGTTTGGACAGCAGGTATATCTCAGAAAAAACACCCAAAACCAAAACACAAATGAACAGAAACACAGGCAAAATCACAGCCCTGCAGGGTGCTCAAGACCTCTGAGCTATAAAGCATACAATGGAAACTTGAATTAAAATGAATGCATTGAAAATAACTTTTGCACAGAGCCATGGCAAGCCAAGTAGGTGATGTCAGCTGATATCAGCTAAATGGCACGGCACAGCGTGGGGCAGGAGAGTCACCAGTGCCACTGGTGTTAGCCGAGGCTACAGATGGAAAAGGCCTTTCCCAAGGCCTCCAAGGCTGGCAGAGCCTAGAGAGAGCCTGAGGAGGTGTGAGGGCATTCTTGGTCTCCACTGCCACAATGGGCCCACCTCAAACAGCAGCTCCAGCAAAGAGGAGGGGTTGAAATCTATACCTCATGCCCGCCAAAAAGCCCTGTACAAAGACAGGGTCTGCCTCCACCTTCACCCTCCCTTTTGGAAAAGCAGTTCTGGGATGTTGCCCTGGGTGCTGTAGGGGATATGCAATATATGTGAGCAGAGAAGAGGCAGTGCGAGCTGGACGGCTCCTGCTTAGCAGTCTGTTCACATCTTTCTCCCAAGAAGAATATTCAGCTTTCTTTGTCTAAAATGTTGAGTGGTTATGAATAGTAAGGATAGACTATCTGTAATTATTTTTAAATTATTAATGGTTTTGTTAGATCCTTTCACTTCTACATTAGGTTTCTGTTAATGTAAGTTAAATCAAAATGTACTTCAGTTTCCAGGCAGCTCCCAAATGTATTTTTCATTCTTTCATAACATTACTTCAACTTCTCGATGAGGTGTCTGTGATAAAGTTTGCTCCCGAGCCAGCAGACTCACAGTCCTAATGAATTCAGTGAAAAGCTCACCAGGCAAGGCTCTCATCAGCCAGGCTGGATGGCAAATGAGGAGGCCGTGGCTGCGTTGCCGGCTAATGCACAACCCCCAGCTAGCAGGTGTCACACCCTATTCATGAGAAGGGCTTTGGGGGCCACGGGGGAATCGTCAAAGACAAGATGGGGAGTTTGTCAGAATAACCGAGTTACTTTATTGGCACTTTCCATCACGCTTAGGAGACTCAGGTTGTTACGCCAGACACTACTGATCAGAAAATATCTGCCGAGTGCCTCGCTCAGGGCTCAGACCTCGCAGGCGGGGAGGAGAGGTTTCACCCTGCCCTCAGCCCTGCCCCGGGGGATGCTCTCAGCGGGGGAAAGGGAAGGTGTTCATCGGAGGCAAGAACGAGGTCTTCTAAGGAGACCCCCCTCCCCTCTTCTCCCCTCGCCCCTCGGCCGGGCGGGGTGCGGGGATGCGGGGTTTTGGGGGGGGGGTCCGCCGGGCCGTCCTCGCCCGCCCGTCTCCCCGCGCCTGCCGAGGGGGGCGGCACTGGGGACGGAGAGAGGAGCGTGTGGAGTCAAACGCGTGCGTTCAACACAAACGCCACGAAAAAAATGCCTGGATAAATTATGCAGAGGGATTTCTGGATTTCTTTCAAGTAATTAAGTTTCGATTTCTTGCATTTATTTTAGTGCCAGGAAGCACGAGGCGCCACGGACGGCAAAACTCTTCATTGATCGTTCCCGGGCTTGAAGTTTGACTTCGTGACTTGACTCGGTTCGCGGCGGCAGCCCGGCCCCGGATTCCGAGCGGGGAGAGGAGGAGCAGAAGCCGGTGCGGGAAGCGATGCCGGGCTGGCGGGGAGCGGGGGTGCTCCGGGTGCGGAGGCACCGCTCGGTGCGGGGCTGCCCCGACGGGGCGTCCCGGTGCGATGGTGCCGCGGCTCCGCGGGATGCAGCTGCAGGTGTCCGCAGCCGCGGTGCCCCCGCAGCGGCGGGGACAGGTCGCCCCCATATCCCCGGAGCCCCGGGGGAGTGGCCCGGAGGCGGCGGGGGCCGGGAGCGGTGCGGGGCACCGGGGTCACCCCTCCGGCAGGGCCGGGGCCAGCGCTGCCCTGCACTCAAAACAGAGGTAGAGTTTGCTCAAAGTGTAGCCCGCATCTTAATGGATTAAAAATTCATAGGGCGCATTAGGTTCGGTAAAATATGAATGCGCGTCTTTAAATTTTAATCGTAAATCAGAACATGGATACATGAGAGGCGACAGTGATTTCTCCCCAGATGTCTGCGTGGGTCAGGGTGTGGGCGTGGGTAAGCTGGAGGGGGGGCTCTCCTTTTATTTAGGCAGCCCACTGGTGCGCAGAGCCGGCTGCGGGGCCCGCGGGGCCGCCGAGGTGCCGGGGGGCGAGGGGGGCTCCGCGTCTGCTGCGGCTCCCCCCGGCATCCCCCCCGACACCGGGAGGTGGCGGCAAGAAAAAAAAACCCCAACACCCAAACACAAACAAATAAACAAAAAGAATCACCAAAAATAAAGAAAAAAAAAAAGGAGGGAAAGGGGAAGGTAGGGTTTGCTGGGAGGCAGTGCCGCGGGCAAGGCGCTGCCGGCAGCGGGCACAGAGCCCCGGCGAGTCCCTGCGGCGCGCAGAGACACCGCGGGGACCCCCGGGGCCCGCAGGGGTCACCCCCGGGCCCGACACCGAGGAAAGTTTGCCCAGCAGTGTGGCCGCGCCGCCCCGCATCCCGGTGGCGGCCGATCGGAGCGGCGAGGAGCGCGCAGCGTTTTGGAGATCGGTTGTCAGTTGCTATTAAAATCAAGATTAATTCATATTAACGATATGCGTTCTCAATTCTCCCGTGTGACAGCATACATTAGAACAACTATTGCGAATAATTAAACTCAGTGCGGGAGGGGTTAAATGTATAGCGGGGGGCGTGGGGGGGTGGAGGGGGGTTCCTCCTCGCGTTTCTCTCCACCAAAGTTGAGCCGGAGAGCCGGGCGGGCAGAGCCCCTTCCCCGGCTCTACGCGCCCGGCAGGCTGGCTGCCCTCGGACCTCCCCGCGCCAACGAGGTATTTTCTTCTTCTTCTTCTCTTTTCTTTTTTTTTTTTTTTCCGCCCAGGAAGCGGGATCCTTCCCTTGTTCTCCCGCACACCTCCCGGCACGCCCGCGCTGGAGCGCGCAGGGCTGCGGCCGCTGCCGGGGAGGCGGAGGCGGGGGCGCAGGAGCGGCCGGGAGCGCTGCGGGGATCCCGGCGGAGGGAGGCGGGGGGACAGATGCCCTCCCTGCCAGCCCTGCCCGCCACGGGCGGGCCGCGCCCCGCGTGGGCTCTGCCCGCGACCGCCTCAAAACGCGCAAAATATTACTGATGGCTCTTTTCTTGGGCGTTGGAGATGCTCGATGCTTTAGACTAATTAGACAAGCCAAAAGCCTTTTGAAGATTAAGCAAATTGGACAACCCTTGTTAATTAGAACATAATTTAAAGTTTGAAATTATATCACTCATGAAGTAGCCTAATTAGTATGACGATATGTTAATAGCCTACCGAGACACGAAGCGCGGAGGTTTGGCATGAACTCCTTAAAGGCTTGCAAGAAAATCCTCTTTCCTATGTTGTCATTAATAAAAGATTTCTATAGACTTCAGCCTTTCAACGGTGACATACAATTTATAGTACACACAATGCATTAGCCCATAGTGCTGCTCAATTTTTTTACTATTATGAAAACTAATAAATTCGTCAAGCTGAATTAAGCATACAAATCAGATGAGGCATAACAGATTACATATTGAAGCGCTGTGTCTCCCGAGCCTAAATGAAATTTCAATCTAATAATTCCTTCCTGGCCCGGCCATAATTTGTTTAGAGATGTTGTTCTACTTCTTTCCAAGCGCTATTCGCGCCATAATTAAATGATACTCAAGCTTTTAACTTTGATTTATTTCATTTCTCCGAGCTGGCGACAGTGAGAGCTGATACAATGTAATTTTTTTTTATTTCCCTTAAAATTACCAAGTCTGCTGTTTAGGTGAGAAATTAAACACCTAAGCACTTATTTTAACCTTTCTGCTGCAAAGTGAAATTCATGGAAATAAACCCGGCCACATCCAGGAAAACTGACTTTCCCAGATTTCTTTTCTCTCTCTTTTAGTTTTTCTTTTCCTTTTCTTCTTTTTATAATATATTGAAAGGCGGGGGAAGTTGGCGGGATAGCGGTGCGCTTTTGCAGGAGGATCCCTCTGGCTCCCCGCCGATGGGGGACGCCGGTGGGGGCAGACCCCGGCCGCCGCTCCCGGCCTTTCCCTCCCCTGCCCCGAGCAGTACCCGGCTCCCAGCGCATCCCGCCGCCTCTGCCGCTCCCCCCGGAGCGATGCCAGGGCAGCGGCGGGACACTGTGGCTGGGGATTCCTGGTGAGGCCGGACGCGGGACTTTTCCTTTTTTTTTTTTAATTTTTCCTTCATGGAGAGTGGATTTGAGGCGGGGGGGGTGAGTGTCGCTTTCCCCTCCCTTTTTTTTTTGTTTTTCTTTTTTTTGGCTTTTTCCCTCCCCTTTCCGGGAGGCGGCGGGGCGCGGCGGTGAGTGCGGGAGCACGCGTGGGCGTGGGAGCGGCGGGGGGCGGGCAGGGAGCGGCGGAGGAGGGGGCCAGGGCCGAGGAGGCAGGCGCGGAGGGCCCTTCCCGAGGAGTTGGGCTGTAGTGACAGGCGAGAGGGGAGGGGAGGGAGGGGAGAGAGTAAAACCCACCGGCGCGGCGGCGGGGAGGGCACTTCGCGAGAGGCGAGGGCCGGCGCCGGAGCGGAGGCGGCGGCGGACGGCGGCGAGCGCCCGGGCGGAGGGGCGGCCGGGCGGGAGGCATCCCGCGCATCCCCCGCGCATCCCCGGCTCGCCAGAGCCGCCTCTCCCTCTCGTCTCCGGCGGGACTCGGGCGGCCGGCTGAGGGGGGGGCGAGTGGGATTTTTTTTTAATTTTTTTTTTTTTTTTTTAATTTTTCGGGGGGTGGGGGCGCAGGGCTCCTGTGGCTTTTCCAGGGGGTCCGGGCCCCCGGCCCCGCGCCCCTGCCCTCCTCCAGCGGCCGGCTGCCGGCGGGCCGGGCCGCGGCGGCGGCGAGCACGATGATGATGTCCCTGAGCAGCAAGCAGCCTTTCGGCCTCCCCCACGGCGGCGGCAGCGGCGGCGGCCTCCACGAAACCAAGTACTCGGCCCTGCACAGCGCCTCGCCCTGCCCCTCCGCCGGCGCCGCCGCCCCCGCCGCCAGCTCCCCCAGCAGCACCGGCACCGGCGGCTCCGCCGGACGCGGCTCCGGCTCCGGCTCCGGCCCCGGCGGCAGCGGCGGCTCCGGCTCCGGCTCGGGCTCCGGCAGCGGCGGCGGCGCGGAGGCGATGCGGCGGGCCTGCCTGCCCGCCCCTCCGGTAGGTGCCCGCCGCCCGCCGCCCCGCTTTAAGGGGAGCCCCTCGGCGGCCCCCCGGATCCGCCTGATGATTTTTTCATGGCCGTGCAGCAAATCATCCGGCGCCGCCGGGCTCTCGCCCAACTTATGCATGCGGCGGCTCTTGCCGCTCGTATTAATTTTTATGACCTGGGATGCTGCGTGCGGCTGGTGCGTGTGTGTCCGTCCGTCCGTCCGCCCGCCCGCCCGCCTGCCTGCCGCGGCTCCTCTGTGCGAGCGGCTGCGCGCCGCGCCCGCTCCCTCGCCCCGCTCGCTCCCTCTTCTCCTCTCCTCCCCCCCACACCCCCCCTCCCTTCTCCAGGATTTCTCTTTTAACATGCTGGGAAGGTTTTAGTGGCACGGCGGAGTGCGCGGGGAGGCGAATTCCCTGCTGAGCGTTATGTGTGCCTTCTATTTGCAATTGCAGAGCAATATATTCGGCGGTCTGGACGAGAGCCTGCTGGCCCGCGCCGAAGCCCTGGCAGCGGTGGACATCGTCTCCCCGAGCAAGAGCCACCACCACCACCCGCCGCACCACAGCCCCTTCAAGCCGGACGCCACGTACCACACCATGAACACCATCCCCTGCACCTCGGCCGCCTCCTCCTCCTCCGTGCCCATCTCCCACCCGTCCGCCCTGTCGGGCACCCACCACCACCACCACCATCACCACCACCACCACCACCAGCCCCACCAAGCGCTGGAGGGGGAACTCTTGGAGCACCTGACGCCGGGTCTGGCGCTGGGGGCCATGGCGGCCCCCGACGGCGCCGTGGTCTCCACGCCGGGCCACGCTCCGCACATGGCCGGCATGAACCCCATGCACCCGGCGGCGCTGGGCATGGCCCACGCCCACGGGCTGCCGGCCCACATGGGCTGCATGAGCGACGTGGACGCCGACCCCCGCGACTTGGAGGCCTTCGCCGAGCGCTTCAAGCAGCGCCGCATCAAGCTGGGGGTGACCCAGGCCGACGTGGGCTCGGCGCTGGCCAACCTGAAGATCCCTGGGGTGGGCTCCCTCAGCCAGAGCACCATCTGCCGCTTCGAGTCCCTCACCCTCTCCCACAACAACATGATCGCCCTCAAACCCATCCTGCAGGCGTGGCTGGAGGAGGCCGAGAAGTCCCACCGCGAGAAGCTGGCCAAGCCCGAGCTCTTCAGCGGCGCGGAGAAGAAGCGCAAGCGGACCTCCATCGCCGCCCCCGAGAAGCGGTCGCTGGAGGCCTATTTCGCCCTCCAGCCCCGGCCCTCCTCCGAGAAGATCGCCGCCATCGCCGAAAAACTGGACCTCAAGAAGAACGTGGTCCGCGTCTGGTTCTGCAACCAGCGCCAGAAGCAGAAGCGCATGAAGTACTCGGCGGGCATCTGAGCCGGCCGCGGAGGAGCATCGACAGCATCAGCATCACCGTCATCAACAAAAAATTAATTAAACAACAACAACAACAACAGCAAAAAGGAAAGGAGACAAAAAAACCAAACAAAAAAACAACAAACAAAACAAACAACACCAGCCCACCCCATCGCCCGCCCCGCGCCCAACTTTCGGGGGGAACTTCCCCGCGGAGCCGCGCCCGGACCCGCCCCGGCAAGTACCGCTGGTTTTTATTCCTAACAGACCTCGCCCGGGTGGCAGCAGGGTGGCCACGATGTCATGGCTTTCTCGGGACCCAAACTTGAATCTAGAGTTGAGGCTTCGCGCCGCGAGAGACGTCTCAAAAGTATTTTGATTTAAATAATAATAATAATAATAATAATGATTTAAAAAAAAAAAAACAGATGGCAGGTTTTTCTGCATTTACACTGCGTACTATAAATATATAAATATATATATATTTTTACTGTGGTTATTATCCTTTTCCTTCTCTGAAGTTATAACGCTTAGGGAAAGAGCTGATCCTGCTGTGTTCACTGGTCTTCAAAAGCTATTATTAGATTACTGCCAAACAACCCCTTGTAAATTATTAATTTATCTCTCTAGCAACTTCATTTTGTGCTCATTCTAATTAATTACACCTCTTTAATCTAAGTCTTGATAAAAGTAAAAAAAAAAATTGTTAGTGAGAATCAAATATTTTGTGTTGGTAGGATTTATGAACGTGAGCTTTTCTTCTGAACGTCCCTTTTGGCCATTTGTAAATTGCCACCTGAACCTAAGGTATTTCTCTGGCGAGTATTCCTATTCGTACGGCGTCGGCACCCTATAGTAGATGTTCTACATTATTTGTGTAGCCTGATTCACTGTCCGAGGTATTTGTTTACCGTGTTACATATTTAATGGGGATTCCCATATTGTCCCCACCACACGCTGCTCCCGAAGCGAGAAAGGACGTGGCCGCGTAGGTGACAGCGTGGGGCAGGGGGGTTGTCGCTTCGGGTTTCTTGCCAGCACAATATCCGTCTTTCTCGATTTTAAAGCTGTATCGCGACGGCATTCAGACCGGCTCGGTTATTTATTTATCTATCCGATTGCTTATTTATTTATTTATTTATTTATTTATTTATTTATTTATTTGGTCGGTCGGTTATTTATTACCTTCAATCGCAATACTTTTCCACGGAGAAAAGTCCCTTTTTGGAAGTCTGTTTGTAGAAAAGCCAAATTAAAATTTGTAGGGAAGGGGAGCGAGCGAGGGAGCGAGACTGCACTGCTTGTAAATTCACAACTGATTTGGTACATTTCTTTTTGGAACAACGACAATAAACTGAGGGTACTCGGTTGGGTACCTGTATGTGTTGTAAATATTTCATTGGCGTTGACGCACATATAGATATATTCTTACAGATTTCGCTGTATTGCTGTTCTATCCGAGACTGTTTGAAGTCTTAAGTTCTGTACATGATTTCGTTGGGTTTTGTTTGAGGGATTTTTTTTTTGTTTTGTTCTGTTAATAGGAGGTTTATTTATCCTAGTAATGTACTAATTTATTTTTAAATGTTGTTAAATTGTCTTTCATTAAAAAAAAGGAAAAAAGGATTTTAACGTTTTATTGGAAAAAAAAAAAAAAAAAAAAAAAAAAAAAAGCGCGTTTGGCTGCTTCTTGTTTTCCACCGCCAACATCTGCCCGAGTTCAACGCCGCCTCCGGGCAGGGGGGGTTTGCCGCCCCCGGACCCCGCAACGGGGCAGCCCGGGGTTGGGGAGTGGCCCGGAGAGCGCCGGTGGTGCAGCGGCAGCACCAGGGACAGCTCCGCTCCGTTCCGCGGGTGAGCGGCTGCGATTGTGAGTGGGGAGGGGGCAGACCAGGGGGTGTGGGGGTGCCCCGGCAGAGCTCCCACTCCCCGAGCCGCTCTGCCTTCCAGCGCCAAGAGGGAGGTAAAGGTGCCACGCACGCACCACGCGCGAAAATAAAAAAAAAAAAAAAAAAAAAAGGGAAAGAAAAGAGTAATTTTCCTGCGTGGCGCTCACAAAAGCCGGGAAAAACAAAACAAAACAAAAAAAAAAACAACAACTGACGGCGGTGGGTGAGGGGGGGAGGGAGATCATACACGAGCCGCTATTAAATATTCATATTTCCGCCCAGCCACCAGCTCCAGCTGCATCTTCAAAGCCGCCCGGGCACGCCGAGGGTGCCGGCGGCTCCGCGGGCGCGGAAGGAGGGCCTCGTGTCCCAGGGTCCGGCCGGCACAGGCGCCGTGTCGCCGTCGGTATCCACACGACCCGCGCCCTCCCCGCGGCCCCGGCCGGCCCTGGTCGCTGTCGTTGCCGTCGTTGCCACCACAGCGTTGCGGTTCAGCCCCGCGGGCCCCCGCAGGGCTCCCGCGGGCGCGCAGCGTGGGTTGCCTTCTCCTGCAGCCGCGGCCGGGGCTGCCAGCTGTTTTTGGGAAGGGGTGGCGCTGTCCTCCTTGCGCACCCCTGCGCGCCCCGCCGAGCCCCCCACCCTGCCCCCTCCCCGTGGGCTGGGCTGCCGCGCAACCTCCGCGGGGGTCGTTCTGAAGAGGGGAGGTGGGGCAGAAAGAAGCAGGAAAGCTGCGGGTCAGGGGGCCGGGGTGAGCCAGCCCGGCGGGGGCAGGGGCCAGTAGGACCCCCGAAAGCAGCAAAGAGCCCCCCCAAGAGCGTCAGTAGGCGCAGGCAGCAAGAGGCGAACAGCCCCTGAACCACCGCTTCGCCCTCTTAAATGAGCCATTCACTTAAAGGCTATTACGGGCGAATTAATAAATTACACAGCGAATTATTAAATCCAGATAATTACAAGGAATAAGTAAGTAATCATTAGTTATCTCAGCTAATTACTGTGGGTCAGAGCGAGCGAGAATGTGAAATCCTCCTCGGGAATTGAAATTAACTTTGCACAGTGAGTCTCTCTGCTTGACATCCCCAGTCTGTAGGCACATGGCAGCTCCCCTGTGAGCTCGGCTTTCTATTTAACTTGGAGAGAATGGAAATAAAATTAAGTGGCGATGTGATAATAGGAAGCTGCTTAGAAAGCAAACGCGGTGGGTTTTATATTTTACCTTTTACTGCCTGGAGATAGATCGCTCTCTAGTTTCCCAAATTAAAAACCTGAGGCAATTAGTCGACTTCTCCCAGTACCTGCCTGTCCCACGCTTGCACATTATTAACAAACGAAAAGGCATGGAAGAGCCAGGGGGTCGTGTGGTATGTGGGGGTGCAGAGGTGCCTGGGATCCGAGAAAACCGGGGCGGGCGGCAGGGCAGCCCCTCCGCTGCCCGGGCAGGGAAAGACGGAGGCACTGGCGGGCTTTGTTTTGGGAGACAATAAGCTGACGAGCTCTAATGAGAGGGTTCCTGTCTCTTCCGTTGATCTTTCGCCAGCTTCTCCAAGAGCTAATGCACCCCCCTTTCCCCCCAACACCCATCTATAGCATCACTTCCCGGCTTTCCTTCACGTGCATCTTTTGTAAACAGCAGATCTATAGGTGGAGGTGCTCACGCTGCACTCGCCGGGCTTTGCCCGCATTAAAACAACAACAACAAAAACAAGTGCTGTGCGTGCACGGCAAGGAAAAATATCTCGGCTTCTTTGCCTTTATCAATTGCAATTAGGTGGACAGTCTTCCCCCTCTTTCCTTGCTCCAGTCTGGGATGATAATTAAAATTTAATGAAGCCTGGGAGTAGCAGAGCTCTGCCTGGGGACTGTGGAATAGAATATTTTAACTGTACATTTACACCAAGTGTCTGGCTTCAAAGACGTGACTGCTTTTAATCTCGAATTAGAAAACCACAGACCTGAAATTAAATATTAGCCACCCTCGGCTCCCCTTCCTTCCCGCCACACTGTCACGCCTGTGTTTGCCTGCCTTGCCCCACGACACGCACACACCCACGTCTCGGGTCTCCAATTACCCTCGCGTTAATAATAGATGGTTTTGCCAGGGTGCGGGTTTTCCCCTTTCCTTTCCTTCTTTTTTTTTTTTTTTCCTTTTTTTTTTTTTTTTTTTTTTTAAATAGGGTTAATGCAATATTAATTGCTCCTAGCTGCTATAAGAATGCGCCGCGTTTTTCCAGGAACAAATCGATGGATCGGGGCGGCGAGCACAGAGCAGGAGGCGCAGCCCCGGGGCCGCCCGGGTGAGTACGGCCCTCCGCGCCCGCGCAACCCCCGCGCCCCTTCCCGCCCCCGGTCCCTGCACTGCTAAGGGTGAGAGCGAGTCGTCGTTTGTTGCTTCCCAAATCCTGTCTCGGGGCTGACCCCAGCAGCCGCGGATTCTCAGGGCAGCCCGATTGGTTTGTGGTCCCGGCGCGGTAACCGGGCCGGGGAGGACGAGGGGACAACGTTTCCCTCCCTCCTTTATTGTTGTTGTTGTTTTGGCAGGTGAGACCCCCGAGCCCTCCCGGAGGAGGGAGCCCGGCGGCGCAGGAGGGGATAGCGGCATAGGGGCGGCTCAGCGCGCCCCGCAAAGGTAAACGAGGGTTTTGGAGGGAAGAGGAGGACACCCCGCAAGTCAGCGGGGCGGGCAGGTGGGGGGATATAACATGAATCACAGCCGAAAAATCCCCAAGGAAAATCCGCGGGTTCCCCCAGACAGCCGGGACCCCCTTCCCACGACAGGGGCGTTGCTGACCTGCTGACACGGCTCTTCCGTGCGGGAGCATCCCGGGGGACGGGCAAGGCCGGGAGTGGGCGGTCTGGAGCCGCGGCCCCTGCGCGGGGTAGGTCACGCCTTCCCTGGCCCGGGGCCGGGCCCCCAGCTGGCACTT
The DNA here is from genome assembly GCF_025592945.1 of Manacus candei. Taxonomy (NCBI): domain Eukaryota; kingdom Metazoa; phylum Chordata; class Aves; order Passeriformes; family Pipridae; genus Manacus; species Manacus candei. Next base: position 43,104,334 of record NW_026138076.1, on the reverse strand, counting down.
GTTGACAAAAAAAAAAAAAAAATTAAAAGCAAGAAATAGGAAAAAAAAACCCCAAACAACCCAAAGAAACAACCTGCCCCAAAACTCGCCACAACCCCCCCGAACCAAAACAACGAAGGAAGAAAAGAGGCGCTCGCAGCGCTCCGGGCGGCAGCTGGGACAGCCCCGGGAGCTCTTGTGTGTGTGCGGGATGCGGCCCCGCAGATGGGCCCCCACCTCTGCCCCTGTCCCAGCCCTCCACGGGGGCAGCGCTGCCCGGCCGGGCCTCCGCGGGCGCTGGGCACTGTTCCCCCCCCCCCGCGACCAGCCCCAGAGCGGGACCAGCCTTGGGCCTCCTGCTCCTCCTTCTCCCCCCCCAGGAAACGAGGGCGGCGGCGGTGCGGGCGCGGATGCCCCGCGCTGTTTGCGCGGCGGTGGGGCGGGGGGGGGGTTGTGCGCCCCGTCGGGCTGCGGCACCGCTCTCCGGCGCGGCGGGGCTGGGCTGGGCTCGCCTCCCCGTTTATACAGAACAGGATCATTTACATAAAGTCCTTAAGGCAAATAACTGTTGGGGCTCTAATTTATATCTGATCGAAAATTAGCCGTCATTATGCGCTCCATTAGCAGCGTCTTTAATGTGCTTCTAAGCACCATTTGTCAAGCGGCTTGTTAATATCCTTCAAGTCTTTAAAGTTGAGAGCTCATTAAAGAGTGCGCTCTGTTATTGATGTAATTTAGATGAGTTTGGAAGAGCGAGCGCGCCGCGGACAACCTGGACGAGCGGGGAGAGGTTGGGGCTCCCCCCGGGGCTGTGGGAGCAGCACCCCCGGCGCGGTGGCCCCTCACCGTGGCGTCGGGCCCTGGCCCGGGACGAGCCTCCTTGATGGAACGTGTGTGTGGGGGGGAACTTCTTTCGGCTGAGGGGGAGTAAACCCGTTTAATGATGTGCAGACACGATTCCGCCACCTCTCCCCCACTCCATCGGAAGAGCATAAAGGCCAATAAATTACCTCCGCTGCTTATCTGAAAATCCATCTATCCTGTCGCTTTTTTTCCCCTCCGTTGGTGCACCACGCCGGAGCCGCCCCTCGAGGGTGGGCTGTGGGGCAGCGCCCTCCGCCCCCCCCCGGAGGGCTTCCCGGCCGCCTCCCGAGCCCTGCTCGGCCCCTCCCCTCCCGAAATCCTGCCAGAACCAGGTGTTTGAGGGGGCAGCCCGGCTGAGCTCTGTGTCCTCCCCCTTCCCCCGGGCGGTGCGGTGCGGAGCGGGGGCTGGCGGGGAGGGTCCTCCCCTGCGCCGCCGTCCCCGGGCTTCCCCCGGGCGAAAGCAATAAAGCGGGTAATTAGACTGCTAAAGACGGATGTAAATAACGTGGAGGAGGCGGCGGTGACAGGCGTGCGACGGGGCCGGTGCCCCGCAGGGATGAGACACGGAGACCCGCAGCGCCCGCCCCGAGGCTCTGGTGAGGGGTGCCCGGACCGCGGTGGGGAGTGCGCTGGCAATTCGGGAAGGGATTCCCCACCCATCAGAAAGGCCTCTTTGCTCTCGGAACCCCCAGAGTGTCCAGGTCAAGGGCCAGGGCAGAGGGGGTTGTTGCAAAGGGGACTGGTGCAGGTATCAGCAGCCTTTCAAACCCCACTGCAGCCCAACACCACCTTCCCCCCCGCAGAGGCTCCAACTGGCCTTTTGCCTGTGTCAAACGGGTATTTAGCTCCCTGCACGGTCCCAGAGACACGCTGACACCCGTGGGAACGTTTGCCAGGAGTGTGATGTATAAGCAGGCACACGGCCACATCCAACCCTCCTTAGCTCTTGGGCAGTGAGCCCGGGGAGGGCCCCATCAGTGCAGTGTGGGTGCTTACAGCCCTGGCTCCCACATGAGAGAGGGCTGCTCCTGAAGAGCTGGATACACCTTCTGCACGTCGCAGGGTCATTGCCTGCAACATGAGACCTGTCCTAGGGCCACCACCACTGTACTGGTCCCTGATGCCCTCAGGACAATGAGCAAAACCACCACCCTGGGTGGGCAAAAACATGAAGAGCCACCAGACAGCCTGAGGTCGACGTGTTGAATTGTACTTGCAGATGTGCCCATAGTTATTACCACCAGGAACATACACCTCTTGGGGTGTGTGTGGCCTGCTGGATTTGAGAAAGGCTTACTGCATGGTGGAAAGCCCTTTCTTACCCATCTTCTCGTTCAGAACCATCACAGCTTTTCTCTTGCCTGTGTCACCACATTACTTTGGAGGGAAAGCTGTGAAAGTAGGTGGGATAAACTTAACATTGAGTACATACATTTTTTTGGGGAGGGCATTTTACAAGGAGATAGCTTTGTCTGTGTTTAATAAAACCATTAAAAACATGGTGTCAAAGACAGGCTTGCCCATGCCAGCTGGGGGGGGAAGCCATGGAAAATCATGTTATGACAATGACAACATTTTATGGCAGTAGTGATGGCAGCTTTTAAGAAAGTGAAAAGCAGTTCCATTTCTTGCTATATTTTGTGGGCAGAACTTGTGCATGTGTATCAGCGAATGAACCATGTCCTGTGTGCACCCTGCTCATGGTTGTGACTCTTGGGGGCCTTCTGGCAGTGACAAGTGTGGCAACAGCCAGCAGGCAGCAGCATGAAGGGCCACGGGCCAAAGAAAAGTGTGATGAGGAGGGCCTGTGCAAACCTCAGCATAATAAAAGCCTCCATCCCACAGGTGCACACATACACACACTCTTACACACAGCAGATGCTGTGTAAAAAGAAAGGGAAAAGATGTCACATTTTGAAATGGTTTTTACAATCCTGAGTTGTAAAATTTCTTTCCTGATTGCTCTTCATTTTAGAAATACAGATTCTTTAAGAATACATTCTCAAAACGCAGCGTGTTTAAAAATGACTGTGAATGTATATGCCTGGTGCTTGATAGCAACTCTCCCAAGTTTCTTGTACTTTAATACATTATGCAAAGATGCCCACAAACTGTTCCTACTGGCCCTTCCTCACAGAGAAGAGGCATCACTCCCTGGGGGAGGCTCAGCTAGGATCCCCTTGCTAATGGATGCAGCTCAGCTGTGATGGCTGGGGTGGCTGCCTGTTACCTTCTCACCTGGTTGCAGTGTAAACCACTCTTCCTTTCAGCTTCCATTGGCAGGCAGACCCGAGGTGGATGTCAGTGGTGGGCTGGGGCTGGTGGAGCAGTGATCTATCTGGTCCCTATCTCTTTGTCCAGGTTAATCCCTTGTCTGCTCACGAAGGCTGGGGAAATACCTCCCATGGTCGGGGTGTTGAAGAGTGGTAACAGCTGATACAGCCCAGATGGTGCCCTGCTGAGGACACCATTAACCCCCAGTTGGGGCTTGTGGCAACTTTTGCACTACAAGAAGTGTGTCACCATCCTCCCAGTGTAGTTGAGGGCACGGGATCCTTGGGAAGCCACCCAGTACAGCCCTCCCAGACCCCGGGCCAGCCTCACAGGTCAGCACCTCCTGGCTGTGCCTACTCCAGGGAATGAAGCAGGACAGGACACCAGCCTGGCCACGGATAGCTCTGCCTTCACAGTGCTGTCTGGAGCCAATGCAATGCTTGGCCATGGGCTGGGGACATTATCTGCTCCAAACAGGTCGTTTGGTTGTGCCCACATAGCTTCGGGGAGGCAGGGGAAGAGAGGAAGGGAATTAGCAGTCACGCAGTGCTGCTTGGCCCCAGGCTGGAGAATGGCTCCCAGCTGGTTCTGCGGACTGGCAGGGATACAGCCACCAGAGACCACCCACCACTTACCTAAAGCTTTCTCTCTTCAATAAAGCCTCTTCCCTGCTGGGGAGGTCGGGCTGTGTTTGGCCTGGGTATGAAAACCGGTGCCTCTTCCCTCAACCTGCTGAGCCGCTTTGTGCCCCTGAACCAGCCAGCATTACTTTTAACTCATTGAACAGCCTGGATTAGAGCCAGGCTGCCCATGGGCTCTTGCCCACACGCGGGTTTGCCAGTCAATGGCACCAGGGCTCAGTGAGGTTCAGACCTTGCCAAGGATCTTATTTCTTGTCCTTTGGATGATCCCAGAGCAGCCCTGTATGCCCGGCGGCCCCCACACGGGTGCCAATGAGCAGGGACAGGGCAGGTACAGGATGGAGCCAAGTGGCTGCTCTCCTGGGCAGCCCATGGGGATGGTGCACGAGGCAGCCCTGGGAAGATGGGGAGAGGATTCTACTTCTTTAGACAGCTGTTAAAATGTTTTCATTTAATCAGCCACAGCATGTACGCCTCAGTTAAACAGCTGGCACCCGAGCTGATACGCGGGGACGTGTAATTTTGATTCCTACCTTTCTGTTTCAAAGCTGTGTCGTTTTGAGCACTTTGATCCAAAGACTAAACTTACTGTGGCATATTTATGTATATGACATTTTCATTCGCTCCTTTATTTATTTATTTATCTTTGCAAAACACATCACTGACAAGGTTTCTAGCGCCAGTGGTGCTCTGTGAAGGAAAACACATGGTCCAAGATCCAAGGCTTATGTGTGCTGCAATAGTCCCGTTTCATACATGTCACAGTCTCAAACAGCAGTAGCAGTGGCAACCAGTGGAAGAGAGCAAGGAGAAAAGGGAAAAACCAGGCTGGGGGGGGAGTGACAGTGTATTTAATGCTGTATCCCAATGGACTGACTTTTTTCGGGTTTATAACATCAACACAAACAGCCCTGTTACCCACAGAAAAATGAGACACCTCATTTCTGTTGCAACATTTTAAACACCCTTACCCATAGTTTTAGAAGGTCTTGGACTTCACATCAAGAGAGCTCTGACTGGTGTTAAAATTTAACTGGGAAAAGTGAAAAGGTTAAATTGAAAAAATAAAGTCACTCCTTAAAAAGCAACAGGGGCACTGCTGGGGCTGTTTGTTTCTCATCTTAAGAAAAAGACCCTTTGACTCATGCACCTCCAAACCCTGAATCCCTGTGAAGGAAGCACTGACACCAAACCTCCCTTCACCCCTCCAGATCTCTTCTTCTGTTTTTTGCTCTTATGGGTGTTTGCAGACAAGTTTTCTTGCCCAGAGGAAATCAGTAGCTGACTGGGCTGCTCTGTTAGGTTTTGTGTCAGACCTCACCCAGTGAGATTTCAACTGGGTGCATGTTTTAGGCATGGCAACCTTTAAACAGTCCCTGGTTGAGTAGAGAAAAATCAGAAGCCATTGATCACATAATGGTACCTGCACATCTGAAGGAGGAAAAATCACCTGCAATTATGGGAGAAAGGACCGTTATAACAATGAATGTGGTTCATTTTCAGTCCAGGATTTCTAGGAAGAAGACGTTGCTCCACCTTTCCCATCACTTCAAAATTACAAGCCTCCCCTTGATCTGGGAAAGTGCTGTGCTCAGATTAAGGGCAAATACGATAAACTAACATCTCAGAACATGTGTAGTTCTTTATTTCGAGGTACCTGTAGGCATTTTTGGCTGGCATTTCATCACACTTCAATCTTCTTTCTACTGAGGCAGAATCACTCTCATACACTGTAAAAACACATTGCTACCTTACACCCTAGGCAGTAAGCTGTAACTAAAACACGCACGTGCAACTGGATATTTTTTGTGCCAAATACCTCTGCAAAGCCAGCTGCATAACAGTGTCACATAACAAGTCATTGTATTGCCCTGCTGACAACCCCTGGTTAGAGGCACCCCACTTTGCTGCAGCTGGAAATACTCCTGGAGTACAAAACTGCCAGGAGAACGTAAATTGCAATTACAAATCTTAACTAAATATGCAGCATTGTGGCCTTTTCAATATCACATTTCTGTGGCAAGTTTTTCCATTGTGCATCGTTCAGTCACATTGGGACAATTTCTTAAATAATGTAGAGGCACTTCATCACGGAACAGCATTTGAGGTGATTTACAGTTCCATCTTTTAGCAGCACACCTGTAAATCGCTATAAATAATGCTAACCCCTATTAAGGAGACATCAGGGTGCTTCCAGGCAGAGAACATTAATGGGGAGGCAGTTGTGGATGATACTGGGTAAAAGCACTACCAGTTTACAACTGTTTGGGTTGTTCTGATCCACAGATCTACGAGCACAGTCCACAGCCAGGTCTGAAGATGAAGGTCCAAGTTTCAGAAGGGCAGAGTTTGGAAGGCATTTAGCAGCAGCTGGTGTACAGAGATCAGTGATGATATAGGCTTGAGTACCTTCATTCTTCTTGAGGTTGTAATGGAATTTTTACAAATCAGATGTCTGCAGCAAAGTTTAATTTGAAATAGCTCATCATCTTTACTTCTCATCTGAATCAAGTCTTCATTTGGCAGGCATACAAGGATAAACCAAAGGAAAGCTATGAAGCAAACTAGACAGACCAAAATCCAGGCTATAGCAATACAGAGCAAATCCTGTTGTCTCAAATGTTGCTGACACCTACAAACAGGGGAAAACAGTTGTGAAGTCAAGAATAAACACAGATAAAGGGAACTTACCCACTTTTCCTGTGCAGAAAGCCAAGTTTTGCATTCGCTTTTCAGCAGTACAGAACAGTTTCATTTTTCCTCACAGTGCAAACAAACCCACTATCATTCTGGTGGCTCACCTTTGGTCAGTCAGTGGTTTCAGGTGGTCAGAGAAAGGAGATGGTGGCTCCTCATAAAGAGGAAACTGCACATGACAATATTTTGGCAGGAGAAATGAGGAGTGGGTGAACTGAGTTCTGCAGAACCAAATGTTAATTGAAATTGTGAAGACAGAGGGGAGACTTTGAATGAAGTAGAAGAAGGAAGCAAACAGGTCTAAGGAAAAGTGGGGAAGAAAGTGTAAATGGGAAAAGAACACAGCAGGCTCAGAAATCTCGGATTTACTGTAATTTGTATTTGGGTCTCAACCCAAAGCCTTTCTGCTGGGGAGTCAGATTCTGACTGAGTTCTGGTGTGAACATCCACCTACTTGAAAACAGATTTTTTTTTTTTAAATGCTGCAATGCTGTATGTGGAAAATGACAAGAAAAGAGAATCAGGCTCCCAACCATGGAACTGGTCATGGCAAACCAGGCAAAATCACGGAAAGTACTTACCCCCAGATGGGTTATCACCATGCAGGGATGCAAAAGAACAGCTAAAGATGGCAGGATCGCTTTAAACTATGAAATAAACTTTTTCAGCTCATGGCACCATTACAAACACTTGTGTTTCAAAGGTGTTGAAGATGATTTACAGGTAAAAATTCAAAAGGCAGTACAGCCATCAGGAAGCAGTGGTGTCATGACACATAATTCAGGGCTGCCACATGCAGATTTTTAGTTCAGCTTGCAATACCTTGGAGACTTTGAAGCCTTTGCTTCAGGAGTCAAGAGCTGACTTGTCCTTCTGTTACAGGAAAGCTGTTGCAGGAAGGAGCTTTAGCGTAGACCTTGAACAGTCTTCAAAGGCTCAGAAACCAGAGGGAAAAGTAAAAGAGCTTCATCTTGTCTTCATTGAACACGGTTCTCAGAAGGACTAAGTCTAGACCTATGCAATAGTTTGAGACAATGCACATGATGACTTCATTTAAAGCAGACTACATACAAGCACTGGTCTCATAGGAGAGAAACCCTAAACTATTACATGAAACTTTTCATCCACTCATGTTGTGGAGGATGAATTCATGCAGCACACAGCACAGCCATGTAGCTGGTGTAGGCCTTCTCCTCTGTGGGGGTGTGGATGTCACTCACCAGGTGTGGCCACTTCCAGGCAGCTGTGTGCTGGGACAGACGCTCTGAGACGAGACTGAAGTGAGACTGAACCAAACTGACTCTGCTTTAGAGGTGCAAAGGTCTCACTTAGTGAGCCTCTGGCTTACTTATTCAGTACCATGACATGAGTCTGGGTTTGGTTTCACAGAGTCTTTCAGATGTGATGAAGACTACCTATATATTTCTGCACCTTTTTCCTTTGAAAAAATAGTTAACTCCAGTCTCACAGTCCTGAAGATATTTCACTCATGTCTGATATTAAGAAACGTACAACAGGGACTGCAGAAATGAATCACAGCATCTGATGGTGAGATTAAACCCAGCAGCTTTCAAGGGAAAAGTGCATTGTCTCACTGATGGAAATACTCCAGCTCCCTACAGTGGGATGTGGGATCTGGGAGAAACAGTGCAGGTGACTCAGGCAAGCATGCTTTTTGCAAATATATTAGTTTAGTTTTTTTATTCTTCTACTTTCCTCACAGTTACAGCTTGTTTTTTTATTTACTTTGTATAAACTACCAAGTTTTCTGGCACAGATGGTCTCACTAATTTTCTAGGCAGGTTCCACTGTCCTGAATTTTCTAATCAGGAACACAGAGGAAAAAAACCTAGACCATGAGTGATATGAGTGACCACAACCAGCAACACTGATTGAGCACCACCTACTCTGAGGTGGTTTGGTGTGTGTGGATGTGCACAGGTTGTGCCAGCACAGCACTCCTGGTCCCTTATGACTGTGCCAAGCCTTGTACACATAAGTTATCTTAGAGACAGTTCCCATGTCTTATGGTTTAAGTGGCTCCTACTGCACTTATATTCACACTGATCCTTGACATGTGTCCTGCTCCTGACACTGTCACCTTTGCCAGCCTGCAGGTTTGTGTTTCAGGAGATTGGACTGGCTTGGTCCAGGCTGGTTTCACACACGGGTTACGAACTGTCTGGCTGATGAGAGCCTTCCCCACAGACACATCAGTAAGCTTTGGTGGGGTGTTGCCCCTCAGTTATTCAGAGTATGCAGTGCCAACACTGATGGAATTGTTTTTGTAGGGCCCTGAGCTCTGCTACCGTTTAAGAAAGAAAGCATTTCCCACCGAAGGGAGCTGCCGACTGCGTTAGAGCCCCGCGCAACCTGCACGGGAGCAGTCACGTTTTACAGGCCCACACTGCAAGGCCAGATTCACCCCTCCGTCCCTCTCACATGAACAGGATTCAGTGTGACAGGAGGAATTCTAAGTGCCTTAAATCCTCACCCCTTTCTGCTTAACTGTCCCCACCTGGAGCAGTTGTTTGGCCATTTCTGCCAAATGCGCTGCAGAGTGTGAATGCGTCGGTGATATTGCTCTTCCAGAACAGAGGTTTGTAGAGGTGAAGTAAAAGCAAAGGCTCTAATTCATCAAAATATTCTAATATCTCAGAGCTCCTCTGAGAGTATCAGGGCTCAGCAGACGTGAAAGCTCATTGCAATTCAGAATGTAAAAGTTAAAGGGGTTGCTGTGACAGAGAAGCAACCAGGGGCCTGGAGACAGAAGCCAGGTAATCCTGGACTTCCCTTATCATAAATAAATTTTGTTTTAATCTGTACTGTGAGCTTGGCAAGAGCCCACTCTGCCCAGAAAGCAGTCAGCAATGCCAGGGAAACTGATTTCCTGGTACTCATGTGGAAAGGGAGAGTGTCTAATTTTCTCAGCCAACTGATGCTGAGGAGCCGGAAGGCAGATAGCTCTTATGAAAGAAAACAGGAGAAAATAACAGTGACCACCATGCTTCAGGGAGGGCTCTTTGAAAATGTTTTTAAGGGCACTGCTGTGGTTAAGTCTAGATTTAAGTCACTACAATTACGAACTGTGAACTTGTGGCCAGATGGGACAATATTTTCTGAAACAGTCCAGGAAGACCCGGGAGCAATGTTGCCAGGGATAGAATTGCTCAGTGTAGGAGGTAAGAGCCTTTCAAAGCTAATTTACCTCTGTATATGGATAAGTATGTCCCAGATCAGGAAGTGGGACAGTTACAAGAGCTGGTGTTGGAGGAACCTGCCTCCCAGAGACAAGGCTTACCTCTCATCCATTTGTCTGGTGCAGGAGATAGCAATCTTAGATGGATTTGGAGCTGAGTGGGAGCCAGCAGCTATTGCCACTCCCAGACACTCCTAGAATGCTCGAACTCCCAGTCCCCCAGTTGTCCATGTGCTACTGAAAATCTGTTGTCTACTGGTTTTCTGTCCCATGCCATCCCTGCTGCAGGTGACCAACCTGTAGAACTGAGCTGGAGAATGTGTAGCTGCTGGGACAACTTGAGACTTCCCCCCGCCCCCACTCTGGGATCCTACATAGAGCCTGAGTCATTCTTCAGGCTCTGCAGACCCTGAGCTCCCAGAGAGGCAGGGTCATGGCCAGCACGTCCCATCTCACACAGGTCAGCTGTGCTGGAAAGTTGTCTGTCTGCCTTTCATGTGGTAACAAAACACATTGTTAACCTTGGTGAGACAAACCTACTCATTTGGCATGGATGGGGTCAGGATTGTGGTTTCTCAATTGCCTTCTCACCTACTGAGATTAATCCCTCCAAGCCAGCATTGCAGCAAGTGGCTATGAATCTGGGGCTCACTTTGTCCATCCCACAGATGAGTTAAGATTAAACAGCAGGCTTTCAATTGAAGGAATCTCTTTCTCCTCCTCTGCTTGAGAGCTTGCTTCACCAACAGCCATTCTGAGCTTTTATTCTGTACTTTTAAAAACTAAACCTTTAATGTTTAGAAAGAGAAGTCTATCTCCATCACAGCTCCTGGGCTCCTCTGTGCTCAGCGTCACTCTTCGGTGATATGCCTGCGTCAAAAGAAGACTCACACATGGAAATATTCATTAACATGTTTATCTTCAAAGACAGCACATGCATTCTATCTACCTGTAAGCATTTGTGTGGCAAATACAGAGATGCTATGAAGTTATGCTGTCAAACAAGACACATAGTTGATTAAAAAACCCCAAGAAGTCCTCATTCTCTTCTTTGTAGGAGCTGTCTTCAGAAATACCTGACCGAATCTCAGCACAAAGTCCTTCATGTGCACCATTTCTGAAGGCTGATGAGTTCTCACCTCATATATAATAGCTGAACCTCACATAACTGCTCAAGACTTTAACCTATTTCTTGCATTTTTACATGTATATTATTGTTTCTTGCAGTTACGATCTACTTTTTCCTAGTAGGAAACTAAAGTGTGGCTTTAGTAATACCTATCATCAATCTTATTTATTCCATCTATTTCTAGGTAATTATATATAGTGTATTTCTTAGTCTATATTTGGATGGCCTATTTAGAGATGAATGGATTCCTTCCAGAAGGGCAATAACCTTTCTGTGACTCAAACATTAATTTTCTAAATGGCATCATAGGTGAAACACCTTATATATCATCATAATTAACAAGATATACCCTATTAATGGTCAGAAAACATGCTTTTCATAATTATAAACAGAATCCTTCCTCTCTGTTATGAATTCGTAGCCAATACTACCTGATATATCCACAGTGAAACCTACTAAAACCCTATTCAAAAAGCAATCTTAATTGCCAGCCTTGCATACCTTAGGTACCCACAAAATGTAGATTTTAGAGACATCAGTATTACAGTTCAGGACTATTCACAGATTTGCCTGCTATAATATGTTTGACAAGTTCTTTTGTTTGAATCAGACAATTGGCATTATAGGCTAAATTGATTTGCCTGCTTTCTTAACTTCATTAAAGTCAACTGTGCCTGTAATTTCTCAGAGCACAGAAAAACTTGTAACTGCAATTCTTATGCTTGAGTCCTCCTTTCTGATTGCAAAGTCTTAAGGGTCAGGGGATTAGATGCTTTCTGGGAAAACTTGGAGGAAGGATTGCAATGATAAAGAAGGAGGCAGAGTGGAGAATAACACTGTTCCCTATGAGGAGCCCCTTAAAAGAATTAGAGCACCTCTCATGTAAAGAGACAAAAGACAAAAGTTCTATTATACTAATTCGAGTTCTGATCTCAGCAGTTCTTATAAGCAGGACTATGTCTGACATGAGATCACCAAAGGAAAAATGTTGGGAGAGCACTGGTAATTCAGAAAGTGGTGATTTTTCTTCTGAAGTAGCAGTGGGTCGATACCACAGCCGAGTACCAGTGAGCACTGAGCTTTCAGCTGGAGCATGTGAGGTGTTACACCGAGGCCTGCCATGACCCACGGAGCTCTGACAGTTTCTAACAGCTGAGAGGTTTATTCCAGGATCCTGTCCTAAGTATAATGTATGGATCAACATCCTGCCTAACCTCCTTGCCCCCTTAATTTGAAGGGGGAAGTAGAGCCATAATTTTCCCACTGAAAAAAGTCTGTAAGGAGCAGAGCAATGCCTGCACTCTGCTAGACTGAGGGTTACTCGTCAGACAAATAGTTACTGGGGTGAGAGGCAAGTACATTTAGCTCCATAAACATAATTTGCCCCCAAAGCTTCCTACCTCTGAAGAACAGAACTCACATTTACATTATTATAGGATGATACATTTCCCCTTATTTTTATTAAAAGCTTTACGACAAAAAAGTGTTGTTAAAAAGTGTGGGAGAGTTAATGCTCTAGAGGATTGATGCATGACCATTTTTTCACAAGCATACAAGAGTTATCAAGTAGTAACAAGCTAAGATTGGCAAAAAATAGTGATGATCATGGGTGCTATTTAATATGACTACACAATAACTTTGGGGACACATACACAGAATGTTCAGTTGCTGCAGAAATTTATGTGAGGTTAAAAGCCCTTAAGAGTTTAGAAACTTGTCCTTGACAAATGCTAATTGTCTTTTCTAGAATGTCTGCATGGTTCATGTTATAATTTTTTTTTTACTATGAAGGCCAGATTCAAATATGTCATTTCTTTCAACAATATTCTGCTAAAAGAAATTCCAAATATCTAAAAATAGTAATCTCTTACAAGCAGTCATGCTATACTTCTCAAGATTAGAAGAGCTTGTAGATTAATGTGATTTTTAAGATATTATTTACAAAATTGTGTTGGTTTTATCATGTTTTTCTTATTTCATATCAATAGCATTAAAATAAAAGGGATAAACTTAAGGGGTAAACAACATAGATGGCTTTTATATTTAATTCATAGTCCTGTTTCTCTTCCTGGTTTTCATAAAATGTTTAGCTCTTTTTAACACTCTAGTAAAGAGATTTGTATGCCTATGTGTGTGCATAATTGCATGTAGGAACATTTCTATACAACTTTTCAGCCTTGCAAAAGCACTCTGAATTGACATTGCTATAATAAGCTTGGTGTTCAGACAATAAAGATCTCTAAATAAAATAATAAAATTATTGAGGTATTTGTAACCACTTTGCATGCATACAGCATTTTGATCAAAAATAGTCTAATAAGAGCTGGTTAATGATACATTTTTACCATTCCTTAACAGGGAGAAATCCTACTGTCATATGTCAACCAGTTACTCAGTTTGCAATCCTGAAGAAAACTGTGAATTGAGTTATTGCTATGGCAAAAGCTATTGCTTGCTCAAAGACTGTCATAAAAACTGATTACAGGTCTAATGGACCTTGCTTCAAACTCTGAATCTGGACAGCTCCGTTTAAAGGAAGGAATGGTTGGCTATTGGGAGTCACAAAGCTCTGCTTATATAATTAAAAGAAGGGGTTTTCTAATACATGAAATTATGAAAGCTTGCATCAATTTTCCTAAATAAAATTCAAAGGTTTCAATCCTGGTTTTATGTATATTTTGCAATGTGATACCTGCCATCTTCTGTCCTCTAACTCTTTTTCAGGCCAGCAGTGATGGCAGCAGGCAAATGCCCTCTGAGGACTGTGAAGACCACAGGAGTCAGATGCTGCAGGTCATGTGGGGAACCCACTGTCAGAATGTCGTCAGCTCAAAATGGGAAATTCTCCACACTGAGTCCAACCTCAGTGCTTCAGATTATTTATCAGAAAGAATCAAGCAGAATTTTAGTTTACCTTGATGGTGTGAAACACAGGATCACTGAATGGGTCAGGTTGAAAGGGACCACAGTGGGTCATCTAATCCAACCTCCCTGCTCAAGCAGGTCATGCCAGAGCACATGGCACAGGATTGTGTCCAGATGGTTCTTGAGTATCTCCAGTGAGGGAGACTCCACAGCCTTTCTGGGCAATCTGTTCCAGTGCATGGTCACCCACACAGTAAAGAAGTTCTTCTTCAGGTTCAGGTGGAACTTCCTGTGCATCAGTTTCTGCCTCTTGTCCTACTGCTTGGCACCACTGAGAAGAGCCTGGATCCATCCTCTTGGCACCCTCCCTTCAGATACTTACCAGCATTGATGAGGGCCCCTCTCAGTTATCTCTTTTCAAAGCTGAACAGGCCCAACTCCTTCAGTCTTCCCTCCTATGAGAGATGCTCCAGTCCCTCAACCATCTTCACAGCCCTCCACACCGACTCCAGGAGCTCCATGTGTCTCTTGTACTGAGGTGCCCAGAACTGGACACAGAACTCCAGATGTGGCCTCACCAGGGCTGAGCAGAGGGGCAGGATCACCTCCCTTGGCCTGCTGGCAATGCTCTTCCCAATGCCCCACAGGATACCATGGGCCTTCTTGGCCCCCAGGGCACACAGCTGGCTCATGGACAGCCTGTTGTCCACTAGGACCCCCAAGTCCTCCTCTGCAGAGCTGCTTTCCAGCAGGTTGGCCCCAGCCTGAACTGGTGTCTGGGTTTATTCCTCCCCAGATGCAGGCCCCTGCATTTGCCTTTGTTGAATCTCAGACAATTCTTCTCTGCCCACAGGCCTTGCTAAAAGGGGAGTTTTGGCTTCAGTTCTGAAAATGTGATGTACAGGTATTTCACCAGATGCACTTTCATTGCTAAATACAGTTGTTTCAGCTGTGAATATAGACTGATATTGCACTTGAGACAGTTGATTGCATTCCAAATGCTTTGATTGTACAGGCTTCCAACAGTTTCATGAGTATACCCAATCATACTTTAAGCAAACTTAGTTGTGTTTTGGGTCCAACCTGTTGTAGATTAGATCAAAATTGCACCATAGTGTGCCACCCAGGTTGGATCTATTCTAAGCTACAGTTGAACCCCAGCCATTGAGCACACATGATAAAATCACTGGTAGTCCTATGAATAAGTTTTTCTGAAAGGGAGAATTATATGGGCTTTAAAGAAAATTCTCTGGACACATTTGGAAACTGACCTTACAAGTTATTGAGTGGCTTGGATTCCCATTCCATAGGCATAAATGATGTTTAATATCTTAATGGGAGCATATTGACACTTTGGAAGACATTAAGCATTAGGGGCACAAAGTATAAACTTTCTGTTCTACTGCTCTTTGTTTTTATTTATTTCAACAACACCAGCTATTTTTGATAAAAACATGTAATACACATTGAAGCCACATTTCAGACATAATATATCTTAGAGCTCTCAGATGTTTGTACTGCAACACTGTGCTCCCATTTTAATGACAAAATCCCTGCTGAAATTCCTACTTTGTTGCATGTCTCCTCAAGGATCTTCCTGTACTCATTATACATCTATCAGCTCCTCTGTCAGTAAGGAGGCATCCTCTAGAATGAAAAACAGCAAATAGAAAAATAGTAAAATGTCATAAGTTTATGTATATATATATCAATATCTACATATTTTATACTCGGGTTCAGCATCTGATTAATAGATTTTTTTCTGTCTCAAAGGCTTATGTCTGTAAATTAAAAGCAATTACATGATCAAAGGCAGTTAAATTCTAAAACACATCTAAAAAATCTGAGGGAAGTGTGAATTCATTCATTTATGAGCAGTAAAAATATTGTTATTTGGACAAAGTAAAATAGAGATGATGTGCGATTTCCTGTCAAAATCAGGTTAAGTGTTGATAGCAATGACAACTTGCAAAAATCAGTATATTGGTATAAAGACTATGAATTAAGAACAAATACTATACCAGGAAGGAACTAGAACTGGTGTCTTGGACAGAGGCTCACAGAGGCTTTGAGGCACTTGTTTCTTTATCAAGTTCTGTTATTTAAAAAAAAAAAAAGTGCATCAGTGTTTTAGACTCACAAGACTCTTAATGGAAAAAAGCCGTAGAAGGTTTATTAGAAAAACATGTAACACAGTAAAAAGTCACAAGAGAAAGAAATCTAAGACAACACAAGGGTGAGACACATAAGATATAATCCCAGAAATACAAAACTGACAGGGATTTCTGCTCTTATTTCTTGCACTCCTGTGCAGAGGTTCTCCAACGGGCTGATTTTACAGGACAGGTCCAGGTGGGACCAGCTGGGGAGCCAACAGGGGAGACGCATTTGGGAGAAGATGATGGCAAAGAGAGCACTGAAAGATGGCAGGCAGTAAGAAGACCGTGCAAGGGAAGAAGTGAGCAGTGAAGGAAGCAAGAGTAGGGTGAGGAGGTTGAATAGGAAAGGCTGTCACCTCTCAGGGGATGTGATCTAAAGAATAGGTGGCTGGGAGGCCATGGCATAACTCTGCAGTTCTTGACAGCCATAAGCTGCTTTTGCTCCCATGATCTGTGATGCTCCCCCTTGTTCCTTCCTCACTCCATTTTCATACCAAATTCCCACCTCCTTGCTGCGCTTTCTGTTCCATTCCCGGTGACTCTTCGGCAGTACACCTCCCTCTGCCTCATTACAGCCACACCACCCCTGGGGGATTGTTTCTTATTTTGGGAACCACTGATCTGGTTCACCTCCTCAAATGGAGAAAGTGCACATATATCTAGTCCATCCTGACATCTATTCTCAAAGGTTTCTGATGAAGGCTGTCTTACAACATCCCTAATCTCTCTGTTCCAGTGCTTCACAATCTTATTGCTCAGTTTCTTCCCTAATACTTAAGATAAATATTTATTGCAAATTAAACTGATTTCTTTTTCTTGTTTTACTTTTGGTAGACATGAAAAGCAATGGCACATTGTTCTCTGTTATAATAACTCCTTATAACTTGAGAGACTATTTTCCTTTCTCTAATCTTCTCTTTCTGAGGCTGTGCAAATGCAGTCTCTTCAATATTTGAAAGGAACTCATGTTTTCTGACCTCTGTATAATCCTTAACTGGATCCTCCTCAGTTTGTCACTACCTCTCTGTACCATGATGCCTAAACTGGACTTTGTCTTTTAGTCTCAGCAATACCAATGGTGCTTATACAGCATCCATTCATGTCCAAAGTAAATATATTAACACAGTTCTGGTGGGGATGAAAAATAATGTTCAAAGCAGTGTCTCTGCTGGTGCAATATTTGGAACAGATTAAAGCTACTGGACCACTCAAGACTCAATAAGATTTCTGTTTCATCATATCATAGGCTTTTATTAAGTATAATTGCTGACTATCACTTCATCCGCCGTATACAAGTAAGAGTAGGATAAGCAAATCTATGAAGAATATCTGAGAATTAGTGTTAAGTTGTATATGAAGTCTCATTTTGTATGAGGGCACTGTGTACGTTAGTGGTTTACTCTGTATTTAACAATGTAATTATTCCAGGTAACATGTTCTGAAACCAGGCCTAAACTATATCAATGGAAACTCCTTTTCCTAGCAGACCTTGTCTAAATGAAAAAAAATCTAATAAAACCCAGTTTGAATACAAGGGGCTGTGCTGGGTTTGGTTTAGGCACTCAAACAGTGTGAAGCAGCCGAGACCCCCAGGCAGTTCAGAGGTGCCTACAGGGGTCAGAACTACATTGTCCCACCCCAGCTTTACACCAGCACAGCTGGTTATCGCTCTTTCTAGAGGAGTCTCTTTGTTTAAAAAGTGGTGCCAGACAAGTGGGTGATTCAAGCCCAAAATGTGACCAGGTACAGTAACACGTATTTCCAAGTAAATTCACATAAAAGCGTCTCTGACTGTGACGTATCTTGCACATGCAAAAGACTGTGGGGATGTGTATGTGACAGATGGGGAGTTAGAGCATAAATTGCTTTTCTCATGCACCTTTTGGCCTTTTGCCTTCACACTTGGACACCAAGCTATTATTGCCTGATTAACAGTTCTGCCCTCTCAGCATATAATAAGGGTATCAAGGATAACTGATGGAATACTGAGCCATAAATGTTTTCTTGGCATTTGTTTGGCCTATGCTATTTGGGAACAATAAAAGCATCTCATATTCATAATGATAATACATATATACCATCACAGATCACACCATCAAGCATTCTCCTCCCATCTTATTGTGTTGTGCAAAATGTGGAGATAAACATTAATATGTACTAATAGCATGTAAATACAATTAATCATAATAGAATGTTCCTGACATGTTACCACTGCTGTTGATAAAATATAATTAAAATTGTCTGACCGAATTTTCAGTGTGGCTAGAATTGGCATCTCTATTCTTGCTGTTTACGTGTGCCTATCTAAAGAATGTTACACTTCTAAAAATCCCGTTATTTCATCACGTTCCTGGGAAAAAGCAATGCAGGGCTGCGAGACCTTTAAATGATATAATTAATGAAAAGTCATATAAAAGAATGAAAGCCTGCAAAACGTACACCTACAAAGACTGAAGCTACAACTAACTCCTGAGAGGACAGGAATTTTAGGCACCATTCTCTCAAAAGATTATAAAGAAAATGAAAGAGGCAACACCTGAGTTCCTGAACTTGCATGCCCATTCAATGGGAGAGCATTTAAATCCAAGTTTTGCATTGTTCAGAGACTGCTGGAATCTATTAAACAAGAATTTCACTGAAAGCTCCACGAAGTGATGAAGTCATAAGAGCACTATTGTTTTGGGCAGCAGAAACTGCTTTGGAAAAAAAATAGGCAATATTCCGAGGAGATGACAAAAGTAAGAATGAGGGTAGCATGCAGAAGGTAACCTAGAAACCATTTTTCACTGTCTCTTCCAATGAAAGAATGAGGTGGGATATACTGAAAGCAGCAGGTGGTGGCCTTGGATACAAAGGAAGGGCTTCTTTGTGCGTTGTCAACTCATCCTTGGAACTCCCTGCTGCAGGATGCTGAGGATGCACAAGTTTTGTGCTGGCTCAAGAAGTGTCATGGCAAAGAAACAGGAGAAAAGCCCATAGTCTCTCCTACTCTTGCACGATAGCCAACTTATTCAAGTGGCATGTAATCCCATAACACATAACACAACACCTCAAACAAAATATGATAACAGTGCCGTTATGTTTTTACATGTTTTCAGGTGCACACACACAAACAAGGCCACACCTGCAACTCCTGTTAATGGGAGCGAACTCTTGCTATATTGTACATACAAAAGTAGTAATACAAGGCAACACAGTGTTTTCATTACATATATTTTCCTCTAACAGAATTAATTCCACATATTCAGATCCACTATTAGCCAATATCTTTGTCACAAAAGGGAGAGAAAGCAAGACTATCACAACATATTATCATGTTGGCGTAATGAGCTGATGAGATATAAGCCATTACTGTAATTTAAAAATTACTTGCATTTTTAAAGGTCATGCAGCTGTTTTCAGTTATGTAATCCGTAGAATGATGGAGTAGGAACAAAGATAGAGCATAAAATAATTTTACTGCCAACAATATGCACATCACGCACTTGTAGACAATCTTCCTACTTCTTTTTCTGTCTTGATAAATGAAAATTGATGAATTGCATTTTTAAAAGCAGGTTGGGCCAACCTGTTTAACCATGTATCCTGACTAGGTTCACTTGGAATGGAGGCAGTTGTACTTGGAGGTTGTATGAATATAAAGATTAATGAATTTGTACAATTTGGGCATGCAAACCATTTTTATCAGGCATATTCCATTTAGAATAAGCAGTAAACCATATATAAGGGTTGTGTCAAAGTTTACTGAATAGGGCCCTTGGTAGCTAATGTAACATTTCTCCAACAAATCAAAGGTATTGTTCTATGCTCACATGAATATACAGTAGCCATTACCTTAAATTTAAAACTCACTGTGAGCAGCAAACACACTGTGGGGATATGAAGGCCATATTGTATCAGTGGAGTCTGCAGAGATTTTCTTCATACGGCTTTGCCCGGTTGAAATATATGTTGCAGTTGAAAGCTAAAGGGATTACTTTTGAATAGTCATCACAAAGGTTGATTATATTCGTATATCATTTAGCTGGACCCTGCAGGCTATTATTCCATTAGCTGTGCTGGCCCTGCACTGTCAAAAAGTTGATCATATAATGTAAAAAGGTTACATGCTCTGTTAAGGTATGTGAAGTAACTTGAAACAGTAATCTTTTAAGAGCAGTACAGCTGTGTACTTGAAGGTAGATTGCATTTAAAATAAATACCTGCAAAATGGAATAAATACAATGAACCTACTACCTCTGTTCCCTATTTTTCCTTCTTTGAACAGGCCGTATACAATTTGAGTCAGTTAATTGTACCAGGTAAGATATTGGCTAGAGAGTATTTTTTCATCCCCACGTCCCAAGAACTATACCTCAAAATAGCTGCGTCTTTACACGAAACCCTCACGGAAATTGTGTTTCTGGTGAAACAGATTTGCTGATTATATTCCCCTTGCACATGCAAACACACACACACACACACACATTTTCTTCCAGTGCTTAATAAAATGGATCTTCAGACGGTTCCATTATGTGGATGCCTTAATATTATTTTATGCTAAAACATGGACAGCACATTAGATTGAAAGCATCTTACTGTTCCATAAGGCAGAGTAATCATGGGCTATCCCTAGATAGCAAATGCTCCCATTGGGGAAACAATACCAACAACACAGGCTAATGAATCACAGCAGTTATTAATCATGGGCATTTGTAAGAGCCACATATAATAGAGATGAACTCTCAAGATTAGAAAGGTTAGAAGGTGGGACCGAGAAAAAGACAGGAGATCATCCAACTGCATTTCAGAATAAGTTTATGGACGAGTATTTGCTTCAGTACAGTCATGCCCATGCTGGCCTCAGTCTTTCATGAGAGGGCAGAGCAAGAGAAACAATTCAGTCCCCTCGGTTCACTCAGCTTTCAGATCCTTGTAGGACAATTTGGCAAAAATAAATAAATAAATAATCACGCACATACAAGGCCCTTAGGGCTTATGGCCTAGTTAGAAGTGAGACAGTGCTTCTTTTATTAAACAAAGTTGTTTAATTTAGATTGTAACAGCAAGAGTTGGTTCTCTTTCAGTACATTGTATATATTATTCAGAGCAATGAATGAGTCTTTATGAGTACAAATGGGAGACTTTAATGAACTACAGTAAGCACTTGAGCAGGTAGGTTTCTCTGAATAAAGGCTTCACAGATGGGTAAGTTTATGAATGAGAAGAATTTATTTCCTATGCTTTGAAGAGCCTACTTGGATTATGGCACTACAAAGAAAGTGCCAGGTTTTTCTGGTTTGGGTGAGAAAACCTAATGGGAATATGAATTTTTCCCTGACTAATAACTTCCATTGTTTACTTATTCATATTCAACAGTTCTCAGACAAATTAATCTTCCTCTCTTACATAGTTTGGGCATGTTCCAGACATTTGTACAACAGTGGAAATCTCTCTTGATCTTACATTTTTCAGTTCTGTTTGTTGTTACTCTTGTTTGGGACAGTATAGTATAGCAACAGTTTTACACAAACTATTTGTTGAATATTAATTTTAAATAAGAGATCATATTTTTGACTGTAGGTAGGAAACCAAGGATTTTTCTCAAGGCCAAAATATGACACTGTGTCTTTTGTACACCTGGAAGTTAGAGATCAGAAAAATTCTACACAGATATTGGTGACACAGAGTATTCAGCTTTGAAAAACAATCATCAAGAAGATCACTTCAAACATAAAAAAACACAAACAAAATAGCTGCCAGTTTTTAGTTTATAGTTTTACCTTTACTATCAACAAATTCTACATAAAATCCAAACTACTAGCTTAAAATTTCAATACAGCATCTCATCTCTGGTCTACTCCAACCCAAGGCAGGGAGAAATTAAGGAAACAATATTTCCAATTCAGTGTCTTTAAACTTTCTCAGTCAAAGGCACTTTTCCAGCAACACGAAGCAGGTGAGCATCTGCCCAGCTGGTCATTTAAAGTTTCCACAGAGCACAGGAGAATTCCCAGATGGCCCAGAGAAGGGTTTCTTTTCTTTCACTACCACCCCTCCCCAGTCCAGATTCGGAATGAAGATCACAACTGGAACCTGCTTGCTCTCTCCTAAAGACAGGACAAGTCCCAGAGGGACCTGCTGAGAAAGCAAACTTCTGAGCAAAGGCTCTTGGAGAAGCTAGACTTGCCCTTGGCTACCCTGAGGAGCTTGTGAGGAGAGAACATACAAGCAGTACAAAAACACTTCTACTACCTCTGTCTCTGCTGAGAGCATGAGCTATCACTAAAGATTGAGCCCAAAAGCTACTCAGAAATCCTTATGAAAGGAAACCCTTGTCTTGCTCACAGAAGTGCTATTTTATAGTCTCAGAGAACTTTTGCCAGTATTTTCAGAGATATTCCTAAAGACTTTTACAGAAATGTGTCTACCTCAGTGATATATGCACAGAAGTTTTAACATGTATTTTTGGAGTTATGAACGAAATTTATTCTCATTGCAAAGGGCAAAGAAACACTAAGTGGACTGATGTTTCTGACAACATACTGATCATAACAGAAGCAGCATATTTGTTGCCAATTCGTGAGCAGAATTATCATTTTATCATTTATTCAGTTTAAAACAAAGCAAAGCTAGGTATTTCAGGTGCTCTGGAAATAATTACAATACAGTAGATGTGAAAACACAGATTTCAGACATAGTGATGATTCTGACACCAATTCACGCCAAAGCCACTACACTGAAAAATTCTTGCTGGTTTCCCCCAAATCACTACAATCCTTGTCCTGTAAAACTTTTCAGTACTCTGCTTGAGAATGTACTTTTTGCACTTACTATGCAACTTTCTTGCATGACTACACACAAAACTTTATCCTTTATCCTTTACTCGTATAGACATAGTGCATTTTGTCTGTTAAGTACTTGGTGTAAAGGCACAATTAGAACCTGCAAGACAGGATAGCAGGACATACATTCATACCTGTATTTTGTGAACACCATCTCCTACCCATGGAGGAAAATGTGCCACTGAACAGAGGAGCTCAGTACTACACACTGGCAGTGTGTAATATTTATTTCTGAATATGCAGCTTGGTGTGTCTTCAAAGGACATGGCTGTCAGAGTGCTTAGCACCCCTTTCTCTGAAATTCAGGTTCCTCACAGGTGTCCTAAGGGAGGGAAAGCTGAGAGCACAGATTACTTAAACATGTCCTCTTGCTTAATTCCTGCCATTAGGATACTGAGGTTCAAATACAGTATCAGGCTGCTCTGACTACAAGTATCTCTGATTTTAGTTCTTTTTACTTTATCTCTCTATTTTCACATGAGCATTCTATGTAGCTTTGTTAAGAGTTTCTTGTTCTGCAGGTCTCATTCTTTATGTTCTGGTTTGGCTCTGTGTTTTCTGGCCTCTAAAGGTGTACCTACTCTTCTGTAATCAGATGTAAGAGGACCTCCTCACAGTTGAGACTTTCAGCATGTCCAGTGACTACTCTGCCTGGTGGCTCACAAATCTGAGGTCTTTATAACGTGGGGGTTTTTGCCTGGAAAACCGTCTTCCAAGAGCTTAGCCAAAGGTATCATCTAGGTTCAGAAATGGAAGCCAGTGAGGCAGAGAAAATCCAGCAATGCATCTGCTAAAGACAAAAAAAAAAAAAGAATGCCAGGGAGATTTTTTTTTCTCCTTACTTGAGTTTAGCTTTACATCTTCTAGTGCACCTTAGGCATGAGTGCATTGTCTCTGGCTAAAGGAGATGTAGGGAAGCGTCTGGAAGATTATGTTCTTTAAAAAGAAGATACGGACTCCATTATGGAAGTATCAGTTTTCTTGTGACTGAAGTTGTCTGGGGAGAATATTGTTCCCTGTAGCAGCTGAAGTCCCCTTCTAAGACTGATACAAAGTACTCCTACTTATCTCTTAAAAATAACCAGCAAAAAACCAGTTGCTGGAAATAAAGGTCCTGATTTATGCAGGGTCCTTGCAGTCACATGTGGTGTAACGGATATAATGCTATGGGAGATACCTCTCCCACAGACACTTTGGAGAAGGTCCTTTGTCTCAGCCTTCCTCACTGAGATCATACAATCATAGATCAGACCTACTTCTCTTCACCAGGGATTGGGAACAATACTTTCACTGGTCAGAGAAATGTAGAGTGTTTGGTTTCTCCCTCTTAGTTTTTGAATTTATGGCCACGTTCTTCCAGACAACATGGGACAACTTGAAAGACCACTACTTGTCTTCTGTCTTCACAGATAAGTAGAGAACTCCAGCTTTCACGCCAGTCAACCACTTCTTTTGATGAGAAATAGATTCGCATGAAAAAAAGATTACACTGAAAAATGGAAATGGATTTTCTGTTTTATTAGCAGTCAGCATAAGACTTGTGAGCTGCTTTAGAAAGTTATAGAACTACAGAGACTTTCAAGAACATGCCAGTAGAAGCTAGAATTTAAAAATAAATGCTCTGGCTACTCTGGGCCCAATTCTCAAGTGATGCAACCAGTGCAGTTCACTGAAGTTAGCATGGCTATGTCAGCTTTGCCAAATTGCTTCAAAACAGATCTTTTTAGAAAACATTTGACTTCAGGAATTTTAAATTCACTTTGAATTATGCCATACCAATCACACTGTTTTGCTCTAGGTACAGTAGAGCTTAGAAGAATCCACCAGGCAAAAAAATGTCTTCCTAAAGTAAAAGATGTTGCCCTTGCCACTCCACTCCTCGACCACATTGACAAGGCTGTGATGAGAGTCACCACCAGGTACTCTCAGTGTGGCAGACACTTAATGAGGCTGAGGGGAGGCACATACTTTTAAGCACAAGGGACTGAGAGCAGCAGTGGGTGATCTGGTTTCTTCTGGATCTTTTCCACAACCACAATGTAAGGGGAGAAAAGGAAACAGGGTTATTTACGTGTTGCTGCTCAGTTCTGTCTCTCACAAAGGCATCAGTGGAAGCAGAAGCAGATACCATTTTGGTTACAGCTGCTGCTGGTTTGAAGTCCTTTCCTAAAATGAGGTAAATCATGTGAAGTCACCAGCTGAGAAACAAAGATTGATTTTTTTTCCCCAGGGCACAAGTCTGATAGGGATTCTGGCAGAATTTTTTAAAAAAACAAACAAACCCTGTTCCCACAATCCAGGAAATCCATTTTGAAATTATCTTAGGTTTGAAAATATCCTAATTTCCCCAAATTTATAAAGCAAATGTAGAACTTAATATGAATTAGCTATTTGAACATATTGGGGACCCCTTGACTGTGCCATGATCCCTTTCATGGGAGGATATGAGTATCTCTTTGGAAGCTGCATAAGTTCCAAGAATTAGGCAGAAGATTCTTGGTAACAGTAATTTGATAATTTAACAGCAGTCTGTACTCAGATGAATGTTTGGTGCTTTGATAGGAAAGCAGGTCTTCGCGGTAAAAACAATACTGGAGCTTTCCCCTTAAAATCCATGTTGGAATTTGTGTGTTCTGATCAAATCACAGTCCTACCTCATAGCAAACCTCATGAGGTATAATAGACAAAATTTATGGCTATAAATTAGGATAACACATCCCTACTTGGAGGTTTCAGAGTCTCCAAGTAAAGCCTTGTTCCAACAGAAGGAATATTTCACAGGCACACGTCTTGAAGATCACCCTTCTTCTCTACAGCAGAGCCCTGGTTTGATCCTGCTGTGCAAGTTCATTTGCTAGGCACAAAACTAGAAACTGTACTTTGGCTTCTTCTGGGTTCTGCTAGGATTGTACCTATTATATGATGAGCCAGCTGAGAAGGATTTTTGTAATGGGAAGGAATAAAAACGCCAACCTCTCTCCGAAGCTTCGTTTGAGCTGCACCTGGATTGGTGGTGAACTCTCCAGGCTGTGCCGGAGCAGCGCTCCCGGTAACAGGAGCCACGCATCCTCGGTGCCCGCGGGAACCCGGAGTGCACACAGGGAGCACGGCGGGTCACAGGCGAGCCTGCCAGGCTGATGGCAGTGGGATAACAGCCTTGGGAAGGTTTGCTTGCCCGCCTGCAAATCACTCCAGTGAACTGCTCGCTGTGGCTCTATTTATTTCTTAATCTCTGCACCTCTGTTTAATTCCTCGCTGCTTTAGGGACCTGTTGTAACACAGCAGTTAAAAAAAATATTCACATGTACTGTCGGGCCTCCCCGAAGAGCACTAACTTGACACGCAGGCCGTGACAGCTGGGCTTGGACTACTAAGAAATCTAATCCAGGGTTTCCATCATCTCAGTTGTTGCCTTTCTTTCATTACAGTTTGACTCAGCCCCTAATGGATTCAGCTTTATAAAATCAGAAAAAGAGGAAAAGAAAGCAATTTATTCATGTTTCACTAGAGCTCACAGAAGACATGAATCTTCTCTAAAAATGCAAATTATTTTGTGCCACACAAGTGAGACTGGGCAGCTAAAGCTCTTAGAGGAAGGGCCTTTCCCAGGGCTAATGTTTTTATACCCAGTGATTGAATAAATCGATCCCTTTATTATCACATCTCTTTTACTCTCCTTTTTCTTCAGAAGAACGTAACCAGAGGTACCAAAGCACCCTTTTTAATTCTAAGAAAACTGATTATGCGTGTTAATTTTGTTTTTAATCCCAGGCATATCAAAACAAACACCATAGTCATGCGTAGCAGAAATCAATATCTCTTAAGCATCAAGTTGGTAAAAACAAGGATTTAGTTAGAATCCAAGATGTAAAAGACTAATGTAAAAACTAAGCCCTTATTTATGTAATGTGCCTTTATACAAGCTCAATATAAACCTGAAAGAAACTATTGCAGAAGAGCAGAAATGGTTTACTTGCACTGCATCAAAAATGACCCCATAAGACCTCCTTTACTGAGATAGCCCAGATATTTAATGTGAACATATGTTTTTAAAGGATTTCTTGTCTTATGTCCAGTCATTCTTGTTAATTCATGGGACAGCATACTGCAGATGTGCTCTTTTCTATGTTATATAAAGCAAAAATTACATTTAACAAGTGTAAGGTTGGTCATAAAAAATAAATAAAAATAGACTCTTAAAAGCTGGGAAATCACAAAGTGAAGCTATCAGTCATTCTTATTGAGAAGGGTGAGGACAATGTGAAATAAAACTTGCACATCTATGAAGAGGCATTCCTAATATGCCACCACATGGTTGTTATTTCACATTCTGTACAGGTTACTTTCATCAGCCCAATATTTCTTTCTTTAGGATAAGCTGCAATGCACATTTTCACTAGATGCCCTTTCTAGTCACCGACTTCAATTTTAACAGTAATTAAATTAAACATTTTGAACCCGTTTAATATCTGCAAGTCCATTTTCTTGAAAGAACAGACAACAAAGTCAGTGTTAGTTTTTGTGCGTTCTACTTCCGGGTAAGAACTTCAAACTACATGTTTGTTTAACAGATTTGTTGATGCAATTGTTTAATATGCAAATAAAACAACTTTCAGATTAGTTTCCTAATACTAGTACAAATCTAAGTACCAATTTGTGCACAATATTCACGTGTAAACTAACCATACCATTATGATTGGTATTTAATTCTGTATGGTTTTACTCCTTCCTGAGTGCAGAGGAGATAAGCAATACCTTAAAAGGAATATTCTCTTCTACTTTTTTGCTGACACTAAAGATCTTCATCTTTCATAACGGCATTTGTAGCCAAGTAACTGTTCTTTCAAAAAGTTGGTATAAGATGGCATATTCAAATACTTTATACAAGGAATTTCTGACTAGAAACTACTCTTACAGATTTGGTACAGCCTGAATTCAAGCCAAGACATGGAACCAAAACTGGCTTGTGAGGTACTGAGGTCAGATTTGTCAACACATAGAGGACAGACAGAAAAGTTGCTCTTCAACAAGATGGATGGAGTCCACAGTAATTCAACAGTGAGACTTCAACAGTTTAAATCTTTCCCAAAAGTGGGAATTTCTTGAGTAACACAGTCCCACCACCTCAGACTTGGAAAATTCCACCAGGCTTAAGTCTAAGTTTAGTTCTTTGTAATACCTGGGTACAGCTGTGAAGGGGAGAGATCAGATTAGACAAAGCAACATGTGAGTGACTTGCACAGACCATGAGACTTTGATTTGAAGCACAACTGAGGGTCTCATTTTGATGTGTTATGTTACTGAAAACATTACCCGATTCAGACCAGAATGACTATGTCCATGGAGGTACATCTGTAAAACAGCTAAATCACTTCTGAATTTTGGTCAGTCTTTCTTGCTATTCATTGTTCTGGACATCTAAGTGGAATTCAGAGAGAGGAATCATTCTATGGTCTCCTAGGACATTGTTAATTTAGAGATGGCCAAGTTCACCTATAATAAAAGCATAGACATCTCAAATACACATCTCTTTTATATACTTACATTAATATTATTGTTTGTAATGGCAAAATAGCTTCACAATTAGCAACTATATGAAAAGGCAAATTTAGTATGAAATTTGTTTTCCTGTTTTATAGGAAAAACATGTCACAGAGAGAAATAGTTACAACCTAGCTCCCCATGAGCTTTTAAGTAATGCTGTAACAAAACAAAGTATTTTATTATAACTTAGTCTAAAGTTTAATCACACATGCACACACAAAAATAATTTATAAATAAATAAACACTATAGCTACTGGTATTTTAAAAGCAGTTTTAGTAGAGAAGTTTAAATTATGAAATGAGAGATTTATTTGAAGAGTTCTGGATCTCTTTATGTACAACTAAATTCAGTAAGACAACGTTAACTAACTATTTTGTATATAATATGTTTGCTAAGGACATACCTATTCACCAAAAGTAAGGGTAAACAAACAGCCTAGTATAAACTGCAGCACTGCTAAATTACTGGTTCAGGTCTGGACTGAATCCTGACTTTCTACAACTTCACAAGTCTCTTTATTAACCACTGGGGAAATTGGTACTAGATGGCTGTAATTTTAATAACCTGAACTGAATTCTTCCACTACTGGCAAGTGAAACATGTTCATTCTAATGAAACATTTTTTTCACAGCTAGTAAATGTTTTCAGTAAAACATGGGATCGAAGCTTCTACCTTGCACTCAAGTCAGCAACTCAAGTTGTAGAATCACAGAATCATGGAATTGTTAGGGTTGGAAGGGACCTCTGGAGATCATCTAGTCCAACCCCTCTGCCAAGGCAGAGTCAGCTAAAGCAAGTAACAAAGGAACACATCCATGTGGGCTTGGAATGTCTCCAGAGAGCGGGACTCCACGACCTCCCTGGGCAGCCTGTTCCAGAGCTCTGCCACTCTCAGCATAAAGAAGTCCTTCCTCATGTTGAGGTAAAACTTCTTGTGTTTTAGTCTATGGACATTGCTCCTCATCCTGTCACTGGGCATGATGTGCACTGATGAGATCCCTTCTCTGTCTTCTCCAGACCAAACAGGCCCAGCTCCTGCAGTCTCTCCCCATAAGAGAGATGTTCCAGACTCCTCATCATCTTTGTGGCCCTCTCCAGTGGCTCATCTTAAAACAATTAATCTTAAGATTAAAATCATAATGATAAAAAATTTAAAAACTTAATCTTAAAACTGTATTTGTATTTCCTCTCTCCCCAGCTATACTAAGATTATGGTTCAACCTCACTTCTAAAGTTGTGATAAAAAATTAGGAAAAGGGGGGAGAGAAATGAAAAACACACTAACTAGGATACTCAATAGTCTTTAAACAGACCATAAAGAATTACCTTGAATACAAAGGAGCCATAAAGAGCATCATATGCTACTCTCCCAAAACTGAGTCACTGAATCACAGGCATCAAGGAGTGCCTGAGGATCTCAGTTTTTCAGTTTACAAGCTTGAATCAATACCTTTAGAATTTTATAGTCCAACTGTAGCATTTATATAATATAATCTTCTTTGTTGAAATATTGACGCCCCCCTTAAGAAAAGTCCCTAATGTTTATTTTTAACACAAAAAGGTTATATAATATCAATCAAAGGTTACATTTTTACCTACATGCTTCTACCTATTGTTCTTTTAAATGCAAGTCTTGACTATATAAAGAGAGTAAATAGAAAAACCAGCAGTCTTAGGACACTGTAAAGTAAAGGATTAAAAGTCAAGCTTTGAAAAAAGGACATGAATTTTTTGTCATTTTTCATTCTTTCTTTTTTTCAGACATTTAAACAAATCATGACATCTTAATTCAAGAATACATCATACACTGGTGAGAAAATGTGGTTTGGCAAAAATGTAACATGCCAGCTCTTAAAGATAACTTTGAAAGCTCGCACAACATACCACAGAGCACACGCACTGCATCTTCTGACATTTCCAGAACAAGTTAGCAAGCCTAGAACCTTTAGGGACTCCTTTACAAACAGAAGATCAGGTAAAAATTAGCCACAAAGGACCACAAATTGCATTTTTTGTTTCTTTCAAATCCCTGCTCCCACTTTTTGGGTGACCAGGTAAAACTTATAGAAGATACAAATCCTTCCTTCTTTGAGTGCTGATGCTTTCTACTGTTTCACTACACCTACGCATTACAAATCCTTTCTCTCTCTCTCCCTTTATCTCAAGTATCCAAAGTCTTCTAGGACAGCTTCACTGAACTCTTCTCTCCGTTTTTTTTCCCCAAGGAGGTTAAAAGTTTTCTTCAAATATCTAATGCAGTGGTATTTGCCTAATTCTGCAGACAACTTAAAGCAATATCCCTTGAGTGAGCCTCTTTTTCCACTCTCAATTCAATTAGGTTGTTATCTCTAAATTCAAACAACGGCACTTTGCTATTGAACCAAACTTCATCTCTGATTATTTAGCCAACGCTGTGAGGAGAGAATAAGAAGCCCCTATCAGGAAAGAACTGCAAGAAAAAGGTGGAAGAAATCCCTGAAGACATCAAAAATGTGAAAAGAAGGATGAAGGAAAAAAGAGCGGAAATTGTCATGAACAATACAGTAATATTATTTTTTTCGAACAATTAAGGAACAAGACAATACAGGGGAAAACCATAAGTCACTAAAAGTTTAGTTACCATATAAGGTTGTATTCTGACACTGCTTACTGTGGAAGCTTCCCCTGAACTTTTCAACATGCAAGAAGGAAGGTACAGATGCCTCTAATATATTGCTCTTAATTAAAAGTAGAATCAGGGCCTCTGTAGTTTGACAGGCCTGTCAGAAATTCCCTTGGATAGCCAGGAGAACTTAGCTGTTTTGCAGTCACTTTGTATCCTGCTCATTTGCCACTGAGACAGAAACCTGCTCTCTGCTACAACCCAGGAACATCAACTTGACACCCTCTGCACCTCTGAATAGCTGATGACTACCTGGTTTTAAACTGAACTCTAACACTGATTTTCATGATGCCAAGATACTGGAGAGAATTTTGTAAAATACAAAAGCTGAAAGTTTTCAGGGTATAGGCAGAAAAATACAACTTAGTCCACTTTATTTTATGACGACCACACAAAGACAACAGAGCACCGATGTCAGGTACCACATCTCTGTAAATTGCATTGTTCTCCTCTTTCTCTTAGTGTCCTTACAATAAAATAGTGGGAAATAGCATCATTAAATCATTACACGTTTCTTCTTAATTTTTTTTTCTCAGTAAAACAAACACACAGACAAAAAAGAAAAAGTTGAAAGAGAACTCAAGGAATAAAAGATAACAGCAGAAAGGTGAAATGTATTCTTCGGATGGTGGTCACTAAGGAAGACCTCCAGCAGAGATCCACATCAGCGTTTTTATTTTTTAGATGAGAGAGGAACAGTCCCAAACTGAAATACCCTTAGAGGATTAGAGCAAACTGACAAATAAACCAGGCAAGAAAAGGGTATTTGCTCAAGAGGTTTAAAGGACACATATACATGTATTGCTTAAATCAGTCTCAATACAAAAATAATATGAAGTGCCAAACAAGACATTAATTAAAAGCAAGAATGTGCCACGGTAGGAGAGTCCAGTAAAAATCTAACTTTCATACCAGGCAAATTAGCTACAACTCTAATACAGGACATAATGATAGATAAGTAAATTAAAATGCTATAAGGAGGAAAAGAAATCAAGATAGTTTTTGCAGAGATCTCATGAGGTTATTTTCTTTTGAGGAAAACATGAGATCTGGATGAATATTACCTGGTTGATTAGATTTCCAGAATGCTTCAGATACCTTCTCTGGATTAACAACTAGTTAAAGATAGAAACTAAAGGTAAGAATAGATGGATTGATTTTCATTAGGAGGACACACCAGTAGTGAATTCAACAGGGATCTAAGGCTGAATTTGTATAGAAAATGTTTTAAAAAACCCCAAAGAACACCACAAAATGTTAGTGAACAGCAAAGTGATAGAACCTACTGCTGATACAAAATTACACAGGGTAATCAAAATAAAACTTTAAAGAACTTCAAAAAGATTTTGTGACCGGGCAATAAAGCATCAGATAAAATTCAGTTTTGATAAATGCAAATTAATGCACATATGGAAAATGTCTCTTATGCACTGGAAGATTGCAAGCTTCAGCTTGATAGAAAGATGACTGATGGGGGGGATATAAAGACATGTACCTATTTTCATGAGTGCCATGAAGAAAAAGAGTGAGAAATGATAATTCACTCTTTCTTATAGAGCCAAAGTTGAGGGACAACAACTGAAGCTGCAAAACAATGAGCTAAGGGCAGATTCAAGGATGTTGTATTTCAGTTGTGAAATTCAATGAGGTGTCTTGGTTGCCAAAGTCATGCAACAGTAAGAAACGCACTGGAGAAGTGAATGGACAAATACAGAAAAGCCTATTAAGTATAGTGGGATCCAGATTCAAATTCTTTTTCAGAAAGTCCCTAACTTGCAGGCTGCTTAAGATGTGGAGAGAATACCAGGCAGAAGAATTGTTTCCAAATTTCCTGTCCTTATATTTTTTCCTAATTTTTTAGCCACTGCTGGACTAGACAGCCTTTGATCTGGCTTACTACAGTAATTTTTTCAGTATATCATGTTGCTATCAGAAAAGCACCATCTCTAATCACAGAGATTAGAGAAGGGTTAACATAAAAAACCTACATAGAAAGTCTTCCAATTTTCCATGTAGGAAAGAAGACTTCCTGCAAAACTCTCTCTGGGGATTTTTGTCACTCTCTCAATTTCATCTTTTTGGTGACTAAAACTCGTTCTATTAAATTTGACGTTTTCTGAGCATTAACACCTATTTGGCTTTCACTCAAAAGCTACTAACAAATGATGGTTTGTGAGTGCTGATGTCTCCAAGATATCAAATGATTATTTTTTTCTTGCAAAAATAAGAGTAATTCTGCCTGTTGTGCTAACGTAAAAGCATCCAGACTGTTTTTATCAACAGCAGAACACAACAGCATCATCATGGAAAGATTGGATGCTAAATTGTTACCTCAAGACTTTACTCAAGAGCTAGATCTCTTGCTCTGTGTACTGAAATTGGGAGCACACTACTAGTTATTAAAAATCCCAACCCAAGCACTGATATTTACAAACAGCAGCACCATTTCCTAGAGTGAGTGGAGTTTGCAGGCTAGTCTTCAGCTTGCAGATCGTCTGCAGCTGCCCTGTGGGAGGACAGTTTTTATAAATAAAATATTTGTGAACAGCGGTAGTTACAGCATTATTACAAAGTCCAAAAAAAGATATCAAAGGGCAGTGTTGCATGTGTTGAACAACAAGTCTGCATCTTTTTTTCCCTGAACAGCTGTATACTTCCATACCATGCCCAGAAAAACAGAATTTTTTAAGGTTGTTTAAAACACAATGCAAGACATATTTTTCAAAAACTGGTGCTATTACTTTTGTGTGTAGATGGAATTAATTTTACCAACAGAATTGTTACCACTTTTATATATTTTGCATTTAAAAGCCTGAAATCACTGTTTTCTCCCTAACTCTCTTTCCCAGTGGAAGTGTTAAAGGCTAGAGCAGGTTGAGAAAACCTCTTAAAAATGAGGCAAAATCGCCTTGAAATTTTATGCACTCCTGTGCTGACCAAGCGTTAGTGCTCTGGCCTTTGCTCAGGCTCCCTCATTTCTGGCAGAGAAACCTAAAGCAACTGTGGAAGGACCATGGAGACTGGTAATGGGTAAAGTAGTCCACAGGAAGATGAACACATCTCTAGTCCACATCATCTTGTAACTGAGTCTCTGCCAAGAGCTTCAAAGTTGACAATATGCACCTATCCCCATTCTTTCAAGCATTGTACGGCTACTGTCCTCTTCTCTGAGGGACTTTGATCCAGCATTGGTCTCTAAGGCCATAGGAAACAGTCCACAGAATAGTGGTTTTAACTGAAATGTTGATGTGAAGGCTGCACACTAGTTTGCAACACATCTTGAGGCTTTTTCAAATAACTTGGGAACTGCCTTAACTCCTTGTTGATGTGGGATAATTCCAATTCCTGTGTGTTTACTGCCTAAGTGGGGAGGACTTAGGCAGGTACAGGCTTCACGTTTTCTCTGTTAAGAAAAATTACAACAACTTCAGGATTTGGGTTGTAATGAAAAAAACCTTCTTCCTAGTGTTCAACAGATTCAATTTATAGAAACCTGTGTTTGAGTGAAAATTCTAAGTCACTACTGGATAATATGTTTATAATACGTCTATCACAGTGGGACAGACCAGAAACCTGCACGAATGTATGAAAACAAGTTCATCACAATACATCACCCAGCCCTAAGTGTATGCCAGCAACGAGTCTGCCAGCCACAGAGGCAGTAATACAATGTGATACACAGTCTTAGTTCTTTGTAAGCAGAACATTACACTGAGTTGATTAATGTGAAAAGCACAGATGATCCAAGGACATACTTTGGGATTAAATATTACTACCAGACCTGCACATTCTGCAGTAAAACCTGGCAGAATTTTTAATCCTTTAAAGTATTATTATCACATCACTGTTCAGATTTTCAGAGATGCTGTCACTGGGACAAATACAAATATCAGTATGGATCTTGCTGTTACTCATACACAATGTCATTTGCTTCAATCAAAGACTGTAAAATACAGTTGAGCCTCAATTTTGCATGACCACCAAGCACAAGCTTTATGGGCGGCAGTAATTTATGACAAAAATTTAAGGCAATCTCTGGGATTTCTAGGGTAACATACCATACAAGTAGGAATTGTTGAAAAGCAATAGTTTTGCAGGCAGATTTGAGTCAGATTTCCCAAAGAATCTCTGGATCTCATGAAGCTACCAGTACCAGTATTTAAAAAACCCTCTTATTGTCTTCTGCTGTACTAATACAAAACTGTTCAGTTTGATTCCTAACAGTTATTGTCCACAACTGAACATGGCAGCATTGGCTACAGAAGACTTGGACATTAATCTTTTAAAATTCTGTAATTTTAATTTTACTTATTCATAGGAAATGCCTACCACAAGCTCACAAAAAAGAACCACCCACTGTTTTGGGGATGAATGTGTGTGTTGACAAGGCCATCCCTGTGGCTTCAATGATGCATTTTTATAAAAGAGTCACTGCTCTCCATTCTTCTAGTAATCACAGCATCTTTAGAACTAACCTTGCCAAGCAAGCTTCCAATGCAGATTTTGTTTCCTGCAGATACTTCAGTGTTGAAATAGGAACTATACAGAACATTCCTGGATTATATTATCTAAGCTGAGAGTCAAAGACATCTTGTATTCCTTTGAGTAGGATGTAGCAGTTGGAGAAGACCTTAGCTAAGTATCATCCCTAAACAGGGTTTTTTTTTGTTTATTTGTTGTTGTTTGTTATTTTTTAGTAGACTTGTGCCTGTTGTTCCCCTTTCACTTGTTCTATCTTTGGTGTAGTATAGTATACATAATTTAAATAACCAGGGAATCTCTCTGGGCTCAAAACCACCTGCTGGCTTATATTAGCTAATTAATGGTGATTTATCCAAGTTACTAATTTGAGTGGAGCTGACTGCCTTTAGGAATTTTGAGAACGTTGTAAGAATTTTGATTATAATTATGCTTATTTGATGGGCAGTCTACTTAAAATACTTTAAAAAAAAAATTGCCTGCCAGCTGATTTTTAACTGTGCCAAATGAATGACTTTGTGTTGT
This sequence comes from Manacus candei, assembly GCF_025592945.1. NCBI lineage: Eukaryota > Metazoa > Chordata > Aves > Passeriformes > Pipridae > Manacus > Manacus candei. The sequence goes on along the minus strand of NW_026138076.1, from coordinate 43,068,492 downwards.
TTCCTGCTCAAGACCAGGTAGTTTGTTTACTCTGATGCTCAATTTCATCTTTGTCTGGCTCCCTATCATTTTCCCTTTTACATCAGGGTTTATTTGCCTAGCTTTGAAACAATGACTGCTTGAAAAATAGTCCTGATCTTGAACCTGCGCAGCTTAATCATTTTCACAAAAACTAATATAGCAGATTCATTTTAGCCAAACTTCTCTGTCATGCTGACCTGATTCCCAGGGCCTGAAAGTGTGAATTTAATGGTGGTGCAACGTCTGATGTAAGAATATAATAGAAACCTCTCAGCAGTATATCTATTGGATCAGTGTAATTTCTTTTTTCTCTACTGGTCTCAATGTCTCTTAAGGCAATCTAGTCTGCAGACAGCAAAGGGGGCCAGCCTTCTCTTTTACTGTGATCCCAATGCTACTTATACTAAACAAAGAATCAAGTCCCTCGATAAGGTAGGCAGTAGACATAAGCACATAATCCTAGAGGAAAATTTACTCTATTAAAAAACTTATTCTTTTGCTGTGAATTTAAGAGGATACTACCATGAGGTCTATCCTGAAGACCAGAAAATACAGTTATTACAGTTTGGCTGTATTACTATTGCTTTTTAACTTTAGGGACAAGGAAATTTTTCTCTTAATCATTTTCAGGTACCAAAAATGAGAATTATATACTGCATTCTCTGAAGAGTAATGAGAACCTGGTGGTAGATACGTTGGCTTCCAGTACACATTTGTAGATGAAAATTTAACAGAATTAAAATAATTCTCAAAACTGAAGCAACTGCTTCTAGTGTAACTCAAGCATGAGAAATTCTACTTTTGCTGGATTTGGTGTCATACAAATACTTAGATTGTGCAAATTCCTTCCACAGAAACTTCTATAATAAAAGAAATTCAGGATATGACCCAGCATAAGTGTGCTGTCTTTATTCTTTAATATAAATTGTTAGGTTATTCTTTATACAAAGCTTTCTGTCAAAGTCTTGTCTACTACTGATGAGATGGGGGAAATGGTAGATGTTTCCTAAAATTCCCAGCCAATTTTATATGAGAAAATATATAAAAGCTATAATTTGTAGAACGTATCTTTAAAACTGGAGTGCTATATTTAGGCATTTAATCCCACGTCTTTGACTGAAATCCAAGAAGTGCAAGATAATAAAAGATAATAAAAAGAATGGTTCTGGAATAAAACTTTTGTTCAGAATCAGAATCAGCTGTACCTGAATCATTTTGGATAGATGATTTTCTAACATACTCTTTCAAAACTTCCAAAATTACACAAATTTCCTTCTCTCTCTAGGCTTCTTATAAATAAAGTGTATATTTCCATTGGGAGTTCTGAATAATCAACATCTCAAACTGCTTTAAATATTTAGGTATGGCTTTCACTGTCTAATTATAAATAGCCAGTATTAAAGAGATATGACCTTAGGTTTCTATCATATCATGTTCTCTTCTTGAATAATGAAAGATTAGAGAAGAATAATGGATAGCTGTGATCTTCTGTGATTATTTAAGGAAAAAAAAGATGTATTAGAGAGAAAAAGTGAGTTTTCAACATTTACAAAGCAAATTGGTGGCAAAGAGGGAAATAAACTGCTATCTCATAGTGCACGACCCTCAGTGCCTTGTCCTCTCCAAATATTACTCTCTATGTGCTTTCCTGGTAGTTTGAGTCCTTCCTGTGGTGTCAAATGTTGCTTAGTATGAAAATCAGACTCCATCAATTTTTGTCCAGTTTAGGCTGCTCTTTATTATTACTCTTTTCCTCTCTGAATAGTGGTCAATGAAATAAAGCAGAGACATTCAAAGTAATTTTTTCACCGTTCATTCTTTAAAAATTATCTTACTATCAAGTAAAAAGTGAGACAAAGGACAGATGTGTTACAGTTCACTTCTGCAGGTGAACTTGTTCAGCCACATCACAGCAAAAGCTACAGGGCTTTTGTTGTCTTCTCCAGCAAAATAACTAACCCTACTGTTAGTATTTTCACTACAAAAAACACACCTTTTTTGGCAGCGAAGACAAAGCCAACTCTCCCTCCAGTTTCTCTACAATCTTTGATCTCTTAATTCCCATTTCTCCTTCCCCTTGATGTTCTGGTCTCTCTGATCTCTGTTCATCACTACCATATATGTCTGTATAAGCTCCCACTCGTAATAACTTTAGGACAACCAGAACCTCATCCTTCATTTCTGGCAGACATGCATTTCTTTGGAAATAAAAAACTAGGCAATCTTGCAGTTCATCAATGATGGTCTGCAGGACGTTTTGATTACGATGCCCAGATTCAATAAGCAAGTCAGTGAGTGAATCATGTCTATGAATCCCAGACTTACAAGATTTTATAATAATGAAAAATATGTAAAAGAAAATACAAGGGACTCTGTTACATCATTTCATATTTAAAGTACTGTCTGATTTAGCTCACTCAGTTGCTGGTAGTGAACATGTGAGTTTTGTTTAATATGTTGATAATAATTGATAATGCTCAATTTTAATTTTCGAGCAACTTTTTGATATGTTAACTTAATATGTGTCCAATAAAAACCACTAATTTTCCAGTAACTAATTGAAGAGCATAAGTAGCTAAACTTGAAAAAAACCTGATACATTATGAAGCATTTGCCATAACAACATACTAAGGAAAGAAATGAAAGTAAGAATTACATACATACTCAAAATCTGCTGCATTCCATATTCTGAAAAGCAATTTATTGGAAGATATATGGCATTTTGATATCTAGAAAATGCATACTTATTGATAGTCCCTATTTTTTAAATAGGGAGTTCTCTCAATTCCTCCATCACAAAAATGAATGACTAATCAAATTAAGTATTATTTAGCTGAAGAGCCACTACTGAATGAAAAGGAGTGATCTTCATATCTCTAACCAGCTCCTTCACAACTGGTAAAAACAAATAGAGCTCAAATTCAAATCTCTAAGCAACGGATGAACCGAACTGCCCATCTGTAGAATGCGTTTTGTTTAGGCTCTGCTCACATTTAAAACATCTAGGACTGCTTGGTATTTTGAACACACTGTATTTCTCAGAAATTAACAGTGCAGCTTTGGACTTATTAATCATTATTTTTAAAAAGACTTCCTTGTGAGAAAATGCACTTCAGCTCATAGGTGCTGTCTTGTGCAATGTACTTATTAAAAACAGCACATCCCTGTAGCCCAGAGGGCTGACAGCTCCCTCCAAAGCTGTACTGCTGCTCTGAGCTAACCTCCAGGGGCTACTCGAGAGCGATGCAGCCTTCATCCCCTCCTACCGTCTGAACAGATCATACCTACAATAGCCTAAACCTTAGCTATCCTAAGAAATGCTTTTCCTAAGGTGGCTACTGAACTCCCCCTTCTTGTAGAGAGGCAGTTTGGCTGAGCAGAGAAGAAAAAAAAAATCACCTATCGTTTTCAAAAAATTTCAAACAATTTTATGAAAGAATAAGAGCACAGATTCAGTGTAACTGAGGGCTTTTTTCTCCTGCTCAGACACAGGTAACATTTGTTTCCATTATATCACTCATCCGTGACTTTTTATCTCACATGATGAAAATATAACAAAGAAATAAAACTGCCAAACTCTGAGCCTTATGACTGAGACAGGGAATGCTTGCAGACAGCACTGAAGAACAAAAAAGCACTGAACAAATTCAGTTCAAAAAGACTGATCATATCCTGAGGTACAGTTAGGGCTTTTTTTGTTGTTGTTGTCTGTTAAAAGTGGCATAAAATCTTTAGAGATTTTTTCCTCCAAAGATGCTATTTCTCTAGTTTACTAGATACACTGTTTTGCTTTGCATGAACACCCTCTTTGACATTAAGTTCAGCCTTCAGGCTAGCATCGCTTATCTCTGTTTCCAAAAATCCTCATATTTGATCATCACATTTATTAAGTCAGACTCTGAAAAAACTTCCATCATTCTGTAGCCCTTTTCTCTTTCTCTTCTTCGTCCAAAATGTAAGCAAATAGTTTAATCGCTTGTAGGAAACCACTGAAATTATAGGTACAGTATAACCTTAAAGTATTCCACACAATTCATTTTTCCAATAGCTGTCTGAATTTCAAATCTATAAATACTTGTAATTTCTAGAGGCCAAAAGACATGAAGAAATGTTCAAAGATTAAATATTTTACAATTTACACCCCCATGCCCCAATTTTCTATTTGCTTACCTTACCTTCAAAGCCCTAATTTCTTAATATTGAGAAGAGGGAGAAAACACTACAGATCCAACAGAATTTCTGTCAAATTCAACTTACTTGTTAGTTACCTATGCCTAAAGTTAAATCAACATGGAAACATTTTTAAAATGAAAAACAAATTTTAATGAAAATCACACTATATCAGAAGATTTGTCAGCAAGAGAAACAATCTTGTGAATGCTTGTTGAATGAGAATATGTATCTCTTGGTTGATACCAGATCATGGAAACAGAGATTTCTGTTACAGCATGTGGTTACCTTTGGCTGCTAATTACCAGAGGTTCTAGGACTTCAAAATGGATATACCAGAACATTTTACCTTAAAGTAGCTTTAAGAAAATGTACTTATACATTTGGAAAACACATCAAGGCAAGACTGACTTGCCTGTGGAGAAGCAGGGAAGTTTCATAAAATGAAGTAAGAACAAGAAAGTAGGAGATAACATCCACTCCAAATTTTCACTTGCCATCTACTCTTGATTCTAACATTACTACTTGCAAGTTGCTCTCAATGCTTTTTAAACAGGTTCTGTGCTCTGCTCTCCAGAATGATTCACACTGGAACCCCTCCCTGACACATGTCCCAACTACTCAGGGACATCTTATTCAGGTTTTCCTCACTCCCACCCAAGGGTTAGGAACTTCAGTATTCCTCACAATACTAGGACTGAGCACAAAGATGTCTTAGAAAGCCTTCTAAGCATGCAAAGTAACTGTACCTCTCTCTCATATGGTGGAACATTTTTAGCACTGGCAGAAAAAACCATGTTCACCAATGTATGCACACATACCTATAGCTCCATCTTGATTACAATCAAACCATTCATGTGAAAAAAACCCTGAGGAATATACCAACTTGTTGCTAGACACTCTAGCCTCCTACCCTTTCTAGCCCAAGCTGCCAACGTTAGCCCCCAGGTTCTATGCAGAAAGGATGTTGAAGGCACTGAAGACAGGCTTGTCAGATTTTGGGTATGCAACCCAAGAAACAGCAAAAGGGTAGGTTGCAAATTTAAAATACATATCTTCACTTGCACATTTGCATTTGAAAATGTCTGTACCTGAGGATAACCCCCCCCAAAAAACCCCAACAAAAACCTTGCACCACGTAGTCAGCATGTTCATGAAAGTACCATTAATAGCAACTTGATATGAGGTCATGGATGCTGCTTAAGCCCCAAGAGATGATGTGCTGGAAGGAAACACTGAGACAAAAGCTGAAAATGCAAAAGATTGCATTTACTACTTGTAGTCCTGGCAGCCCAGAGCCTGTTAATGGGAAGAGATGAAATGGTCCTGGGCTGGAAAGTGGATAAGGACATATGGTAATGGCTGTTCAAGCAGGATGAAAAGGCTGGTTTGTTATTCTAGACAGAGAGAGGAGAAATGGGCAGTGGAAGGAGAGAAGAGTATAAACTGCAGCTAGAGATTCAGTCTTCATATCCCTCCCTCTCATTAAAACTGAATAGGAAGCTGATTCCAGGCTTTTCAACAGTAGGCAAAAATGAATATTGTTGCCACCAGAATTGATGGGATGAGGAGATTCAATATTTTGGTAGTCTTGAAATGGTTTCTGTGGAGAAGGGTACAGAAGTGCCCTATGCTGCTGCCTATATTCTGATATGAAAAAACAAATATATATATATATATATAAAAATCAGCCTCATCATAACAGTAACTCATAAACCATTGAAAAATGTGTCTACAATGGACATCACACAGGCCATTCCTCAAAGAGTTGTAAAGCTTTTCCCAGTGGCTAATCAGAAGCATCCTTCCATTAATTGCAATTATTCAGTCCACTATGTTTAGTTCAACCTATCACGGGCAAAGAGAAAAATACTGTTAATTGTTTTCTTCCCCCCTTCAAATTCTACATATCTCAAATCTGCTATTCTGTCTTCCCTGGGTCTCTTCTGGAGACACAGGAGCTCAAAATCTACCATTAAATTAACTTCTTCTTTTGGTGATGATTTTTAGCTCATTTTCATCCTTTCTGCACCTTCTCCAACTTGCCTGCATACTCCATAAAGCATGATACCCAGCACTGCTGTGATACTAAGTTGAGACCTTATTGGTGTTGAGTAGAGCAGAAGGATTACTTCGTGAGTCATCATTTTTTAATACCCTAGTAAGCTGTTTGCAGATTCCACAACAGCTTAACACTTGATTCAGGTTCAGCTTGTGATCTACTGCAAGTCTTGATCCTCTCCCCCCCATGTACAGAACTGGTACTTGCTCCCTTTTTGCAAGAATGCACTTGATTGTTCCCCATTATATACACTCACACATACACACACACACTAATGCTGAGAACATGACTCGTGCTTCTCAATTTGTCAAGATCCTTTAGGATTGCAACACCATGAACAGAATGCTCATGTTCCTTCCCTACTTTGTGTTCCCTTCAAATGTAATAAGCATACTCACTGTTCCAGTCTCCAGACAAGGAATGAAAATACAAGATAGTACAGACTCAGATCCCTGTAGAATAGCATGCTAAACAGCTTTCCATTTCTAACAACAGCCACTGATAGCTTTTAATAGTCAGGAGCTCTTTTAATAATCATTATTCACCCACTTGATAGTAGATTCATGTAGTTCAGGCTTCCTTACTTGCTTATAAATGTTGCATATAACACTATATCAAAAGCTTCAGACAGACTATATCACATATATTCTCCTTATTTTAACTTCTTTACCTAGAAGTCCTAGTGCTTGTTAACTGTTGGCACAATTAGTTTTAACAAATCCATTTTAGCTGTTGCACATTTCCTTGTTTTCCCCTAGATGTTTATCAAACATCTGATTGTATGTTCTGGTATTTTTCCAAGACAGGATCTTGGTTGATCTATCTGAAATTCCTTGGTGGCTCCTCCTTTTTGCCTTTCTAAAAACAGGCCAGATCTGTCTTTTTCCACTACTCTGGAACCTGACTTGACCTCCATAAGTTTTCAAAAACGGCTAATGACCTCAAGATTGTTCCAGCCAGTTTTTTAAGGGTTGTAGGATCGAGTTTTTGAGGCTCATCTGATTTGAAGATCTAACTCCTCTAAGTACTCTCTAGCCTACTTTCTTCCATTCTAGTCTTGGATCTTGCTTTTTTTTTTTTTTTGTGGCAGATATAAACTCTGTTTGCCACATGATCCCAACTGACCTTTTCAGTGAAGATTAAAGCAAAAAAAGCATTAAAGCACATTGGCCTCCCCTAGGTCATCTATTAAGAGTTTCTCCCCTCATAGAGCAGACTAATACTCTCCTAGATCTTCCTCTGGCTAATAATGTACTAATAGTTTGTTATCCTTGATGTCCTTTGTTAACTGTATCTCTACCATAGCTGCTCCTATTTTGCACTTTATCAGAACATGAGTCTTTTCTGCTCTGCTATGTGTTCTGCTTTCTCCATCATACTTGGATTTGTGTAATTAAAAAAAATCAAACACTGGTATATTGGTATATAAAAGGAGCTGTACTTTTTCTCTGCACCAAGATATGCACTTCTGCCTGAAAAATGTCCTGGTGTTATGAATTTTTCAGTATTAGCAGGAATAGAGGTGCTATATAAACAATGCTTTAACCATTTATTGATTAGTGCTTTAACAACATCGGATTCTGCTAAAATCACAACCAGATGACTGAAAACTCATTGTTTTATTTAAACTTGATTTTGTACCACTGCCAACATTAGAGACTTGAGTTCACAGATAAAAATTGGTGCTGACAAATTCACTGGAAAGAAAATAATATCAAAATTAAACATATCTCAGCACTGGACTTTTGGCATGTTTCTCAGCACAGATATTGAGAGGTAGGTATAACAGAAACAGTTCCCCCAGGGCCTGGCAACAGTGAGGGCACCATCTGGGTTCTGTGGTCTCAGGAAGTGCAAGAAGAAGGGGAGGGAAAACTCAGGAAGGGGGATGAGAGGGAAATATTATGAAGAGACATGACTAACATGGCAAGTGAAAATAAGAGAGAAGGGGAGAACAAATATTTTGCTGCCTTTGGAACCTAAGAACTCCTGGTATCTCTGTCCTTCAAATGGGAAATTTATTACTTAAATCCCATAAATTATTTTTTTTCTTCTCCAATTTGCATCTGAAAGAAAACAACAAGCAAATGAGCAATAATTAAAGGTTAGCCTTTTAAAGCTTGTTTAAATCTTTCAGCTGAGCTATTTCTAGAATAAGGGACCGCATCTGACCCCAACTGACTATTCATATGGGCACCAAAAAAATTGGGTTCATTTTTCTGCATGTTTCATGGATGCAATATGAAACAATGAAGAAAAGGCTTCAGAAGCATTCTTATTTTTGTTTATCTCAAGTTAGAAAGAAAACAAATTAATAATTTGCAAAGCAACAAGAATTCAACCTTGAAATGCCTCTGGTCATCAATTGTTGCAAGAAAGGAAAAACAAAATGCAAAAGAAACCTGGGGATTACACTTAAAAGCCAAGAAAAGAACAGCTTCTGTACAGAAGAAATGTTTGCTTTATACTCCACACAGATGCTGTACAAGCAAAATTCTCAGTATATTAATATAAACTGTCTGAAAAAATTCGACCCGATTTCATAAGACCAGCAAAAACAAAACAAAGGGAAGCGTGACGTTTATGGGTTTTTCCTCTAGCACAACCATGCAAGCTGAGCTGTGAAACTGTGATGGAAATATTAGAGCTGTTGTGCCTGAAAAAACGCAGTGATCATTTCATTCTTCCTGTCTTTTAATGCTCCAGGGTTTTGGAGACGAATAGGAGCAATAAGTTCACTTTGCAGAATTAATGCTGTAATTCTTTATCATAAGAGCGGAGCATTACCTCAATCTGATTTTTCTACAAAATGGTTCAAAGTCTATTTTTAATGATGGCCCTAATTTGTTAACACCTTTTAAATTATTAATCCCCTTTATATTCAAGTAGTTATTGCATGTCATAACAATGTATCTATGCAGGGAAATTTAATAGTATTTTCTACATGTCAAGAAAAGGCTTGTTCTGCAAAATGCTATTAAAACTGATAATGAGCTAAATATTTGCCATAGCAAACACTGAAATTACTATATCAATCAACTTTGGGTTCTCTTATTCAATAAACAAAATTTAACCTATTAACTTTGCCTAATTTTAGGCAGGAAAAAGCTTGTTTTCAGGCATATCTTGCCCTTGACTTCATATCTTTATCATCTGATAACTACATTTTCCTGGCCAATTAAGCTATTGTTTTGAATCAGATGTAGCAATATAAGCCTTTTATTCTGTCTTGAATGCAACTGTATTACTAGATCCTGAATACAATTTTCACCAAGCAAATTTAGACTACATTTCAAAGCACACATACATCACAGGAAAATGATAAGCTATGCTCCTAAAGACACCTTTCACATTAAAGAAAAAAAAAAGGATTTATGAGGAAGTCAAAGGGTAAAATGAAACCTTATATTGCAAATCTCTTAACTCTTCAGATCTCCACAGATTTGTTTACGTGGCAGGATGTCTGTGCGAGTATTTTCAGAAAATAAGTCCGAAAATATAAAAACCTGCATGCAAGCATCACTGCTGACAGGCACGCAAAGGAAAGCATCCTCTTTCATGAGCATCTAAAGCATAAATCTGAATGCTGATTGAATACCTAACACCCAATTCAGTGGAAAAAAAAAAAAAAAGAGGTAGGTTCCATCTCTGCAGAGCACACATGAGCTGAAATGGTTTATTACATAAGCTGAGAGCCTCGCCTCAGCAGTGTGTGCCCGTGTGCGATGTTGCTGCTCACGCATAAGTGGCTGCATTCACCCGCTCGTCGCTTTTGTCACAGCAAGTTGTTGTGTGATCAAGAGGGATCAAAGCGCACCCTCTAGAGGCTAAACACAACTCCCGGCTCCACGCACGGCACCCACCCACCCACCCGGGGCTCGCTCTGGCCCTACATCACCTCTGGCAAACAAAACGACCGTAGATAGTCATGAGAGGGGTATTAAAAATATCAGCTTTGCCCTGGTGTCTTGATGTAGCACACTAGAAAGGAAGGAATGCTCTTTCACAAGTGCATCCTGCACAGAATTGCTATCCAGGACGGTATGGGTGCGGAAACAAAATGAAGAATAACATTTTTTTTTTTACCCCTGCCTGCAGTAAAGGGTCACACCTTGCTTGTGCTGGACTCCATCATAACTTCAAAGAAACGTAGAGGAAGCAAAGTGCAGAAAAAAGGCATGCTCCCCCGGTTTCAAGGAAAAGAGGTGAACATACTAAATTCAATAATCATAGAATCACACAGTTACTTGGGTTGGAAGGAACCTTTAAAAATCATCTCATCCAACCCCTGGCAATGAGCAGGGGTATCATCAACTAAATCAGGTTGCTCAGAGACCCATCCAACCTGGTCTTGGATGTTTCCAGGGATGGGCATCCACCACCTCTCTGGACAACTTGTTCCAGAGTTTCATCACTTCAATGGTAAAAAATTTCTTATTTATTCTGCCCTATTTCCATTTAAAACCATTACCACTTGTCCTGTCACAACAGGCCCTGCTAAACTGTGCATCCCCACCTTTCTTAAAGGTCCCCTTCAAGTGCTGAAAGAGTGCAATGAGATCTCCCCCGAGCCTTCTCTTTTCCAGGCTGAAAAGCTCCAAATCTCTTGGCTCTTCCTCATGAAAAGTGTCCCAACCTACTGATCGTGTTTGCGACATTCCTCTGGACTCATTCCAGCAGGTCCATACCTTCCCTGTGCTGAGGACCCCAGAGTTGAATGCAGTAACCTGTGGTTCTTACTGTAACACAGTTTCTTAGTACAGAATATTTCCAATTAAATGACTGAGAGCTGCTGCTGAATGGAAATTAACTGTGCTCTAAGCCTCATTTAGATAAGACAAAGCTACTTGTAAAGGTTCATGCTCGTGGACCTTGTTCCTCAGCTTACAATTATTGCCTCTTTTCTCATATTTCACATCCTGCTAAATAAAGTACCAGTGTTAAAGAATACAGACTTCATTTAATTAGGGGCAAGAACAGTATTAAGCTATTTTTTCTATATCAATTACTTCAAGAGTTGACCTAAAAGTATCAAAATGCCACTCAGAACAATACTGTCACATGTTAAATTTCTTACATTTCACTCTCCAACACAGAATTCTGTCCATTAAGAAGTAATTTTCTAATAAAGGTCTTACTTTTAATAATGATTAATAAAAATAGTGATTTTCAAAAGGATACGATGGATTGGTCATAAATATATGTACTGTCTTAAACTGTTTCAAAGTTTTCTCTGGTTATCAAGATAGACCAAATTTTCAGGTCAAAGTTTGCCATTATTCATGTATAAAACTGTACTTGAGGTAAACAAGAATGAGTTTGTATCAGGAATTTGTGTGCAAAAGTAGTTAAATGATAACAGCAATTATCCCCCCAGTGAGCACAATGAAGCCACGAAGTTCTGAATTACCTTATGGTTAAATTTAAAACAATCTCACATTTACAAAAAGACTGCTGTTGAAGGTTCAGAAACATTCTCAGTTCCCTTGTAGTGACATGCAATACATAAAAAATTACCATTAGTGGCTGCAGTTTCAGTTAAAACTGATTTAAGAAACACGCTTTGTAGTTTCAAGTACTCCTGCTTACAACGCCGCTAATGTGACAGGAAAACGAGGATAAAGAGTGACTTTGCAACAGGGGAGTGTTGCTCACTTCTGTCTCACACTGTGCCAATAGAGAGAAGAACACGTTGGAGGTACAGCACGCAGAGACGAGCACCATCAGCCGGGAACACCAAGCCCAGCTACGGAGACTGAGCCACTGGGGCTTAATCTGACATTGTTCGAAGAGCCCGTTTTTTAGGTGATTGTATTTGCTGGTAACAGTCAGGTAATCTTCCTTTTAGCATACGAAAAGGTGGCTAAAATGTCAAAGGAGAGAAATTTGTTTGAAGCAAAGCAAATATGAAAGAACCTCATGGGTCTCAGGTAGGTATGAAGTTCAGGAAGATTACTACACAGGCAATTGCCAAACACGCACATATATATGTATTTCATGCAAAGTACGGCATAGAGGACTGCACCAAAATTAATCAATGGAGACACCTTTGGAATCAGGAAAGATCTATAAAGAGTTAGGATTCATTAAAAAAATAATTCATTGTGTAGTGCATGTATGAATCCCTTTAATCCCTTTTAAAATAAAAACTATAACTTAAAATATTAAATAAAAAATAAAGTTTCAGCTGACTCTGGCAGTAGCCAAACACGTATCAGCTGCAGACACTTCAGAATCACAATTAAAACAACACTGATGGAGAAAAACTTTTTTCATCTGTTTCCAGAAAGCTGTAAAAGCACAATCCTTCAGTCTTCTCAGTAATGATTACTTCAGAAGCTCTTAAGCCCTTGCTTTATCCATGGAGACTGACACTCTCAGGCACATAGGAAACCTCAGTCTAGCCTAAATAAAATGCAACAGCCTCCTTAATATCTAGACCACAAAGTTCTGTGTACGCAGAAATTACAAGGTCAGGAAAAAAAAGAAGTTTTCCCCTTAACTAAATGTGGCTTTTTCTGTCAGACATGAGCAGGTCCCACACATGCATCCTTAGAGACAAATACCTGAAAATGTTTATAGATAGAGAGGCACTCCATGGTTATGGAGACTCAATGGCTACAAGAACTTGAACATGAAGCTCAAGTTTATGGAAATCAATAACGGACAACATATTTAGTTTTAAGTCTCACAGTTTTCTTCTTTCCTTTAAGAGCACACATCCCCAACCCCAATATAAAAACCAAGCTAGTACGTGCCTCTGCAGTGTGGGGTGTACCTGTAAGTAGGGGAAAGAAACATCCTTTTTCTCCAGAGAGGCTCCATCAATCTGGAGCATTCGCAGCACAGTGAGACAACTGAAATTGGTAGAAGAAAATCAAACACACTTCTATTTCACAGGGAGTGAAAGAATGTAGGGAAGATCAGCTTGCTGCCTGGCCGTAACTGCTTCCACAGGATACACTTTCTGTTCAACTGTGATGAAGCCATTTTTATAAAGCAGTGTCTCCTTAAGCAGAGTGTTTGCTGGATGCAATCTGAGTGGGTTTTATTGATCATTTGATCTAGTTGAAGATTGATGCTTTTTGTACTCTCTTCCCTTAGTTATAACTTCAGCAGAAGACAAATATAGCCTCAGATTTTCATTTCCATGACTGAGTCCTAGGTAAACAACAGTCTTGCCAGCTTCTAACTCAGGTAGAACCTTCTCTGTAGGAAGCTTTTACTAACAGAGGCAGCTATTGATAAATCATAGTTAGGATAGAAACAGGAGTACCTTTAGAAAAGAATTTGAGTTGAGAAACTAGAGCGAGGGAACTATGGGAGATAGTTTCAGAAGAAGAACCGAGATGAGAAAAAAAAACCCTTAATTTGCCATAGAAGGGAAAAAAAGAATTGATGAAAAGAAAATAAAAGCATTTGACAAGGGCTCAAAAGATGAGCCATTTGCTTGTAAATATTTTTATTTTTCTTTACAGAAGACTGGCAAAACAGGACTCAGTACAGCTTTATAAGAATCCAGAGTTATGAAGGCACATGGTAGTACTGTATAATTTTATTTTTTGAGGATATGAATCAAATATTGAGCTCTGAACTTGGAGAAAAATCAATCTGGTTTATGAAGTATCAAAAGATACAGTCTAGAATGGATAAAGAGACTGTTCAGACCTTCTGTCTGGGTTTCTAGAAAATACATCCTCAATCATAAATAAGGATCTAAAGCATTTCACCTAAGTTCAGTTGCATCTCTAGTAAGAGCTGCAGTATGAGTGGATTAACTCAGTCAGATGAATTCAGAAATCTAGTTGCTTTCCTGCTTCAGAAACTTATGTAAGGAGAAGAATCCTGAATTATGTAAGAGACTTTGAATAACAAGGCTTCACAGCACTTAGAGAGACCATTTAAAAATAAGCAGCAACCTTTCCCTCTGCATTGGTCTATCTCTTGCAGGTGAAGCCCTTGTTCTTCCTGCCCTGCTGGAGTGGATATCAATCTACTGTGCTCAGTTGAGTGTATATGGACTAGCCCTAGTGGACAGTATAACTGGAAAATAAATAAAAAGGAAATTGGATCCTTACATCAGCTTTCTACCTCCTTCCATCAGTCATGCTCACAAGAAAGAACTATGTTCTGTCATATATAATTAATACTTAGCCTAAGTAATCATTATAACCTTAAACCTTCAGAAATCACTATAAAATTCATTACTAAACACCAGTATGCATAAGATAATTCCTTTCTCCAAGTTTTCTGCAAAGATTGCAGGAATGAATTTGAAGCCTGCACTGGATAGAATAAACAGTTTGAATTACACACAGTTTTAGACAAGAGAAAAGCTTTCTATCTTTTTCCATAATTTTACTGTTTAGAACAGATTGCTCATGGATGCTGTGGAAAATCAATTGCCAGATTTTTTTAAGAAGAGAAAAAGCAAAATTCTCTAGGAAATTACTTTAGTACAGTTGCTTCTATGTAGGGCTGCAGAAGGTGACTTCTTAAAGTCCTTTCCATTACTATTTTTCTATGATCCTACGCTTATTGTCCTGGCTCATTAAATTCCACAGTTCTGGAAAAGACTAGAGATGATGATGCCAAGGTGATTTGAGTATCTTCAAATTAACCCCACAGGCTTTGGCACTGAGGAACAGAAAGACTGCCAACTGCTCTCCACATTTTCCCTAGCCTGCCTCTGATCCTTCTAACTGGCATCCAGTCAAAGTGAGACTGAACTTGTACACTTCTGTGTTTAAATGAACCAAAGTCCCATAGTGTACAGAGACAAATGCTAGAACCAGATTATTTTAAAAAGCAGATTGTACCTATGTGGAAACTAAATGTAGCTTTGACTGTCCTATGCAGGTAAGTAAATAAAACCTCTGTGTCCATTCCTTATCATTTTAACTCCTGTGTCAGGGGTTCTTGCATCTTCTCAAGTGGTGAAGATTCCAGATCTCTCCATCAGAAGGCAATTCTTTCCTCTTTACAGATTGTACTGAGGACAAATCTTTTTCTAAGAGTGCCATTAACATACATCAAAAGAAACCCACGGAGCATACTCAGAGAAGGTGACTGCAAGGTGCTTTATAATACTGGGAAATAAATTCATTGAATTTAAATTAGTTATAATTAAACCAATAAGCTTAAAATATTACTAAACAACTGGAAAGAGGCAACGAAGTAGCAGTTTGTTGTTATTTAGCTTACAATTTCAAAAGATGCAAAACACTGGCTACTGTGTCAGCCTTATTGACTGACACTCAGCTTTAACTGTTCTTACTCAGATACAGACAAGCTGCTAAATGTTTAGAGATCCAAGTAGCAGGTTAAGTTATCGCACAGCCAAAAAGCCTGACTTAAGAATTCAAGGCTCAGCTTGGGCAAGGTAACAGCACATTACACAATTATGCAGAACGACTTGAACAAACAGCATATGAAGACATGCCGTGCTGAAAATGCCACAATACTATTGTGACAATGAGTAGCACACATGATGGTTGCCTCCTCCTGCAAATATCAGATGTCACAGTATGCAGTTTATCTGCATCCAAAAGATGTCTTCAAACTTGCATTGTAAGGAATCTTAGTTCCTGAATTGATACTCAGTTCACTCTGGAATTTAAAGGGATGGAGAGATGTTGTGTCTTGCACTGGAACTTCCTTCCAGCACTTTCAAAAGACTTCCACTGATATCTTCTTCAGTCTATCCAAGGAAGAAGAGTAACATTGTCCTGCTGTTTTGATTCTGTGGTGACAAAACTGGTGTGAAGAAAGAATTATACTGCAGTCTGCACAGTATTACTTTATGCTGCAGACTGTGCATAGTATTACCAACTCCAGATGGCTCAGGGAACAAGGGATTTAATTTGGAAAAAAAATATTGCAAGAATCTAAACACAGAAGTTAAATGTAAGATTCTAATGAGTGAAATATAAGATCCTACTGCACAATGTACTATGTTGGACCAAATTGTATATTTTCAGGTGACCCCTAAAAACCATAGGAAGACTTAAATGAAATTAAAAAATAGCCTGAGGAAATGTAGCCTAAAAATAAAAAAAAATAAAATCAAGCAGTTGTAAATATGATGACATGCATTGTTGCATGCTCATAATGATGTGTATATATATATATATATTTTGTAGGTATAACTGAAGATCAGAGTTCAAAATGCCCTGAAAAATCTAAACACCTGGGTGTAAACTCTCTATATCTCTTATTCAAATGGGAAAAAAAAAAAACCTCTGAAAAAACCCACTTATTGTCACTTCAATACAAAACCAAAATGGATTCATTGCTGACTTCACCCATTTGCCAGTTGTTGACAGCTGTCAATATAGGGATTTGATTTCTTTATCCAGGCATCACAATCACTACATTCGTATCTTCAGAGAAAGATCTTGACTGTGAGCTGCAGTTTCACTGCCCCAACTCAATTACTGCATTCTTGAACTGCAATGTATTCATTTGTGGGCAGTGGGGCAGCCAGTGGGAGGGTATTGATTGGAGTATAATGTCATGTGTAGCAGCGAGAGTAAGATGAAAAGTGTTTTCTGCTTAATGGGTTGGTATTAAGTAGGTGGGAATGGCTTCTAATTAGCCAACAATTGCTGTGTTTCTCAGTTTCCCTCCCTTCCCTCCTCCTGTCGGTCACCAGCTGCCAATCTCTCTCTCCTTTTCCTTTTTTGTGTGGAGTTCATTGCTCACTGCAGTGAAAGCCTTTGTTTAAAAAAGAGGGCTCCCAGGGTCTCATCTGCCAGGGTACAGCTTGCTGCCTGCGATGAGTAGCAACTGTCAGTTTATTTTATCTCAACCTTTTCATCATTCTGCTGAAACTGGCCGAGTGAAACCACCTGAGAGACCTGAGGATTCAGTACCTACAAGTCATTAGCCAGGGCTGCTCAGTCTCTCCCCACACAGCAAGTCAACTGAACGCTGCTTAAAATATAGTCCACTTTAACCCCGTATTTTCCTATGGATGGATTAGGACTCCTCCTGCACCTTCCACATTTTAGTTGTATGATCGTTCCTTAAATATACTACAAATAAGAATAGTGAGTAGCAGCACACATGCTCAAACACTACTTTTTAGAAACATAAAATATGATACACTAAAATCCAGTAATTAGAATACCCTCACTTGGAACCTCCCTCTTATCTAGGTTATGTTCTCCAGCATGAATATCATACCTAGCACTTCCCCCTGTTATCTGAACCTCTGCTTGCCTTCAAGTTTTTGATAATGCAGCTCAGAGGGACGAATTCTGCTTTCTTGTGCCACCCCCTCAAATCAATAAGATTTTATTGGCATAACAAAAAGCAGTATTTGGCCCACAATTTATAACATATATACAACACTCTCCTCTCTTTGCCATGCAGTTTCTCCCTTTAGGCACATGTATATATATATGTACATGTACTTCACATGCACACCCACCTTCCAAATGGCTAATGTAATTGCAGTACAATCATGAAAAACTTAACAAAGTATGTGAAAGAAATATTTTGTTTTGAACTACAGCAAAATTAGATTTATCTAAATCAAATTCCATGTCATTAGCCTGAGCTATCTTTTTTCTTGTAATCACAGCTAACTTGTTGCAGTCATTACTAACAGTTTTAATACAGCAACTGAAGTATTGCTTTCCCCTGTATGAACAGGGAGCCTTTTCAAGATCTATAAGAGAAGACAAGAGCAGAAATCCAGTTATCCTTCAATATATCAATTGATTTCTTAATGCTTGAAATCACCAATGTTTTATCTCAATTCTCTTCTTACTGCAGCATAAATGTGCATACTTGTATGAATATCAACAAAATAAAATATAATTTGTTTTAATATTATTCTCAGAACTGAGCTAAAGGTACCAGTGAGGACGAGCTCACTCTCAGGGAATTGCACATTTCAAGATACTGTTTGGCAGATTGAAAGACTCCGGAGTCAAAGACTGGGCTCCATAGCACCCTGAAGTGACATTTTCTACCAGGAGATTGAAGTGTCAGATAAACAGAGGGCTGCAAGTGCTGCACCCAAGATAAGAAGTCAGTAAATACTGTGCAGCACACATGCCTTTCCTCTCCTGGTTCCTACCAACGAGAACATTCTGTTTTTCCTTGACACTGGCTACTCAGGTACGGTCTGAAGTCCTTATTCCTCAAATTCCTTGGGTGTACAACATGAGCTGAGCAAGACTGCCATATAGCACACTCATCTTCCATTTTACAGCTTCAATTTTATATCAGCCATTAGTTAAATGCACAGCACTAACAGATGCCCAGTTGAGATGTGCAGACATGACCAGACAGCTTGATATCTGTGTTCATGTGATCTATAAATACCAGACAGCACAAAACACACCTTCATAGAAAAGACACAGGCTGAGTATTGGCTTTCACAGACACTGTCATTAGCATATGAATAAACATAAGGTTTACTTATGAGGTGCTGGGCACTTGCAGTTCCCATTGCAAAAACTGCTGCAGAAGATTAATTCCCCACAGGAGCTGACAACAGCTACCTTGTGTTTGACTAGTACCTGTAGCAGCTACATCTCAAAAATTAAAAAAATATGCCAGAATTTTAAGGAAAAGTAATCACAGTAAACCACTGTACCAAATATGGAAATATAAGAAAAAAAACTTTGATTAAGAACAATTTCTCCATATCAATTACTCTATTTGATATTTACTAATGTCAGTAGTGTAGGATAGTAGCTACATGTTCAAAATTATGTACTTGTATGACACGCTATGGAAAATACTGTGGCAAGACTTGTATGAGCCCTTAAATGGGAATATTCTGGATTATAGATAATATTGAATGCTTAACTGAGTGAGTAGAAACAAGTGAGTGAGCCTAGAGGCATGGTCATCTACTTAAGCATGCATTTGGATCTTCAAGCTAATTAATCACCCAGTCGTATACTTAAACTTAGTCAATCCATTCACACAGGTGATTAAGATCTATTTAAAGGACATTTTGATACTTCACAATTTCCTATTACCCAACTTATCAAGATACTCAATAAGAAGTGTGATTCTTTCCACTGCATGCTCTGATCACGACACAATAAAAACACAGAGCTTGATGAACAGCATGAAAACAGTAAGAAAAAACTGAAAAAACTCTCAAAAAACTCCTGTTGATTTTACTACATGCACAAAAGATATACCTAAGAGGGTATAAGTTGAGATGCTAGCTACTGGGTACAGAGCTATCTGACTTATACTCCCTAAACATCGGCACAAACATGTATAAAACTGGCATTTGGAATGAAGGTGTGGGGCCAAAGAAGGATAGAGAATAATTTGCAATTTAAAAGCAAAGAACAGTTGAGAAAACAAGAGAACAGACAGGGAATGAAGAGAAACAAAAAGATAATAGATGTTTCAGAAACAGTTCAAAAAAATCACAAAATATCTCTGATGACTATACAAAAGAATAAAAAGAGAGGTGGATTTTTGGGCAAAAGAAAGAGTGTTTCATAAATGCATGAAATTGTGGGTGTATGACACTTCACTTTTTTTCTACAGATTGGCTCATTCCAAATGTAAATTATGTAAATCTCAACTGTCTTCAGATCACAGAGTCTTAATAAAAACAGGAATTTGTTACTTAAACATAAGAGGAACATAAAAGGATATAGCTAGGCGAGGGGAAACATTTCAGAAAAAAACCTTCTCAATGATGCAGAAAACTGGCTTAGAAGACCAAGGAGAGGGAAGGTGTTTGATACTCTGACTGTGACTCCTGAGAAGACCTGAGGGTTCTGTTACAGAAAATATGCACTGAGTACAGTTTCTTTGTATTGGCTTTGATTTTCTGTCTCCCAAGGCTGTTGGGAAGCTTTGGGTAAAGAAGAGTTTGCAGCAGAGAACTGTTTTCATGGTGGCCTGAGGTCTGCATTGGCTGGCATGTTTGAAGACAACACTAAAAAGGTTCTTTACAAATTCTAAGTGACAACAACCATCTCAATATTAAACAAAAGCACAGAAGCCTGACCTTTGGTGTATTATGAGGATCCATTTTTCCTTTTTGAGCATAAAACCACTAGACACACCTCTGCTCACATATGCAGCAAAGGAAAGGGGGCCTGTGGTGGGTACATGGGGAGAGGCACTAGAGCCACTTCAAAAGTTTGCCAACTGGCTGTTCCTACTTTGGCCCTACAAACATCAGGGGACTGCCAGAGAACAGCTCCTGCTTTATGATTCTTCTCTTTGTCAATGCTTTCATTGGCAGTGAAACTTAAAACTTGAGGTGCCTCAATTCAAGGATTTCTCCAGAAGTGACCTAATGTGGTTGGGCAAGAGCTTCAATTTCTTTTGAACCATTCAAGAGTCCAATAAAATCAGAGCAGGACTGAGACCCTGCCCTGAGAATTTTCACTTTTTAACTGGTAAGGAACTCCACTTATGTAGAAGTACCAACAGTGCAGTGCACAAGACTACACAAGTTCAGTGCATAAAGCTACACTAAAGGGTCTGACAATATACTGCAGTTTGAACATCACTTCCAACTTTTTTTTCCACAAGAAAGAACAATTCACCTTATTTAGGGAACCATTTTCTGCTGATCTAGAAAGCTTGTCTGAGAAAACACAGCTGGATGCCAACAATGTTTAGCACAGGATGTGTCTAAAGGAAATGCATGGCAAGATTTAGATGTTTCCATAGAAAGTATCAGATGGGAAAAAAACTAGATGAGATCCAAATTCTCCTCTGGTTAAGATGTTTTTATGTAACTACAGATGACAAGAACATTCACAATCACACAGTCAGGATGATAGCGATTTTTTTGAGCCTTTACCACCGCTTAGACATAAAAGAACTGCCAACTCTTGCAAAGACTACGGAAAAACTTCTAACACATTATTCCATGGTTAAACATGAAAATGTTCTGTGAACCCTCCTCCCAAGTATGGTACCATCAATCCACACACCTGATCCAACTATTTAAGCTGGTATTTAAAAAGAAATCCCAGCAAAAACCCCTGGATATTGAATTTGTACAAAGCACAAGAACACTGACTACAAGCCCTCCCTTCTCATGTTTTTTCAGACAAACTTCAGCCATCAAAGTAAATAAAACAATCTACTAAACTCATGGAAAAACTGACACAGATGTTTATACTGTGTTCTCAGGCTCTTCAATGAGAATCTGGTGCATCCGGTCACTGATCATAATGTGCTGAAAAACTTCCTTGTCACCTTCAGTCCTTTGCTGCACACTTAATTCTTTCTGCAGTCCAAGCAATAATCACTCTCACTTTCTAAAAATATCAGCGTGTATCACTAAGCAGACTTAATCACATACTTAAAAAACCGAATCCCAGTTAATAATCAATAACAAAAGATATATGAAGTACATAAGCTGATTTTGCAGAAACACACCTGTTCCATGCCATGAACATCTATACATAAGCATGCTCTATTTCAACACTTAGTTAAGATATCTAGCATTCCTATCAAAGGTACAGCAGTACAAAAAATGACTGATACTTTTGAAAGCTAAAGGTGAGACAAGATAAAATTTAGCAAGTAATGAGTGCTAGGTGATATGAATAAGAATAAGCACAAGTTTAGCAAATTTTAAGGAGACAAATGACAGAATCACCTCTCAACTTTTTTTTTTCCTATTAGGTTTCCTAAATGTATATATTTCAGCATTTTTAACCACTGTATTTTTCCAGAAGTGATCAAATAATTCTATTTGATAAACCCCACAAAAATGTGCAGAAGCCATCCTGAGAATTTCTGTAGGGGACACGGAAACCTTTGAACTACTTTCAAAATGCTTATTAAGAAGTGAGCCTTTGTGCCTCTGGCATAGGGACAGCCTTGCAGTCTGTACTTGGTCACACACCTACTTTACATAATTTAAAGTCATAGTTCTTATTTACCAGTGTGAACAAGTGGATAATTTCCTTACCTCATGTTCAGTTGCATTTTCTGAGAAAACACCTTTCAATTTCTCATTATTTTTGTCATATTAACAATACATTCTGAAAACTTAAATAAACTCTCAGCTTTTATAACTCACTATTGACATAATCCATAACCATACAGAGCTTGAAGCAGAGTCCATTGCAGATCCTATCTCCAGACTCTTGCACAGTGAACAGACCTCTGAGAGGGAAGGGGTGCCCAAAAGATCGTTTGGAGGCATGGGCATCCTGGCTGCCTTCCAAATCAAGGGTCTGAATCACTCCCATCTTCTTTACAGCAGTGACTGAGAAGAACAATCACAGTTTGGCCTCAGTTCAAACTCAGTCTAGCTACTTTGTCACTGATAGCATATACATTTAATGATCTTTACTTGACAAATTAGTTACAAAATCCATTAATATACTATCAAGAAGAAACATGCCAAAAGAAAACACTAAGACTGTGTGCTAATTTCAGTCACCACACAAGCCTAGATATTTGCCTTCTGTGCTTGCTAACTGCAGAATAGAACTTACTGACTAACAAATGATCCAAACAATATAACAGACACAAAACAGGGGCTTTGAGGGAGTGCACACACGTGCACAATACTTGCAGTCTCACATCAGTGTCGTGATATCCCAAAATCTCTGGCAGAGCTTTAGATTTAAAACATGCAGTGAAAGGAACATGCTAACACAAGCCTCTACCTTTCCACTGACATCATATAAGAACTACGTAATGGATGTATATCTTTATAAGGTACAAAGGTTTGCTATTTTCTAGTTCTGATCAGTGAACCATACATTTTCTTAATCTTAAATTTTCTGAGATCAAAAAATCTGCAAGCACCAATAAGCAGGTACTGGGCAAATACAAAGTGCACATGAAGATAGGGTTGGATTTGCAGTCAAGCATTTTGGGTACAGTGTCATGGCAGTTTTATTTAGTAGGCATTTGAGGTAACCAACAAAATTTATTAGAGAAGGAAAGACAAGATTTGAAGTTTTCCTGGTAGTGTACTTCAGAAAGAAGAGAGAGTAAAAAAAAAGCAGTTTATCACATTATGAAGCAGACTGTTCTGCTGTTGGACACTATTACCGAAATGGCCCATAAATTACACAGCTGTGGTAAGTTACAGTAGAGAAATGTTAACTGAATTTGTGTAACATAATCTTTGATCTCATATCTCACTTCTGACCTTCCCATTCTTGAGGGATAATCCTTTTATTAACGAATGACAAAGTTACGTACAAGCTCAATCAAAAATGCACCTGGTAAGATTGCTATATTTAAACAAATTAGCAATTTTGTGCTAGCCAAAAATGTTTCACAGAGAAATGACTATAAACCATCTTGAAGCACTTTGAAAAATGTGAATTGGGAGGATGAAAACTTAACTTTTTACACAACAAAAAGGACACAATCACACTAGGGAATGTACCATTCCTTACATCTTTGAGAGGAAGCTAGAGAAAGAATATTGAGGGACTACATATTTGGGAGTAAGAACAAAAGTTCATTAGACTGTATTTTCCAAAGCTATATAGGTTTAGCTGGTGCATGCATTTTAAATCACGTTGAAGGCTGCTCAAGTGTGGAATGCTAGAAATAGTCCTAATCATGCTGAAGTTGATGATGCAAGATAATTCCATTGACCATAAGACTTCACAATTCATGACATGGGTAAGGACAATCATTTATGCAGCATTTGAAACCACCATAAAGAAAACCCCAACAAAACAAACACAGAAAACCTATGGTAAAATGTGTCAATTTTGCCAAGTTCTCCGAAGTCAAAGAATGTGAATCTAAACTGTGGTCAAAAGCACATACACATACTATTTCTCAAGAAAACAATTGAAGACTTTGTAGTATGAGGAAAACAATATATTTTAAGTCTACTCTCAAAAGTGTTTAAATGGTTTCCAGCATCCAAGGGCTCTTGCTGAGGCACAGCCCTGCCAGATGCAATGATCTGGACTAAGAGTTGCCAGACTCACAGAAAACAATTTCTGGTCAGCATTTCATGTAATCAATATGCAAAACCAGATTCAAAATTTTCCTGCCTTCAGCACCTTTAATTATTCTTCTCTCCTCTAGAAGGCAGCAAGTCAAGAGATTATTTATTGAAAGACCAGTGAAATGTTTTCTCATCAGACAATGTTAGTCAAGCTGTGGGTTCCTTTTTAGGCTTTAATGTGGAGTCACAAGCCTTTTTGCCAACTGATTCTGCTTATAATGTTTTTTATACATTTGACTAAACATAAAAAGAACAATAAAAACATATTTGTTGTTGCAGTGGCATCTCACACTGGCACAGATAACCCTCCTGTAAGTGACGTCAGGTAAATGAGTCAAAGGCAATAGATATAAATGCATCCTCCTTTGCACTTATATAAACATTGTTTTCTGACAACCCCATCCCTTTTGTCCATGACAACTCTGGTCAAAACATCTATTTTATTAATAAATGTTGAGGTAAATTGAGTAATTAATGGTTCTTTCTGCCTGGTTATTGAAATGATTGATTTAGAAAATAAGTCTTGGTTGAAAGACATAAGGTGTATGGCAGCACTTGAATTTAAATGTAATTGTTCCTCCACTAGCTTAAGTATTTCTTTTGCCTAAGAATACAGAAACTACTCTTATTTTTTTGTCACAGGAGAAATGTTCAGTCAGAACAGTTAGAAATAAAAACTTATTACCTTTCTTCTCCTTTTCATTAAATTCCCCTGTGGATTAAGAACTACCATTGTATTCTTGTCTTTATCTGTTTTATCCTGAAAAAGACTGAGAAAAATCTAGTAGATTATCGACATTGAGCTGTTTGAAAGAGCTAGAAATACTGCTCTATTATCACAGCAGGAATTTCCTAAGTGATGAGTTCATCATAGGATGCACAGACAGTCTCCTGGAAGGTAGAATAAAGGCTGTACCTGAAACTCAAAGGCAGTGAATCCTAATCTTGAATTGGTGCCAGGTCATGTTTTGCCAGACAAAGATATTAAAAATGTAATGCCAGTACTAACGAGAGATTTGGCACACAAAACATGAAGAATGTTACAGATTGTGCTGACAGTGTGACACTATGTTTTCCTGGATGTAATCTGGGTATCATGAGAGTAAGCTTGGAGCACTAATGAGAAGAATGATATTGAACTGGAAGAGCTGCTAAATATGCAGTAGCCACAGGGTTCCTGGAGCGAACTGGAACTGAAATGAAAACTGCAATACTGAAAGTAACAGAGGGTAAACCAGGCACAAATACAGAAGGAAGAGAATCTCAGCAGGCAAAACTTGTTTCTGGTACCATGCTTGCCAGGACATAAAGGGCTTTTCTAACCATACTCTGTTTATCCCTGAAGTACTGTTAAAGAGGAGCATGAATCTCGAGCTTAAAGAGGCACATATTTCAGGATATAAATGAGTTTCACAACTGACTGCAGAAAGAAATGTATAGAAGTTGAACAGACAACCTCGTTAGGTATAAGAACTAAAATACACATTGGAGATAACAAAGATCATCCTCTCTCTTCAAGGTTCCTGGTTTTTTTTGCTGTTGCCATTGTTGATTTTTGCTGGCCTCCTATTTGTATCAGCTACAGTTAGTGATCCTCAAATGAAATGAGTATAAAATTGGATTCTTCTTTGGCCATCTCTGTTGGAAATTTTGGCATCTGCACTACAGGTCTACACAGGAGACATGCACCCAAATAACTCTGACAGTCAACAAAATCTGTGAGTGTGCTAGGTATTCACTTATTGAGATAAAAATCACAAATATATATATAGCCACTGTAAAAGTGTTACCATCACTAGAACTTAAAACACTGTTATCTAACTCATCTCTTCAGCATGCCAATGAATGTCCTTGTTCAACAATTCTCAGTAGCTTCTAGTGTTGCCTCTGGTATCCTGGCCCCTGTTAAACTGCTAACATCTTTAATTACCACTTATTTTATATATAAAATTTACAACTAAAGTTATACTTAATTTTCCAATTCTATGAAAGGGGGAGATACAGAAGAAAGCATCAGACAAGCAGGTTTTTGTCTTTACAAGTATGATACCTGAGGGAATAACACCACAACCCTGAAGCTCCATATTATAACTTTGGCCCAGATGCCATTTATTTCCACAGTACTGCAGACTCATGCTGGTCACATGAATGCAGAGAAGAAAGTTTCAAGGTGGAGTACATTTATCCCTTTTCCTTCCCCAGTATGATACAGTTTAATACTATCAGTACTTGGAGATAATGCATAATTCAGTTTTTCTTGTATTAATATATAGTACAAGGGAAAAAGAGCAAAGAAAATTTAACCCATGAAGACAAAGGTCTACTCCACACAAAGTAGAGACCTTGTCTCTACTCCACCTGAGCCAAGGAAATACACTAAAAAAACCAGAGTTGTTTTTATTTTTTCCCTTCCTCTCCATTGTCAAGTATAGAGATACAAAAAATTATCCAGCACATTCTTCTGGATTCAGAACTACGTCAAGCAGAAATTACTTCTAATTTTTAGCAACAGGGAACTTGTTTTTGGATGCACCTGAAAAATGTACTGCAAATGAAGATTATTATTATTTTCTGTAAAGATTAAAATAATGATATTTGACTAAAGTAATACATCACTGTTTGCAAACAGCACCAAAAAAAGTAAGTTACAATCCAGAGCAACTCCTACTATCTGTTTCTCCCTACTATCCTGTATTTTAACTTATTTAATTCAGCCTTTACAATAAGCACACAAAGGAGTAAATCTAACCTCCATTCAGCACAAGGATTAAGCCCAGGAAATAATTTCATAAAGCTCTATAAGAAAAATGACTTAACTGTTGAGGACAATAGAGCTCTAATGTGTTTCATAACCAATGCCTTACCGACTGTAAGAGGGTCAGTGCACATGTCACTTCTGGTTTCCTTCCATGCCAGCAGGTACTTGAGGCTGACGGGATCTTCTGCTGCTACATGGCTGTTAAATGCCACCATCAGCTGATGAGCCTTTGCAATGCCACAGTAAACCTTTGTTTCATCCACCAAGGGCACACTGTTTAAAGTTTTGGCTGTCTCAGAAGCCTGACTGAAATATTCGAAAGCTTCAATATAGTTCCCCTAGTAAAGAAGAGATAAAAAAAGAAAAGAATTTTAAAAACTAGTAGTCACCTGTATTTTATCTTGACTTTAGAGCCTACTCCTCTGGCACCTGAGAGATGTTGCAGTGGAGAGCTCAGCCCACAGAATGACTCAGGGTAGGGCATTAAGCAAATCACTCTCCCTTGCTGTTCCTTGACCCCTAAAATCCAGATGAGCATTGCTCATATCTTTCTCAGGAACTGAATTGTTTCTTGGTTATCTGTGCAGTATTTTGAACACACAAATGCAAGTATATCAGTGCTTAAGTATTAATTCTGATTCCAGTCAGGCCATTTAGAAATTATCACTATTGTTTCATTACATTCAACATATCTGCGGGAGGAAAGGTCCTAATTTATGGTGGTACTAAATTTTAGAAAATAAATCCTAAAAATGGAAAGAAAGAGAACAATTAAGTGACAGACCTATAGCACTGAAAAGAACAGAAATTAAAACCTACACATTTTTGGGTGAAGAAAAGGGCATACCAAACCCCAGGGATTACTCCTAATCACAAAAAAGAGAAATAGTAGGAGAAATGTATGTCAACTGTTGCTAAATAAAAAACCCAAATAATTTCTCTCTTTATCCTACAGAATACAAAAATCCAACATTTATGAATCCAGTAAAAAGGAGTATAAACTACAGCAGATAATACATTAAGAAGAACTAAAAAATAAAACAAGAACTATTTTTTATGTGAAATATAGGAGAAAAACCCTTCTCAAATTCTTGATCAAAGGGGAATAAAAAGAAAACTAGGGAAAATCATAGTAGGATGAAAAGCTAAAATAGTTATTGGCATATTTCTTCATCTCTTGCATATTTCTTCTTTTCCATGAATCTACTTTGAGTAAGCATCAGAGATGGAGTCAAAAGAAGAGCTGGAGGAGCGAGCTTCTAATTTAAAATGTAACATACCACCTGACCAAAACAAAGCTTGAAGAAATCTAAAGATGAAGAGGTTAAATTGCTGGGAAATAAGTAACATCTCTCACTAAAACTAGGTAGTATAATCCAGCCTTGAAAAGTAGTACATTTTACATTGGTATTACACAATGGTATAACAGTGGATAGTAGCTTCATGCTCTAGTGTTGGTTTTGTCTAATGTTTAATTATTATAGAGAAAATCAGATGAAAATTTTTTCAAGTTTGTCAAAAAGGGTAAGAAAGGAGGGTTTTTTCAAAGCTTTGAGGAATTTCACAGGGACCTAATAATACTATCTGAGTGGTTATGTGATAGCAAATGACATGAATTCTTTAAAAAATGAGAGGTATTTCATACTGCCTGAACTATTTAAAACTTTTGGTGGGTTCTAGTTTACTAAGGCTCAGGAAAGTCGCCTTGAAATAATATGCCCGGTTCTGCAGTGGCTTCTCCTAAATTCAAAACTGCTCTAATATCTGGTAAGGTCAAACAAAATATTAGCATGCATGGGGAGAAAGATGGAAGTTCTCTGTAAGAGGAATCCGGAAAAAAAAAGCATTTGGGGGTAGTATAAGTCAAAAGGGGAAGTAGTCTGTTTAATATATTACACATAGAAATTATGACCAAAATATAGACAACAGAGGTTAGAAAGGGTGATTTTGAAAGGGTATTTCTATTTTTATTTTATTCAAAGTGAAAGTGTTTCCTAATTTCCACATTGTCCAGTCTGCAGAACAAATTCTTATTACTTACCGTATTTAAATATTTTCGTGCAGCATTTCAGCTCTAAAATAGGTGTTAAAGGGCTCAGCATGAATCTTTCACTTCTGCAGTAATGTTTTTAACCCTTGTGATTTCAAAACCCAAGAACTACTGCAGTGCAAGCACTGCATCCCTAGACACGGTAAGGAATGCAGCAAGCATGGAAAATGCTACCCAGACAGGCAGCCAACAGAACTGTTCTGAGACTGGCACATGGGTCTGAAAGAAGCACTTCAAAAAAGAATTTAGACACTATGAAAAAGGGAGTGTCTTAGTTACCTCCAGCTTAATATTTTCCACCACTGCCCACCTATTGATTCAAACAGGCCAAATCAAAGATGCATGGAGGTAATACAGAAGAGAAAGGTCTTCCACTACTAGCACAGACCTTTGACAAACTACTTGCTGCTAGTACCCATTTCATAAATTTGGCTGAGAGAATGTAGGCAAGAAATCAAGCTAAGATTAAAAATGGCTTATTAGTATGCAATGCATCATACATTAATGTATATTGCAATAAAATTTCATTTGCACTAACTGATGACTCTTTATGGGCACGTATGGCCTCAATGGTAATTTGGATACAGATTTTTCACAACACTGGAGGTTTACCATGATCTGAATTTGGAGGTTTTATTCATCTATTCTAAAAACAATACCCTAAGTGTTAAATATGGTGTGAAATTCCCACCTTTTCCAAAAAAATTAAGGCATATTTTATTTAGTCAAACAGTGCCTTCTCATCTGGTAACTCTTGTAAGCAGTACCTCGATCAAATCCTCCTGGGTCATCTGACAAGCAAAATCAGTATTTTACCATGAAGTAAACCAAATTGCTTGAGATCATTATGCAACTAGTACTTACTCTTTCATTGTGAACTTTCCCAAGTAATACATTTGCATCCACCATGCTTTGGCTTAGATGAGCATTCTCAGCATTCTTCATAAACTCTCCCAAGTACTTCAAAGCTTCAGCTGACTTCCCCTGACTGAAGAAAAGGACAGGGACAAAATTAAATATTTACTCAGATGGCTTCTCCAGATGCTGAAGACCTGTCCCTTTGTTCTGAGGTAACTTGACTTTGTGATGACTCATCCATGACTTAATTTTATTTCCAAATGGCCTCTAGCACTACCTGTGCTGAGCCCAATGAGATTAGTCCACACAGAACGTCTGAGGGCAGAACTGAATCCTTTCAACAAAATATAACAACATTTTTCTTCAGAATATTGGGCCATATTTTAAATCCAAGAATGAAAGTGCAGGTGATGATTTAACAGGGATTTTGAATTTTCCATTATTTTAATTTTTTTTCTACTGAGAAGATGATAACGTTTTCAACACAGGTGGACCTCACATCCTGACAAAACAAGGGAAGGAGATAAGAAGGCTGTTTTTTCAGTAAGACTTTTTGTGCTGCTGTCATTTAGAGCTGCCATTTCATGCTCTAGAACCCTGGTGGTGCAGCAGCAGCCCCATAACAGCGCTGTCTCTCAGTTCTGGGGGTGACAGCCTTTCCCTGAGTGTAATACTGCACTTTGGCTGGGTGCATCAAAGGTTGCCAGGGTCACACAGGCAAACCTATAAAGTATGGATTGCAGGTGCCACCCCCAAATCCCAGTGAGATTAGAGCAACCTGAGGTCACAGCTGAATCTAAGCTGAAAATTGGCTAATGTACTTTGACAATAACACTTGCAGATTTCCCTTTTTTTAATAAAGCCACTCATATTAACAATATAAGACCTCGGCAGTGTGATTGCAAGATGGACATCTGTGGTTGCTTGTGAGTAAGGCACTGTGCTCTTTTCCCTTTAAGGCTGAAGTGTTACTCCAGCTGACCTCAATATTAGCCATGAACTTGAGTCACTAATGTAGGAGCGTAGCATGCTAAATGTCAAGGCACCAAGCAAGACAGAAAATCCAGTCTTAATTAAGAAATGCACAGAAACAGAAGTTTCTGTAAGTGATGAAGAGTTGTGATTTATTTTCTCACCATTTTAAACCACTTTCAAGTTATATTCCTGCAGCAAATGACTGCCTGGCATTTACTTACATTACAGTTTTTATTATAAACTATATTAGGAAGATGTGCTTTCAAAGTCTGGCAGAAGTCTGCAATTCCCTGTTTTATGCTATCAGAGTAATTATAAAGGGTAGAGCCTGCCATGAAACAGGAAATACAGCAAAGCTTAGCTGCAAATTTACAATATTGCAGTGACTATCTGTATGTGACTGAGATGGGTGAGACTGCTACAAAAGGATGCTAAAACATTGCAAAGTAACATTCTTGAAATGTTCAAGTAAATGAGTAAATGCTATTGTAAAGCCTAGTTGTCAATAAGCAGACTTGGATTTACTAAATTTTCCTAATTTAAGTATTTTAATACCATGAGAATACAAAAAAACCCCGGACTGTAAACATTTGCCAAATGTCAAAAGGCTTCTAAATTTTAGAATTAGAAACATATATTTTTTAATCTTTTTTTTTCCTAAGAAGAGAAAATCAAATGTTTCCCTGCAGAAATACAGAATATGATTTATATAAGTTAAAGGACAAGGTTAAAGTGTTAGACAAATATTAATTCCAGTTTTTCTAGTTTTCTATATGCAGTGCACAGGTGCAACTTGAAGAGCATATTATATGGTATAATCATTAAATCCATTCAACCAGACCTTTGAGAGTTAAAAACATATATTCTGAGGAAAAGGACTCCTTGGTCCAAGGAATGAGAATGAAACAGTGCAGAATATTTGTGTATCAAGGTGATTCCAGTTTCCAATTGGGAAAACAGGACTGTTAACACCCACATCCCCTGACAACTGTCCAATTATGTATATCACACTTGGCCTACTGTTTGCAGTAGAAGTAATCAATAAAGGATGTGGTTGAGTGAACATAGATTTTGGTTGAACCAATGCATGAAAACTTAATCATTTACTCAGAGTGGAGAAATCAAATAGAGCAGAGATGAAACAGCCACTAAGGGGTTTGTTGATTGTGCCACCAAGTTTGTGGGCTAGAGGCTGAAAGTAATAAAGCAAATGGAATCAGTGACAGGAGAAAATGTAAAAAGGTTTTCTTAATTTCATGAATTAATAGAAATGTTTTGATGTATTTTTGGCCATTTTTTATATTTCACATAAAAACCTATGCTCCACATATAGAAAATATGAAAATTGCTAGGGCATATAACCTCTTTCAGGAAAACAGAAACCAATTTGATACATATCAGAAAGGTATTTCTCACTGTTAGAACTTCACTTATGCCAGCCAGCAATTGGTTGGTACAGTTTGACAATTTTTTAAAGGAAGTACTTCCAAGAGCACTGCATCTTGAGATATTTAAAGCATGCTAGAAGGATTACTGAAACACTTTATCCTGCACAGGATCTGATAACATGATAAACAGGTCTTTCCTACTCAAAGGGCTAATACTTTATAGTTCCTTCAAAAATCTACATGTTATTTTATACAGCCGTATACTTTCTATCTCCTTAGACATCACCTTCCTAAATGCATAAAATGTAATTTCCTAAAGATATAGTCATTCATGATCCCACAGAACAGTTATGATGACTTCAGCAGAAGAGATTACACATCTACAG
The DNA here is from genome assembly GCF_025592945.1 of Manacus candei. Classification (NCBI taxonomy): domain Eukaryota; kingdom Metazoa; phylum Chordata; class Aves; order Passeriformes; family Pipridae; genus Manacus; species Manacus candei. The sequence continues at coordinate 43,035,877 of NW_026138076.1, read as the reverse complement.
CAACTCATTTTCCAGTTTCATGCTAAAATGCCCTATGAGATTTTTACCCCTATTAGACTTTTATGAAAATATGCACCTTTTATAGGATTGCTCATGTGATGGAATTGGATGTATAAATCATATGTCCACAAGAAGTCATTACCATGGTGGACACTGGCAGAATAAGTCAAGAACATGATGCTATTATGTCAGATTTTTTTCCCTGGAAAATGACATGCCTAAATGCACATGATAGAGAATTTCAGTTTCCTGTGGTCTCTGGAAACATCTGTAGCAAAGATTTCACAAAATATTCCAAAGCCACAGACAGATTCTGAGCTATTCAGGAGGGCTCAGTCACTTTCTCCAACCTGTCACAAGGAAATCAGAGCAAATTCTCATAGACATTATGGCTATAACACGTTATTTTTGTGAAACGGCCATCTTTTCTTTGTAAAGACATTATCCATAAAATTTAAAATTAGTTGCACAGGTCTAGCCTAGATCAGGTACAAATACAAGTAAAGAAAAAGTGAACAAGCTGAATATGGAGATTCAGTCAACCGCAGTGACAGAATAAATCAATGCATTTATCCAACATGTACTATGTCCAGCTCTGGAGTTCTCAGCACAGGACAGATATGGACCTGTTGGGTGCAGAGGAAGCCACAAAGATGATCAGAGGACTGGAGCATCTCTCCTATGAGGACAGGATGAGAGGGTTGGGGTTGTTCAGTCCGGAGAAGTCTCTGTGGAGACCTTACGGTATCTAAAGTGAGCTTATAATAAAGACAGGGGCAAATTGTTTAGCAGGGCCTGTTGCAATAGGACAAGGGGTAATGATTTGAAGGAGGTTTGATTTAGATTAGATATAAGGGAGAAATATTTTACAATGAGAGTGGTAAAACATGGCAAGAGGTTGCCCAGAGAGGTGGTAGGTGCCCCATTCCTGGAAACATTCAAGGCCAGGCAGGATGGGGCTTCGAGCAACCTGTTCTAGTTGAAGATGTCCCTACTTATTGCAGGGGGGCTGGACTAGATGACCTTTGAAGATTCCTTCCAACCCAAACTATTTTATGACCCTATCTTTCTATCATTCTATGATTCAAAGCTGCCCAGGCTCTTCTACATACAAGTTTCTCAAATAACTGAAAGTTGCTGAGAATCATCATGGCATTTTACAGGGTTGAGCAGTTAATGCCTATCATATACCTCAAGCTCTTCAAAGCAAGGACATATGTAAGGTGTTTGATTTGGTAAATGTTCTCGTGGCACAACTACCAGATGTCTTTTTTAAAAATATGACTGCCATTTTTCAGAGAAAGGGTTTATGTTTGGGTCTTCACCTGTGCAATAGATTAGCAGTTAAATCCCTGATCCTATACATGAAATTGAGTTCCTCCTTCACTTGAATCAATCAGAACGTTCCTCTTCTAGGAGAATGCCTTAAATACTAAACTGAGGAGTCTTACTGCTCCTAGTACTCCCTCTTATTGCACCTTACCTACTGTTTTCCCTCTTTTTCAAATTACAAACTGGAAAGCAGTGAGACTGTCCATTCCTGGGTAGCTAAAGAATGTTGCCAGAAAGTGTGGAGTACAGATTTGATGCAGCAGAAAAATCACTAGCCATTCCTTTTTAAGGTAAGGATTTGGATTGGCATGGTCTATTGGATGAAGGATTTAGCAAACTGACTTCAGAAGGATCACCAAATCTGTAAGTTCTGAGTAAATAAATGTATATGCCCTCATTCCAGAATGCCTAAATCACATAGGGAGGAAATTAATATACATGGTTTACTAGGAGTGTTCTCTTGACTATCTCAACCCACCCTCTACCCAGACTGATGCTTTCCCTGAATACAAGGAGCCCATGAATGCTTCTGAGAGCTCAGACAATGCTGTACTCATTGCAAAGCCACTCTTTGTAACAGCTGGTTTTCTAGCAACCAAATCTTTCTTGGTTAGGCTTAAGATGGTGTTGAAAACTAGTTTTGACCTGGTATTCTTAGTCTGTTCTGTGTCTCTTTGAGTATCTTATCCCATATCCTTATTTAGGATGCTCAGAATACGGGTAGCCACAAATTATGTATCAGAGAGCTGAAAACAACTGTGGCTGTGGCTGGTCCCTTTATGCTCTGAAAGGCCAAGAGACAAGGGGTCCAACTCAAAGAGGAGAATTTGCTCTGCACACTGAAACAAACCTGGTGACAAGTCCTTCTCCATAAACAATTTGCCAACCTCTATCATGCATCATGTGCACTGAAGTCCCCAAACATAGGATGAATCAAGAAATAGCTGCAACCTTCCTTTTTAGTCTCTTTTTTCCCTGATTCATATGATAATTGCATTAGACTACTTGATGTCAAAATCATTTGTGTCAGAAGTTGAAGTAGTTTCAAACTAATTCACCTGGAAGAAGATTTTAATGCCAGATGCTGAAACAAAAATACTGAACACAAGCATCGTATTTGCAACAAATGTAGTTACACATGCACAAACCAAAAATGTCTTCAGAGAAGAAACTTACAGTTCAGAACATATTACACTGATACACCTACTGAAGCTGGATACATTCTTCAACTCTTCATGTCTTTTTAAACCTGGAAAATAGGCTTGCATTTCTATTTTCAGTAAAGTCTCTCCTAAACTTGTGGGGGGGAAAAAAAACCCCAACAACTTCAAAAGCCCCCAAAATGTGGAATAAAAAGGACATGTTATAGTTTACAGGTAAAGAAAAGCTAGGACCACACACTTCAAAAAATGTGTACCAGTTTAAAATAACTTTGGATTAAATGGTCACTTACTGCAAGAAGGGCACTGCTTAAAATTTAAGCAGTCAGTAATGGGAAGCGACAGACCTCTAACAATTTAAGTCTTTCACAGCTGAATGAATCTGCACTGACAGTCAGACAAGGATATGCTAACCTACCTTGCCAGGATCTTGGCTGCAGCTGCATATGCTCTGCCCAGGCCAGCAGAATCACGAAGTGCTGTGAATATTGCTAAAGAGGTGTTCAAAATCTGTGAAACAAGAAAATGAGACCCAGTAAATACCATGATAAGAATTTCCACTTTTTTTCTTCCCTGTCCCCCCAATCTCTCTGTCCATATGGAACACTAAATTAAAGCTTTTCCCCTTCTACAACTGTTCTCTAAATAGCCATAACGGGACTAGAGGTTTTGAGCATTACTTATAGTTGTTTGAAACCACTCAATAATTACAAATCAGAAAAATGCAACTTGCATTCCATTTAAATCTCCGTATTTTGGCAATTTGCAAAAATCAGAGGTACTACCTGTTTTGCAATATAAATTTCACTACCCATGATTTAAACTAATTTAAGAGCCTGTGCTTTTATGAGTTTCTGATAAGATTTTAGGAATGGTATCCTTTGCATTCACAGTGTTTTAGAACAATATGCTGAAATACAACTTAGTATTTTCTTTCTTTAATCTGCCACAAATTATTTTAGTACAATTCAGATGCCCAAAAATGGAGTTAGAGGTTATACATTTAATCTATGTTGCCCTAAAGTACTGTAGATAACACTGTTATTTTTCTGAGTAATTATTCACACACAAGCAGTTGGCTAACATTAGTTTGGAATGTACTCTATTATTATGAACCTTCCCATAACTGAAGGCTTACAGCTGCTGCACAAAAACATATGATCTTAATTCAATTTAACACTGACATCACCTGTATTGCAGAATTTCTTTTCTCATCCATTTTTTTTTTCAATGGTGATGACGGGAGAGTGCATATAAAATTAAATCTTATTCTTTCCCCCCTCCTCTTTGTTGCTTGACCCAATCTATTACACACATGAGAAAACAGGAAATCTCCAAAGACTCTCTATGGAAATCCTTTTTGCACATTTCCAAGAAAGGAGTAGTGAATGTCATTTACCAACTCTGAAGGGGGATGGGAGATGCTCAGGGAGATATGACAGTATCCTGCATGCCCCAAGATGCCTATTTATACTGAGGTAAAAGATAGGGCATTTTCTATTAAGATGGCATCCCTTGTCCTTGGCAAAGTGCATGGTTCAAAAGAAGACAACCTGTGTGTGCTAATGCTAGATATGTCACTATTTCCATCATTATTTCCCACTACTCAGATTTTCTAGTTCTTGAAAGAGTTTTACTACGTGCAGGAGTATCCCTGGACATGGCTCTTATTTTTTAGCTGTATAAGCCCTATGTGGACAAAAAGTAGCACTTATTAATGTGCACTGTCCTATTTATCATCCTTCAAGTACTTTCTTATCAGTTGTGTTCTCATGTACATCAGCATTGCATCCTATACTTGAAGGTCATTGCCAATTGAGTTATCAATGCATCAGACATGACAAAAAGAGTGCAAAAGGCACCTCAGTTAGGAAGTTGTCACATCAGCTCAGAACTCACCCTAAACTGAATGCACACCTAATGTTGTCAGGGCCCACAGTGCATCCTTCTAATAACCCAGGATGGTAACAAAAATGGACACAAGTGTCCAAAAAATCAGTTCTTAGTATTGCATTTGACTCAGGGGACATACAACATTTGTTGTAATAATTGTGCTCATATTAGAAAGCCTGCCATAAGAGTGTCAGGAGGTCTCAAAAATGCTACATACTGGACTGAAATCATAACTAGTTCAAACTGGCCTCTACAATATTAACTAGGACACAGGTCCTCTAGTCATTGCTATCTAGCACAGAAAGGTTACTTAGGCACCTAAGGCTTCAGCTACTGTACATTTTGTTTCTATCAAAGATATCACAAAAAAAAAGTACAGATAAAACCAAGGAAAAACCATACTCAGAGTAGCTGAAGTAAAAAGTTGGTTCACTGCATCTCTGCAACAGCTGCAAGAAAGAAGTAAATAAATAAAACCTCTCATTCATATTGATGAGAAGTGCTCATTTTGGTCCCAGGTTACTGCTACTGTACACAAATCAGATATTTCATTCTAAACAATGATGAAATAATAATACGTAAAACATTTACATAAAAGGGAGGAAAACTTGATAAATTACACTAGAAAGTGTACTCTTTGTGTCTGTATTTCAAATGACTCCTCCAGCTTCAGAAAATATGCAGGGACACAGAAAGGGACACATGCTTGATGGAAAGGAGCTGTGTAGTGCCCCTGTATGCTACAACTGCCCAGTATCCATTTATGTGTAGGAAGTAAAGAGGGATTCCTCACCTCTGGTGCATACCTGACCTTCAATATTCAGGATACAAAGAAAAAAGAAAAAGAGAGAGAGCAGGATAAAATGCTGAGTTAACACATAAGCATTAGAGGATTTCACCCAAAGTCTCTTGCAAATAAAGCACACTTTTCATTTTCATTTAAAATGAAAAACTATAGAGCTTGCATTCTGGTAAATCAAGCAGAATTGAGAGAGAAGCTGCCAGAATCTGTAAACTGCCTGAAAACAACAAATGGACAAGAAAATTTCCCAGTTTATTTTTATGGGACCCAAACAACCAGTCCATCTAACACAGTTGATATAATTTGGATCTAATGGAATTTATAGTTTCCCAATGAAAGTTTTCCTACCTTTAGATAGAAGCAGAGCCAGAAAAGGGTATTTTATATATATATTTTTTGGCCAATCTGTACAGAGGATGGTGACATCCAAGGAAGAGGTGGAACATGTTAATACATAAGAATCTATACCTGTAATGTACACTAAAAACAGTGAGCTTGGGTATTGCACAAATTTAGCTGTATTTCCTTCTCAAAAGTTAGACAAAGTTTTCAGAGATTTAGAGTAACTGAAGAGTCATAAGGTCTTTCTTTATATTTTGTTATGGTTTGTTGTTTTTTTTTCAGAATTAACTATGTACAAAGAGTTCTGAGGAAGGAAGCTATTGGAATGTATTTATCCTGATCATACACATAACATTATTATAAAATTTCTGTTTCAAAGAGAGTTTGAAACAGAACTCTAGCAACTAGTGGGAAAAAACTATTGTATAGGAAGTTGAACAGGTTAGAATAATGTACAGTTCTTTCTACCCCTATATAAAAACTGCACTGATTGAGGTCACGGATTAGTTTTTGGCTCTGTGTGACCAATCACACTGATTATCTCAAACTTTTGACTTCTGAGGGTCTGCAGTGGAAATAATAGTTTACAAAACCCAAATAACATGAAAATCAAAGTCTAATACAAAAATGAGCAGTGGGTTCTGATCCCTTTTTCTCATCCATGCAGGAGGTGGGAAGGTGGCAGGGTGAAGACTTCAGCTTTGTCTTCTGTGTAATAGTCAACTGTCTCCCACGTGCCATCCACTGTTACTTTGGTGTATGTAGGGAAAAAAAAAAGAGAAAAAATAAAAAAAGGAAAAAGTTGCCTTTATGGCTCAAAAATAGAAATTTAAAAAAAAAATTAGAATGCATTGTACAATTTCCCTGGTTTTCTTGCTTAGCACTAAAAGGTGGAGGCACGTGCACCTGGGAGGAGGAGAGCTACTGTGGGAGCATCCATTCATACAATCAACTATCTTCCTGGGTTTTTGTAAGACTGTTGTGTCTACAATTAGTTACAGTGTAAAAATAAAATAATGAGCTCTGCTTAAATCCTCAAACTAGAGCCTATTTATGGTATAGCTCTTGCACTAATTCTCTAGCTAGTGGTGAATTTCATATTTACCTCCTCTGCCAAGAAAAATATTAGTCAGATCTCAGGCCCAGATTTACTTCTCAGTCATCTCAGCATTATGCCACGTGACTCTCCTGGGGTTATTCCATTAATGTAAAACAGATACATCAGGTCCTCCCCTAAGGCCCCCCCAACCCCAAAATCCCACCCTTTATTTTTTATTGTTGTCACACCTGTGCTTCTTTTATATGTACATAAAAACATATGCACACACCTCATTAGTATACACTGAGGACTCAGATAAAAGGACAGAGGTTGTGCTAAACATTCATACATCTGGGGATAATGGACAAAACACTAAAATCGAAAGTATGAATTTATGTTGAATACAGAATGTCTATCCAACTCAAGATTAATGCTGCTACTACTGTTTTGGTAAAATATATTACTCTGCCAAAAGCACAATGAGATAATATCGATTTATAATACTGTAACCTAAAAAACACAAACCCATAGATTTGCTCTCAGCTTTCCACTTGATATTGTTGTCAAACTTTATTGGAAACACCTTTATTTTGATTTCTGAAAATCTAGCTGTGTTGAGCCATTTCACAGCTGGTGAGCAGTAAAGATGCTTCTGCCTCATTTACAGATCTTGAACATGAATCAGACAATCAGCAGGAACATTAGTCAAAGAGATCACCAGCTAATGATTTCTGACAGGCACTGCAGACACAGGCCAAGGCCCAGCCTGGCTCGCAGCATCTGACAGTATTTTTCTGAAGCCAACAATAGGTGTTGCAAGACAGATAATGCAATGAAGTGAGACTACTGGCCTCATACCACTTAGTATTTCTTAAATACTTTAAGAAAAAAACCAAATAGTTCTGATGGTCTCTAAAAAATCACTTTGATGCAGCCCAGTGACAATAAAAGATAATAGAACTGTATGCATAGGCATTCTGCAGTTCAGTGAACTCTGCCCAGTAGCTCCATAAGAAATGCATATTTAGAAATTACTAAAAATTTCAGTGTTTATAACCATAATGTGAGTGGTTACATGCCTGTGGCCATGCTGAGTAAGAAAAGTTTCACAACAGAAACCCAGATGCATTCTTATTTTGGCCAGAACAGTGTGGGAGAGGTTGGACAGCAATAAGAAAATTGTATTGTTTCATGTAATGCATTGATCAAAATGAGCAGAGCTCACTGATCCCAGGAAAATCCTGCACCAATACCATCTGAATGGCAGGCCACACCTTGTTAAATGCTAAATGTACTCAGGTATAGTGAGCATCCAGGGTAGAAGCAATACAGCATTCTGTCTGGAACCATGCAGTTAAGGAATACAAAGACTGGGTGCCCCACTGGGGAAAGAGGGACCAGCCTCTGATTTGCGAGAACTTTTAGTTCTCCCTCTTTTCCCACAACTGAAATTCACCAACTCAAATGCTGTGAATATTAACTCCTTGCCCTGAGCCCCATCCAGTTACACTGGACTGTTTGGTTTTGATAAATAAACAGAAAAAAATTAATCAGAAATGCACAGACATTCTTCCTGCAGAGACAGAAGGACTTTTTCTGGAATTAGCCAAACTGGTCTGTTCCAGAACTCTATTCCAGGGACTTTATTGTGGGTATTTTGATAATGCATAGCATAAGCACACATCTTGGAACAAGGGAGTTAGGGACAGGGGAGGGAATAGAAGAATCCTCCCAGAAGTCTGTCCAAGTCAAACAACGAAGTGGAACACCCTGGTTCAAGACTTTCCACAGGCTCTTGCTAGGACATGGCCATCGCTGCCTGGTTCCCACTCTCCCTGTGGGTAACTGCTCTATCCAGCCCACACTCCTCCCTCCCCTGATATACTTGGCTATCAAGTGCAGTGTTTACCTTTATGCTCTATAAATGCACAGTAATATATGCTTCAGGTTACTTGTGTCTGCATCTGTTTGAGGGATTAAAGGAGGGAAGACAAACATTTCACTCATTTCTTAACAGTCCATCAAAGTAAGACCTAGGGCTCTTTGCCTGTATCAAGTCTTACTTGTATTCTTCACGTAATATTCAGAGTATGTACATTTTACTTTGATTCTGAGTGGATTATATGTAAATACAGGTAACTAATTGAAAAAGTTCCTTTCCCCAGAGTAATTTCAAACTTCTGTTGGCTTCCACAAGGTCAGGAGGTCACCCTGTATGCTTCATTTTGCTGCACAGGAAACTTAAAAGAGATGAAATGTACAGATGATTGAATTAACATTAACTTGTGTTCCCATCCTTCTTATTTATTCTGTATTAGTTTCTGTATTACTGTCCTTAATTCTGACCTTCTGTGCCACTAATAATTGTAATAATTCTGATTCTCTACACCAACAACTTTGAAGGAATGAAGTCATAATTTCTTTATTTCCTATACCTTATAAAGAGTTTTATTAAAATAAATAAAATTTTTTAAAAAAATTCATCCAGCTCCTTGAGAGCAAAAACCTAGGCAAACATGAAATAGTTTGTTATTATTGTACAATTTGAAATCTTTACTGCAAAAGACATTGCCCTAGAAAAGGTTGTTGTAATCTTTATTTAGGATGGGAATGTAATGTTTTCCAAACCAGCCACTGTTGACATATTTCTTCAAAATAAAGCATGGCTTAGCAGTCTGGAGTGAAGAAGCTTCATCTGTTACCCTTTAACAGTCATATAGGAGGAAAAAACAGTTTATGTATCCTTTCCATCCTGACAGATGTGACAATAGCTGGAAACACTGTGCCTGCCAAGAGCTTTTATCAAGTATGTTATAACAACTAGTAATAAGTGTAAATAATAAATGGCTACGATCTTATGGGAAACGGTGGCAATACTAAACAATTTTTGGTGCTTGCTGATGGGAGTCTGCTAGTCTTGGAATTCCCTGGCTTCCCAGTAGAGTTTTGGCCTGACAATAAACAACAGTTTAATACTTTATCTAATCCCAGCCAGGAGGTAAGTTCAACAGCAAGCTTTTGCAGATGTTCACATCCAATAATCTATTCATAATTGATGAAACAGGGAGGTCAGATGTAATGGTTGCTACTATTCCAGCAACAAATAAATGGTTATTGACAAAACAAGGCAGTGTGGCGCTGAGTGCTGAGCAGTGACAAGCATGAAACAGTGCTGAGACAGAAGTAGTGATGTGAATACAGCCCTTCATCCTGAGAATTCCTCAATGTGATGTGTGGCACGAGGGCCACTCTGACACATAAGCAGATGGAGGTGACTTGTAAAGGAAAAATGAGATTCCGCAAGTACATAAGAGACAAAGGCAAAGCCGGAGAAAGGAACAAGGAGAAAGGGGTGGAGAAGATTGGAAATTTGGGTAAGTGCAATAATATGAATCGTTCAGAAATGTTTTTGTATAGCAGCACTGTGATCCAGATGTCTGGACTGCTTTTATCAGATTGTTGTGTCTACACGAATGTACCTGGCTGTCAGATCACTGCAGCCTGCTAAGACATTAATATCATACTTTATGTATGTGCATGCTTAAATGCCCATTACTTCTTAGACAAAGCACCTATAAATATTCTTTTTCATCCTCATTAATATCTTTAGTCCAGTGTTGAACAGATATTTTTAACTACACGAAGTTTTCCTAGCTAAAAGCAAACAAAAAAACTTTAAAAATTTGCAGGACACAATGGTAAAAACTGCAGAGATAAACTGGGAAAGCATAAAACCAATTTAAGTCAATTAAAAAACATCAGTTTTCTGCCAAGCAATATGGAAGTTAAGGAAAAGTTCTCATTCAGCTGAAAACCTTATATTCTTTAAGTTTTAACCCACATAATGTGGTAAAAGGATTAATAGACTGTTCTTATTGACTGAATAAAATTTGAGTCATTTACATGCAAATAGACACTTGAAATCTCTTGCATCCATTTCAGTGCTAAAAGATAGTATTTTTACAATGTTTACTGTGTAATATACTAGTATGAAAAACAGCAGAATGAAATGGTGGCCATTACTGCTATATTGTGTAGTCATAAAAAGATTTCAGACAGAAATATTTTAAATATTAATATTACTAAAATCATTTAAAGCACCAAGGAATGTGAAATCGATTTATTTAGAAGTACAATTTATTTCACACTTTGCTACCAATTCTTTTGATCAGCTCTGAAATAATACATAAGCTGAAAGCAAAACAGCAAAACAAATTGCTTCCAGCAAGGAGGTAGGAAGCTCTAGGTTTTACACTGGCACGCTTCAGTGTTTTAACTTCTCAGGTTATTTATCTATCAAAGGATGAATTTTAAATTCCTTAAGACCTAATGGCTGAATCAAGACCTATTCTCCAACCTAGCCATCAATGGTCCTGATCAAGCAAGGTTGTTATGCATTTGCTTACACCAGAATATATGAGTTGTCCCCCCGAAGTCAATGAGAATAACTGAATTGAAATTTAAACATATATTTAATAAGTGAATTGCTGTAGCTTGAACTATGCCAATCTGAGAAACCAATCCAATTTTAAAAGCCTTACTTTACAGAATATTTTTTTATAACCTGTTCATTAGAATTAACTATACAATGGAAAACAAAACCTCCCAGATTATGAATACATTTGCATTTAAGTACCGAATTTCCTGAATTTGTACAGCGTGGGTACAAATGTTTCATTTCTCAAAACACATTAAGAGTCTGATTTCCATAAGTATATTATCTAACGGAATTAGAAAACTTCTCATACAGTTTTTCAGCCATTTCCTACAGCCCTGGGTACAGTATGAGCAGTTTCCCTAATGGATATACACTAATGGACTGACAGCTCCCAAGATCTTGCACACCACTGTCTCTCAGATAACATAAGCTACAAACTTAGACATGCTGTAACTATGTCTTTCCCTCTATTATAAACAGCATTTAGGTGCTGAGGTTTAGCACACCTAAGCTAGAAATCCAGTATAGTCTAAAGTTCATACAGCTTTGTCTTTTTTATTTCTAGCCTGTGAGAATGAAATGAGCAGAAACTTCTCTATTGGCACGTATTTAAAAAGGAAAGAAAAAAGAGGGGAAAAAAAGGAAAATAATGAAGCATATTTTATTAGCCACTCTAAAAAAAGTTTCAATAGAGTACATAGAAAATGCCTAAATCACATCTTTTAATTGACAGAAGACAGTTATTGGAGTTTTAGAGACCTCAGTTGGGGTAAGTGGACTAATTGTGACCTTCTTTCCCACAAATCAGAGTGTATAGCTGTGTTCACAGTCTGGCTCCTACCTTGCCTGGGAAAACATAAGGAAGAGCCATCTGCACTGGCCATACCTGGCAGAGAATATGCAGGTTGTTCCATCCCAGCAACTTAATCAAAAAGGTAGGACCTGAGCAAAGGCTCCATGCCTTGGTGAAAATAGATGCAAAGATATTTTTATTCCCTTTTATTCCCTAAGGAATTTTTATGCCTTTGTCCTCAATGTTTCAACAAATTAGAGCTGAGCGAACCCCCAGTAAGGGACAATTACAATTTGCTTCTTTTGAGTTCAAACATAAGAGCTAGCAAGAGTTTCATGGAAATGATTCAGAATCATACAAGTAATCTTGATCTTGGAATATCTATTATTATGTAAATATACTTTTCCTGGTGCTACACTGCAGTCCCCTCCAGTTCTTTGCAAAGTCATATGGAAAGTACCTGTGCATGTCAAGTGCTTGTGTGTGTGTGTGTAAGGCAATAATAAAACTTGTCATTTTGTAGCAGATATCCTGAGTCAAAAATCTTACCAAAAAACAGAGTTTGAAGTTTGGGCAACCACATTTGATATGTTAAATAGCATGACTTCTAAATGCAGGATGTTTAATATATGTATTTTAAATGAGGCTGCATAAATCTTAGAAATATGCATAACCCCAGCAACTTTTGTACTGTTTTGGAACTAAAAACAAACAAAACAATGTCCTCCAGGCATAGCCCCCAAAACTGGAGTTTTAAATGTTTTGTCATCAACTTGTATGCACATTCCTGAGACCACTAGTGGCCAAATAATCCTAAATGCTGAAAAGGTGCTATAGATTTATCTAATGGATCGTGCAGTCATACCTGCAATTCACTGCAGTTGTCTTACTCTTTTGGGATGTATGAATGAGTAAATTGAAAATTGTCATGGATGAGATGGAAATCCACCCATTTATGGTGTTTGGCAGCCATTCCTATGGAACATGAGACTCCTGAAGAGTAAGGTTAATATCAACAAGTTACCAGTGCATTTATTTTCATTGTTTCTATGAGAAAACAAGAAAATGTGGTATTCTGATTTTTTAATCAGGTAATAGATTGATTATATATTTAATATTTTTTGTTTCTCCTGCTCTATAATTTTTTTATAACTTGACTACTGTAATTCTGCAACGGTACTGCATTTAAGATATTCTTGTGGTACATTTATCTTGACAAAAATCCAGTTTACTAAGGGAATTTATTCTGATGCCATTAACGAGCAAAATACAATCTAAACCACAGACTCAAAAGGAAAACAATACCATGTTTCAAGGCAAATGTAGTGGACACCATAACACCAAGGTGCAAATCTGTGTGGTATACAGAAAAGTATGGAAGGAAAGTAGCATTACTGCATCTCAGGGCTACTCAGAACGTTTTCCCTGTTTTTCTGGGGTTTTTTTTTTTGCTTGGCTGGTTGGTTGTTTTCAAGAAAATGGTTAAGATAGGAAAAACATTATTTAAATTAAACCAACAGAAGAAATCCTTACTTCACTAAGAGAATGTTAACTTTCGTATCCAAATAAAAACGTTAGATGTTTCCTTTACTTTAAGAATTAAGTGCTAAATTAACATAAAAAAATGAGTTGAATGATCAGATATTCACCTCTTTCCTGAAGTTTCAGGTCTTCTTTATGATTCTCAATACAAATAATTTTTAGTTTCTTAATTCCTTCAGTATTTGAGTCAGTATATTTTGTCAGGACAAAGTTCACTCCCAATACTAACTTTCTCACATAATTTTGTTTGTACTATCTTCACCAATGTCCAGCAGCAGTGGGACCCTTCAGAAACATGAAATTTAACCAGTTTCAGGATTGGTTCACACCTTTCTCTTTACATAATCCACTGTGAGTATTAACATCAATCAGAAGCACCTACCTTCAAAGGTGACTCAGTTTTGTCTGGTTTTTCATTCCTCAGATATGAAAAACACTAAATTCCTGCATGAACACAGCCTTAAGAACAACTTAAAAATCACTTCAATGAAAGTGAAGCCTCTAGGAGGGATGAGACCTTTTCTTAAACTGGTATGCCAAAATGTTTTTTCAAGCACATGATGCCATTTGCTAGGCTGAAAATGTTACACTTCCTTACTAATGGCTAAATATCACTTTGAGATGAATAAAGGAAAATCTGGCTAATTTAAAAGAAAGAAGTTTGAAATAATTTCCATTGAATAGTATCTTTTAATGTGTATTGTGAGTCTCCATTTGAGTGTTTCTTTTTGTGGTAACAGTAATGAAAGCTTAAACCTAAACTCGGTGACAGTAAACCCAGACAGTAAAACTAAACCCAGACAGACACACTGACAAAAACACATCTTGAAGTTCAGCCTTCTAGTAAAGCACTAGAATAGTAAGCAAACCTCACAGGAATGATGCTCATTCTTCTCAACCACCTTCCACAACGTTTGGAAGAAAAGAGGATAACAGTCACTCTACCTTTTGGAGTTCTTTTACTTGCTAAGCTCCTCCTTGATTCACCAAATCCATACATATATACATACAGGCATAATCTATATAACTGGATATAATAGATACAATTAGATAAAACATACTGTACATACTAAGTTCAGAATACCTGCACTCCAGCTGCACTTACATTCTCTCTAGCTGCATGAGTTGAGACAAAATTTCCAGTTGTTTTGACACGGAATTTTTCAGAAATTAAGTTTATGGCCATAAATCACCTCTGATTACTTTAATAGGGTCATTTTGAATGTGAAGATGTCTTTGTAAGTTCATAAATTTTCTTGATAATTTTGTGCCTGTGGCTTGTATATCGTAATTCTGACAATTCATGCAGATAGCATTATGTCATAAATTACCACATTTAGTTTGGCATGAATCTCAGGTACTCATGAACACTGCCTCCATTGTTTAAATATGTACTATATATGACACATGGGATTCAATATCCAAAATAAAGGAATACTTAGAAAAAAACCTAACACTTAGATGAAGAATGAGGATTGGATTTTTAGTAATGATTTGGGATGCAATTCTAATTGGAAGAAAAAAAAATCCATGATACCCCACACTTTGAAGCATTCTTGAAAGCCCAGTCTAAAAAAAATACATTCCCACATCAAGCATTGCATTACAATACCTTCTGCAAGATTTCTAATGACACAGAAGCATCTCACTTAATACCCAGCTTATATAATGAGTGTGAAGAAAAAACAAGAGTAACTTTTACTTTAAAATTAGCCTAGATGGAGAACTCTCCCTGACAAAATCTATAATGCTTAAGATAAAATCTATATAATGTGAACTATTAGTATTTTGTTGAAAAGCCATTAGGCTCGATTATAAACCAGATGATACGAAAAATATTATGAACATACCCCACTGCTATTGAACATAATTAGTTCTCAGGTTTTTAAACTTGCACACACTTATATTTTTACATCTGAGTGGCTCCACTGAAATCAATCATATATATCAAATAAAATTAAACTAATTTATACAGATTATACACCAAATCAAATCACGTTAGATTAAACACCAAGTGCCCAGAAAATAAAAAACCTCCTCTAACAAAACTAGTCCATTTGATACAAAGTGACTGCATATTTTTTTTCACAGAATAGGCTGCAGCTTAATCATTTCAACCTTTAATTACTGCATCAGATAATGACTATTTTGAACATATGCTTCTCCGCTCTGCTAGAAGACATGAATGAAAGAGAAACAAGTTCATATGCATTCTACTGAGTGTGCACGTTGGGGGAGGGAGCAGCAGGCTAAAGAGCAAAGGGAACCAAGTGGCAACAATTGGAGGAAATGGTGTCTGTAACAGCTGCTCCTTTCAGATTCCCCTAGAAGGAGACTGCCTGAGGTGGACCACAGCACAAAAGGATAAAGAAGATGAAAACTGATGCAAAGCAGGGAAATAACTGCTGAGACCCCTGAGTCTACACCCGAATAGTCCCAAGCTGTGTGGCAAGACCTCTTTAGCATGCTACAGAAGCTGGTGATGAACTACATATTACCATGAGGCAAACTGGCTCCAAGCAGTATTGTCTGCATGTTATGTGTAATGATAACCAGTGCTCCTCTGGGAACAGGATGCAATGATTTCATCTCCGTAAGCATCTGAGCTCCCCTTGGAAACAGAGACCATTAAACTGAGAACAGAAGGGTAAATCTTAGGCAATGATTTCCAACTGGAGAGGGAAGACAACTTGTGCTCTACACTACTGTCAACCACTGACACTTTATTGCTGTCTGTGTTGATCATAGGACAACAAGAAATAAAACTGTACCCCTTTTTCTAAGTCCCAGTGCATTTTCTGAATGAAAGTACTTGATAGGTTTCTTATGTATTATTATTGGAAATGCCGTCCTATTAGGAAATGCCACTATATTATTGACACAGAAAAGTATTGGTAGTTTCATTACTGTTAAAATAACATTTTACACTCTTAACATAATGTATCATTTGTTTTGTACTACAGAGACCTTCTTGCCCTTTTAACATAATTGCACATTGCTTTCCTTAACTGTCAGGGGAGTTTGTAGGACTAAAAACAATAGGCACAACCTATTATTTATATATTTTAAATAAATAGTAGCAAGCAGTATATTACAAAATTCAAGGTTTCAGAAGCTCCTTTAAAAAAAATTCCGCATACAACAAAAAAAAATAGAACTTGCAAATGATTGCTGTAACTTTTTGACAGGAGACATGGGGGAGCAATGAAGGGAAAGGAGTAGCAATAAAATGTAGACACAATTGATCCTGAGGAAATAATGCCAGGACACCTAATATTTTTGACACTTTCAAGGGTAGTTTGATCCTTTGTATATCCAGGAGACTGTGCAGTCCTGTTCATTGATTAGTTTCTCCTGTGATGGAGAGATCAAGCATGTATGCAGGCTTCTCTATTTAGCACATTGGCTTATCTTCATAATTCAAACACTGTATTGTGACTCTCAGAAAATTAACAGAAAAGTTGTTCAGGCAAGAATGCCAACACACTTGTCAGTCAAAAAACTGCAGATAAACTGCAGTACAAAAAATTCTAGTCTAGACTATCATACTGTATTCTTGGGAGAGATAAAATATCATATTCTCATTGGTGTTGCAACTATTGTATTGAAATGTATGCTGAACTCATTTGTGATTTCTAGTGGTCTATTTCTGAAAAAAAAATAAACCATTGTAACAAATACCCACAATGAATGATCTCTATAAATCATGCTCACTAATAGAACACTGAGTCACTCTGCAGTTAAAGGAACAAATAGAAATAATAATTTTCCAGCTGATTAATTGCAATAATCAAGGACAAAATATTCAAACAAATTAAATATCCACAGAGTATTTCTAAGAGGATCATGGAGGACTGTGACTTCTCTGATGGCTGGCACAAACAAATCAAGTTGCTGTTTATCTTTCCTTTCACACTGAATCTATGAGGAATTAGAGAAACCCTCCTTCCAGACAAGAATTCCACATGTAGAACTCTCATTGTCTTAGAATTGTTAAAGCTCAAGGGAAACAAGAGAACAGTAGTTTGAACTCAAGTATCAACAAAAGGTATTGCATCATCATTACAGTTTTTCATACCAAAAGCAATTCATACTTCTTCTAAATTCCTGATGTTCTGACAAACTCAACATGTGAATCGATGCATTTTTCATTGTTGCTCAAAAATACACTGTATCAAACTAATCTGCAAAAAAAAGGTGTTTTTACAAGACCCTATCTAAATAAAAACTGATTTATATATGCATATATACAGGAAAAGGAAAGCTAGTCACATATAACCTGAATTGCCAATTTATATTATTTCTACAGATCCAAGTATGAAAACCTGGACTCCATCAGTTCTGGAATCTACTGGAATTAGAAGTGCTTAAGCCACGTGGATCCCTGCCTACAGAACTCGATATAAAAGGTCTGTGAGCCAAGTCTCTCCAAGTCTTTTCCACTCTCCAAATGCCTAAGATGCCAAGGAGGCAGAGAAAGGCACTGAGAAAGCTAAAGCAACTTTAAAATAAACTTACTGATAATGCTGCCTGTTGTTCTCCAGAAAAATGATATGCCAAACTCAAGCAATATGCAGCTTCTCCTTCCATCTTCACATTACCTGCTAAAGAAAGGATTAAAGTTACAGTTACCAACATAAGCTGAACTAAATGACATGAGTGCAGACAGTTCTTGCAGGTTCTTATATACTATACAGATGTTAAAATACTGTAGTGAATTTTTCCTTCTCCTTACTCCTGCCATTTATCTCTATCAAAAAATATCCAGTGGTAATTAAAAAGAGACAAAGTTCAACAAGAAGGTTCAGCAAAGTCAGAGAAAATATCTTTCAGTAAAGAAGTAAAATCTAATTAACATGTTGAAATGTTCTCTGTCACTGAGTGTTCAATAATAGTCCTAGTGTCTTCACTTTAGAAAATCACTCAAAATAAAAAGTAGCTACAGGTATGTAATACACCCTAATATATAAACACAAAATACATGTTGATCCACACACTTTGCTAACGTGAACCTTAGTGAAACACCATGAGAGAACCATCAGCAGACCAGTTTTATCTCTCTTCTTCTCATGGATATTTTACGAGCTAATATAGGCTAAAATAGCTAAAAATTAGGTAGGTTCTTCTTGCAAGTAGTAGTTCTAGAAAATTCTGCACAGGCAGTTGCTAACTGAGGTACATCACACTTTTCCATGCCAGGTTTTGTTTCACTGATACTGATCTAACAAACTGCTTGCTGGTCTTTTTTAGCTATTTTAGCCTCAATAGAAAAACATCAATTCAACACTGAAATAAATATACATTAATTATAGAAGTTCTTACGATATCACACTATATTCAGAAATTTCCCTCCAGAACATAAGCATCCATTTAAAAAACTTGTAGATAAAATTACATTAAAAATAGCCAAAAATCTTTCTTTTGCTCAATATCAGTCTACTTCATTGAACACATTGAACAGTGAAAAATCAACCTGAAGCATAACTGCATATCAGGGTAGTTTGTAAAATGCATAAATTAATATAGTTGCAATGAAAAGGGAGATCACCTGCTTACAATTGTCAGACTAATTCTTTCTGTCCAAACACATAGAAGCCTACATCTAGTTCTGGAACTCTCTGACTGATAGCAATTGCTGAGGCCACAGCAGTGCTCTATCTGCAGCACTTAATAAGTTACTTAAAATTATTAAAAGCCTGTAAATCAAAAACCTCATTTTTTCCCCCAGTATTCAGTATCCCTTAAAAGGCTTAATAAGGCCAAAGGGTACAAAAATACAGTTTTGCAGAAGAATAATGTTCAAAGTTGCTAGGGATGTAAAATACTTTCTTCCTCGTTCAGGAATAGTTTGAGAGTCTGAAGTGGGTAATATCTAATTCTAATTCACAAAATACATAACCACAGAAGGACAGAATGGACATTAGAGATGGCATCTCGTACCCAGTATGGCTCTGGAATGAGGACTGGAGAACTCCTCAGAAAGAAGTTCTAAAATTTAAAGAGAAAACCACTAACTATACTGTGCATAGTGATATTTTATACATGTCTTACGAACTATTGAAAATGCTTGAGTTGAAGTAATGGTACTGGAACATCTGCCTGGTCAAAGTAAGTTGTGGAAGACATCAGATCCATTTTGACAATCTCTTAATTTCCAGCAGTTTTCACTAGCAATAAGAAGTTGTTGATGGGAAATTTCACCAACAATTCTTATAGCTACTAGAGTAAATATTAGCAGCAGCAGTTTTACTCCAGCTGTGATTTAAGCATGTATTAGACACAACAGTTATAAAAAAAGCTGAAAGCTTGTACTTGATCAACAGATGCAGCTGAAAGAAATGGAGAAGTTATTGGGTACGTGTATCCTTCTTCAGCTGCTTGATTGTATTGGCATTCTCAGTATTTGGGTACGTTCTCCCAAGAGAAAAGTTCTAAACAGGCAACTAACGGAACAGATCTACTAAAATGTACATAAACCAAAAATAGATTATTTAATGATTTAACTAAAAGAAAAAAACAGCCAAATACAATCATATAGTTCACAAATTAAACATTCAGTGTGGAAAGAATTGAATCCTTGCCCCCCAAGTCCTGTTCAGTTTATTTCCCCAAAATTACAACAGAAAAGCATTTAAATTTCAAATGGTGTTTTAAAATATTATCCTTTGTGAGATAAGGCAAGATAAGAAATTTTGGTTCTTTAGAGTTAGTGAAGTCAAAGACTATAGAATAAAATCCCCTGAAACAGAAATAATTTGCTAGCACTTTTAAAAATAATAAACAGCAAAATTCACACAGGATTGGATGCCCAAAAGCTTGTTCATTTTTTCCAGCTTGTTCCATTTTATCCAAGAGTATCTATAGGCCTAATAAAGGTATTTCTTTTTATTTCTTTGTTTCACTGAATACATTTTATACTTTTCTATGGAATGCTATGTTATACTATCTACCTTTATGGTCACATATTCATTTGTGGTAAAGTTTATTTTAAAATTTGGAAAATATTTTAAATTTTTTTGGCCCTATTTGATATTTTAATTCTATCTATCCCAACTATTACTCAAAGACTCGGAAACAGATTAATGTTGGGCATACATTATTAAATTAAAAAATGTATCTAATGTATCTGGTTATAAATATTGAATTAATATTATATATTAATTGTATGTGCAATTCATATGCAAAATATGCCCCTTAAGGAATACCATGAAAGGCTCTTGAATTGCTGTGCATGGAAAAAGGTTACTATTGGAAAACTGCTATCTTACTTCTGAGAAGCCCTCCAATAATCATATAGGAAAATCATCCAGAAAAAGTAATTCTGTAGAAGTGGACCATTAACAGTATCTTTTGAGAAACAAGCATTATTAAGCTTCACCCCAAAAAATCAGGAAAAATATGTGTGTTTTCATAAAGTTAACTGGCAAGATTTGTTTTCTTTTTTCCATTCCTCTCATATGTAAAAAATGCTCCAGAGCACAGTATTTCTAGCTGATCAGCATCTCACAATACATGTAGCATACAAATGCTATTCTAATTCCCCCAGTCCTAAACCTATCCACACAAAATGGGCAAAGCTTCACAGAACCATTACTCAGAACAAGACAGCATCAGGAGCAGTCACCACGGATTTCAAACAGGAAATTTGTGCTTCACCAACCTGATAGCTTTCTATGATAAGATGAAAGGCTTGATGGATGAAGGTAAAAGAGTGGATAATCTTGTCTCAATTTTAGCAAGGCTTCTGACACCATCTCCCATAACATCTTCATATGGGTTCTGACGAAGGATCACTTAGATAGACAGGGAGGTAAAGTGAAAGTAGAGGAGCTGCTGGCCTTTAACAGGGTGTAAGCAGCAGCATGAAGTCTAGTGGAAGGCCAGCCACTAGTGGAGTACTCAGGGATCAATACTGGTACCAATACTGACTAGTATCTTCATTAATGACCCAGATGGGGCGACCAAGTGCATCCTCAGCATGTTGCGGACAATACAAAGCTGGGGAGGAAGGGTTGATCCAGAAGGCAGGTGGTTGTGCTGCCATTCAGAGGGACTTTGGCAGCCTTATGAAGTTCAGGAAAGGGAAATGCACAGTCTTGCACCTGGGGCAGGACAACTCCAGGCACCAGCTCAGGCTGTGAGCTGACCGGGTGGAAAGGACCTCGGCAGAGAAGGACATTGGTTTCCCAGTGGACAGCAAGTCCACGAGGCAGCAATGCCCGTTCATGGCAGAACCGACCAACGGGATGCCAGGCTGCATCAGGCAGAGCATTTCAAGCAGGTTATGGAGGGGGTGATCCTTTGCCACTACTTCACATGGGTGTGCTGACCCCAGGAGTGCTGTGTCCCATTCTGGGCCCCCCAGCACAAGAGAGAGAGGGACATAGCGGAGTGAGTTCAGCAAAGGGCTGCAGAGATGACTGAGGGACTGGGAGCATCTCTCCTAGGAGGAGTGGCTGAGGGAACTGGAACTGTTGAGACCACAGGAGAGAAGGCTCGGGGTGATCTTATCAGTACCTCTTTGGCATAAGTAAAGCAGAGGAAACCAGGCTCTTCTCTGTGGTGCTCAGTGACAGGGCAAGAAGCAAAAGGTACAAAATGGAATTCTATCTGAACTCAACAAAACACTTTGTAATTGCGAGGGTGTTTGAACAGTGGAAAGTGTTTCCCAGAGTGGTTATGGAGGCTCCAGCTGTGGAAATACTAAAATCTTGACTTGATCTAGTCCTGGGCAGACTGCTCTAGCCAGCCTGATGATTTCCAGAGGTCTCTCTTCCTACCTCCGCTATTCTCTGATTCTCTAGTTTGTTACTTCAGGTTTCAGAGTATTTATGTACATTAAGATATTCAGAAGAAGAAAACTGGTGTTTTGCAAGTACTAAATAACTATGTAGAGAGAAAAGGTCATTTTCTGGCAGATAATATCACTCAAAAATTGCCAAATCAACAGTGACTAGCCAATCAAAATCAGTGACCTAAGCTTCCATCAGTGACCTCACTTTCTGATTATGGGTTCACAGTTTTACATTATTATTCCCACAAGATTGTCAGGTTTGTTTAGAGATAAAGCTTTGAGGAATCTAAAAGTTTCTTTGCTGTCAGCAGGAAGGCATTTCTGCCTTAGTGAGATCTGCAAGTGTATTGATAGCATTTGTCTTTGAATTTCACAGGAAATAATCACCCAAACACTTTACAATTTCTACTTTACTCTTGGGAACATCATGACATTCACAGAGAATAAAGGGATAGGAAAGCATTATTTTCCACCTACCTTCTTTTGCCATCTTTAAAGCTTTTATTAGTGTTGTGATGGCCTCTTGGTGTTCTTTATTTTCTAGCATTTTGTCTGCTAGTAATGTATAAATTCTCCAGAGATGCTCACATGCCAGTAAATTGTAAGTATGGCCTGTCTCATCCGTCCATGATGATCCCTCTGTTAGCTGATAAAATGCTTCATAATGCTCAGCAGCTTCCATGACATGACCTGAAAAACGTCATTCATAATTAAAATTAGTTCAATCAACAAAAAAATTTAAAAGTCAGTAGATTATAATAATGTTATGCAGCCAAACATTTCACAGATTTTTCAAGAATCTTCAATATGTAACTCACAGATCACTGGAAAAAATTGCCAAATCTCACAGTGGCCAGTAATGCTAAAATTACAGTTTATCACATTTTAAATGATCTTTCCTTTGTAGATTTACAATGTTAAAGGGGTGTGATCCCAAGGATGCAAAGTCAGGATTTTCTAGAAAGTAAATTTATTCTATATTCATGAATATAGCCTTTGTTGTTCTCGTATATTAAAATTACATCTATGCATAAATAATCACAATTGAAACCGTTCCTTAAGTTTCTTTTTCCATAATGAAAACCTATGCTGAAAGATTTGAAATGTGGAAGACAAAAGTACCAAAACTGTGGGGAAAAAAAATAATAATCTTTATTCAAATAAATTAATTGATGAAAAAAGAATTATTATGCAAAGTAATTTATTCAACAATTATTACCAGGCCAGCTCTGGTGAGTTTATCTAGTAGATTTACTGCAAGAGCATTAACCATTGATAAATTAATTATTGAGCCTGAAGTAATATACTTCAAGGTCTTCAATAAGTTACTCAAATATCTTTAAGGCAAAGAAAAGTTTGACGATAGAGTTCATTCATTTTAACATGCAAGTAGTTTTCCTTCTACCTTCATTTAGATTTATCTCTGTGCATACAGTTCAGTCGAGAAGCTTTCTGTGTTTTCTGGACAATGGACATTCAAAGAACAGAAAGAACATATTCTTCACACATAATGGGTACAGAAAAACTGCTGTGAAGCAGGTGAGACCATTTACATTGAAAATAATTAAAATCCCCCACATTCTGGTCACAGTACCTTGTTTAACAGAGAATATTCTACAGTAGGGAGAACTGGTGAATGTGACCCTGCCTTCATGAGTTTGTGTGTGTGTGATGGAGGAATCTTGTTCCATAGATCATTAATACTATCAAATGCTATTTCTATTAAAAGCTGAAACAAACCATAAACTAAGCTCATTTAGATGTGTTCGTGGCTTACACCTCTTCTGAAACATGCTTCATAAGGAACTATCACTGTTTTGCAGGGGTTTTTTTACAGTGCTGCATTCAAATTGCAAAAACAACCAGGGTGGAGAAAAGTTGTTTCCCAGTTGTAGGAAAGGAAGGGAGAAAAACATGGAGAATGATCTTCTTTAAGCATTCCTAGAGAAAATGAAGCTAGTTCCCCAGGCCTCTAGCTAACCTAAAGGCAGCAGAACAGCTATGACAGATTTCTCTTATTAACTCAATTTAGATTTGTCTTTTGCATATGTTACCCCTTTATAACCATGCTTTCAACTCTGCAATATAAAACATAACTCATCTTTATTAGAATTAAATTTATTTTCATATTAAGCTTCTCTGGTGATTAAAATGAGTTCAACTAAAACTGACAAGCAGAAGAAACTTCTCTTTCAACGAGGCAACGAATCAAACGAGTTTCACAGACAAATTATTTTAAGGCTGTACAACCTGTGATTCATATAAGAGTCCCAGAGGACACAACAAGTGCTGAAGAGTGAAGTGCCAGGTGAAAGGGGACCCAGCAGGCTTTATTCAGTTGTGCTCTAGCTAGGGACAGGTGGCCCAAACCACTGGGAAAACAGGAGAAGATCTATACATTCTTTCCAAAATATCACATACTTGACATCAGACTGAACAAATAGAAATGCAAAGGGAAATTGTCACAACCAGGAGAAGCAGTTTAGGGACTCACTGACAGTATATGTAACAGGAAATAGAGATATGGACTTGCTAAAGCCAGATGAAAACTCCTGTCCATTCTTAGAGGCTTTTAATTGAATTTGAGCTTCTGCCTATCCAGTCCAGCTAACTCCGTAGGGAACCATCAACTCGGAATTTCAGTTATCCAAGTCAGCAAATGCAGATTTAAGATACTGATTGAAGAAGCTGTTTTTGGCTTTGTGACAAATGACAGAAAGTTGAGTTGAAATTTAACATTAGTAGCTAGATCTAGCACATTGTTCACTTGTATAGTCACAAGCACATACACACCCCTACTTGAAATTCTTCCCAAAGTTCAATAATGAATTGATTGTTGTTTTGAAAGGGTATTTTCCTACATGTCAGTGATCTGGATCCACTACATGTGTATGGATTCTTTAGAATAATATAATTTGATTCACGTGTTACTCAAAAACTCTTAGCATGAATGGGAGGCAGCAAACAAATGAGTGATATCACCTGGATGTCTAATCTGAAGCTGAACAAAGTATCTGAGTTTCTCCTAAAACTCTGTAATAGAATCTCTTAATGGGACACATCATTTAAGTAAATAATACCTGCAACCTTAAGAATTATTATTTAGACTGTTAGAACTATTAGGTATGGTAGATCTTTTCTATGCTTTCTCGCTCGCAGTATCTCCTGAGAAAGTCCCTGTCAGACTGAAAAAAAAAAAAAACCAACCAAAAAATCGAACTTACACATTCCATGTACTCCACAGTTCTCAAGAGTTGACCAAACCATAAGAGCTGTGACCTGACATTCTTTTTACCAGGTCTCAGTGAAACCTCTATGGAAAGAATCCATCTACATCAAGCTTCAAAATACAAAAGCAATATAATCTTTTCGGTAATAGTCAAATGGACCTATAATACATTTGGCTTCACTGAATTACCATGATTATGAAGTAAAAAGTAAAACAATCTGCCTGCAGAAATACCAAAAACAAAATGCTGAGCCAAAAGCCAAAACACTTGCTAGTTCCCTAAACAAGGAAGAGATGGAATTACTGACCTGAAAGCCCTTATGTGGTTACAAATTTGCTTACTGAAGACTCTTTTTAATAAAACTTCTCAAATTCATGGACAGTAAAACA
Organism: Manacus candei; assembly: GCF_025592945.1. Lineage (NCBI taxonomy): Eukaryota > Metazoa > Chordata > Aves > Passeriformes > Pipridae > Manacus > Manacus candei. Next base: position 43,010,123 of record NW_026138076.1, on the reverse strand, counting down.
TTTTAGACTTTGGAATTCCATGAAAATAATCTGAAATCCCTTGTTGCCATTGGCAAATGACATATCACCCTATTTCTTTAATCCATATTATTTATGTGAAACTCAAATGTTGTGGGAAAACAATCTTTTCAGGGGGATGACATATTTATTCCCTGTCATGAGTCAGTTCAGCTGGAATTGATTTGGCCTGTGCAATCCACTTTTTAAACACTGAACTACTGCAACTGCTGGCATACATATGCAGACATATGTAGATGCTGCCTGAAAATCTTGAAAAACATTAAAAGAAAGTAATAAGCCAATTGCAGAACATTTCTGAGAGTAAGAGCATTTTTATCTCACTTGAACAGTGACAAGGCAGAGTTTTAAATTACTTTTATTATCAACTGAAAAAAAAAAACAAAGGAGAAAAAAAAGTAAAATGAGAGGAAAAACAATGGAGCAGGAAAAATCACTTGGAACACTTTGCAGAAATGCATTTTTTTTATCTCTAGTAATTCAAAGAGAAAATCCAGAAGGTGTTTCCAGGAAGTCTATATTTGAAAAATCTATTTGCAAAATGTTACATCAAGCAGTAAAGCTATTTAAAGTTGGCAACATTAACAGCAATTGCGTGTTTCTTCTCACAGTGCCATGCAGAATTTAGCTCAGTGGATACTAAATGGAATTTGAGAATCTCTGATATATCTCTTCCTTTCTTATAAAAGGAATCAAAAACCAGGAAGGTAACTCTTACAACATATGTACTACCACTACTAAAATTGTATAGTTTAATATAACTCAGGGCATAACAAAAGAAGCCCCATCAGCAATAGTTAATCTTAAATATGGGAGGCAAACATTGTCACAATATAATTTTGGGAGCAAAAAAATGGTTTTAAACAATTATATGAATATAAGACATTACTCAGCTCCAACAGTCTCAAATTTTAGAAATTCCTTGTATTTTCATAGAAACTACATATATGTATGCACAAAGATTTGTGCTACAGTTTTCACTGAGCTGCTTCAAAGTAAAAAAATAAATCTACTCATTCAAGCAAAATAATTCTATGTAATTTTGTAAATACTGAAGAGAAACGTTTTTATATTCTCTAAAACTTCCTTTATAATTCCCCTTCCTAAAACCCAATCCAAAAGCACACATTTGTTATATCAAAATAGATATCAAACCAAAAGGGGTATATATGGAGACTACTATTTTGCCTTTTTTTTTTTTTTTTAAGTAGAAAGATTGACTAGATATTAACACAAATGGGTTTAAATGTGAAGCTGCCATAAAAGCAGGCACATAAATGTAATTCTCGCAGCCGCTATTTTGATGCACATTTTTGATTCCATGAATATTTTATGAAATGGCCCAAACTAAAGCCATATAACATTCCTGCATTACTGATGCTTGCGCCCGTAAGCTACAAACATTAGAGGCATGATTGAGTGCATTAAAATGAACTCATTCAGCAGTGCATTGATTACTTGAAGGAGAAAAAAAAAAAAGTTACTCCCACTTAAGAAAACAGCACACAAATCTGAAGTTTTCAATACTGAAATTAAAGATGCTAATTTGAATAATATGATATTTAATAAATAAAGGCAGTGCAAAACTATCTAGAATTCCCTACATACGGTCCTAACTTTAATTAGGTGAGATGTTAATTAGGCCCACAGATTGCTTCCAGTAGCGTACAGGTAATTTAAAATGTCACAATCTGCAAAATGCAGTGACTGACCTGCTCTAGCTCCATGCCTCAGCAATACTGAGAGCAGCTAATGATTTCCTTTGCTATCAGCTCATATATTTACCAATGAAAATACTGCTACAGAAACAATTGCCCAAGAAAAGTGACAGGCCTGTTAGGTACACTGCTTCAGCAGCACTACTATAAGCAGAAAGCACATTTAATTCTAAATTGGAAACAGTTGTTGAGGACTTCAGAAAATATTCCACTGTAGCTTAAAACAACAACCTAAAGGGACAATAAAGCTTTGAGCACGTTATAGTATGTTTTAATCTAAAACTAGAACATCTTTTGCTGTCGGTTATTTCACTGTACAATGTGAACATAAAATCTGGTTGAAGCAGCAGCTAATAGCAGCAAAACACCAAGAAGGTTATTATCATTTGAAAAGATGTAGGCTTACATTTCAGTCTAACTGCTTGGACTACTTGTATTAATCTCAGTTCCTGTGTTCAATTATGACAATTACGGTAGCACTATTCCTGCTGAAATAAGAATCTGTCACAGTTTCCAGTGTGAGCCACTATCTACAGAGGTTGTTATAAGTCTACAACAAACGTGTATTCACAGGAATCACAAAGCAAGGCTCTTGTTCAGTAAATAGTTGAACCACCTTGGACTACTGAGGTAAAATGAACTGCACAGAAGTCACTGGAGCAGCTCTCAGTTGCAATAACCTGACTGTATGTGCCAGCTGAAAAGCAACAAAAAAAATTGTGGAAGGGATTTAAGATAAAATTTGTGGTTCCATAACTCCACAAGATCCCTCTAGAACACAACTAATCATCAGACAATAATCAAAGTGAGTATTAAGATAATGGATAAAAATTTATATTAATTTAATTTACAGGAGCTGATAATATTTTTTCAGAAAGATTCTACAGGAAGTTTTAGCAAAATGACACAAGAAGTTCATAAGAATATTGTAATGACCATTTCCCCAGTTTGACAATACAACAGTAGATCTCACTTGGAGTCTAAGCTGCCTAAGGCCAACTGAGAGCATGCCTGAGAAGCAGAAGCCTTGAGGACACAAAAGAGAGAGATAAAAGGAAAGCTGAACATTACACAACCTGAGATATGGCATTGGTGGACTGATACTGCAGCGCAAAAAGATAGTATTTTATCTTCCATTGTCTGGGTCAAGAACTACTGGGCTAATTTTCAGTATTGCAATTTAGAGGATGATACATTATTTCTGCTCACATTACTTAAATAAGTATGTGTTGCTTGAAACGAAAAAATTAACTACAGTAATCCAATAAGCATTAGAGCATACAAAGTCTTGTCCTCTGAGGACCTAAATTACTTTCCTTAAAGCTCAAATACTCAAAATATACCTATACAAACCTAGAGGGCAGTGTAGACTGTAGCACCCAGAGTAGGACACTCCACAGTATGCTATAACACTGCATCAACACACTGTAATATTAAATGTGTTCTGAAAAGGGGTTGCTTAAAGGGCTCTCTAACAGATACCTCGGAACTTGGGGGTAACGCTGGTTTCTCTGGTTGTTTGCCTGCCTGCTCTCTAATCCCTTCCCCTTCTGCTGCCAGCACTACTGAACTGCAAAGAAGGAAGGTTTTCCCACAGGCAGCTGAAATGACAGCTGCTTAGGGGATAGTGTACTGTGGACCAGCAAAAAAAAAAAACCAAAACAAAACCTGACAATTGAACAGGTCCCATATGAAAATTCCACTTACTTGTCTGTCTTACATTCATATTCAAATGAAAGAACACACAAAATTCTGCTTTACAATTAAAATTCCTTTATCTTCTTAGGTTAACATATTTGTCAGATGCCTTCTTCTGCTTTGACTATATATAAATAAACACTTTTTGATATATATAAATTTTAATTTAGAGGACAAGATTGCAAACAATGTTGAACATCAGCTGAATGACAACACACCCATTTTAGAGAGAATGGAATTCTTGCTTCATGATAACATTCAAGCCTTCTTTCATGTTTGCAAAGCATCAAAGTGTTTTCAATATGCAAAGGCTACCTAAGATGCAAAATGTATTCAGGAAGCTCACATTATAAGGCTCCAGGCTCTCGATAAGAGCAGGCCCACACTCAGTGGGACGCTCACATTTCAGGTTTCACAAATATTTCAATGTCTGTAGGTGGATATCTAAATGCAGAGAGGGAAGGGAGCTGAGAACTCAATGATGAATGGCACATACTTTGCAGTTCTGTTTTTCAGGGCTTGAGAGTTTTTTAAGTTCAACAGAACTAAATGAAAACAAGTTATATTAGTATTTAATCTCAATAATTAATATGATCATTATCTTTTAAACACAGTGTCACTGGAGCAGATTAGTTTCACTAAATTATTTTTTTCTGCTAACTCATGTCAAATACTTGCCTCAGCTTAAATTTTTTTTATTTGCAGTAATTCCATTTTATTCAGATTCTACCTAATTTCCCTTACTTTTCATAGCTTCCAATAACAAATTTAATATCAGATGCAACGCTCCAGCACTGGAGCTGTTCTGTTGTGCAGATGATTTTCTTCAGAAGCATCTTTGAGTAGCAGGCTGGACTAATGACCTGCTAAGGTCCCAACCAACCTAAATGATCCTCTGAAGAGTAAGGTATATTTTTATTAACAGCTTTATATTTGTTTTACCTGTCACTTCTAGAGATTATTGGTAATGGCTGAGCAAATGCAACCCCATCAGCTCTCAGTGACACTGGGAAGGCACCTCTAGAAACAGAAAATCTCCTTTATCAATTACTAAAAGGAAACATTGCCTCCAGGAAAGTTTATGATGACAACTGCTGGTCCAGCTACAGTTGTCCAAAACCTTGCAAAGCTTTGAAGCCAAGAAAAAAAAAAAAAGTCTGTAAGTGAGCGGGCAGCTTCATCTCAGTACTAGTCATTAACCAGTAAATAATTAAAGTACCCTGGAAAAGACAGGTAAAATACAAGCAGCAATGTCAGTAATAGACATGAAAGAGAAGAGAAGGGAAAAAGAATTTAAAAAAGCAAAGAAATAATTCATTTGAAGTTTTAATAAAGTTTCATTTGCAGTCTTGTTTAAAGATATATCAGACTTTAGGGATGTAACCTAATTACATTTTTATTCTAAGTTCTATTCAAAGATCTTGGACTTTGAATCTTTAACACAGATCAAACATAGTATAATTTACTCATGGCTATCAATACTTTAAAAAGATCTCTTCATTAAATGTCACAGTCTTATGAACATGCACATGAAGCCAACAGAGCAACATTTGATACCAAAAACATTTAGAGCATGATTCTTACAGAAGTGTCTACATAAACAATTCAATTGAGTGCTACACATTGTATTCAAGTATACACAGAATGTTTTTTCTAAAACGTTTCTGATACAACACCTCTCCTAGTTCAATGTAAATGGCAATACTTTTTTAGTAGTTTGGACTTAGTTGAAAATGAACTTTACAATCACCAAATACCTGAGAACAGAAACTAATTTAAGATCTTTTTCATATGTGAAAATTTTAATGAAAATGCAAATGACAGTTTAGAATTAGCACTGCTGTGAATATTTTGAAGACCTTATTACAAAGCAAGAATACAGACCTGTCCCCAAGTGTTATATCAGAACTGAAAGGCACCCTATTTGAAGAATTAGGCTAGGAAAGTGGCAGTGACAGTGAAAGGATTAATAAAACTCACTTTTTCCGTAGTGTAAAGAACATTATTACTTCCCTGTGCTTAATAATAAACCTTGATTTAAATCAACTGAAGGAAAAACATGAAGAAAGTATTTCATTTTCACTGAATTCATTTTCAGAAGTGAAAATAAGAATGCTACAGAATTCTCTTATTCAAAACATCTTCATTGCCTACCAATACCTTTTAAAAATTAGAATAAAAATAATTATATGAAGAATATTTTATTAACTCAACAGGCAGACTTTCATAAGACTATACTAATTTGAGGTAAAAACATTCCTAATTTCTATAACAACAATTCAAGACAGTACCTGCTAGTTCAATAACAGTAACAACCCTGTTATTTACTGGGGAACCACCTTCTGCACTTGCAGGTGGATGAGTTCAATTATTTCATAAACCTTTTAAACCTGTCCTCCCCAAGAATCTGTTAGGATTTATGGCTGCTTCTGACTGCTACTGACTGACAGAGTAAAGCATTGTATCCAAAGACTTTATCTCCTAGCAAATTACTGCTTAAACTTTTAAATTATGCTCTACAATCAAGTTTTTCACAATTAACTTATGTATTCCATTCCTAAGCAAGGAGAAACCAATATAACCACTTTGTGATAGTGTCACAACAAAGGAGAATTAGCTTCAGTTGATATGACGAAAATCTATCAACTAAAACACTGGAAATGTTTTAAAAGGTCCAACTGGGCATGCAGAATTCCATATCCCATTAAGTAAAGGCTTCTTTCTGTCTCTAAAGTTCCCTGATGTGAGACTCTCTTTAATTATATGTCTCTACATGAACCTAAAATTTAGCAACAGGTTTATGTAGTAAGAGGTATGGGATTTGGAAACGTGAATATGTTTGCAGGTCTGAGCTATTCCTACACATCTTTTTCTGAAAGCTGTTTGGAATAAATAATCACAACTAGGAATAAATCTTAGAAGTTAGCAGTCTGGGATATGCAACGTGGGGCGAGGAGGGAGGAATACGATGATAAATCAATGGTATTTGCTTACTTCTGGATGTGGTCTGTAATATAAATATATATGTTCTCTCCAAACAGTGAACAGTACAAAAAGACACTTTTAGGTTAGTCTCCACAGCCTATGTGATCATCCTGTCCTCCAACTAGTTCTGGAGTGAACTTCAGCCAAATGTGGTAAGAAGTCAGTAGGACAGTAAGTTTCCAGCACTTTAGGGAAAGTTATAGTTTGAGGATAGACATTGAGCCAAATTCCAAACAGACAGAAAGACAGGCTGAACTCTGCTGTAGGCATTGGAGAGGGCAGAATGCTGTCTGGTCAGCCAGCAACTGAGTGCTGGCCAGTCAGCAGCATGTTCTCACCTACCCTTTAGTTTATCCCAGACCAAACTGAACCTTACAAATGCTATGGAAGCATACAGGAAATGTTATTGTATAAAAGCACAACAAAACTGTGGTTCCTGCCTGAAAGGATATTTAGTCTCTAAATATCTAGAACTGCAACTCTCCTTTAGGCCACTGCCATGTTTTGAGTGGTACTCAAGCTTCCTATGAAAAAAAAATTACATAGGAATTTATATCTTTAAATCTCTTTCTTCTTTTTGCTCCACACTATGACAAATGCCATTATAAAAAATAATTATGAGGTTCATATTTTATCAAAAATCACAAACTTAAGTAGGTATCATTTTAAACTGAAAGAAGTTGCTTACAAAAAGGAATCTCCAGCACAGACATAAGAATAGACAAAACCAGAACGGCCTTGGTGGCTTTTAGCTGATAATGTGAGTTGCTTTTCTTCCTGAACAAAGAGATGGGATCCATTTTAGGTTGCCTTCTACCAGTGTCAGACCCAGGTTTGTGAATGGAGACCTCTAGACACTGGTTATACACTTTATGGTGGAAACATGACACTGCTAAAACAGGCAGGTTGGATAGTTCAAATGCAGCAATATTGTTTATCAGTAACAGTTCTGCACTCCACAGGTAGTAAGAGAGAAATTAATCTCTCTTTACAAATGTTGTTCCTCTGGTTTGTTTTATTTATCAGCTGTCTGCAATATTGCAATCAGATTATAAAGTAGAACATTTCTGTATTATACAGCATAATGAGGATTTTCTACTTAGGTGGGCTTGGCAGACTTGCAGCACAGATATTAAGTTATATTAATTTAGAAGGTGAACACCCATCCCACCAATGAATTCTATTCTGGGTATACTTAGGAATCTCCTAGTAGTAAAAGAAATTACATTTTTATGCAATTAAAATAAACTTGTAAAATGTACACACACAAAAGCATATGAAATTTCATAAGCAATTTTAACTTTTGCCTTTTTAAACCTTTTTAGTACTTCATTTTGCAATATTAACATTCTCTTTTTTATATCTGCATATAAATTATTTCTGCCTGAAGGCAAACCAATTGGGGAAATTCTGCTTAAACGTGCATATTTCCTCTGCATAGATCCTCATGAATGTATGCTGAGTTTCTCTCAATTATTTATACATTACAGTTTTCAATTAAAAAACACTTGCCATAAACAATTCAAAATGCAAAATCAACAATTTCTTAGTAAGAATAAAAATAATTTCTTGGTTAACAACAAGAAAATAAAAAGTTTAGACTTTTTATGTTCCAAACCAAAAAGATATTCTGAACTGTCTTCAAGCTGCTGTTCACCAAATATATCTGTTAATTAACACTTAAGCTTCAGAAGCTTGAAGCGATCCTGTGCCAACCTGTTCTAGGTACACCTGCTTTAGCAGGGGGGTTGGACCAGATGATTTTCAGAGGTCCCTTCCAATCTAATCATTCTGTGAAATGCCCATTAAACACAATCAGAATCTTTCCACCAACTTCTGCAATGCCTTGATTAAAAACATTCATTTCAACAGTATGATAAAGTGACTGCTAAAATTCTACACCTTAGTCTTAATCCACATTGTAGAAGTCTGCAAGAATCCTGTGGTGGTTTTGTTTTTCATAACAAATTATTAAAGTCCCTTGTTATGACCTGGTTTTTCAACCAGAAAAGTTTATATCAAATTTCAACATATGAAATAGACCGTATTTTATCCACGATTAAAGATAAAACAACTATAACTTTCTCATAAATCAGGCCCAATTTATTAATAAGCTTGGGGTGGGTGCAGAAGGACCAAAAGTGACCAGCTCTGGCATAACACTGGTTTATTTGAAGACCAGTGGGAACTGAACATTGCTTATAATCAAGGCAGAACGGGATTAGGACTGAACACTGAAAACCGAACACTTCAAAATGCTTCATTAATTTGCAGAATATGGCAGATTTTTGAAATGTCTAAGCTTAGTTTAGAAAGGACTAAAAGAATTCTTTATCAGGGTCTCCTAAGACTTGCAATCTAAAAAACACACAAAAATGGACAAAATTTGGTTTATGGATTAGCTGTATGTTACAGGAATCAGTACTGAGATACCTAACCCTGCCATTTGCTTTGCATTTGGTCCCCTTCTCTCACTAGTTCTGCCTGCCTCCAATCTTCTCAGTCTTTAAAAATTTCAGATGAAGTATTACCTCCAGTTTTGTTGATCCTTATGTGCCAGCAGAATATAAATCTGATGACTAATTCAAAGTCACCACTGCATTGAGACTAACAGCATAATTTTCACAGCTCTCATACCGGGGGAGATGCAGTTTCTGGCATGGCACTGATACACTTTTGTAACTCATTGTGAAAGTTTTATTCATTGGACTCTACTGTGATACTTATATGCCTTCTCAAACTAGTTATTTTAATGTATCCAGAAATGTTTCCAGGCACTGTAACCAACAGATTGCCTAGTAAACTCTCTTATCCTTCAAAACAGTGTGGCTGCTTGCAAACTGCCTGTTAGCAGCAGTCCCTGCAACACTCCTATTACCAAACTGTGCCCATAAACAACTGCAGGGCAGGAAGGCCAAGTTAGCACAAGCCAAAAGCACGTGCATGACTATTAACACCATTTCAGCACCAGCATGTTCCAATGTTCCCAGACATCCTGGTGCACTGCTTCATTTACTCGTGCAGAAAAGCAACCATGGCCTGTGAACATCCACCTTTGCTGCCAATGTCTGAGAGGTGAGCACAGAGATCCTAACATCATTTGAGGCTGAGAGGATAGATATTTATAAGACTATAGTGGTGATGTTCTTGTTCCTTCCTGCGGAGACCTCAATGCCACTCTTCCTGCTCCACTGCCCCACTGACAACGTGCCATTAAACTATCTTTTTGTAAGGGTGCAAATTAAGGAAAGAACAGTCATGCATCTGTATTAGAAAAACACCATCAGATGTTTTAATCAGTCACCTTTAAGCTTCTCTCACAAATGCAGAATTGGTTGACATTGAGATCAGAATGTTGGCATCTAAAGTACTGGCTGTACTTGTGTGTGTACATATATATGCATGTGTATGTAGCTGTGTACATACATGTACATACATACATTTATACAAACACTGTAGTACTTTCAGTGCTCTTGAGGGCTGCTTTCAGGACAAGTACACTTTCAGATGTCTGTTTTTATTATGCTTTTCAATAACATAGAAATATAGAAATAGATCTAATTTTGTTATAATCTATTTGAAGCAAATAGTCACTACAAGTACAAATTCCTTGTTTGCCCCTGGACTGCTCCTTTTACTGACATAAGTTGTCTGAAACTTTGGGATGCATGTATCTATGGTGCATATCACTTCATGCATATAGGTGTTAACCATTTAATACAAAACAGAAAGCACTCAAATATTGCAGTGATAACTTACACAACCTAGCATTAGCCATTATATTTATCAGTACACTCAGAATGTTTCTTCTGCAAGATACAGCAGCATAAACCTGATGTTCACAATTAACTTTAGCAGAAAGTACACTATATTAATCTAACTCTCACAACTCCCTGATATGCAGAAAAATGCACACATTTATAATGACTGATATTACTTCTGAAAACACATTCAAAGCACAAAAGGAAAAATATTTTTTTAAATTGATTTTACTTAATGGCAAATCTGTCACAAAGACTGTGCTTACTTAGATGACAAGTAATGTTGGATTTAACGTGAGAAAACATAATATGTTATTGTGTTTTCAACGTGTTTAAAGTGACACCAGCACATTTTAGAACTATATGAGAAAAGTAATAAATGAGTAACTCAAGTAGAATAATGAGTAACTAAAGTAATAAACCAACTTTTTATCAGCCCTCATAGGAAAGACAAACTATGGGGTGAGCACAGCTAGTTGAACAGTATCATAAGCTGAAGACTCCTACAATAACCAGTGAATAGCATCTCATTTGTAAACAGAGACCTTATTTTACAAACAGAGTACTTTAGGGAAGGGGTTAAAAATCTCATTCTGTGAAGAAATTCCACTAAAATCGTGTTTGCTCCAAGCAGAATGTTCCATTTGTGTCTGTAGCAGGCTACTCAGTTATTATTGTTTTCTTTCCCTTCCTGGCAGCTACTAATCGTCTGCATCCAAATATCATGACTGAAGTCTACACCTCAAATATTTAGCTTTGAAGATTAATGAACATCAGATTATATCCAGCCCCTAGGACAGGGACCAGGCTGAAAGTCAAGGAACTTTAAATTTGATTACACAAAAATTACCCAGCAAATTTATTGATTTTCTTCCAAGGCAAACAACAATCTTTACAAGTAAATGTTTAACTTTATACTCCCAAGCAATCAGTCCTAAGCACATATAGACAGCTTCCTTTCCCAAGTAATGAAAAATACACTATTGGATGAGAGAACTGAAAAGAAGTGGTATGAGATATTTACAGCTAAAAGGATGCACACACATATGTCTGTGAGACTAATTTCATTCTTGCAAATTTGCTTATTCTCCTGGCTGCACTATTAATCAAGGCAGTTCATACAGATAAGATGAGTATCTCATAAATGTTAGGAATCATTCACATACCTACACAGACATCCATCTATTTGTATTGGTAGATGTACATATTCCTATTTACATACACATTAATGCACACACAGATGTCTATACATGTGTATCTATTCCTGTATATAACTCCCTAGAAGTGGGCATATGACTCAGATCACAAATTAGATTACAGCATCCTAGATAACTGAACAGAAAAGCTATAAACAAAGCTGAGTCTCTGTCCTAATATAAAAATAGTATGTTTAAACTTTTTACTTATAACACCATTAACACTCATGCAGTTTTATACAATGCCAACCCAACATCTGCTCTTACACTTTTTCTGCAATCAGAACTCACCCTTAAATCAATTTTTCACCCTTGAAAATACAAAGTGCATGGAATACATCTGCTGTCTTTTTTCTCAGTGGTGCCTCAAAGCAAATCCTGCTTACTGTCTCAGCTTCTTCATTTTTTTTACCTCTCCCTCTCTATGGAAAGAAAATATTTGCAACAGCCAGACCCCACAGATAAAGTGGAGTTTTAACCTGGGCAGTGAAAATGCATATTGTTTAATCTCTCTTTACTAAAGTTAATAAGAAGCCTCTCTTCTAGAAGTTTCTAATATTTTACAACAGGAAAATAAAAATTTCCTCTCCTCTGATCATCTCAGTATATTTAATAACTTTATGTGTTTTTGTAATAGGCTTCAACATATTTAAGTATTCAATAATCTTTTCTTAACATATCATAAAAGTAGGAAATTTTAAAATTTTTTTAGGCAGTGGTTGGATAACAGTAGTGAGTCACACTCAGTATGTGCCTCTGAAGTTACGAGTAGATATGAATGTTTGCTTTTCTGCACCTTCTTATAATTTTACTTTAGTAACTGAAGGACCAAGAAAAAAGGTTGCAAAAACCCACCAAAACCAGCAAATCCAATAGTTTTCTTCTACTGAGTAAGAGACAGATAAACTAATTAAGCATTTTCACTCAAAATGAAAATAACTTGGTTGTGACTGGGTGGGCTTTAAGCAAGTACTATCTCATCTACTGGGAAAGTGGACTTAGCTTAACTTCAATACCTAGAAAAAACCAACACTGGAATAAATGAATAATCAATCAGATTATTACCAACCATTTGGAGAAAACATGAAAATACTACAGCCAATGTCAATATATCAAGAGCGAATGTCATCTAACCAATCTTCCATTTATGTTAATAAATTCTTTCTCACTGTCACATAACTTCTGTGTAAAGCATTAGGGGAGCATAGTTCACTTGTAACTACTGTTAGGTGAGCACAAATTAGTTAGGAAATCCTATACAGACATTGGTTATCAGTAGTTCACTGTCAGCATGGAAAAAGCTATAAGCAGTTTATTACTTAATATTTTCATTAAAGGATCTGAATTCCAGGGCAGAAAAACGCTTTTTAAATGTTCAAATGATACCAAACCAGGAAGAAGAGAAAGCACATTGAAGGACAACTTCAAAAACCAAAGCAACCCTGACAATTTCTAGAAACCACCACCAAAACACAAGGATGCAACTCAGTGCAAAGAGAAAGCAACAAATTGCATTTAGGCACAGCTAACTGGTGATCTCAGAGCACAGAACAGGACAGTCAGGTAACAGTTCTTCAGAAAATAATTTAGAGATTACTGAAGGTCATGAACCAAATATGAGTATGCAGTTAATGTTGAAACAAAGAATGTAGATATCATACCTGAAGACACAAATAAAAATGCAACGTACAAGAAAAGTAATCCTTCTATTTTATTGATTAATGTTCAAATTTTAGTTTAAATTAGTTCAATTAGTTCAAATTCTAAAACTGAATCCAAGACTGCGTGTTGCAAGCAAGAAAGTTATGGTAACAGTTCACAGGAAAACAGTGTGAATGACCAGTAGTCTAGAAAACATGTGAGAAAGTATTAAAAAAGTTGTGATGTTTTAGCTTTAAGAGAATATGGGTAAAAACCAGGACAATAACCTTTCAATTAAAACAAAACAAAACTGAGAAAGGCTGCATGCTTTATGTTTTATGTCCAGGTTTTTTGCTGGGAAATTAGGACATCTTTCAAAACATTCCCAATCTGTCATTTAGTGGAATTAGACTGCTTCCACAAAATATTTAAATTGCTGTGAATCTTCTTTTGTTTAAGAAAAGCCACTCTATTTGAGAAACCAGCGACAAGTTGAGTTTAGAGCTGGAATTGTTTCAACTCACAGTCAAACTTAGAAACAAAACCATAGTGACTACACAAATCACATATTTTAAGCAGTAGTTAGGCATGCAGTACACTTAGGAATTGGAACTGGAAGACAGGCTTTATTCAATTACTTGAGGCTCACTTATTGCTTGTCTTCCCACAACATGAAAGGATTTTATGCAAACAGAGGAAAACACCTTTTTTTATACTCAGACTGCTATACACACACAAACCCCTCTGCCATGAAGGCAATGTGTGCTTTTAAATACAGAAACAAGGTTCATCTTGATATAAGAAAGTAATATTATTTACAGTGAGAGCCATTGTTCACTGAAAGTCTCCCCAGGGATATGGTGGAGTCCCCATCACTGGAGGTTTTCTAGATGAGATTGGACAGGGTGCTAAAATAACCTCATCCAGACTCCCTTTCCCATGAAAGGTTGGATTAGATGATCTTTTGAGGTCCCTAACAGCCTGGGCTGTTCTATGATTCTAGTTACTTCTATCGATATATTTTCTAATTTCAGAAACTCCCAGTTTCAGGATACAGGACACAGATGCACAGATGGAGAAATGGAGCTTGTGGTAAGGTGTAAGTCTGAAGCAAACACCAACGTGGCAGTCACATACAAACAAACTGGGTGTCATTTTCAGTCAAGAGAACCAGAAGGAAGTTTTAAAAAAGTACACAAAAATATATACTGTTTATCTAAGTATAAATTGGAAGCAGGATTAAACTGAATTACCTCTTAAATCAGCCCAGTTTGTGTAATTGCAGATGCCATCCTACTCAAATACCTGTGGCCCGAAGTAGCATTACCAGCCTCTTGTCAAAAACAAGTAAAAACAAACAATGTCCAACACAAAGAACCCTTGTGATAAAAAAATGCTCCCTTTAAACTTGTGTTTGTATTTCATCTGATGGAGTACTTTCAACTGCAGACAGAATGTCAGAGGAAGTGGATCTGTGAATAATTACAGACTCCTTTACCTTCTTATTTGATGCTCCAAAAATTGAAATTGCAACTGTTGTTTTAAAAATTACTTTAAATTTTGGTTCCCAAACAAATTAATATTGAAATATTGTGCCCTGTGATGAAACATAAATTGCCAAATATAACTGTCTCAAGGCTGATACAATGCACTTTTATCATCTCAGTGACTTACCGTGTCCCTCATTGATGAGGCCCATGTTTACATGTGCTTGTGCCTTTCTCTTCCCACCATCAATTTTTACTAATTGAGCAGTGTTAAAGCACTGCTCATAAAAGTAGTCTCTTAACCATTTGTCCTCAGGGTCTTCGAAAGAGCAGGCCAAGTTAAGCTGGTTATCGTACACCTCCTCGTAGAGCCCTTCAAAAACAAAAATTACAATCAAAATATTAGATTATCATCAGCCTTCAGAAACCTTGCATGTTATAGCAATGATCATGTAGTGAAAATGAAGAGCTATTTATACATCCACCATTCAAACACCGTCAAGTTCTCCTACACGTCCACTCAAAGAAATATAAGAGGAAAATTATAACCTTACAAATTAGGCACAACTGAAAACACATTTTTGTTCCCATTTCTGTGTGCAAACCCAAAATTCAGTTTAATACAACACACAGGCCCTGGATAAGACATTGGCTAGTTAGAAGTTAGAGTGAGCTTAAAAAAGCCCACACTCTGCAAACAAAAAGCATTAATTCTTAGAACTTTAAATGTTCAAAGTAAGACTAACAAGAAAGTCTTTGAGTTTTCATGTATGCTCCCATGTTTAGTACCTTACCACTCTTAGAAATTAAGGACAAACTGAAATTGCACACCTTGCCCTGAAAAAAACCCCACAGTTCACCAAGGTATTGCTCTCAGAACAAATGTGGAAAGCAGGGGAGACTGAAAGTCACCAATCTTCTCTATGATCTGAAGTTTAGACCCCGCTCTTTATCATCTCAGACAACTAGATGAATACACATTATCCCTAAAATTTACAAAAACATTGCCAGTCTGAAATCTAAGTAGCATTACAAAATCATCCACAAATATATTATTCACAATCTAAAATTATAGAATGATAGCTTCAACAGAATTAGAGTTATTTCTCTCAGAAAATCACCTTCAAAAAAAAAAAATAAAGAAATCCACAAGATTTGAATTATTCCAAAACTTCATTAATTTGTGGTAGAGATCTAAAATTTTCCTGGTAAATCTTATCATACTGTTTCTACCTAAAGGGAATTTGAAATATCTATTCCTTAAGTGATGTTGAAAAATCTATCAGATAATAAAGTACAGCATGAACTTACATGTTTCACGGCAAAATTTATCACTGACTAAACTAAATTAATTTTCTTTGCAAACTCTGCT
Organism: Manacus candei; assembly: GCF_025592945.1. NCBI lineage: Eukaryota > Metazoa > Chordata > Aves > Passeriformes > Pipridae > Manacus > Manacus candei. The sequence goes on along the minus strand of NW_026138076.1, from coordinate 42,994,247 downwards.
CATGTCAGATGTGAAATGGAATAATTAGCTAAAATTCCATTGCAGTTTTGGTAGGCTACTTAGTGTGTTTGTGGCTATCAAATGAATGCAAGCCAAACAGCCAGTTCTTAAAAGAATTTCTGTGTAGTTGGGTAAAGGAGTTAAGAACCACAGGTCTTGTGGCAGGTGAGAGGCTCTTTGGTTAAGCTGGATGTGTGAATAGAACTGATTTGCTTCTGGGAGTTCTGCCATTTGTAAGTTTTGCTCAACGAAGAGAGAAAAGGGGGAAAAGAAAAAAACAATACTTTTGTTTGTTGCTTTTGGTTTTTTGTTTTTCATTTATTATTTTGTCTTCCTATTTATTTTCTCAGAGTTTTCCCCTCTATGAAGTGGTAACATCATATTCCTTTCTATAGCTCCCATTAAAATATATAAAATTATGATTTTTGAACCACTTTGTTTTATATACATTTCCATTTCTTGTATTTTAAATAACTCTTTCAAGAAATGAGTGTTTCACAATCTCTTTACAGTCACTAAAGTAGAAATAACCCAGAAATTACATTTAGATTATCATCTCATCATTTGTGTCTAACGTTTTACACTAAACATGCCAAAATATCAGCTTAAGTTTAGAAATTTAGCTTTGAGAGGAATTAATTACTAATATATAGACTTCATGTATTCCTTATCAGAACATTCTTCACAGCAATGAGTTTTCATGCCTTTTTTTCTCCCCTCAAGACCAAAAAAGTACCTCTTGGGTACCTCTTCTTCAGAACATCCAGGAGTGTACATCATATAAAAATTAAACATATAAATATGAGAAATTAAGACAATTTTTGTACAATAGCCTCATAAAAATTTCTGCAAATGATACTGAAATGGAAGTAACAAAACTGGGTTGGGTTTAATATACATATATTTATCTGTGTGCATGTGCACAGATATACATGCCTATATTTATATATGTTTATAATAGATATAATATAGATAATGACACACACAGCACTGTAGCATCTACTAAGAAGAAAATTATTCTAGCCAAAACCAGGACCATATACAGATAAAAAAGTTAAGACATAGTTAGGATTCACACAAACTAACCAATTTAGATACAGATACGAGTTATCTGGGATCCCTTTATTCTCAATGAAGAAAACCAGTTACTTCTTGGCTGAGATCCATTCATCTCATCCTGACTTAAACAACTACTGCAGCACAAGGGAGTTCTTTCAGAGATTATCTCATAAGTAAAGACAGAGGTTCCCATGACAATTACAAGCACACAAGCAAATAACCACATGAAGAGAGAAATACAAAACCTAATTATAACCACTAACATAAAGATAACAATACATATTACATACAGATCACAGCTAAGTGAAAATGAACTCGGAAGATACCAGAGGATACATACAAATGGTTGCAATAACACAGAAAGAGAAGAGATAATTGGATTCTCATTGGGGTAAAACACAAGATACAGATTTGCTCCTTTGAAATCTTTGCTACGAAGCATCAAGGCACTAATGCGAGATAAAATTACGCAAATAACTTCAGGTAGTGCCCTACAAATCCCAGGAGATGGAAGTGACCTGAGGCAGACTATAGCTACTGCCACAGCTTTGATTGAATGAACTTTAATGTGACCCTCTGATGACTACCCTGCCAGTGAATAACAATGAGAAGTGCACAAAGACAACCAGTTCTCTGTCATTGTCTTGGGCAGTGGCTGACCAGATATGTCGGTCATAAAATGAACTCCCAAAGCCAGATTTTGAAAGTCATATTGTCTTCTGGATTCAAAGTCTGATTTACCAATCAAGAAATTAATTGAGGTTATTCTGACAGTGGCAAAGATAGCACATCAGACTTGGTAAAAGTGAACTTTTACCTCCTCAGGAGAAGAACATTAGAATAGGTAAATACAGTCTTCTATAAAATCTCCAAGAAGTAGTTTAGACTTAAAAGCTTTGAACTCTCTGATTTTGTAAAGTTCTCTACAACTGATAATAGAATACATGTAGACAAGTCATATTTATGTATCTGTTGATCAAAAAAAAATTATCTGCACCATTTATCAGAGAGGGAATGACAGCACTGGCATGTGATACTGAATGAACAGAAAGAAAAGTTTGTATCACAGAACAAACAGAGAGAAAAGTTTCAATCACACAAGCAATTGTAAAACAGTTCCTGCAAGACAAATTCCTGTTTTTATATAAGAAACAATTAAGAAAGCACATAGAAAAAGGTCCAATGGCTGGATCCCATTCATCCTTCAAAAATTACATTAATTTCATAAAACATTGGAAACTAAATCCAGGTCTTCCAGAACACTTCAGCCACAGGATTGTGAGAAAGCTGTGAAGAAGGTCTATCCAAAAATGGCAGCCACGCAGAGCAAATGAAACTTGATGGAGCAGATGCTGAAGCCTGTTTGTTAACAGTTTTAGATTGATTTGAAGATCTGAAAACACATCTTATGGGTAATTATTCAATAGAGCATTTATTCAGTACAAAGTTGCAAAATTGAAGGAAGTAACATTTCACAAAAATTAAGCAGAAAACAAATTAGAAGTCATGTAATTATGCAGTATTTCTTTTATAACATTTTAATATTTTTATGGGTTTGTAACCGAATATAAATTAGAGAAAATGGACTTTCATTTTGTTTGATCAGAACATTTCAAAGTACTTTTATTTCCACTGAAATCCTGTATATTAAACACACATGGTATTTCTTGCTCTGTATAAGGATCTCTTCAAGTGCACCTCAACTGCCAAGTGGCATCTCCCCTTATTGTGCACAACCCACAGGCCCTGATTAGCCCACTGAACAAAATCTTTGTTTGTTCCTGGGCTCTTCTCAGAAACTGTTCCCTTGGCAAGCAGGGGTGTGCACGGAACAGAGGATCCAAACAAATCCATGTTTGCATGTTTGTTGTGTTCAGTCAGACAACTGCTAAGTAGTGCAATGCACAGGAACACTGAGGTGCAGTTTGAGTATGATAACCCCAGGAGAGCTAAAATGAGGGCAAAAAACCGTACAGAAGGTCTGCAAGCCATACTATGAGGTTTAAGTACAACTGCTGCCACATCTGTATAATCTTTGTGACAGGATGTAACAGAAGAAAGGAAAAGAAGTACAACAAAGGTCTTTAGAGAACTGATGAAAATATCATAAAGACATCCTGGCTTGGTGTTTTCCTTGAAGAATAAAAGAAAGAGGCAGTAGCCCCATTTTCCATTAACAAGAACTTGCACTCATTTTTAAAATACAAGTATTGGAAAGAAATTTTTCAACATCCATTTCTGGCTCAATATTTTCCACTCAAAAACCACCAGTCAGTTATTTGTTCCTGACAAAGGCCAGATGGAAGCTTGTCAACAGCTGTTAACACTCATCCTCCAGTTTAGTTGGTTGGTTTAAGTGAGTATGACTTGATTATAACTGACCATTCACTCTTGAAGACATATAAAGGAGTGCCCCAAGGCCCATTAAGTCACTAGGAGTAATTTTTGATGTCAGAATGAGACACTATTAACGCTGGAAGTTTCATTTTTCTTTTGCCAGAGAGACCAGTGACTTAGTAGCAAGACAGCTGATGCTTTGAAGAATTCATACACAAAGAAAGATCCAGGATGGAGGCTGTTGGATCAAAAAGAAGCATAAACTGCAATAGAACATGGTGCTGCAATTGAGTTATTTCCACCTCCATGGAAATAAACATTCATGGCAAAGAATCAGTCCCATTAGCTTGCTAAGGCAATCCTGCCTCTATATCTACAGGTAGAGGCCCACCTAATTATTCATTTTTTTCCACAGAATTTATTAATAAATGGATAAGCTTTTTACCAGGAAAAAGAAAAAAAAGAACAAATGAAGCAAGGTTTCTGTGAGTTGTTAGCAGGATGACACTATCCAGTTTCAGGCAGAGCCTGTTTCCCAGAGTGTACACAGAGCACACTGCTCCCTCTAATTTATGTACTGCTGGATACATAAAGGGAAAATAATAAATCAATGTACAATCTGTACAAAGATGCTAAGGAAATGGTCAGGAAACAATTTTACTAGTAGAAACAAAGCTATCTAGTGATAATGACATAAGGCAATTAACTGGTAATCTGGAAAGCTAAATGGAGATTCCAAGCCATTGGCAATGAAAACACACTACAGAAATTTTCCAAGAAATGCTGCTTCCATTGAAGTCAATGATTAATTCCACAACTGGCTATATTTTGAGATGGCTTGGCTTCTTTCCTGGACAGAATCACTTCAACTTTTTGTAAAATAATTACAAAAATAATAAAATCCACTGGTCTTTAGCAACTGCTGCATTTTCTCCTGTGATAAAATATTAAGTGGAGAACGACAGACCTGCTTAGAAAATTAAACAGTGTTCCTTTCCCCATTTCCCCAAAACCAAGCAAAACTATGCCTCATCCAAGCAAATATTAAAAGAGGGTTTGGCATGTTTATACTCTCTCTTTTAATGCATGACCTCTCTCCATTTTTTCTTTTTTTTTTCAAAATAGCATGGGTAATATGGTTATTGCAATGTTTCTAGTGCAGCCTAAGGCATAAGTCTGAAATCTTACAGAAAAGCTTTCCATTGTAAAATGCTAAACTGTTTTCAACCTTAAGTACTTTGGACAAAGAAAGATTATCCACTGCAAACACATCAAATACTCACGCTTTCTTCATATACTTTATGAAAAGACATCTTTCATAACAAAAACAAATGCTAACTCATACTGTCAAAAGTTTCCTCTACACTGATGTGAGGAAAAAAAGAGCCAAATTAGCACTTTTTTCTAATTCTGTGTGCCTGATACTCTCTAGAACAAGAGTCAGCAGCCTGCAGCACATACAGAGATGGAGCATTTAGCATACAGCATATCATAAAGGTTGAATGGGGTCAGGAACCAGGAGCAGATGGAATCTCAGAAAGGTCTTAAGGCCTTAAGCTTCAAGGTCCTAAGCCCTACTCTTCAGCAGCTGCCCCAGTGATCAGCTAACGAGCAGCATCTTGCTCTTTTGAAGGCATGTTCATACCCAAGCACAGGTTGCATCTCTTGGCTTTGGCACAGTGATCTGCCAAGCAGTGCTGACTGCTCAGCACATTGCAGCCACTGAACTGGGGCATTTTCCCTGGTTTTGCTCTCCTGCTCTGGCAAAGCAGAGTCAACAGCTGACACATCTCTTCCTTTAACTGTTCTTGAACTGTAAATTGCCTTGCATTCCCTTCAACTTCTACAACTGAACCAGCTTGCTCTACCAAGTACTGATCACATCAGCACTTCAAGGCCTCTGCTAGTCCAAGGTAAGGACCTGAACATACATTCAATATGTAATTCAGATGTAATCTCAAGAGCAATGCTTTCCAAGTGTTTCTGAAATAATACTGGGCCAGTTGACATTTAGGTTGACCAAATCCTCCACCAAGAGGCTGGCTGCAAATGATACTCTACAGTAATACCTGCATACTGTCAGTCATTCCTCTCATAGAATCAGTGCTACCTAACTAATTAACTAAATAAAAGGAGCTACACAATACCTTGAAGAGATGATTCAAACAATGGACTAGCTTAATAAGCGTACAGACACAACAAGTAAACTGGCAATGCATTTTAAAACAATAAGATGGTCTGCAGCAGCCAAGCAATGATTTAAAGAATCAGTTACAGTTATATGGTAAATCAGTGCAAGTAACAGCTCAAAGGTTTTAATTTCACTTCTAACTATTTTTATCTGAGGAACAGTAACATCATCATTATAAAGAACTGTTGTCCCAGGTACACTTTACAGTGGGAGCTGTGGCTCTCCAAAGGGATAGCAGCAACAACTTGTCAGCACTGGGTTACACCTTTCAAGGGCAGTTATGGCTTTAAGTGAAATTACTCTGAACAGTGCAATCAGGCAGGCTATTCCATGGCCTCAAAATATAAAACTTGCCTTTTGAAAGAGCCCTCAACATTTTCATAAACGTGACAAGAAATTACTGTATACATCAAATGCTGAGCTATGCAGGTACATTATTCTGGCATTTATCCTGCATTCCTCTGTAAAAAGCCCTACAACTATACATATTTAAACAGCTACCTCTTTTTTTTCCTGTAAGGTACTGAAACCAGAACTAGCAAAAAGAGAGGTTAGTCCAGGATAATGATGGAACATCAAGGACTAATTAAAAACGACTCAATTTTCAGGTCAGAAACATTTACGTTATTTGTATAAAAAAGATCAAATAGGAGTACAGTCAAGTATTGCCAATATTTCTGCCAGTCTTTTTAGGATAATGCTGTACCTGGGGCCACATAATTCTGTTAGCTCTTTTTCTGAGAAGCTGCAAGAATTAATGCTAGCTCTGTATTTTTAAATACTTGGGAGATATTCAAATACAACAACGAGATTGAGTTGGACAGAAGAGAGGTATTTTCTTTGCACACAGTAAAATATTGGTAATTGGCAATTAAAAAAAGACAACTCCTGTATGATTTGAAGTTTAATCAAAATGTTACAGTGAAAATGAAAACAGAGGGAACATTTACTGGTGTATATAAAGGTAATCGGTCTCTACAATGTAATGCTGGTAAACAAAATGTCACTGTTTTGAAAAACCCAGCAGTAAAGAAAGTAATTGCTCTTTGATATCGGCCTCCACTTTGTTGTGGATGGTGCTGATTCTGTTCAAGCAAATAATTTATGTCCAGCATTGTACCATCCTATAACTATAAACTATCAAAACCATTAAAACATTAACATTTTCCAGCAATAAATATAGAGAGCAAATGAACACTTAGATTGTTCTGTGCACTGTTGTAAGTACCCTAAAACTCTAAACCTAGCAGTTCTAGGTATATTCACAATTAAGACAGCAACACTCTGTGACCCAAAAATATCAGGTGAGAAAAATCAAATGACAAATAAGAAAATTATTTAGTGACAGAGTAAGTGAAGTTTTCTTTTCCACTTACCACTCCTGGTTCAAAACCAATCATTTCACTAAGTTTCAATTAATGAATAAACTTAAAAGTAATGAATTTTTTATTTTCATTATTTATATCTGCTACCTCTTTTCCAGCACAACTGTTAGCTCAGGACAGCATACTTCAGACAGGTAAACTTTCAGCTTGCCTAATATTAGTAACATCAACCACACTATGAATCTCTCACAATTTGCTGCCCTAAATGTTACTTTCATCCTTTTAAGCTTGAACTGTAGCAGCTGAAAAGCAAATTCAGGTCAGCTGGTGTAGTGGCTGCTACATCATGGCAAGTTCCAGCTGAGGTGAACTGCTGAATGCTTCTTAAATGGTGTCAACTGGAGTTGTCAGGAGATCATAAGCCAGAGCCCCAAGCAATCTGATTAGAATCAGAGAGTAACTGGATTAGTGGAACTACTGAATTAGTGTTTGATGAGCTGCACAATTCATATGTATCTTCACAGCACTAGGAGCTCTCAGACCTGCAACATGAATTAGCATCCAAGCCTTCCTGTGCCAGGCGACTCACACCTCATTGCATACAGACAAGGGATTTGTGCAAAGGTTTGCATTGAAACTGGTGAAAAAAAAATCAAAACTACCTTGACCTAGCAATTCAGTAAAGACACTTGCCAACTCTATTGGTATGTTTTGTCATGATTTTCTTTTCTTTCGTTTTAGCCAACTTTAACAGGTGAAATTGGGAGAGGCAAGGTGCAACCAGTCAGACAGCTGGTGGTACCTTGTCTCTGTGAGAGGTGAAAGAATTACACAGCAAATGCTGAGTTCAGTGAGAGAAAGGGGCCCTGCCTTTCCTAGTGGCAGGAACTGCCCAGCCAGCAGCACCTTGACTCTCTGGGAGTGCATTTGCCAACTCTGTCGTCACACATCAGTTTGTGAAAAATATCATGCACTGAAGGAAGGCAAAATGTTCTCCTCAAGCAGCTGCACAAAGCAGGCCCACCAAGATAAGCCATGTTCACTACTTTTCGACCACCAGTATTGGCAGAATACTTCTGTCAGGGCAGTCCAAACACAAAACTCCTCTCCTATGCTCTGCAAATTAGGGGGTACCTATTCAGGTTTTAGTCATAGCCCAGACAAATCTGAAGATTCCTTCCAGTCGTGGCTGGCTAGACTTCCTGTCTAGAATTATTGGGAACTAAATAAAGAAACACAACTTTTGACTTTCATGGCACAGATAAAATAAACATTTTTAAATGAACATTTTTTTTAAGAGCTGAAAGGGTTTCTTCTGCTGTTCCTTTTTTAAATAAAAATGTCCTTTTCTACATTTCAGTTAAAAAACTTAGGGTCCAAACTCACAAGCTTTTTTTGTAGATTTTCATATTTGCAATTATCAAAATGCAACTTGAAACAAGCCAACTACAGTGAAACCAACTCAGTCAGAAACAGGATTGCAGTTAGAACTTTATCTGCCTCCATCCCTATAGCTATTCCAACACAGAAGGATGGAGTAAGTTATGTCACTATTTATAGTAAAAGGAAATTATAAATATGAATGCTTAGTAAATAGTAGGCAACAGAGAAAATACAGTAACTTGGAGTTATGTCTTCACTAATATCTAGTCATTCACAGGTGGCATGTTACATCTGTGTGCTGTATTTTATTTGACATGTTCACAGTCCTTTTTAAGTCAGTCACAAATCCAAACACAGTCAGCAGGGTATTTAATAAAATCAGATTTATAAAACTATTACTGTATGAAACAGCATTTCACCTATTAAATTTTTCTAATACAAAACCAGCTACCCAAATCAGTAGAGAAAAACCCCAACAAATAATGAAACTATTAGCAAATAATTGAGATGTCATCAAAGCTATAAATACATCAAACATTTCTGATGATGTCATAATGCACACTACATGTTTTTCCCTCTTCGTTTCCTTCACAAAACCTCTCCTGATATCTGCGGCTCCTAATCATCTGTTCTAGAAATACAGCTTAGTTGACTAAGGCTGAAATGTGCTAAGATGCAGCAACGTTTCAAATTCACACATGAAACAATTCGGAAGCTTCCCCCAGGCATTGGCGGCTGCGGCTCCCGCTGCTCCGCTACCCACAATCCCCCCATTTACCTGCTCGCTGGGCTGCCTCAGCCCTGGTCAGGAAGTGGTAAAGCTGATCCAGCTTATCAGGCTGCTCCTCCAGGGACTTCTCGTGCCATATGGCTGACCCAGGCCCTGCAGCCTCCCTCAAGGCATTCCACTTCTGTATCAGAGTGAAGAGCTCGGAGAAGGACTTGTGATAACCCCGTCGCAGCATGTCTATGCAGATGTTCTTCGTGTACGAGTTCCTGTTACTGGGAATAAGAAAGAGAGATTGTAAGCCTTTAAACCTGTATTCTGTTCTCCACCTCGCCAAATAAGTACAGATAACTAAAACAGATTTCAAGAAGAGACCTCTGCAGTTCAGCAGCAGGGAATGGGTATGTATTTCCCCCACTCAAAAAGTGATCTGTTATAATACGATACCATACCCCAGGGAAGTAAATATGGCAATAATGAATAAATGCCTGTATATATATTTGTGAAAACATGTTAAAAAATTACACTGGTATTCTTCAGCTGGTATTTGGTAAAAAAGGCTGTCTGATGGGAAAAAAAAACCACCCATGTTTACATTAGTTCATGAAAACACAATGAACTCTTAGTTTGCTTTAAGACAGTGCACAGGGAAAAATGAGGCACATTCCACATGTCAAAACAACGTACATGTTAAATAGTTTTGCTGTAGGACATGATGGCTTGGTTTAAAACGTCAAACAAATGCTACGCCAGAAACATAATCATCAGATGTTATTTTGCTTCTGTTTAGCATATAACTTCAGCTGGGACTGGTTTACTGATGCAAAAGTTTGATAATTTCTCCCTAATTTTACACTCAAATGATGCTGTGATGAATTTATATCAAAGTTTAGCTCATTCATAAAGACTGATAAGACATCCATATTAAAAAGTCATGTAATCAAATATTCTCAAGAGGTAATATATCTTTTGAGGTATTATTTATGGAAATAATAAAAATATTTCTTTTACAGGGCATGAAACAATCATTGTGTCCTATTCTGGAGAAAACTACGAGTCCAATGGGACTGCCTGCAACACTAAGGTACAGATGTAAAGGTTTGCAGGCAGAGGTACCTACTGTGGGAAAACAAACCTTTGTCCCAGTAAAATGGCAAGGACCCAGATGTGTTATTTCTATTTTGTATATTCCATTAAGTTTCCAAACTGTTTTCAAGACTGTCTTTTTAGACTAAAATCTATTTAAATTCAAATTCTCAGCAGCTTTAAAATAAATATGGAATTCTGAAAACTGAGATTTATAGTGTATGTCATAAATTCAGATGATTTCATACTAAATAATAGCCTAATGAGACTAATACTTCAAGCCTGAAAAGAGCCTCTGCAGTTCTTCAACAATGCTGATAAGATGGAAGTGATGTGAAAAACTTTTTAGCTAGATGGCAATGAAATAAACAGCAACATAAGATGTAAGAAACAAATAATCTGCATTATTTCATATTTCACACAATCAAAATAAAATCTCGTACTACACAGATGCACACTAATCCTTCACAATGTATTTTTTACATTTCAGTTGCAGAACTGAACATAAAAATATTAAATAATTCTGATACGATATAGACTAGATAATACTGAATTTATGTTTAATATATAAAGAGATGGTTTTTGCGACTGAAAAGCACACATAGCTCAAACAGTCAAGGGAAAAGATAAAACTGTTCTGCACCAGAAAACATTTGCAAAGTTTACCTTAGAAAAGTAAATGAGAAATATCTTTAAACATTTAAATTTTAATTTGCCAGAATACACTATATTTGACATACAGCAAATGCACAGTATATAGCTTAAAAATACTGTGAAGATATTATGCTAATACCGTGCAATGTATTCTCTATTCTGTACATGGAATACTTTCTTTTTTTTTTTTCTGTTTTAAAATTCTACCTAACTTACAAAAGATCGAAGAATATAAGTAAAAATTCCTACCAACTTCCAAAGGCCTAGGACTGGATCCTACATTAATATAACTCCGAGCAGTGGAATAACAATCTGCATAGCAGGCACACATACATGCATATTTATTTATACAGTGGGATCTATATATGTATGTGTGCATGCATTAGATCATTAGATATATTGGAAGTAAACAAAAAAGCAATGCTAAAAGATCTTAACAGAGACTAACCACAATATCATTCAGTTAATTTTTATGACTCACTGCATACTCACTGAGCACAGCGTTGAGATTCGTATAAATAGAAAAACTGTGCCCATGTAACATGTTATTTTCTGTAGACTGATGCATTTTACTTGAATTCAAAGCACATTTTCCCCACTAGAAAGCATTATTAACAAACCAATAAAGGGAAACAAAGCATATAGTAAAACACATCAGTTTTAAAAATCAGTGTCAATAGTCTTTTAATAAATCCCATCCCAATTAATGAAGACATTGAAATAATGCTGAAGTAATCATACTGTACAGAGCACATATTTTTCTGAGGCAAAAAGAACTGATTTTAGCACACAAGCAATGAAGCTATCTACTGTTTAACCCTTCAAATTTAGTAGCATAAAAATAAAAGTAATCTCTCAGCTATGAACAGAAAACATTACTACAGTTATTTCCTTAAGTTTCTGTAATACATAAGACACAAGTGACTGATCACACACAAACAATAAAACAGGGCAAGAGATTAATAATATCATGGGGATGAATGGTATTTGTGCCACCTAAGAGAGCTCGACATGGCAATGACTTCTGAAATCATTACAAAGTGCTTCCAGATGAAAATTCCAGTGCCCTTTTTCCCCCCAACAAACAGTTCTTTTGAACAGAGGGGTAATGTAGGTGACAGCAGTAAACTTTTCATGATACCTTGTGATAAACTATAAATCCTCGAAATCCTTTCCATCCTGCTTCCTATGATGTCATGCAGCGTGTGAAATCCAGAGTTAAACAGTGCACCTCATGTTTTGGATAACCAAAGATTACTTGATTTGTGATATCAACATCAAAAACTGATCACTAAGGTCCCTTCCAACTCAAGATATTCTATGATCTATGATTTATTTTATCAAATCCAACTGTTAACGGTATGTTTCTACTACCGTAATAAGATCGTTTATACTAAGCATTTTGAACCTTACAACCTAATAAATTAAGATTTAGTATTAAACAAGCGAGTTTGTTTTTCCGCATTGCTTCCGCGCCGACTTCAGCTTTCCTTTGGACAATTATGTTACTTCCAGGAGCGAAATGGGAAAAGACTGCCCTTTCCTCTGGTTGGAGCGGAGCCGTTCCAGGGGTTTAATGGTCTCTGGGGGCATCTACTGGAAATGCGGGAAACTGCAGGCAGGACGTGCGGAGCTCGGCGCCGGCAGCGCGGCAGAACAAAGGGCCCCCGGCCGTGCCCCCGCACGGGGCACCGCGACACGGCCACGCTCGTCCTGCCCGCACAGCCGCCGGCGAGCGAGCAAAGGAGTCGGACCAGGACGAGCAGACGGCTTCGCGATGTTAAGCGTGTTTGATTTTAAAACCGAACCGTGATGCGAATGTAAACGCGAAGTCCTCTTCCCCTTTCGCGTGATCGCGTGGGCACGCCAGGAGAAAGAGATTTCGGATGGATTTTTTTTTTAAAGCAAACTAATTTCTTAACGAATTCGGGAGCATATCTCTGTATTTATGGTTGAAACAAAGCTACCGATTAATCTGGGTTTAATTCAAACCAGAGCTGGTTTTTTTTTTTTTGTTTGTTTGTTTGGTTTGGTTTGGGTTTTTTGAATCCATGAAATTCAACAGATGAGAACCACAACGCTTATCATAGACCCAGCCGAGACTGAGAATCTTCTGCCTGGACAGTCAGCTCTGTCACTGCTGAAACCCTGTGATGTTGCTACATGTTTATTTACACAGGCTGGGGAACACAATGAAATGAGGTCCAAGTGGATCTGGTGAGGTGTCACCAGACTTGTCCTACGTCAGCAGTTTTTGTGATGTGATATTCTGTCATAAGGTGCTGAAAAATTCGGTGAGCTTCTGTCTCTGTGTCATGGGCGGGTTGCGTGTCACAAGAATTTTTAGCACCAAATGAACAACCACCAAAAGTTAAAGTTGCCATTTTAGTGGCACCATGGTATAGGTGATGGTTTTCAAGTGGTGTAATATCACACGGGTGGAAGGAGCTACTTACCGAACGCAGACCTGGGAGCTTCAAAAGGCACTGCTGTTGTTAACACTCTACTTTAAGAGTACCTGGATATTGCTACAGGCATTTTAATTTTTTCCTTAAACTACAGAGCTACTCTTATGTAATTTTCTTATATGGATTTCTTTTTATTATTATCATTGCTATTATAAAGTGATCTAGAGTCATGCTGAGGAATCACAGGAACCTGACTCTAATTTGCTTTTACCAGTGCAAAATAAATAGTAACCCTCAAGTGAGGCTCATGAAATGACACTGTTCCAGTCCCAAGGACCTTCCTATGTTAAGGTATTATACTTTTATGAGACTCTTATGCAATGGTGGGAGATCAGGACAGCACCATACAACATTACCTTAAAATTCTGCATAATAAGGCTATTTGCATTCCACCCTTTACATTGAAAGAGGGAAAAGAAAAAAAAAAAAGAAATTAGGAGGCCAAGAGGCAGGTACTGGTGCTAGAAATAATCAAAATAGTCAGTATAGCATAACAGAATCATTTATCATGAGCTTAATTCTCCATGCCTCCTGTCTGGTGTAGCCAATTACAGGCATGCAAAATAAGTCCAAAAATCTACTATTTTCAGATGGCAGATTTATAGATATATATTTAATATCAGGTTTCAGATATTAAGATTTTGTAGGATTTAATTAGTACTTCTGGTTAATTCCAGCTGCTGATTACAATACAAATGTACTGTAGCAATCCCATTTTGTAAAGCACAAAATGGCATGTATTAAACAACGGTAGTATATAAAATATTAAAGTGTACTTTCAGTGTAAAATAATTACTCTACCAATTATTATAATATTTAAAAACTGTATTCAAATAGGTTTCATCCACTTGGGATTTCCTTCTGCAGTTGGCAAGTCAATGACTTGATATAAATGCCTTAGATAAGCATCACAAAATTATGAAAAAATCATCAAGATATTTTTGCTTAAGTTCTTTTAAACAAATTTATTTTACTTTACCCACATTTCCTGTCTATAAATCTACAAGTAAATTAAAATTACATAAAGTATGTGAACATTTTGCTACTTTTTGCTTAACCTATATGCAAACAAACAAACCATAAACAGGGGGCCGCCAGAATTTCCTCACTAAAATTTGAAAAATATATGCATTAAGTAAAATCAAATATACTATACAAAACACAAAAAAAGCCAAACATGCTGTAAGAGTTCACAAATTCAGGCTTCTCTGCCTAAGAACTGAAAGAGGAATTATTATTTAATTTTAGCTGGACAGCCAAAAAACAAGAGCAGTTCGGGAACACCGTTGGTGACCCACATCTAAAATCTAGTTAAAATTTCTGCAGGGAACTGTTGAACACAGAAAGCACTTGAGCAAATACTTGGCAAATATGGAAGCTGAAGATTTGCCCACTGCTTTCAGTGCCCCAGGTCACAGTGGTGTAAACCACGTCCTCACACTGCTGAGGGCTACACTGCCGTGTCTGCGGGCTGCAATCCACCAGAAGCAGGGCCACAGCTCACTGAAAAATACACCTGAGTCATGTGAGTGTCTCAGCTCTGGGGGAAAATTTATCTGCAGAAGCACTTTGGGAAGTCAAGCCCTCAGATGGTCAAGGCACTCAGCACATTTTCACCACGTACTGCTACTGACACAAGGCTGTTGAGCTGCATCAGGGCACAGCCTCTTCAATCCCAGTTTAAAGACCGTCCGTTTAAATACTTTTCTTTTAATGAAATATTTACTGGATGGTAATATGTTAAATTGTAGACTATAGTAATGTCATTAAAAAAAGATATGACAGTACAGTAAATGCCATTAAGTAGTAATAGACTGTTAGCTTACACTTTAGAATTTTTTACTGCTAAGGCTGAGAATTAAATTATATTGGGATGGGGTGCATGCTTTTTAATTTCCTATTTAAATTACAAATATAAAATATTGCATGAAAATTTGTACACATCATGAGAGGGGAGAAACATCACTTGAAACAGACTTTTGTAACAACTCAGATTTTTTAAATAGGAAAAGCTTTATAGAGCTATGTATCCACAACTATTATTAGAAGGACGAAAACAAAGTGTATATAAAAAGGAGGTATTTTATACCATATATGCAGGTACAATAACTTTCAGCATAAGCAATGTAGTATTTTTTATCTACTGCCTCACAGTCACTGACTGTTGTCAAACCACACTTTAACCTAAATCATGCAATCAAAGGGGGATGCATAACCTGTCAGTAGGAGCCCGCAAAGAACACATATATTGAACTCACTTCCTTTTGTTCAAAGCTACATAAAATGAAAAATTAATCAATTATAAACATCAAAGGATGACACAGAAAAAAAGTATTTTAAAATGGATGTAAGTACTGTAACAATTAAGAATCCTCATTAACCCAGAAAATGGAAATATAAATTTAGCGGTGAACTTTTGGAACATTCTGTCCCTAAACATAAATGCAAAGAAAATACTAAAAATAAAGATGAAAGTGCTACCCTTATAAAAATGTTCATCATACAAAAGCACACACACCTGTGATTATTTCAAGCATAATCGGAAAAAACCCCATTATCTTCATTAATATTTCTGCTTTTCTTTCTAAATTAATAATGTTCCTTAAGAAAAAGTAATTCCAAGCATATTTTATGGACTATTATTTATCAAAATGAAGTATTTTCAACTTTCCTCTTTTATTTCAGAGCTGACCTAGTGGGCTGAGAGCTAGAAACGTGAGTTTGGAACCCTTTCTGTTTGACTTGCACAATATAAAAGAAGTTGCTAAATTTTTCTGCAAGTTTCTTTCACAGTGTGCAAAACAGATAATGATAATTATTTACTTTCTGTATCTTCTCAAGCTGATGTTACGAATTATCATAAAACTCTATACAAGGCTATGCATTATTACAGCATTGCTGTGAACAATTCCCACAGTATTTTTGCTTTTGTTTAGGATATCTCTCATCCAAGTCCCCAGCTGAACTTACTCAGGAGTCTAAGGATAAACAGACCACATGGAGATTAAGAGGAAAGGAAAAGCGAGGATTTTACACAATGCAGAAGGCAGAATAATTTTCACTGTGAAAATTATTAGGAAGTCTTGATTGTACTAAGGAAGATTAGACCGTCTTTATTTCAGACTCTTTTTGTGTGTTAGAGATGCTTCACCTTTATGGAGTGTTTTAAAAATAGAAGTCAGTTGTGTATTGCTGGTATATTATCTTCAGTACTAAATATTGTTGAACTATTGAGAAATGAAAGCACTAGAAAACCATAAGACCAAACTTAGTAAAAACAACAAGTTACATAAAAAAAAGAAAAACTTCAGCTGGCTGTGTTCTTCTTTATTAAAGTATGTCATGTATTTTATCTTTGCAAGAGTTTGATGAGTTTTTGCAAGTAAAATTCTGTTTCCTCTATACTTGCTAATAGTCATGAGAATCTGTAGTTTGCACCTTCCCATTAAAAATGTATTGTATTTTTTGAAATTATTCACCCCGCCTTTTATCCAGATCATGTCTTTGAAAGGAGGAAGTAGATAATAAATGGAATAATTCATGATTTCCCATTAAATATGAAACTTTCTTTTGCAGAGTTTAGAAAATGAAGTTCTACATAATGTACAGAAGTTGATTAGAACTTTTTTTAACCTTTTCAAGAAAAACCTTTCACATTACACAAATGCACAGAGAAGTTTCTCTAGGAAAGGCGAATCATTTGCTTCCTACACAGTTCTGTTCTTTAGATCACTGCCTAATTACAGTAAATAATATGCTTATCAGGCCCAAAATTTACAGAGATCATTCATCTGACCAAAAAGGATGTGTGCCTCTAAGTGCTAAAATCTCTTTTTGAAAGTTGTTTAATAAACATTGAATCCTGGTCATGGCAAGCAAGATTGTTAGGAATTATTCAGACAGAAAAAAATACATATTTAAATAATATTGTGAAAGAAATTTAAAATTTATCATCTAGCTCACTAAGTGACTTGTGCCATCTCCCTTTCCACAACCAGCAGGGAGTTTGGGATAGAGTGCCTTAATTTAAAATTTCTTTTACTATGAAAGGATACATTTCTTTTATTCTGATTTACTCTTTTCCATAGTTTTTAGTATCTAAAAGTGAAGAAATATCCCCATACAATGTAAACGAGTTGACACATCATTCCACCATTTCTCAACCAGAGTAATATGAACAGAGAGGGTCACAAGGTGCTTACAGGTCCTATCCAAAGGTTGACAGTAGGAAGAAGAGCAAAATCTTGCTAAGACCTGAACATGAAAGGGAAGGAAGTTTATTTCTTTCTCTGTTTGCTGCTACATCCTTCTTTAGCTGCCTTGAGCTCTCCTCTCTCCCTCTGTCTTCATAGTGTTATACACAGAAGAAATGGAAGCAGCTCAGATCAGTGCATCACTAGAACCAATTACCATGCAACTGAGAACTGAAATACAAAGGAAAAGCAGAATCTGCACCTACACATTATCTGTCTGTGCCTGAAATTGCCTTTTGCAAGCTTTTTAGCAACAGCAGCTGCCCCTCTTCCTTCCTTACCTTAATTCCATACCAATAAGATATTTTTCCTAACTCTTATTCTTGGCAGAGCCCCTTCCCCATCCCTCGAGAGCCTCACTTAATAACACAGGAATGGTCAGATCCACCTTACAACACAAAAGTCCCAAGCCTAAATTAAGCATGTTCAAATTGGGAAGCACCAGTAAAGATTTCAGGTTGGGAAAAAGAAAACATGGCAATATGATGTCAATGAAAAAAGGTCCCAATCGATTTTTTTGAATAAAAGACTTCACAGATCACCTAAGAAGTCACCTCACTAATTTATTTGATAGGGGTGACAGCTACTAAAAAGTATGGATTTATCCAATCCACAATCAGCTTATTTGGGTTCTGCTTCCTTAAAGAACTGGTCCGTCAATGCAAAAGACTAGAATATGAACAAACAGAGAAGCAAATAAATCTGAGCACTGAAACTCTCATGATTTAAATACCTTATAAACACAGGACAACATCAGAAGAAGCCCAGTCTAATAGTAAGGCTTACTAGTCCATCATGGCTATGATGAAAATACAGAATAAAACACCCTTCAGTCTAGGTCTTCTCCTCTCCAAACCCCATTCTTCTCCTTCAGTGGACTCTACAGAGCGTTCTGGCCTCTAAACAGCTGAGGAACTTTCTCCCTCTTTAGCCTTGGAGGACATATGCAGAGGTCGACTGTGTAAGGATGTAGGAATTAAATAATTTATTTCCATGAACTTATCTAACACTTAATCCCTCAAAGATTTCCCCACATACTGACCCTCAAAACAGCAGAAACTTGGGCAGTGGGGAGGGTACTAAATAATTTGCCCCTTTTAATCCTCTGACTGGGAAATGAAAACATAATCTTTCATCAGGTGGCACCAAGAGAAGATTTAAAATGGTTGCCAGGTCACTTCTGTTCTGGACTCGACAGCTTCCTGCAGAACTGCTCCCTCAAGAATAAGAGAATGCAACTCTAAGACTTCTAGCCCATCCTTTTTAAAGCTTTCAAAATTCTATAGTTCTCCACTGTGGGATTCAGTGGTAAATGTACATGTCTACATCTGAGCTGGTCACCCTGAGCTCTCTCTATAAGCAATGGAGAAAAATAGGTGCTTCAAAAGTTACATTTATCTTATTCTAAAACAGTTTTCTGAATCTTAAAAGATGGAGCTCCACTAATTGCATTACTTCATCTTAATTATCTCCATTTATAATATGGGGTGATTGACCTAGTCCTCTGGATCAGTTAAACT
This sequence comes from Manacus candei, assembly GCF_025592945.1. NCBI lineage: Eukaryota > Metazoa > Chordata > Aves > Passeriformes > Pipridae > Manacus > Manacus candei. The sequence goes on along the minus strand of NW_026138076.1, from coordinate 42,975,244 downwards.
TAGGTGAAAATGCCTTTGCTCTTCTGCAGGGAGGGACAAAAAGTTTATGAAAGCAAGGCATTGCTATTATATTCATCAATCATCACTGCTAGAGCAAAAATGTCATGTTCCATTTAGCACTATACAATTTGGAAAGTAGTTTAATGATCGACATTCCCGTATTAGCAGAGATGGCTGACAGCTGCTCTGGGGGTCACAGCCCACTTGCCTTTTTCTGTTCCAGCTAATCTTGAAGTGGACCAGCCACTGGACAATTCTAAGCAGGACAACTCACTACATCTCAAAAACATCTGACAGAATGAGTGTAAGATAATCTTGTCTCCTGCCTGAATAACGTCATCTCGGCATGTGTCTTTACTGACACAAATTTACCAAGGCAAGCTTTCCATAACACACCAATCCACAACTCACGAGACAGAAAACACAAAGACAAATTTTCTGCATATCTAGGTCAGTCTTTACTGTCTCTGTAAAATAAATCAGATGCCATCTGACTACCAGAGTTTTGAGGACAGTACAACTCAATCATCCAATTCAAACGTATTGAGAATACACCTAGTAACATCACTAAGGCAATATGTTTTTGTTACTGCTAAGCAAAGCTGTTCCTCTCGTTAAATAGATTTCAAAGTCTCTCTTTCTAGTCTTTAATTCTTTTTTAATGATATGGTCATCTTTGGACAATTTTCATTTGGATGAAGAAAAGAGAACTGTTACTTGATCTTTCTTACCCTGACAAAAAGATCAGGAAGCAGCAACGACAACATCAAATTCTGGCCCATTCTAGGCTCCAAACTCATTTGAAGACTGAACTCTGGAATCAATCTCTTGATGAAAAATGCTTTACTTCACAGTTCACTGTGAACTTTTTGACTCTTAGTTCGGTCATAAGGAATATTTTTAATTTTTACTGCAATCCGATTTTGAGCCAAGGTGAGTCAAGACTAAGAACAGAAGGTATCAGGGAGAGCACACTAAAGGCCAGTGGAGTCAGCCAACCTCCTCAGAAGCTTACAGAAGCCCAGTTCTGTGGCAAGAAAGCACTCACATTCTGCATTAACAAGAAACTTTACTTTTTTTCCATTTCCACCTTCTTGCACCACATTCGCTTCTTGTTTCAAGTTAAGCTCTTTGAGAAGGAAGCAAAGCAAAATCAATGAAAAAGCAAAGCAATATCCTGTTTTAATATCATTAAAGTAATATCTTTCTTAAGCACTATTTTTTTTCTCCCACTTCTGTCATATCAACCTGGGATAAAAAAATTATTACAAACAAAAAAACCCCTGAAAAACAACTCCACATTTTTTCCACAGGAAAAAAAAAGAGGTTATATCGTGAGCACACTTAATGGAATTCTTCTCTTTTGATGAAGTTTGGAACAAATACTGTACAATACAAGAATAACTGCAACCTTTTTTCCCTTTAACTATGAAGAAACTAGTTTATCTTCATTTTAAAGAATATTATGAAGGGTACAATTTTTAGGGAAGGGCTTTAAAGAATGTGGCTTGTTTCCATAAACGTGATACTACCCAGACATTCCTTAACTTAGAAGATAATAAATTTGTTTTCTGCCTAACATACATATAAAAAAAAGGGTGTATAATATTAAGCAGGAGTATGGTTCCAAGAACTTGTCTTGACAAAATAATCACTGACATATTAAGTTAACAAAAATATAGGTGGCAAAAGAAGAAAATCCAGTCCTTTTGTAAAGAAGTGCAATAATCTACTTCTGGAATGGACACAATAAAAAAAAAAACCCTACACAGCATATCATAAGCCATCTCTCATAATTTTTAAAATGAAAACATCCATTGTCTGCTGAGACATACATACTAGACTTTACACTGATTTCAGTAAGATCATTTACATCACTGCTGTCCTATTATCAAAAGCTAAACTTTCAAGAAGAATTAAATATACAGAACATGAACATAACCTTTTAGAAGAGGTACTTTAAAAATCTCCATAGAAATAAACCAGAATACATATGATATTTCAGTTTAATCTTCTAAGAGGTTTTGATAACTTTGATAACTTTGAAAAACAGCATATTACAAAACTGTAAGGGAACACCCCACTTTGTGTAGGCATTGCAGAACAGATGATAAAATTCTCACTGCATTGTGGATGTCCTTCCTGGTTTCCTCTTCCACGACCTCCAGACTCAGGGTTTGGATATAAAAAGAAAAACCATATAGGACCTTTTGTGTTGGTTTTTTTGTTCATTTGGGTTTTTTAATGGCAGTAAGAGGCTGACCTGATCAAATCAGAGCTGCAAAATGCACTTTGAAGCCCCAAGGCCTTCCTAAACCAGCAGTGACTTCCTGTGTAATCACCACAGAGGGAACACTCCTGTCCCTTGCACGGTGTGTAGAAGCCCACTGGGGTTGAAGACTGAGACAGCTCCCTGGGAAGGCAAGTCAGCCTGAGACAATTGCTGCAGAGTACTGAGCAGAGCAGCCCTGCAGAGCTGCTGTGGGACTAGGGTGACAATGAGTGTACCCAGTTCTCAGCTTGCTCCTTGAGGTCTGACACTTCTTCCCTCCTCACAGAGCAACTACACCACCTTTAATTCAGGGGCCGGGACCTCTGTCAACAAAGTATTTGCTCAGGAAGGAGCTGTTCCTTACAGAACTGAGTAGTCACCTGAGCAATCTTTGTTTTCTCCCCTTTAAGCAGGGAGTATTTACACCAGCTCTGACACCCAGCACCATTAGCATGACTGATCAAAGGTAACTGTCCCAAATCCATCACCTGCCCTGCCAGAGCAGCAATGCAGCACTTCCCACTGCCTCACCTTATGCACTTCCCTGACACTGTGGGGCTGCTCTCTCCCACAGACTGTGACCGTGAGAACAGTCTCTCCTACAGCAACTAAGGAACAAACTGAACTTTGCACACACTAGGATGATGTATTGACAAGTTCCTGCCCAACCCCATCATTGAACTAGTCTTTAGGCTACCGTCTTTGAACCTAGTCTGAGCTCAAAAATAAAAGAAGTGGAGTATGAGCTTGCTGTCCATCAAACCAGATACATTACAATCTTTGTACTCACTGTCAGAACACTTATTAGCTTCATCATGTTGACATTGTAAAAAGAAAAGTGAATTGGACATGTATCCCAAAAGAAGGAAAGGGTGTCTGCTGGCTTAGTGTCGTATGCTATGATTTTAGGACACCACTGAAGTTATGACCTCTAAACTCAAATTTGGTAATTTTCTAGATTTTAGTTTGAAAGTTCCTAGGAAAGGCTTGCAGGCACATTCCTAGGCTAGGAAGTAGAAAAGAAGCATGTTTTGCAAGAAACTAGCTGGTTGAATTTCTGTCTGATTGATAGAAAGTTTTTATGCAGCAAGGGTGATCTTGCAATATTAATTGTTAAGGTGCCTAGAGCCCTTGTATATGCATCCTTTTATTATTTAAATATTGGAATAAATAAATCAGCTCACTTAAGCAACCAGCAATCCAGATTTTTTAGAATTCTTTCATTAATTTTGATGGTGCTGAACCCCAGATCTGTTAAAAGACTGCAGAAGAATAACTCAGTCACGGTCTCTCGTAACTTCTAAATGTAAATACCTCAGCTGAAAGATATCAAAAGTTATCTAGATTTCTTTCATTCACTGGTTTTTTAAATAACTAATGGGGTATTAAATGCTTCACCACAGAAGTCAGCACTTGGGCTTGGCTAAATAGTAGTTCAAAATGACAAGAACGTGTATGTTGCTATACTCAGCTTCCACCCCAAAGGAGATATTTCACAAAGGCTCAGAAAAAAAGTAGAAGACAAAACAAAAAGGCAGCACAAGTTTAAATATAATTACTGACATAATCTTAACAATAATGTTACAAATGTGATATAATTGGTAAATACCCAAATTAGTAAACCCAAGGAGATATTTAAACGCTTTGATATATTTAACATCAGGAGAAATGAACCATCATTATTTAATACCAACTTCAATTTTTTAAATGCCAAGTTCAACTAAAAAGGGTAGGGCCTAGGGAACTTTAAATTTAAATGATTATGATGACTAGAAACAAAGGAAACAATAAACTTATGGATGTTAAAATGCCTCGAAAAAGCCAACTTACGCTGCAGCTTCTTGTTTTGACAACCCTTTGATATTCTTCGCCAAATAATCATCTATGCCATCTTTGTCTTTGATCAAATGAATCCTAAATTTAAAGGAAAAAAATTAAAAGAAACACTGTAAGGTGCTAACATAGACTCCTGCAGCATGTATAATATATTATCATTGCCAAGTAGAGCTAAATACTGAAATATTGACAAAGTAATATATCAGACATTCTATAAACACATACAAATATCTTTTTAATTTTTTGGTCTGTAGCTATTTCAAATCTTTATTTCTAAAAGAAAACAGAGATGGTATTAGCTTTAAAGGATCTGGTTATCTGATATTTCAGTCTGAACTAGAAGAAACTGTGTATTAGCTAAATCAATAAAAATTGATTAAGCTATCCATATTTAAACTGCTTCCTAAAACCAGAAGCATTACATTTTTGCATTATCAGTATGGACCAGGGTGGTCCAATCTATTTCATATTTAACTTTTTCAAAATTAAAAAAAAAAAAAGAAAACAAATCAACAAAAAAATTCCCAAATCCAATTCAAAATGTTTTCCTTGGTGCAATGCAATCTTTTAATACTGCTCTTGACTTTCCACAGTTTGAGCAGCATATTGCAAAAGGTGGTCCACTAAGGGGGTGATCCAAAAGGCATTAAAATAAAGAGCAAATTTCAGGATGCATGGATCTAATTTGAATATTTGAACTGTGCATCGTTTCCCCTTTCACTTCAGCCATCATCACTTTGCATCTCCACTCAGACACACAAGAGATGCCTTCAAAGGATAATATGCACTTACTGACCATAAAGTGTATTTAAATAGAATCAGAAATCCTGACTGTAGAGGATATTATATTTATAAAAGCAATGTGAATTTATTTTTATTCTTCTGTAAAAGAGCATGAAGATTGTCTGGTTAATCACTCAGAGATAAAAGAAATTCAACATTAGTGTTCCACATAAATCTATTACTTTCCTCTTTCCTTGTCTGTATTTACACTGCTGTCTTTCATTACAGTGATGAGAGTAAATTCTTTTCATAATGTTAGCTAATATAAGCATCACACTTCTTATTGCTCTGAGAATACCAAAGACACCTCATGAAGTTCATTTAAATGAAAACAAAATAGCTAAGCAAAGCAGAGATATTTTGACATATCTGTATTTAAAACAATGTAACAGTGAAAACTTCCGTCACAAACAGTTCATTTAAATCTGTTCCAGAATTTGCTACTGCTGAGAGGCACCAGCAGAGGCTTGTGCTTCCAGGCTGCACATAACACAGTCCAGATGAGCTCTGCTCATCTTGCTACATGTACACCTTAGGGATATTGCCATAAAAATTCAGTTATCATCAATACCAAAAACATAAGCAGTATCAAAATTTTAACACCAAAATAGCCACGATTTAGAGAGATATGTAATGTTTGGATCATGAAGATAAGGTAATTATTGTTTATTTTAAACGGATGTAAAATATATTTCAAGATACTATAAGTTTGTATGAGGTAACTGAAAAATTGAAAACCAATATTTCTGGGCAAATAAATATGAAATATCAACACAATAAAAGCCCTGGGTGACCTTTGTACTTTAAGGTTGCAAAAATGAGATTTCTTCACATCAGTAGCACGGGAGAGAACACATCAGATATTTGGTGGGGTGGAAGTCCAAACCCCCAAACTGAAACAGTCAACTACAAGAGGCAATTTCTAAGCATCACTATCACCTTGGTGCAAATTTATCTGCACCACAGTTAAAAACCACCTCAAACTGGAACAAAGGAAAGCCTGCTGCCTTGACATTGTCTTCACAAAGGTATTTTAACTAAAAAAATTCATGGGAAAAGCCCTCAGAAGCATATACAATTTAAAATGTCACCTGCCTTATAGCCAAGGTATAAATTTCTGACTTCTTATTGGTTACGCCCTCAAGCTGAAAGACAACTACAGCCAAGGGGAAAAAACCATAAGCAAAAACTTGCAACCTAATTACTGTTTACATCAGTTCTGCAAGAACCTGTTTTGGATTGATGCAACTACAAACACGGTCACCCATCATAAAGAATTGAACTTACTGAAATTAATAAATACTTATCTCATCCTGGCTGTTATTATCAGTGATGTTAATGTAACAATAACACAGAAAAGGCAGGCAGATGATACATAAGAAAAAACACACTAGAAAATTCCATCATTATTTAAAATGGCTTGTTATATGCAATGAGAATTAAAACCAATACAATTAATTTATGTGAAGAATTCAGACTGTGAATTGGAATGGACATTGTTTTTTCACAGAGAATTGAGGTGAGGATACCACTGGCTAAAAGGCATTCTTTCTTTTCTTCCACAGGTTGTCACTTGCTTTTTCCAAGCTGTTTTAGCCTTAGTTCTCCAGTGTTTCCATAATGACTCACTATATTTCATAAATAGTGCATTTAAAAAGTCCACTTCACCTGTAAATTTGCTCCTATTTAATTTTAAATCACTCACTTATAAAGACAAATATATTTTAATCCAGCGGGCACCTATCCCAGAATTAACATTTTCACCATGTCTTCCTATAACTGTTTCTGTTATCAGTCTCCACAGGAAAAAGATAGATACCGGTGTTTTTTCTAAAATTAAATTTAATGATAAATACATCTGTTTTTTAATCAAATAACGGAACGGAGTCGCATAAAGGACCAAACTAATTCTCACACAATTTTCTATCCCCACTGCCTATGCTGTTAACTCAGACTCCAGCTTCCTCAAAATCTCTTACAAAACAAACTTACAGAGCTTGTCTTGTTCTCATCACTAGGCACCTACAGCATGGTCTAGGCCATTACAGAATCAGACATTTCTTTTATGCAAACAGGCACAACCTCAGTAGGATTCCCACAGAAGGATCTCCTTGAACAAGCCTCCTGCCTCCCTCTGGAATGAGTTCTCCAGCACTGCAGTTACTGGAAGAAGTGATGGCTGTAGAACACAGCTCCAGCCATAAAAGATTTAAAAAAAAAATAAACAGTAAGACATGTCCTTACTCTATCAGTGAGTGAGAGGACACGTCTCAGTTTGAGCCCCTCGGAAAGACTGGGCACAAGGATAGGATGTTTATGGATCCTTACTGCTTTTAGACATGGACATGCAGCTGCTTTATCTGAGATGTCCCAGAACTTTTAGCCAAAGGCTAAGGGGAATGCTAGGATCAGGGGGAAAAAAAAAAAGGAAAAAAAAAAGAGGAAGGAGAAAATAACCATAATTCTTTCTGAAATGGAGGCAATTCCAGGAAAAAGAGCAGAGGAGAAACTGAGAGACCAGTACTCACTGAGGGGGACAAAAAAGGGGAAATGAGTGCAATGGAACAGGAAGACACACAGGAATGTGCAAGAAGAAGATGGACTGTATTATGCCACTGCTGCTAATTCTCTCAGCTATTAAGCACAGTATAACGTTTTTCAAGCCAGCCTTATTAATTATATTTTGAGAGATGCAAAACTGTACACGAATGAAACAAAAGAATCTTGGGGTTTTTCATTGAAATAAGTACATTTTTAATGACCTACATTTGTATCAGTGCTAAATGAAAATAACTTTCTGTGGCTTTTAAAGGGCTTTTGAAGAATTAGGACGAAATACCTACCTTAAACAGAACACGTTTTTTATTTTTATATTTTTTTTTTTTTTAATTCTGAAACTTTCCTAAGAGAGAATTTCCTTGCCTCTGATTTTTGTAGTTTTAAATATTGCAGAAAAGCAAACAGAATTCGTCACCTCGGCACAGCTGATTGAAGCTATTCACAGTGAAAATGCTGCTTTGAAAGAAAAGAGGTACATACCTTGCAAAGTCTAATGGGGGGCAAACAGGCTGCTTTACGAACCGGGGATGCTCCCCTGGGCTTTGTAGGATCGCTTGAGGCAACACATTCATTTTAACTGAAACAAACAAACAAAACCAACATTAGTTGAAACAACGTCTTCAAGGCAGACAAGCAATGCAGTTTCTCATCCTTCTCGTGCTGCTTCCCGGTCCACTGTTTTATTTCCAGTGGACTACATGTCAAACACACCTCCAGTTCCACACAAATCTCCTCAGCGTTGCTTCAGTAGGATACAACAGATAGGAATGGTCATGATCTAACTTTCAATGGTTTTCTCTCCTTCACTGAGGTGCTTTTGATTTGCACAGGGACAGCTGATTCAGGAACCATACTTGCATGGGATTCCCTGTGCTTCCTCAAGCTATCTAGGTCCAAGTATTAACAATATTTCAGATTAATACACAAGGTGAGCAAATGATGGAACATACAGTGTGCAATGCAACGACAGGCACTGTATTAATGTTCAAAATACTACATAATCATAAGAGTAACAGTCTTTTGAAGAAAGAATGTAAGCAATGCTATACTTACAACACAGGATTTTACTTAAAACAAAAGCCCAAAGCCCCACAGTTATGTAGAATCGTCTAGCTTGTCATCTTGAAGTACATAAATGCTAATAGGACTTTTTTGTCATATGGAGCTACTGTATTTTTTCCCCAAGTATTCAGTCTACACTTCCTACCATTAAAGTTTCAGCTGCCAGTTCCTTCATTTTGCATGTCTGTGATCTGAGGACGTTAGCAGCAGGAGCACCCTTACTTTTAAATTTGGTTTAATGTAGGTATTGCATGCCCTGCTGGTAGGCCTGAAGGCACAAACTTTTAATAGGGATGGAAAAACAGAATATAATAAGAAGGGGGGGAAAAATTTAACTATTTGCTACATTTAGTGAAACAAAACTTATTTTATGGGAAATAGTTATTAGATATGAATCAATTTGTTACTGAATGATCAGCATCAGACTAGCAGATATTTTATATTAGCCTTTCTGGGATCAAAAGCCATTTCACTGATGCAGTATTTTTCTGCAGTTATAATGAAGTAATTTTTTAAATTGTGTTACTTAGAATTGAATAACAAAGACAATTATAGGTTGAAAAGATGACAGGATAGGATATTTCTCTTAAGTCATTCTTTTTGGACCTAGTATAATGATAACATTTGTTACAGAAAGAATATTATTTATAAATAATCTAATCTGCAATCAGAGACAGAATATTTTACAGAAGTGCATCATGGAAAATAAAAAATCAATAGAATAAAAACATATGGGTCATTCATCACTAAAAAAGATTACACTTCTTACAGAAAATGACAGGTTTGTGTACAGGAACTATATAGAAAGGAAAACCCCTTTTTGGGAAGATGCTATTCAGTGAGAAATAGTAATTAAACTTTGGAACAACAATAATGAAGCCCAGAGAAGATGCAAAGCTTTTTTACAAGCCTCTTTGTTTTGAGGTATTAAGTGAGAAAAAGAAAACATACATGCCTTAATGGCAGCTGATGAAGCCAGCAAGTCAGGGGGGCTGGCTGGCTGCAGCCATGGGGCAGGAAAGGCAGGGGGAAGCAGCTGAGAGGAGACCCCGGTAGAGCCACTATAACCATGAAAAGCTATTAATGGGGAGCTGTACTCTTTGGCCTGTCACAGGCTCCAGGCTGCACCCCCAGGGCACCTGGCTGGAGCAGACAACATCTCCTTGCTGGCTCACGCGCTCCAGGTTCCCACCCCACGGAAATCAAGTCTCTGGGAAAACGGACTGTCTAGCACACAGGTCTCACACAAACATCAGGCACAAATGCAGACATTTTACTTAGTTACATTACTGCCTCACGAGGATGAAATCTACTGCCCTGACTCCTATTTCAAACTCAAAGCTTGGGAAAGAAAAAAAACACCCTGCGCAATAACAACGCCAATTTAACTCTTACTTTAGAGGTGGGAGGTTGCTTTCAGAGTGATATGGAGGGTGCATTTCCCTAATTTCCAAGGTAACTGTGATTCTTACAGGTAAATTACAACCAGAGACACAAGGCAGAAGGCATCAGCAACACAATCTACAGTCATGTAGATTTTCGTCGCTGACTGCTAACCCTTTTACATCTTACTCCTTTATTATAAAGCCCAAGCCACATCTCATTTACTTAATCAAACACCCACGGAATTCACGGAAGACAAGGCAGTGCAGTTTGTTCCTGAAGAAGTGCTCTGTTTAACCACATGATGGAGGGAATCTCCCCACGGGCTGGAATCGCTCCAAGGTGTACTGAAGCTGAAGGAAAAACGCCAGCTGACTGGAGCTGTGCCTTTCCTGGCACCTTTCAGTAAACCTGTTGGACACCTCTCAGCCCTTCCCACACATTTTTTTCCGAGGCGTGCTCAGACCTGACTGGAGGCCGAAGGTTTCCCAGGGCTGGAAGCAGCCGAGGAGTGGCTACACGCAGCCGTCTTTGCGGGCACCTTCCAAGATAAAAGGACGTCAGAGCGTCCTTTATTACTGAAAGTAATAAAGTAAATTGATTAAAAAATTTTTTTCTTGAAACCTATAGCCAGCGTGATGGATGTTATTTGTTCCTAGTAAGCTGGACGAGGCCACGGCCCCAACGTGCCCCGTCCGTCTGGCTCCGGGAATGCAGCCGCCCTCCGCCGGGGACGCTCCAGCTTCTCCCTTCCCCTGCGATCCGGCCCCGTACGACACACACCCTCACCCTTGGCTCCGGCACTGCCTCGGCCTCTTTACAAATAAAATATAAACCACATTAGCCGGCGTGCCCCGGGGAACGGACCTGGGCTCATGGCGCGGCGGCAGGACGAGCTCCCCGCGGCGCCTCAGGGCGGCCCGGGACGCCGCGGCCTCGCCATGGCGACGCTGGGGGGAGGGCGGCGCTGGGGGCCGAGCCTCCGGGAGGCCGGAGGGAGGAACCGGCCCGGTGATCCCCTCAGGGCAGGGGCGGTGGGACCGGGAGCCCCGAAGTACGCTTTATCCCAAGGAAAATATGGGAGCTGGGAGAAATCGGCACGGCTCGAGAGCTTGGTGTGCTTTCTGGGAGCTCAGTTGGAATGAGTTGTCTCAAAAGGGAGCATCCCTCAAGGCTGAGCGAGTTTCTGCAGTTGGCAAGCAGAGAGCCAGGCCAATATTGTACTGATACCTAAGGAAGTGTGGGCAGTGTCATAGATGACACATGGACACCTGCAGACAGCAGGCTTTCTTCTTTCACAGAATGGGTCGGGCTGGAAGGGATCGCAGTGGGTCAATCTGGTCCAAGCTCCCTGCTCCAGCAGGGTCCTCCCAGAGCACATGGCACAGGATTGTGTCCAGATGGTTCACGAGTATCTCCAGTGAGGGAGACTCCACAATGTCTCTGGGCAATCTGTTCCAGTTCTTGGTCACCCACACAGTAAAGAAGTTCTTCCTCATATTCAGGTGGAACTTCCTGTGCATCAGTTTCTGCCCGTTGCCTCTCATCCTATTGTTTGGCACCACGGAGAAGACCCTGGATCCATCCTCTCGGCAGCCTCTCTTCAGATACATATATGCATTGATGGTCTCTCTGTTGCCTCTTCTCAAGGCTGAACAGGCCCAACTCCTTCAGCCTCTCCTTGTAAAAAAGATGCTCCAGTTCTTTAATCATCTTTGTTGCCCTCTGTCCTTTCAGGACCTCTGATCCTCTCCAACATCCTTCAGGACTTCTGAGTAGGGGGAAAGAGCAAGTAGAAGAAATACTAGACTGAATATCTGAGTAAGTGACATGACCTGAAGATGTTTGGTTTGTGGAAAACATTGTCACTTTCTGTTGATGAGAGCCTGCTGCTTAATTAAATGTCCAAAAGGAGCTGTTCTTCTAAGTGACTGGTCTCCTTGGAGTCAAGGGGCTGGCCAGAGGTGGAAATATTGAGAAGGAACCAACGAGCTTTTGCTAAGTGCAAATCAAAACTATAAGAGAACACAAAGAGCAGAGATTTTTCAGTAACTTCTCTTTTCATGTTGGAAACTTGACACCAACAGAAGAACCACTTTTTAACACAGATTTGACCTAGTTTTTATTGCTAAAACTGTTTGGAAAACAAAAATGTCAAAATCAATTGTTATTATCTATTTTGGAAGGATCAAGTGGACAGAAAGCACTTCAAAAGTGGCATTACCTTTTCTGAGTTGATGGCAATTGGAAGCAAAGGATCTTGAATGTTTATGGGTCAGTGTTCTAATGGATAAGTCAGAAGCTGACAGGGTACTTAGCTGATATCAAATCACACTAGAGAGCAGCATGACCTATGCCTTACCCACCTACAACATACAGGGAAAGCACTGCTGTACCGAGTGAATTTCAATCTGAGTGACATATGCTGAAGGTCTCATGCTGCCAGTGTTAAAATGTACTTGGAATTTCAAAATATTTAAAATGTCATTTTCCTGACTCAAAAGGTGTTGCATCCAACACCGAGGAATTCTAGATTAGACCTAATCTTGTCAGATGAAAAGGAATTGATCACAGAACTAAAAATTAGCCATAGCTTAGGTGTAACTGATAATGATTTGATCACATTTTTAATGTGCAAACAGAATCAAGTCCAAACCAATAATATATATACTTAATCCTTCGAAAGGGCTAATTTTATAAAGGTGAATACTACTATAAGATACTTCTACTGGGAGAAAGAATTTAATCTGAAGTGGGAGAATGAGAATTGGAAACGGTTTAAGGATGTTAGTGCAGATACTCACATAGCCATAATTCCACAATTAAGGAATACATTTGCTGAAAATCCAGAGTAGTTTACAAGGCAAACATCTGTGAAACAAGAAAGAATGGGGTATCATACATGTACACTGAAAGCTAGGAATTGTAGAAAATTACTGTGGGAAGTAAAAGGTTATGAGGGAAATATACATATGGTCAACAGAATTAGAATGAGAAAAATGGAAGCTTCTTGCAAATAGAACACAGAAAATGGATCTGAATAGTAAGAAGACCCTATTAAGGAATGAAGTTGACAGCTTTAACCATAATTAGTGACAAACTTTGAATGTTAAATATATACATATTCCTTCTGTGCATTTGGGAAGATGGCAGCTGCTGTAATTATGTTGTATGGTATTGAAGAGTTGTTTTCTGTTCAAATGATAATGTAGGAGGATGGTTCAACTTCAGTTACTGAAAGAAAACTGGCATTAGGGAGTTTGGAATGAATATGTCATGAAGTTGGATGCATCATCAATATTCCTATTCAGAAGTTTTTTGGACACTAAGACTTTTTTAAGGAGGATAAAGCTAGTATTATTCTAATACCTTAAAAGATTAAATGGGATAATAGTAGTTTGCCAATGTTTACCAATGTGACATTGGTCACAGGCAAAATGCAGAATAGCCAATATAAAACTCAGTTAACAAATAATTTAAAAGAAGACAGGTAATTCTAACTAGCATGGGTTTCTGCTAAAAAAACTCTATATCCTAGCAGAAAAGTAGAGCCTGGCAAACAGACTTTGTTTTCTTAATGAGGCTGCAGGTTTCGCTTGTTGATGTAATTTAATCAGATTTCAGTAAGGCATTCAACTTATCATTTGGCTTTTTGGAAGAAACACTGCAACAACACAGTTATTTGTATCCTGTACATAAACTTACAAAGAAAACTTGTAATAACTGAAAAGATAAACCAGTAGATTTAAAATTACTGGTAATATTCTGGAATGATATCTGAAATACTTCACAAGCAGACATTTACACCATGGCTACATTTTCTGTGTTAAACATATATAATTCATTTGACTTGGAAGCAAAGTAAGATTTTTTTTTTATGGAGATGTGTTCAAAGGATCCTGCATGCCAAACAATATGTAACTTAGAGAGAACACTCTTTAGCAAAGAATCAAAGGCATTCTACATCTATATAGTAATATGAAGAGGCAGTAGCCTTTCTGTGGTTAAGGATGAAACCAACTCCTATTACAATGCTGTGTTGTAACATCAGTATAATTGGCCTAGAAATGTTTGGCCAGCAAGTCCTGAAGGGAAAGGCTTTCTGTGCATGGAAAAAGAAATTCAATTGCTAGCACTTTTTATTCCTATAATTAGAGGAGCTTCTCTTCCAATTCTGTAAGCAGTGATAATGTCCAAGGAAGGGTAATATTTTATAGCAGATACATTTTGCAAAAACTATGTGAAGAATTAATTTGTTTGAGTAAAATTGACTCTCAGACATTGGGATATTCAAAAATGTAACTTAAAGAGGCAAAAAGTGCAATGTATTGATCATTTTGAGTAGCTGGTACCCTTAGGAAATGTGTTTGTGCACATTTGGTTATGTGAGAAAAAAATTGCTAAATAAATTGCTTAAATATGGCAATGCCCAAAACTTACCAGAACATATCTGGATATTCTTCAATACTGAATACTTGAACATTGCTCTTAAAAAAAGAAAGTGTTTTGACTCCTGCCCAGCTGTCCATCTTTGGTCCTTGGTAGTTTTGATTTTCCTATAACTTGTTAACATATCCACTGCAGAAAAAACCCTAAAACTAAACTGTCCCCACTCCTCCACTTTAAAGGGGAGGAAAGAGAGAGAGGCTTGATGAAAATTAAAGTGCTCATGGAGAAAAATATGAAAGGGAAAAAAAAAAGCAGATAAGGTCAAAATGTTAAAAATACAAACCCAAGGAACTGAAGGGTGGCAACACTGAGCATGCCACCAGGCAGCCATCAGTGTACAAAGAGGTACAAACTGCACAAAAAAATACAAAAGCTGTGTGCAGCAGGTGTGAAGATATGACAGGCTGGTGGAACAGAAATAATCCCTGAACTTGCCAGGATTTCTTTAGTCAAGTTCCCTCCTCCACCACACCCAGTGTCAAAAGGAACTGAGTGAGAAGATTCTGCAACTCTCTGAGACCCTGGATGCCATACTAAGGTAGATACTGATTTGGCATGAACTTTAATCAAAAGTTGACTGTGGCACAATGGTTGTTTTTCATGGGAAATACACAAAAACTAAGAAAACCAGAGAATTTATGAAGACAGACCCTGTAAGGTTTGCAGTCAATACTTCTAAAGTCAATTTTCAATGTTTTGTGTGATGTTTCTTTAAAGCCAAATAATAGGAAATCTGTCATCTCATAAAACAGATTATCTTTCCATAAAATGACACATTTTTTCCTATGCATCTTTTCCTTATACATGTGACAGGCAAACAGCATTTCTAACGTTCTAATGTTCCTATGGTAGTGAAAGGTACTCACTGTTCCAAGTAATTATCATGGGCCAGGTACCACCAGAAGTGGTTTTCTCTCTCACACACACAAGACACTTCCCCAGGTACATTATAATGTTTTTCTTGCAGAGCAGATTCTTCAAAACCATATTTATGTACCTTACTCATATTCACTCTGCACATAATACGCTTTGGACTTCTGAGATGAGCCTGTGGATTTTGTGGATCAGCATGGAGCCCACTTCTTGCCATGTGTGGATCAGCTGCTTTGTTGGTAGGTACTGGTGATGCTGCAAAACTTGCTGGTCAGCTACCAGCACGAAACTAGGACTTGAAGAAGGAAGGGGAGTAAGAACAGAGCTCTCACAAATAGGGGTTCTGGTGCAAGTAATAATTAGCCAAGGAAGGCTGTACCAGGCAAGATCTGGTACTGCTCTTTTTTATAGCTGAATAGAGAAGTTACTTTTCCCACAAGAGTAATCTCTTTAACTTTCAGAGGCAGTTGGAATACACAACTAAGTTGGAGGACTTGCCTCTGATTTTTTTCTTAACAGAAAATGCATATTTTGATCTGAATAACCAGTATCATACTGACTAAAGATTTCAACTGTTTTTCTAATGCAGCACTTGCAACCTCTTTAACCAACTTCAGCAGTGTCTCTACATCATGTATCTCCTTTTTCAGCTTTCTGTTTGAGTGACAAGACAGAGACAGCAGTGCTGATGAAGATCAAACAAACTTACAGTATGAAAATTACTATAAGGATCCCTAGTCTTGCTATTCATGATATACATGTTATGCATCGATATACTAGATCATTGTCAAGTTCCATTGACGGCATAACTGGATTCAGGGTAACCTAACACATCTCAGAAGTGTCTAAATCAGTATTTCCTTAGCCTGAGAAACGTGTACAGCACATGCAAATGTGGCATTGTACAAAGGTTTTATTGGCATTTGCTTGAGAGCACATAATAAACTTACTCATGAATGATGGAGTTGCAAGTAGTGCTGCTTTCCAACACTCATGCTCTTAAGTCTGTTATATTATGCCATTGTAGGCCCTATATTCTATGTGCATTACAAAAAAACTGCCCCAGCATGCATTTTACCCCCACTCCCTTTCCCACTTCCCTCTATGATAAACCGAAATTTATCCCATCAATATCTCCTCCTGGTTCTGTGGTAATGTTTACTTATTTCAGGCATTAGTACTCACAGATTTATAGGTCTGCATCAGATAGATTTTCACCTACTGAAACATTTGTAACATTGTCAACTTACTTGTTTTGCCTTCTTTTGAAAGCTGTCTAGAAAGATTTATATAAAAAGTTAATCAAACTACATCACTGACTCAGCCCATCAGTACAACTTTTTCATCACCATAACAATATCTCTGTGACATCTAGCTTATCATCCTGAATTATGGGGGAAAGGATAAACAACCCATTAAGAAATTAAAGTCCCACAAAGGTGCAGTTTGATAAAGGATAAAAAAAACCCACAGGGTATGTATAATAAAATCTCTCTCCCCTGAAGAGTGATTGTTATCTTTCTTTCATGAGCGTCAAAGACCTGGAGCTTCTCAGTGCCTCAGGCAAGTGAGTTTGAAGGTCTCCTTCATGATTGAATGGGAAATTGTAATCAGAATTAGGTTATGACTGTTTATCCTATAGAGCATTTAAAAAAAAGGTTTTATATGTAGAACTGATATTAGTAACTGTTAGAAAAAGCCACTGTAATCACATTTAGAAAACTTTGCTGTGTTTTCTGTATGCAGTGTGTCATTGTCTGTTTATTCTGGTGTATGTTGGGTCATCTAATACATTCATTTGTATAGTCTTCATTCTGTAATAAATGTAAGCCTGTGTGAAAGCACAGTGACATACAGATAAAGATGTCTTTACAACCCCAAGAGAAATAAGTTATTCTTAAATAAGTTTTCATTTCCTGAGACAAAATATGCCGCCAATATCCTTACTGTACAGCAATTAGTTATGCCTTTCC
Source organism: Manacus candei (assembly GCF_025592945.1). Taxonomy (NCBI): domain Eukaryota; kingdom Metazoa; phylum Chordata; class Aves; order Passeriformes; family Pipridae; genus Manacus; species Manacus candei. The sequence goes on along the minus strand of NW_026138076.1, from coordinate 42,958,054 downwards.
TTATCCTAATAGAAGACAACAGTATTTACAGCCTTGCAGATTCCTCTGAGTGACTTTCATGATGCTGTACATGGCATGACTTGTGGCTGAATGAGAATGTAACTAAATCAAAGGAGGTGCAATCAAAATGATTTACTTTAGTGACGACAATAAAATTATCCTGTACAGTTCTCTTTCTTGTATGAGAGATTATGCTTAAATTAGTGAAAAAAATAATTTGAGTTGATAAGAAAGACTACCAGCAAGAGGTGCTCACATTAAGCTGGCTGATTAATAATTTTTTTCCCCAGTAAGTTGAAACTCTAAAGTTTTGCACTTGGTCTCTGAATATCGTTTATTCTGACTTGCTATTGTCATTATTGTTTTCTAGTTCTGGTCACACCTGTTGATTGCCTTTCATCTAGAACTGATGCAGACAAGCAACTACATGTTATTTACAGGTCACATTTTGATGATGGAGCCTGTGTGCACTACTGCAGCGTAAATGATAAATAACAATATGTTAGCTGCATAGAATAGATGTCTTTTGAGGTCAGGAGATCTTAAATTCTCTTTCTAGATGGCTTCTGGAACACTGTCAGTGAGAGTCAGCATTGCCTTTGGCCTGTTCTCTGTAGCCTATGATTTATATAACGTATTCAGGGAGAGTACCCAGCTGGGAGAAGCTCAGCTACATTTTAAATGCTTACCTATTGAGGTTCATAGCTTAAAGTAGCAGGAGTGAAAAAGGCATGGAAAGGTCATGTCTAGGAAAATAATGTGTTGTTGTTGTTGCATAGTCCTATGACAACATTTAGCTGTGTCATGCCAGAGATGGTTCAATCCTTTGGCTTCAGTGTGTCAGGTGATTAATGGATGCTTATGCTCTACTGTGTAAACTCTTTTCTATCCATAAGGCTAAGAAATGTTGCTCTTGTTTTTGGTATAGTAGATGCTTAAATTGAATTTTGGAGATTTTAGGGATGAAAAGCACTTTGTAAGCTATACACTTCCATATTAAGTACTTCTAGGTACTTACCTCCAAAGTGAACTTAAAATTATGCATTGTGATAAACCTGTGCATTATTCTACTGTAATTTTGTCATAGTGCCCTTACCAAATTAATTTGTGGAAGTTTCTGATACAATAGGTTGTTGTTATCAACCAGCCACAAAAGTGATACTGAAATTCTAATGGAGGCCATTTTAACATTCCCTATAAGTGACATGAATATAGGCTTCATTTATTAATTGTAGCTGATTAGCCACAAGGCAAACATTTAATTAAACCTTGGGAGACAATAACATTGCACATAAATTATCCATTTAAGAGCACATAGGTCTTTATATTTCATTAAAAATTGTTTAGCCAATAACCACACATCTTAAGCTCAATCTGTGTTTGCACAGATTTGAAGTAAAAAAATTCCCTAGTGCATTACTGTTTTTTTTCAGACATTTAATTCTTGATGTGTTTTGATTTATATTTACTTACCACTTGTTCATGCTCTTTTCCTGATTAGTGAGACTGCCACTCAAATCATGGATTGACAATTGATTTAAAAAGTCTTACCAAATTATTTGATTTTAAAAAGATTTCAAAATAGTCTAAAAGGTATGTTTAGAGCTCATGGCATTCAGAAAAGCAAAAATCCAAAAAAATATGATGTTATATTGCTATATATTGAAGGCTTCTGTTCTGAATTATTTTTGTCCAAGGCAGCTATTTTCTGTTCTATTACCAAGATTTATTTTTTTCCTACAAGAATACATCCTTACTGTTTTATATGTTTTTCTGAACACTGGCATTATGTTAAATGTGTGTTTAGATGCAAGCAGCAAGATGGCTGCTTAAGAAAATGTTACATGAGTCTTAAATCCAATTAGCTATAAAAGCCCCCCTACCTTCCATGAGTTTGAACAGATCATTATCTCCTCTGTGAAGTAACTTTAAAAAGTGAGAACACCCTTAAAACACTTGTGGACAGCCATAAGCTTTGTGGGCAGGTTATTTCTCTTCAGCATATGTTTTCTACCCATACATTTTCTGAATAATGTAGACTGAGGCACAGAAATCTGACAAATAGGTGAGAAAAATAAAAACCTGGTAAACAGAAAAATGGCTTTGATAATGCAGTGCACTGATTCACATTTCATATGATTTAAAAACTTAGAGCTCAACCTCAAAGTTATAAGAACATGATACTAAATTCTCTTTCACTATCCTGTGGTACTGTATAAGGAGCATAGGGAAGCCTAGGAAGACTTTCCTTCAGTGTATTTATATTTATGGAAAAAAATTACAGAAGTATCAAACAAATTTTTGTCTCAGATATTGCAAATATTTTCTGAAAATAAGTCAGAGGAGATTCATATAAATGTTAATGCCAGTTCATATGCATGCCACCCTCTTTACCTGGCTTTTGTCTGTGTAGACAATACTCACAGAGCAGGGATCTTGCCTCTCTGTTTTCAAAGTATCTTATGTTTTAGAGTACTGGGAAAACAGTTACTGCTTGATTGTGAGATGAAAGCACTTCTGAAAATCAGTCTGGTGAGGTATTACCAACACTTTGCAAATAATTACTGCTACTACTAAGACATTAAAACCAGACAAGTTGCTCTTTCTTATAATAGAATTATTTTTTAAAAAATTGCCGAATTTAAGTACCACCACAAAGGGACCCAATATGATTAAACCTCTTAGGTGAGAGGGGCTCTTTAATATCCCAAGCTAGCCTCTTTCCCTTCAAGTTTAGAGATAGACTGTGTGACTTATTTCCTAACCTTTTCTATTTTTCCCTTTTCCCATTTTATTTTTGGTTAGGAAAGCAGAGGAGAAAAGACCTAGAAATCAATTATCAAATAAAAGCAAGCAGACGAAAAAAGCACACCAAAACCCAAAAGCTGAAATACAGTAGATTTGCACAACTGCCTGTGAAGTTAAATGTAGGTTACTACATTCATGTACAAAGATATTTAGATGGCAAATGGAAACTCACTGCTGTGAAGCACATCACATTCATATATAATTGAAGCACCCGAGAGTAAAATACTGAGGCACAATAGGTGACAACTGATAAAAACAAGAGAAGAAGTATAAAACAGGATACAAAACTCTGGGGAGTACAGAGAATATCTAACACAGGCTGAAGAATCTACAATAACTGTATCTAAATTACCAGATAATACAAAAATAATAACTGAACTGATAAAGCCAGAGAATTCAGTGAAGTACTGCTGTTGGAATGATACATTCCTGGAAACAGAAACTTTTGCCTGACTTTCTACACTAGCATGCAATCTCGCTGCCAGATGTCCAGAACAGGGAAGCAGGAGTTTCCCAGCAAAAGCCACTCTCCCTGTGTCCCTGGCAGAACAGCTTCACTCATTCTTTATGGATCTGCCTCAAATCCAAGTGTTCACAGATGGCAGTGACATTTATTGTCCCTCAGTCTGCAGGGATGTCTAGGTTAATTAACTCAAGTTAATATTGGTCCACTCTAGCCTTACCCTTTTTCTGCTTGCTTATCAAGTTTCACTCTTTGCAAATCACAGTTTAGGGCCACAAATCCTTAAAAAGATGCATTGCTATGCTAAGAGCTGAACTTGGATTTACGTGCAGTTGCAGTAGGCTTTGACGTAAATGTCTTTGCCTTGTGGTGGCCACATGACCAAAATTGTTGAGTCACATTCTTTTCTAAATGTGAAACAGAAGTTTGTGTCAGACAGTTTCTTATGATTTAGGCTTTGTGAGACCACACTGTTTATTCAAAACAGATGTTCTTGGCATTCTTCTGTGGACAAACTTCACACTATTGTAATTGTAGTAGATATACAAATAGCATTTTTACACCAGTATCCTCAGGTGCAGAGAATTCAGGCATATTGTCTACCTTTCCTGACCATCATTTCCCACAGATTTACAGGTGCTCTGAATTTTCAATCTCTCAACTCCAGAAAGAATAGAGGATGATGCTAAGGGCTGCTTTTCTTGGGACTTGACTATGAATTCAAAACCTTCATAATAATTCACTACCTTTGTGTTATAGCAACATCAGTCTTCAGCTTTGTCTTAAATGTTGCCAGATATGTGTTCTTTCAGGATGATTAATGATAATTTGTTTGAACAATGTTGTTTAAACACTTTGAGCTAAGTACATAGTATCTCTGTCTAGAAACAAGCTGAACCAAAACTGTAGTTTAGCAATTTGGCTCAGCTGGGAGATAGATTATGGCACTGTTTAAGATAATACTTGAGGTTTACTGCAAGAAAGATTGGAAGCTAATATTTATAATAAAGTTGCATATTATCTCCTCCTGGATGATACTCTGTAATGTCAGCACCCATCTGTCTTTGGTCTTAGATTTGTTGAGAGGAATTTCTGGTCTCCAAAACCCAGTATAGAGGATTCATCCAGGATGTACCTGTGTCTCTGTTCACTGAAGGCCAGTAATAGCTGGTAAAGCCATAGGACGACAACCCAAAAAACGGAGCATCCCATTGCTGAGGACACAATGGAAAGAGCTAGCTAGGGCTGATCAGTCTGAGAGGGGAAAGGGTTCAGATTGCATGTTTGGAACTGGCAGCAGAATGAATGCATTGCTAAACCAAGGAGGAAGAGAAAAATGGCTTGGGAGAGTGGCATTGGATAACAGTTTGGAAATCAACAAAATTCCTCCTATCTGGTTTGCAGAACCAGCCTTTTCTGCCATGGCAACTTTAGGAGTTCAGCGTTAACAACTTTGCATAATGTAGGCTTATAATCACCTACATTGTAATCTTATAATCATCTAATTTGGTAATTTTAACAGCCACCTTCTTGTCCACCATGTGAACTTCGCATCTGAATTCTCACTAAGGCCTCACAGTGAATCCTTACCCTTTTCAACCTGAGCAGAGTTTAGGCACTGCCTTCCAGTCTCTGTATACAGTCCTAACATGCACTTTCCCTGTCTTGCACACTCCCCTGAGAGCTTGGTCCCTGCTATCCAACCAGGAAGGACTCTTTACAAAGACAAGCTCCCCAGGAGCTTTCACGAACTCAGTACTTCTTTTCTCAGTTGCAAATTAATTGGCATGGGTTCTTAAAGTACCATAGCAGAGAATCTGATGACTGAAATGTATGAAATACAGGCATTGCAGAGATCCTGCCTCGATTTTAACAATGTACAGAGCTAGGCAAAAATGTATGAGGCAGTTACCTGGCTTGTTTCTAAAGAGCTGGTGATTATCCTTCCTTGTGCCTCGCGTTTTCCTTCAAGTATTGGTGTTTCTTTCTCTCATTTACAGCTAATTCTTGGTTCTTTCTTGAAGTCACAGCAAAATGGACCTTCTTCCTATGGGAGCAGTCATTTCTGCTGTCTTTATCTCAGTATATTTTTCTCAGTAGTTTTATATCTTTCTCTTGAAGAAGACAAAATTCTCTATCCATACAGATAGGGAGTAGGCAACCAGGGCAGCACAACATGCAAAAACAGTGGCAGGCATGCCCAGAAATGCAGGTCATGCTGCTTATGGCACAGTCATATCCATAAGGAAGTTAAATAAGAGGTATGTATTTAGTTTTTCCCAGGGAAGATTTAGTCAAGAAACATTCATGTCTGATCACTCATCTATGTACATGAAAACACATCATGACACCGCTTACAATGTGTGGTACAGGTAGTGGCAAAGATAGGATATCAACATAAAATTGTGGATGGCTTATAAAATAAAATCAAGCAAAATTCATTTTATAATGAAATAAAATGAAAATCACACCTGTGCTCATATACAGTCACTGATGGCTTAATGGAACAATTTTGATTAAAGTTTTGAAATCTTTGCAGAGTATCTGTTTCATTTGTAAGTGAAGATGCTCTAACCAAACAACCCTATGGGTCTTAAAAGATTCTGTTCAGTTACATAGTTCCTTATCCAAAAATTTTGTATTAGTTTTAAAAGGTGAAATAATCTCTTGTTATTATAAGGCCAATAACTGGCACGTTAGAAAAGCAGTGAAGCAAGTCTTTAGCAAAATTTACTTTCTGTTTATATCTTTGAAGCTGTCAGCTGTATTTTCACTAATTGATAATAATGTATCATAGAATAAATAGAGGTGTTATACTTTTTTATTCTTTCATAGTTGAAGCAGAGGATAAATCTAGCTGATAATTGTATGTGTCATTTGAAAATTAACTACTGTTAATTTTCTTGTGGGTTAAAACAGTTTTGGGATTGCAAATTATATTTACCTGTACAAATCAAGCATTTCTCCTCCTTTTAAAAATATTACTACAGGATTTCTCTAGTAATGATTTGAGAGTATAAGTAACAATAGCAATACTGCAGTTTGCAGTAATTACTGTAGAATGCTGTATCTTATGAAGGTGACACTTCACATCGTATTTCACCCAGTAAAATCCAGTTTTTTCATGTTTTAAAATTAATGTGCTGTAAGGTAAACATGTAAATATTAAAGTGCAAAGACAGAATTATGCAGATAGAGAAACAAGTGTGAAAATCTAGACTTCCATGTATGTTTTTATATAATCTGCATACAGTTGCATTTCAGCATGATGTTACTATAAAAGGGTGAGAAAGCCTTCAAATTTTTCGGGATGAGGATCTTAGTAATAAGGCAGAAAGTGGTAGCTAATGCTGAGAAACAGAAAAATACCCAAGTAAGAATATGTAGATCTAAACTGCTATATAGAAAACATCGAGTATTAGGGAGTGGTTTTATTCTTTGACAGACATCTGAGTTATAATCCATAATTAGTGATCATCAGTCTAATTACTTTTGCCTGTGTCATGGTTTAACCCGAGCCAGCAGCCAAGCCCCACACAGCTGCTCACTTGCAGCCCCACCAGTGGGATCAGGGAGAGAATTAGAAGGGTAAAAGCCAGAAAACTCATGGGCTGAGATAAAGACTGTTTGATAAGGAAAGTAAAAGCTGTACACACTGGCAAAGCAACACAAGCAATTCATTCCCCACTTCCCAAGGCCAGGCAGGTGCTCAGTCATCTCCAGGAGAGCAGGGCCCCATCACGCACAAAGGTTACTTGGGAACACAAATGCCATTACTCCAAATTTCCCCCTTCCTCCTTATTCTCCCCATTTTATATATCGTCCATGATGCCATATGGTATGGAATATCCCTTTGGTCAGTTGGGGACACCTGTCTGGGCTGTGTCTCTTCCCATCTTCCCATGCAACCCCAACTTCCTTGCCAGCATGGCAATATAAAACATCTCTGTATCATCAACCCCATGTTCAGCAAAAATCCAAAGTACAGACCCATACCAGCCACTGTGGAGAAAATTAGCTCTATCCCAGCCAAAATCAGCAAGCCTGGCTCACAAACACACTGGCATGCACGGTTTTCCATGCTTCTCCTGCTATTTTTACTTGCTATTGCAATGATTATTGCATTATTAGTTGCACTGGTAACAGCCAAGACACTTCACAAGGGGACTCATTTTTCAAATACCATTCTGGGAATAAAATACTGGTCCCACTGCATGTTTTAGCTCCCAGGATTAGCTGGTGTTTGTTCAAATTCAAATTCAAAATGAGAAATATATATTCTGATGTCGAGTTGGACTTGGTTATAATCTTTACAGAAGGTAAAACACTTAACTGCTTTAATATTTCTTGATTGTTGTAACTGATTGTACCTTCAGAGTAAATCGGGTAGTAAAAACTGCACCTGTGATTCACTTTCAAGTGCACATGACATGATTTAAGTTATCACACCATCACAGTTAAAGTTATGGACTGTAAGTTAGTAAAAAATAGTGTCTCAGATGCCTTTATATCTAAGAGCTTTCTACACTGATAAGAGGGTACTTGAACACATTGCTTGCTTTTGCTTACAGTAATTTTTTGTACTTCAGATAATTCTGCATCTTTCCTGCACGGATAGCCATGGTATTTTAGTCCTTGTTTTTCTTCTAAAGTATTAGCATAATAAGTGGAATAAAGAGCTGATGTCAGGTGTCAGTTTGCATAACCTTTTTTGATTCCAGTCTTGTGCTCTGTTCCCACTGCTTATTCCAGTTACATCTTTTGAACTTCCTGTTCCCATACAGATAATTGGTATCTTGCACAGCCTTTTTCTATGCAGAGTAAATGTGCCACTTTTGGGTTATGAGTACAATCTATGGTCAGTTTTTATGCAGTATTTGTGCATGTCTTTCCAGAAAGATTATTGTGATGCCAATTTAGGCCACTGAAGAGCAGAGAGTCATTAGCAGTAAATTAAAACCTGTAGACAAATCAGATCTGTTACTTTGTATTTCTCAAAATGATGACAACTAAATGATATGTGAGTAACACATCTATCACCCCCCCACCCCCAAGCCCTTCTCAAATCCTGTCAGTGGCATAGAAGTTCGCAATTTTTATGGCTTCGTTCCTGTGAACTCTCCCAGGGTTCTACTATTTATGAAGTGGCAGGTACTTCTGGAAAGTAGGGATTGATGTAATATGTAAGAGTAAGAGAAAAGATCTTGAGACACACAACTTTTTCCACTTTGCCAGAAATTTGCAGACCCGGTTGGTAGAAAATCTGACATATTATTGATTAAACATATTAGTTGTCCAACACCACTGTGTATAATATTCCAAAATTGCTTCAGCATTATGGATCAAAATATATTACAAAATCATTGCAGTAGAATAATCAGAAATTGTACATTACACCATTACTGCAGCACTAATAAAAGGAAGCAAACTGTGGCCTTGCAATAGATTTTTGAAGCTGTGTGTTTGTTTTCTAAGGACATCATTAATACAATAATGCAAATCACTCTGTTAATGTGACTATGCAAACCTCTCAATTTGTTTTACTTTTTTTATAGTTATGTATTATTCATGTTGCATTAGTATATGCACTGTTTATTTCCCTAATTGTAACAAGCATTTAATTAATTACACTATAACCTCTTGAATCTATAGGCCAACTGTTGCATCTTTAGTTAATATTTTAAAGTCTCATCTTTTTCCATTTTTCCATGTGCCTTTGATGTTTTGTTTCTTACCCTTCTTGTTTGGGTTCTCTGTGGAATAGTCTCAGAATAATTCTGCAGTTCTCTTTTATGACTGAAACTTTGCATTTTAACAGTTGTCTGGAGATAGTTTCTTCCTTGTGAAAGATCAGTTTTAATAACAAGAAAAGAAAAATGCCATAAATCTGCACTAACCACATAAAGCTGAAGTCTCTGAGAGACTGATTAACATTGAGACTCTACACAGGTTTTTCAATAATTAGAGGATGTGCTTGCGTGGAGCCATGACTGCTCTGGCCTTGATGCCATTTCCCAGGGCAGACAGCAATTATTATAGCCCACAGTAAATTTCCTACATTCGCTGCCTCCAGCCACTGAAGATCTTTTTGGAGTAAAGGTCTCTTAATTTTCTACATTCTTGTCATCAGCTTGGATTAGGAACATGTTCTACTTATTTTCTTCAGTTGGTTTAGAAACAATTGACAGCTGCTTTTCTGCTGCAGTATTTTCTTTGCACCTGAGGTTGAAGGGATCTGATCATAGCTTTTATTATATTAACATAGGAGATAACAGTCCTGGCATTTTCAGCAGGGCAGCTTGAACCAAACTGTTACCACTATCTTTGAGCTCAAGTGATTAACCCCCACTCAGCACTCCCAAGCTTTGTGCTGCAGATTACATTTATTTGTTGTTCTCAGATTTTTGTCACCTCCATGGTTCACAAATGAATTATTCATTGAGGTAGAGGGCTCCTTCTACTATGATACAGTGTCTTCACCTTGTTCTGTGCTTATTTTGACCAGAATTTTATTGTATTATAAAATACCCACAAACTGTAAAACTGACTCATTTAACCTAAACTTAAAAAACAAAATATATACTGATGGTTAATAAATTAAATGTTAAGTAGTTAAATTTAAAGGGGCTATATTGCTCTCTAATTAGACAGGTGAGTTCCTGCTAGTTATTAGTGGGGAGATGTCCAGGTTGCTTTTTGTAAGATATCCTTAGACCAGTGTAAGGTATGAAGCCATTGCTTCATAATTTGCCTTTACATCTACTGCTGTCAGTTCATGCTAAGCCTCTTTGCAGCACTATAGTTAAACATAGTACAGGAACTTTTTAAGCAAGAAGGGACTTACAACACTCAAAAGATTGACTGGAACAGACTGTAATTTTAGTGCAAAGTTGTAGACGTTCATCAGTGCTTTGAGCTGACCTGAAGCTTGCCATTAGGTAAGCCAAAAGATGGAGAAAACAAAAGCCCTTAGCATGTCCTAGTTGTTTTTCATTCCCAGCTGAGCCTCAGCATGTGAGCACACACAAACAGCTGTGTGAGACAGAGCTCTGCCTCTCCCTGAGCTAAATGGTGGCACTGCAGGATGAGAGCCCTGGCTCCTGGCTGCTTTCTGCCTGTTAGACTCCTTTAGCAAGGCTGAAAATGTTTTATGTGTGTGTGCAAGAGCATTATTGCTACTTGGGTGTCACATCAACACGTATGTGTAGGCTTGCCCTAAACAACTCACAGCTGCTGCAGGTATCTAGCAGGGCAGCTCAGTGCAAGCTGGGTGTAACACAGCCAGGCAATAAGAAGAACTGAAGAGTGCAGAATAATCTCCAGAAAAATGAAAGGGATATCACTTTAAGACTTCGAAATCTTTTTGAAAAGGAAGTACGTGGAAAATGAGAATGACTTTTCAGAAAAAAGATAAGGATTGAAATAAAGATTGACATTGAGATAAGGACTGAAGGAGAAGGAAAATAAGAAAAAACTTCATAAAGGAAAGAGGTAGTTCAAAGACATACAAATGGTTTGCGAAGAAAGATCAGGAAGTGTGAGGGAGGATGAAAGATTTAAAGATAGTAGTTAGCATGTGAAGAAAAGAAGGCATTTTTTAGTGGAAAAAGGTAAGTTATTAAAAACCTGTTGGATAAACTTCTGGAGAAAATGAGATGAAAAATACAGTCAGGCTGGATATTGTCTGAGAAAAAAAAAAAAGAATGAAAATGTAGGTAAATACAGCTGGATATCCAGTGGACTGATCTTGGGGTTGCCAAGCACAGCACTTGGCAGTTTTGAAGAAAAATGAGATATCCAGGGCAGATGTAACGTGTAAACAGACTTCCCATTCTCAGCTAGTTCCAGTAGGATAGGTTTGAGTTGCCAGGTGGGAATATCCTGATGAAAGGAGCACCTTCCTATTGCTTTTCTGTTCTGCATATTAACAAGACATTCAGTCAGGCACCATTTAAACAGAATAACAGTTTTATCTGGCATTTCTCTTAAGGGAGAGGAACATGAAGTATCCTTATAGCTTATAGTCTCAGTTGCAAAAACCATTAATAATGGTGGCTTTGATTTATATATTTGGGTACCAGGGAATTGGTGCCACATTAAAAGAAGGTGCTGATGTTTATGCTTCATTCTTTTCTAAATAAAAAAGGGAGGAAAGCAGCAGACTCTGAAATGGAGAAGGGGGCTCTTCCTAAGCCACTTCAGCAAGAAGAGAAACTAGCACTGTTTCATCTAACAGAGATATCCAGTCAAGAGAATGACACAAAGTAGTGTTGCTTGGAGCTCACCTTTTCTCTGCAGCATTGCAAGAGCTGAGATAAAGGAGATGCTGGAAGAAGAAACTTTATCTGAGAAGGAAATTCCAACAGAGCAGGTAGATTTAGAGGAGAAGAGAGAATTTCTGTTTAAGAATCCCAATAAGATTTTGGTGTGGCAAGAAACTTTATACCACTGTATAGGTTCTTTGCTATAGAATACGGTCAGTTATGGCTGGTAGGGGAATTAAATTTAAAAATTTAAAATTATGATGTTATTAAAGAACATTCCAGCAAACACACAAACCCGGTAGCCAGATTTGTAGCTGAAAATCGGTGACTGCTCAGCTGAGTTATTCAGACCTGTTTTGTCAGGAAAAAAGAAAAGTAAGTCAAAGCAAGGCCTACAAATCTCACGTCTTGGCGTGGTATTAACTGCCAGAGCACAAGAGGAAATCAGACCAGTGAACAAATGCAGACACAGCCTGTTTCTTCCTGCCATAGATGAGAATATCTAAGATGAAGGTGACTTAGAAAAGTGTAAATAATGTGACGCTGATAAATCCCTTTTAGTCCAAGATCTTGGATGAGATTCTAGTCAGAACCCTGTTATGTGTGGAAGGAACTTGTGCTCCTGCACCACATGCCCTGGACTTCATGACCAAATTTGTCACTAAAATGTGTCATTCCCACGTACTACAACTTCTTTCTCTGGGCTTTAGATATTTACATACCAGCAATTCTGAAAATTGAACTCACTCAGCGGTTTAACTTGGTCTTGCAGAAACATTCTCCACATTTAGACTCTAAATAGATTATTTTGTGCTCTGTCATTTTAAATTGAATGTCACTGAAATCAGACCGGCCTTCAGGGTGATTTTCTTATGTGTATATTTGGATCCTTCTGCGTTTAAAACTTCATCTCAGCTTCGACTCATTAATTCCTAATTGCCAAGACATTTTTTTGAACGTATTACATGTGATCTGCCCCCTCACCACTACTTTGTGAATCCTATATACAGCCTCTTCTTAGCTTGACTCTTTCAACCTTCAACACAGTATGTCACCATCTCATCTTCAGTGAATTCCCGACATGATTTCTTGTATCAATTCCACTGCAAAAAATAACTCCCATGTAGCACTGTATTAGGTTCCATTCTAAAGTTCAGATAGGAAATCTTTTGTGTTCCTTTTGTCTAGAAGGAACATCCCTTATTTTAGCAAAGACTAGTATTAGGTATAATCTGACCTTCATTTCTGTAATTACAGGCAGTATGCTTCCCAGCTTTCTATGTATATATTCCAAATTTCATTGGCTTATACTCGTTAAATTAAAAATATATTTTGAATAGGAAATGAGTAATGTTTAGAAATGTGGGGCTAGATTCTCAGCTAGCATAAAGGACTTCTCAGTCAACTATGCCATTTTTTACCAGCTGACAACATGGACTATGACCTCCTTTCACTTATTTTATCATGCCATGAAAATAGAAAAAAATTAAATTAAAATTGAAATTAATGAAATTTTACAATTATTCTCTAAATAAACAGTTCGAAAAACAGATGTTTCAGAGTTTATGCCTGTTAAAGAGTATTTTTAGAAAATACAATAGTTTTCCTGTCAGAATGGTTTATAGTGCATTGATTTTTCATTGTTTTGCAGTTATTGAGATCATAATTAATAATACATTTCCTAAATAAGGGGTGTTCTAAATGGATTAGCATACATAAATATATATGTGTTTTTATATGCACATAATAATTCTAGCAGCTCATCACTGTACCACATTTGAACAGCACTTTAAAATGGAGCAGCAAATAGTAAACTAAAAAAAAAAAAGAAGGAAAAAAAGAAAAAAGAAAAAGCTTTGTACCCAACCATAGAACTCTATCTGGCTTTGAAAAGGTGTAGAGACTTCATGTAACTGTTTCAGAGTGTAAACCAAGAGTAAGCAGAAGTGTGAGAAGGAAACATTCAAATAGGGAAGACTGTGATAATTCTGCACTGAGATGTCATATGCCTTTTTACAGGTGAGAGAAATGTTATCAGAAAGAGAGGACATCTGTTTCTGCCTGTTTTGGCAGGTGTATTTATCCTTTTAATGAGGATAAATGAGTGATATTATTTAAACAGTGAAGAAAATGTTTTAGTAAAATATTGTGGTACTGCAATGTGGTATTTTGGGATTAAAAATAATTATTGACAAAGTATCTGACCATACTCACAGCTCCTGCTTTTTTTTTTAGGGCAGTTGGTGGGATCTGCAGAGGCAGAGGCAGTGCATGAATTAAAAACAATTAGGAAGAAAGAAGTTTTCAGTCTAGAACGCTGAATAAGGCCCTCATGAAAGAGTAGTTCTTTAATTTTATGTGGTCAGATCAAGGGCTGTGCTGACCTTCCACCACCAACTACAATGTTTCCAAGAATCCTAGGAAAAGGATCCTGTGGATCCTGCCTCACAAAACTCGTGCTGCACACTTATTTCTTGGGCTATTGTTTCCAGTGCTAGGTGGGTTTAGCTAACCAAGGATGCTGACACATGATAATGAAGTTACATCTTTATTTCACTAGGTAGACAGCTGCTCTGAAGTTAGAATGTTATGGGATTCCAGGAAGTTTATTTTTTTTTTAAGGTAAAACAGGTAATGATAGAGTTTGATGTTAAAATTGATGAAACAGACTATCTAAATAGATTTGTTCAGAAATATGGGCAGGAAAGAAAACAATACACCAGGGTAAAGCAGCACTCAAGACAGATTGATCAGAGGGAGCAGAAAAAGATATAGTTAGAACTGAAGACTGAATAAATTCTCAAGCTGTTTAGTATTATTCTGGAAAAGTATGGCTCTCTGTGACAAGAATGTTCTGAAGACTTAACAGAAGAAGGGGTGATCAAGGTCACGTTTGTGACACTAGAAAAATACTACACTGAAAGTTGTTGACTTTTTGTCAACCAGAGAAACAGATAAAAAGAAAAAAAGGGAGGGGGTAGATACACCACAGAACAAGGTAGTCATATTCTTCAAATTTGAGTTAAATTTTGAATTTACCCCAAAATATACACAGAGAATTTAAAAATTATTAAAAAAAAAACTTAATGGAAAAGTATGTTAAATGTCTTTTACACTAAGACGTGCCCTCTCTCGAAAATCTAACATCTAAAAGAAGAGTTTCTATAGATGTTTTCTCTTTAACTTCCATACTGTGTTTGCTCAGTTTACCAGCCAAAATAAGTTTTTGATCTTTTCAACAGCATAGTTCCCATCTAACAGATGCAAACCTATATCCTTTTGGTTTCAGAAGCAATTTTCAACAATAGAAAACAAAACTGAGATCCAAGAATGCCTTTTTTTTTTTTTTTTTTAGCGACGCTGCCGAAAGCACAAAGAATGCAGTCAGCCTCTTGAAAGCAAAGGAACTCCCAGGGCACTGCTTGTCAAGACTCTTCAGAGCATTCTCTTCTGTGGATTTGCAGACACGTAGGGCTGGCTGGCCATCATTGACACTGCTGCCATTGCTCTGGAGCAGAGGGGGTGTGTCACACGCACACTTGGACCTTGGCGAACTCCGTGTGAGTAACTTGCAGTGTCTTCTGCTTTACTTGCTTTTAGGAGCAAAGTTGCCCTCACGATTATGAGCAGCACTTGTGTTGCTCTCCTCAGCAGAGATCACTCTTTATGTCAGAATTGCCTACTCTTCGTAGACCACAGACTTCTGAAGGACTTTTCAGGAATGTCTAAAATGTTCTGGGCATCTTGCTCGTGACTTGGTATGTAAGGGAGGGGGTTTTCGTTGCTAGTAATGCCTATTTGTATGTTAAAGAAAAATAAATTCATTTTATAAATACCTGTAAGTAATTTCCAACGTGCTTTCATCATGTCAACAATATCACAAATTAAGAAGAAACAAAAGACAATTTAATACAAGTTCCAAAACACTCTCTCTAAAGTCCTTAATACTAGGCTAGAATAAAAATATTCTCAGGATGGTGAAGAGCAACAGGATATAAAGCACTGGTTGAAAATAGAATGCTGCAGTCAGATCTGACAAGTGAATCGGAAGAGGATACGGAAGATAAAGAGGAACCTTTGGAAGGCAGAGAAAATTGTGTCTTATTACTTGATTGTTCCCTACTATAGCATCTAACACCCTTCAAACTATTTAAAATTAAGGCTATTTCTCATCATCTGTAGCATGTTAGAGAAAGAGCTTATTTCTTCTTCCTTAGATATGCTGTCTGTTGCTAATTCCTGTAATTGTACAGAGTTTCATTTGTGTTCACTTGTTAAATAGACTAAGGATTAAATGTAAAGTTATCTGAATTTTTAATTTGTTTCATTTTATTAACTTAAAAATAATTATTTTTAAATTCTTAGCTATAAGAAAGGAGTCCAAGACTCCTTTCTTGGTGTTTTATGACTGCCCGAACTGTACAACTTGACTTAAGAAAGGGCCCCCACTCTTCAGATAAATGCCACTTGGCCACATGCAGGTGTATTCTAACTTATTTCAAATGATTTACACAAAGTTACTTATTATGTTCTGTCAATAGCTGCTGTGCAATTACTTTCTGTCTGGTTTCTGAACTATAAGGACTCTTCCCTCTAAGTGGCCATCCAGGTCACACATCTCCTTGTTCCCTGAGGGGATGAGTGTAAACTCTTGAACTGGATATCTTCTGTTCTCTGCTCTAAGCTTAAAATTGAATTGTTTTTAAGGCAGTTAAAAGAATGTTTCTTCTTGCCTTAGACCCTTTTTTGATTTTGGTATTAGGAACATTCTGAACCTTCCTCGTTAAAATAATAGATGAAGAAAAATTACAGTAATTTGTCTTGCTAAAGAAAATTGCTCAGAGTCTCTGTAATGTGTCATACTGAGCTCCAGTTTCTGGACCAGCACATTGATGAAACTGCACAGTTTTATATTCCTAAGGCAGGGATGGACTGGATGGACATACTGGACACTCATCATTTTTTAGGGGACTAATACTGTGTTAATAGTTCCCCTGTTCTCCATGACATTCCCCCTGGAGGTCTGTCCTTGGATCTGTGCATAATCATCTAGGCAATTGAGGGTAGAGAATAGTTTCTATGAGAGAAAGACTCACATAGACTAGAAAGAGTTGAGAAAGGAGGAATAATAGAGGCCAGTAATCATTACTAGTATGAAGAAAGTGGTCAAAGAAAGATAGCTCATTATCTCCTCGTTCAGATCAAAAATTTGGGAATTAATTTCTTGCAAATATTAGATGTAATCTAATCTGATAAAAAGATAAAAAAATCACCCTCATTCATTTTAAAAATCTCATACATTTGGGGATATTTCTGAACTTTCCTTTTTGGCCCCGCTGCAGTTCCCACAAAGAAATTTGTTTTGAAAGGGTCCATGAAGATGACCCCTGACAGACTCCATTGTACTCATCACTGTATGATGTTCCACAGCACAGCATCACCTTAATTTCTCCTTTCTTTTTTTTTCCACCACATGATTTGAATGATGAGAATATAAAGTGTGCATAAAATCAGTACCCCATCTTTCATAATGAATGTACATACACACATAAATATGATGTGCAGTTTTTCTCTGCTATTTCTGGACAACTCTAGCTTCATATGGACTTAATTGCATTATTTTATTATTTGCATTCTATTTTGTTATTTAGTAAGCTCCTAGTTTGGATGAGAAATAATGAGAAGGCTTTCAGAATGCAGATTAATGCAGGAGTTTTTTTTCCTCTGGCTGACATTTCCTATAGACCTACTGTACAAATGTCATCTGGGAAAATAATATTTGTCACAAACGTATTAGCATGAGGAGTAAAGCAGAAAAAGGTTTTAAGCAAAACCAAGTTGTTGTGTGTTTCTCTGTTTCTTTTCTTTCCTTTTTTTTTTTAATGGAAGAGCTGTATTTTCACACCATTGCTAATATTGCAGAGATCTCTTCATTACTGACCACTTGGGCAGGATGAGGCCAAAGCTTTGACAGAACAGTCAGTGCAAAGGGTCACATGATACTATGCAATTCTGTTTGAGCCTGCAGATTTGAAAGGAGGCTCAGCTATGAAACAGGAGGCCTTTTCCCATGCCCCATCATCTCGCTGAGATTTAAATAAAACATTGGGAAGAGAAACAAGTTGAGAGTTCTTCGGAGAATGACAGGAACAAACCAAGTAAGTAAGGAATCACTGCTTTGGCACCAGCGGGGCACTCGTCTGCCAGTCTGCTGAGCTAACAACTTTCTGCAAAATAACTGGTGGGGAATACAGTCATCCTTATGACAAAATGCTCTTAAAAAGTAACTTTAAAATGTTTATTTTTGTACCTGGCGGTTTGTGTATCTGTGTAAATTGCCACGCTACTGTTAAACACAAAAGCCACCACCTACAGTTTCTTCAAATTCCAACCTTATTCATGAGCTGTTACTTCATCATCAGTGGAAGAAAATTATCTAGAAATCAAGCTGCTATTGCCAGTCCAACTCTTGCTATGAAGACTATGAGACCCAGAAACTTTTCCTCCATTAGATGATTTTTGTGGTGAACGTGACAGAAATTGTCAGCGCAGTGTGAAACAAATACTGCTGCATCCAAAGTCATAGCAGAATCAGGATTTTACAGTGATTTTAAAACTTCTACAGACAAAAGAGAAATGCCTCAGCTTTTGGGGTGTCTTTGTATTCAAAATGAACACAAACTGTTCTATTTTTAACCGAGATGATACAAATTGAACACAAGTAATTCTGCTTTCAAAATATTCAAATCGGACACCACTGAACCAGCTCTGGTGCCAAGAAAATGTCTTTCCTCTATCTCATCTCTTTCCCTTGCTTTTAATCCACTCCCTTTTCCTTCCTCTGCTCAGCTTTTGAACCGAGAAGTCTCTCAGCTCAAAGGAACTTCAGTTTGATGTTTTGAAACCTTGGCTGGCCTCAGACAAGTGGATGTAACAGCTCAGCCCCTTGTAGGGGTGAGAGATGAAACAATGTCCAGGGGAGCCCAGATTTCCCCCAGTCTCCTTCTATCCAAACACAGCGCTTAACCTGTACGGTCACCTGAATGACGAGGCCCTTTATGTTTAGCACTTTCTCTGGATAGTTTAATATGAAGTAATTCCATTAATGTTTCATACTCTTGTTTCATTAATTTTTTGAAGGAAGAATGTATTATTAAATGTTCAGTCCCTTCTCTCTTATCAGTTCAATTAAGGTACAGGAGGTACATCCACAAAAATGTCCTCCAGCAAAACCGAAATTAACACCTGATATTTTGAGGATTAAGAAGGCAGAGAAAACCACAAAAAATGTAAGGTTTTCAAGCTCCTCTTATATATAAAACACACAGAGGGAAAAAAAAGTGCAGTTGCTATTTTGATATTGAAGAAAAATATTTCTGCTTGTTGTAATTGTAAATTACAACATATAAAGTCCAGTCTTTAAAATAAGTACCTTTCTTGATTAGGACCTTTCCCAAGGGTATTCAGCCTTTACTTCCCATGAAAACCTTTGCGTCTCAAAGCATAAGCTCTTCTCTCCACTTCTTGCTAGTTTTCTTTGTCCCTTTCACATTTCCACTTACCTGTGTTGAAATTCTAGTGTTGCTACCTAATTATTCCATTTCAGTGTTTTTAATTCTGCTTATTAGCACTACTTATTTACTTAAGACATTCTAGGGCTGATTTAACTGCATGAACAGTGTATTTCCAACAAGCACCACGTCTATTTATTTCTAAATTTTTGTCTGTAGTGAAGTTCATTCTACTCATCATAATTCAGTTGACTTTATAGTTAGATGACACAGTTAGAAGTCCCCCTCAGCACGAGAATGCTGTTTTAAAACACTTATAGTTCTGTAAAATTACAGTCTGCTGCATATAGAAGTTACGGTACATCCAAAATTGCTGGGAATAGGATTCTCCCTATGGTGGGTGGTAGAGAGACCTGACAGCAAAAAATGCTCCAATAGCACTTAAATAAAAGCAAGGTTCCTGAAAAAACCAGTTTTACTAAGTCTTGCCACATACAATGCAGCTGGGTAGTGGTACCAACTGCTCAAGTGCCTCACACAGGCTGTGGACGAACGGAATAATTCTGTCCTGACAAACCCTCACATCAGTCTCCAACACAAAAGTGGATTCACTTGGGATTGTGCCATCTACAGCCTTTCACCAAAACTGTAAGGCAGGTTGCCAGAGTCCCTCAGAAATGATTCCATCTATTCGTGCTGGGACTCCAGAAGCCTCAAATCCCCTCCAGTCACCCCCACTTCCCTCCACACCACGCGTGGTTCTTTCCCCTATCGTTCCTGTACCCTACATAGCGCAAGCAAAGATGTACAGCATTTTGTTTAGGTTTCTTTTTTAATATGCTGTGCCTAATGAGAGCCTATATTCCTGTGTGTACGTTACAGAGCGTTCTGTGTAATGCCAATCATCCCTTTGACTTTATTGCCATACTTGGGAAAAAGTTCCTGATTAATGAGTCTTTTTACCCATGCGAGCAGAAAACGAAGAGGTGGCATTTAAGCCCAGTGAGCTGTGGAGACAGGCAGAGGAATCAGCACAGTGTTGTTTATGGGTTTGACTGGCTTACAGCTTGTTACACACCTAAAATAGTGAAGGAATATTCTTGTTTTACCTTTTAATAGAGCACTGTGCTGTACAATATTTTCATCTACTGAAAATGTTTTTTATAAAGTATGGATAAAGCATGTATATTTAAAAAAAATTCCTACTTGCATAAGCCAGTACATCAATGACATAGTTGAAAACACTTTATGAAACAATGTATTAACTCAGGAAAATACAAATGAAAACTGTATATTAATTGCTTTATAAGCCCTCCTATACTCATGTTTTATTAACATTTTAATATTATCAAGTATCATGCTAGCATGTGATACTCCTCCAAATAAGGTACTATTTTTACTTGGTTTATGAAAATAAATGAGCATCTCAGATTAGCATTTTGATTTTGCATGAAAGCACATAATGTTTTTTCTTGTATTCCCTGATTGTTTCAAGGGCATCGTATCATACCATAAAGCTGAAGACTCTTTCATCTTTCTTCAGATAAAGTTGCTAATTACTTTTAATTTTACATGATATTTAAAGACTTCAACATTTATTATTACTCTCAGTACCAAATCCTAACATAATTCAGGGTAGGAAGACACTCAAGAGCTTTTTTTTTTTAATGTTTCTGTTACAAAGTACAGTGATGACATACTCCACCACCACCTCATTGCCTTCCCTGACTAGAATTTTATCAGAGTACAAATGTTAGGAAGCTCAATGAAAATACAGTTTAATGCAGCCAGTTAAATTGCCTGAGAGGAAACAGTGCATACAGCTTTTTTAAAGCCTTTCCCCTCAGGCCATTAACTAAGAAACTGGTCACTAACTGCTGGTAACAAACCATTTTGGAGGGATTATTGCTATTACCAGCATTCAGAGGTTTATGGCTGCATTTTGTTAAAGACATTAGGAACTGTAACATGGACGAGCCCACAGTACTAGAAAAATCATTTTCCCTTGTGATTAACAATAGTTTTTCTTCTGCACTAGATGTCTCGAGTAGTGGGTTCATTATTTGTCATATCTCCCAATGCTGTAAAAAAAAACCTTTCCATTCTGGCCAGGTTTCGAATGAAAAGAGTGAAACTGTAACACTGGTCTCTGGGAAAGTATGACTCTTGTAGAAACCACCACAAATAGACCAGATTTGGATTGTTTCCAAGAATTGTAGCTGCCCCAGAGAACAGGTAGCCAGAACAATATACAGCAGCTTTCCCTTCTGTGATCAGCTGCTTCTTGGTGAAGGCTTCAGTACTGCTGAAGACACAAACAAGGTTAGATGTTCATTCCATATGCTGGTGTAGGTTAAGTTTAGGTGCTAGAAAGGGTGTTTGATCAGGATGTTTCTAGCACTCCACAGTTAGTTCCATTCCCTGATTACTGCACTTTACACAGTCTATAGTGTAAGCAAAGAGGGGTCAGCCTTAGTTGTAATGGAAAGTACAGAATTTTAGGAAGTTCAGCACTTAATTAGGAAAAGTTCTGTGGAGCTCCAAAAATCTCTCTTTTTTTTTTTTTTTAAGGAACTCTATCTAAGATGGTATTTTGACAGCTTAGTTGTATAAATGATATTGCTGAGTTAGAATGCAAATTACAAACACATTATTTTCGTGGCAAATATGTTTTCCACTCTATTCTATCCCCCTCCATCTTTTAATTTAGAAACAAAAAAAACATAGATCAGAACATATCATTAGCTGTGCTTCTTAGTGAACTTGACTTTTCTCGAGAAATTTACATCTTTCTCTCATTTTCTGTTAAGGTTTCTTACCCTGTTTTCTCACCTAAAGAATTATAATGAGGTAGAGAGAATGAGATCTATGGGGAAAGCAGTGGACCTAGAGACTAAAGGTAAAAGGATGATTGATGGTATGAAATTACCATAAAAGTACAATCAGGATCAGATTTTAAAATGAATTTTTAAGCAGCCTAAGAGATACTCTTTGATTTGTAGTCTGGTGGAATGGATAATGTCTCATTCAGTGGATAAAGTTTCTCACTGTGTGACTTGAGCTTTTTCTGATCTTTCTGACTGGGAGTAAAATGGAACCAAAGCATAAAGTGGTTTTTAATGCTAAAAATATCAAAAGCAATATTCTTAAAGTCAAAACCTAGGCGTAGCAGGTGAGAAAAGAAAAATAAATATAAGAAAATTATAGTGTTGGTATTATTGTATTAAAGACACTATCTTCTTATGCACCCTGTTGGATCTATAAAAATATTTTAAACATAAGTAAGGAAAGGGTCAGATCTTTATGTTGATATGAAAATCCCTCTAATTTTTAAACGCTTTAAGACTGAAGTATTTGTGAATTTGTTAAAATAATCAAATTCCAAAACAAGACAAATATTATAATTTATGTCTGAGCAATGCATGACATGTCTTGCAATCTCTGTCTAACTAACAACAATTTACAGTGCATTTGCTGGGTCAGTTAAAGCAGAACTTAGTGGATATTTAAGAGTGTAAAATAGCCTGTAAAATTATTACTATATAATTGCATCAAATATTAAGATAAATTTACAAAAGTTTCAAGTTGAAATTAGGACATTTTTATCTTTCTAATGTAGTGCATTCTCATGAGGCAACTAATTGGCTCTGCAGCATTACATTGTGGGCAGGTTGGTGTTTTTTTTAAAGAAAATTCCTTCAATTGTGAATTCTTGGTCCCCCCCCCTTCCCTAATTTTATTTATTTAATTTAAAGGATTTAAATACGATACTAATATTTTAAAATAGGGATTCTTTTTTTGTAAGCTAATTCACTCCTTTCACGTAAGAGGAAATTTATGACAAATTTCCTTCCTACTATATATGTAATAAAGATGGTCATGCATACCATTTAAGGCATAACCTCAAAGGATTTATTTTATTATACGGATTCTTATTATATGGCTGGATATCGTGATAATAAAATTACAGACAATATTTTAAAATAGTTTAGCATTATAAAAAAATGCCAGAATTTCCAACAGTTGTTTCTTATGACAGTTTTCATTTTTTTCCCTCCCACTGACAGTTCCCATAATGACTTTAATCATATAGTCTGGAAATGGAGCAGGTTACTGAACAGCAACAAACTCACTGGTCAATGTCGGTGTCACTTTTCTGGGAGCAGGACTTTTTGAGCATCAAGGAACTAATTTTAACAGCCTGCTGGGAAAGTGTTAAGTGCATTAACTCCCTGTCAATCACATTTTTAGCATGCTGGCCAAATTATTATTATTATTTGGCTCAAGACATTCGATTGAAACTTATTTGTATGGCATTCTTATCTGTGTACCTTATGTGACTAATGATGATTGTTTATGGAGAGGTGCCTGTCCAATTATTTTTGAAGGAACACAAGAATGCAGAATGACTGGAAGCATCAGGTTTTTGCCAGAGAATGCCTCAGGTAAGAGGAGAATGGCTAGAGGCTATAAGGAATCACAAGAGACAAGTCAGAGTCGTAAATTGGGAAGCTGACATATCTCATCTAATATACTTGCTAACTAGGCCTTTAAAAACCTTGACATTTAACTAAGTTTGTGGAAAAGTTATAGATTTTGTCCTTTTCTATTGGCTGTAACTCATTAATGTGATGAACGGAGGTGTTTATAATCATTATCGGCATTAGCAGACTAGCATGTGGGATCATTTAGAGATCCAGTTAAGCACCTCACAACTGCTCAGTTGTTTGTGTAGGTTGTGCCTTTTCCAAAGCCAAGTCAGTCAAAAATGATATTGCAAGTTATTTACCCTTTTAGTACTTCAGTGTGTGAAATGGGATGAAAGAATGCTGGTATTCAGCTGAGGCATTTAAATAATGCTTTGGAAGTCCTGGCCCGCTTAGAACAGACTGCAATCTTTACTGTAAAACAGAAATTTCTGATGGTTTCAAGAAAAAAAAGGTAGTTTAAAAACAAACTCTGCAGTGAATGCTGCCTATTAACTCAAAAGGATTTAAATACATTAGGGACTTAACTTTTTTTGGTGAAGGTAAACTTTGTCTTTGCCCATTAATGTTCCAAGGATAAGAAATACTGTGTAATTAAATACATGCCCTGCCCTGATTCTGATTCTATATATACAGATTTTTATATAGGGGAAAAATATTCAATTTCTGTGTAAAAAAATAAACCAACAAAAAACTTAAGCCATGGAATTCTGTGAAATGAACAACAAAAGAAACTCGTTTCGGTATGAAAAGTGGAGATGATCAGAAAAACAGCAGGAGGAGGCACTACAGCCCAACAGCTAAAAACCAGTCTGTTTTAATTTCTGAATAGCTTTCCTGCCTGAAGAATTAAATTTAAACAATACACTTTGCAAGTAAGCAACGTTATGCTTAGGAATTGCTATAATTTTTTCAAAAAGCAGGGAAAATATGAAGAGAGCTAGTCAATGGAGGCAGGGGGAAGCTATTAGGGATTGTTTTCCCAGGGCAGGAAACTGAAATTCAGTAGGAAATGGCATTTTGACAAGCACTTTGTATTTTCAACCAAAATGGAATCTTGCTCATTTAGTGCAACTGGAAAACAATTAATTGAGGCAGAGCCTCCCCTCTAATCGTACACACAAGAAACTCTATTGACTTTTAGAGGGTTTGAGTTAAGTCTACCACCGCTAAGAATTCTTTCCTTTTACCTAATGTATTTTGGGACATGAATAAATTATATGGTTCCATATTACAGTAGGAGAGAAAATGACTACTACTGTTCAGGTTGTGTGACGTTTTCCATGCTATCCCCATTTTCAGCAGCTCATAACTTTCTGAAAACTTCTGGCTGCCGGGTGAAATTTTTCATAGTTTAGGTCTCTGTTGGATGAAAATTATTTTTTGAAAGTTTGAGGGACTTGTTCCATTATTTCTGGATATGCATGGATAAAAACATATAGCCCATCAGGCAAACATTCTTGTTTCTTCTGCACTATACTGTCATCCAAATGGAGAGTGAAAAGGGGATCATTTTATGTGAGTCTGTGGACTGCAAATGAATAACTGCATCTCTGCTCAAAGAGTACCCTAGTTACTTTGGAAAACAATGAAAATCTTAGAGGAATTTCCAATTTTATCCATTGTGCTGCTGAATTCCCCAAGTTCTCTGTCCTCAGCATGTTTTTCGGGTGATAACCACACAAACTTGTTAAATACAAGTGTTCTTTATCTGGTCACTTCCGATCAACAATTACTCAGCACTATTTTGGCTGGTCTAGGATTGCTGAAAACTGTGCATTGGGTTATATTCAAATAAGTCTCCAGATGTAGTGAAATGAAATTTGGTGTGTTCCCATAGGTATAGGCTCCTTGGAATGCTGTGTTCCATCATGAATCTAATCTTTCAGAGGAACGTGTCAGAGGACATGTTAATTTTCTTCCAGTTACACTGGAAGGCATTATACAGTTGGTTAAAGAAATAAGTGTAAGTAACTTTGAAAAGACATTTATGCTTGCAAGCAATAAAATCTGTTTCAATTGTTTCTCCCACCCTCTTCAGCTGAGAAATTCAGTGCCACAGATGTTTTGGTAGGAACTTTGACGGACATAGCAGACTCCTAAATATTAGTATTTGCACCAGAAACTTGGCTACAAATTATTCTCAGCCAAGGAAGAAATAGTAAGCATGTGATCTCATTCAATGTCTAAAAAACTCAGTAAAGCATTTTAACAAATTGCCTGCAGGATAAGAATGATTGTAAAAAATTATTTGTTATATGCATGCTTTAGGTAAGAAAGGAAATCATTCCTATCTCAAGAGGCTGAAAATTAGACAAGCTGTCAAGGCAAAAGACAAGCAAAACACACACATATATATGTTTGTGTGTGCTACTGTTTCCTTTAAAGTTCCTTTACCTTTTTTTGTGAACAGACCATGGCAGGTGTGCGAGGACAATGTAAAACTTTCAGGCAATATGTTCCCCAATCAACAGATACTGTGTTTAAAGAACAAGAATTTTACTACAAAGAGCAGCGAATAGCAGGAAATACAGAATATATAGACCTCTTATTCTTGGTGGGCATCAGTTCACAGGTCAACAACTCAGCATGAATATTTTTATCTCAGCCATTTAAGAAACCAGGCAGCTGAGAAACAGTCACAGACCCTGACCTGCTGCCCCAGCAAGGTGTGCAAGCGAACAGAGGGATGAAAACCTGCAAATTGCACCAGAGCTTGTAGGACAAGAGACATGGGTGGGTTTTCTTAGTTCCAAGTACAGTGAGGCTGCTTTATCCTACAAAATTAATGTCACTTCTGGGATATTCATATCTGAGTTGGGGTCATTAATTTAAATAAAATAACTAAATAAAGGTGTATAAGTGAAATATCACCTGCAATCATTCAAAATAAACCCTTCTGAATGGACAGTAAAAATAAACCCTGGAAGGGAGTACATCTTCCCTCCAGAATAAAAAAAAGGCTGAGAAAGACTTGCTTGCTTTCTTCCTTAGAAGAATTAAGTGTCTTAACAGCTGATGCTTAAATTGATAAATTTGGACAAGGTGTTGGAAAAATTGTTTCTTTTAAAATTCTGAATGTAATCTCCCTGTCTGAATTTACAAAGCAAATATATAAATAGAAAAGAGGAAAAACAGTATTTCAGTTCTTGTCAATTCTTCGCATTTTGATAAATTCCATAAAATACATCTCCATAAATGAGAATGGATTGTTATATCTTTCCCTAGGAAGTCATGTGAACAACACTATACCAAGTTTTAATGCTAGTTCTAAACTTGCAGTTAGCCTTTTCTGCAATGCTGTAGACTGAAACCTCAGTTCAAAACTTGACCAAAATTCAAGCTCTAGCCCCAAGCTTCATTGTTTAAATAATGTATCTTGTTTCAGCGTTATTTTATAGCTCTTATTTTCTGCTTTCTGTTGGATAATTGATAGAAATAAGTGAATAGAGGTTAATTATTTGGAGTAATAGCTGCAGTTAATTAAAAAAGAGATATGAAATGTTTTTGCTTCATTATGAGGAACTGTGAAGGTCAATGAAGTTAGCAAAGTTAATATGAGGTGCATCCAGTACATCAGCTAAATTTGTAAGGGCATTTTGTGGAAAGGTGTATGCATAAACTTTCCAGCTGAAAGTATTGTTAATAAATCAGCAGCTCAGTACAGGCAAACCCTGCATGTGTCCAAGTGCTCTAAATACATTGGGCTGCCCCTGTTGGTTTTGGGTTGGCTGTTCTGTTCAGCGTGCAGGCTCTGCACTGCGTGTGGAACAGCCCCTGACTTCAGCAGGGTTTTTAATCCTACACATGAGTATATCTCTTTCTGCTTTACAGTTCCAAAATTCATTTAATCGGATCTGAGACATGTACATCACTGGACATGAATGGAATAATTACAGAGAAGGGACTGGAAAAAGACACGGAACATTCATATTTTTAGCAAAACAACACTTGCACATACATTCTCTTGTCTTACTAGGGTGCATGGGAAGAGAATAAGAGAGTAGAACTGGTTTTGTGTAAATCTTCCTTAATTTTGTTACATGGGAACTGTTTAAGAGTGAGGAAGAGAAAATCAGCACTGTGACTGCCTCTCCAAACTGCCTGCATGGGCAGAGCTGTGGGTTGGTGCTGCAGCCTGGGAGAATGGAGAGACAGTGTTGGAAGCTGGATTAAGCTCTGTGCCTCCCATTCCCTTTCCCAACAATGCCTCCTTTGTACCACCACGCTATGCCTTTCAGTATTTTGGGTAGGGAAAGAGGGAAGATTCCTTTGAAGCCTCAGAACTGTGAATCTAGCACAGGGAGAAGTGTGTAAAGGCACAGGCAGGAGGTTCAAGATGGAAGTAGACCTGAGATGGAGGGTGAGAAGTGAAGGTATGGAGGAAGAAAGCACAAAGACTTTGGACCTGTTAGCAAAAGTAGTAAAGAGACATAACTAGGCAAGAGGCAACAGATAACCTCATATCTTTTCCCATAGCAAATTTCTGTGATCTGAGGTTCCAGATAGATTTTGATACATGGTACATATGTTATTTATTATTATATAGCTTGACCATGACCCACTCAAGTCAGTGAGGCCATGTCACATAACATTTAGTGTCTTAGTTTCCTTTTGTGTTGCACTTGGATAATAACCTTCACTTTATTTGTAAATACATAAGAACACTTTAGAGAAATGTGTTACTATTTTTAATTTAATCAATTATCCCCAAATCCCAGGGTATTTAGGAGGAAACATTTATTTTCCCTATTGCTTAAAAATAAAGGATTTCTCAGAAAAGAATTGCAAGGAGCACACATCACTTTTTTTCTCCAGAAGGAGTTGCTTGCAGCAGTATCAGGGAAAGGGTGTAATTTTCTATCCTTAAAAAATGCTTATCCATTGCATGTTTAATTCCAACAATCATCTAGCAACTGAAACCTTCTCTTATAGGTAACCAAATCTGAAATCAGATAGCTTAGCATAAACTGCTCAGACCAATCTGTAGTTGAAATTAAAAAGCATGGATTAATTTTAGGAAAGCAGCCTACCTCATTTCCTTTATGCAATTATATTTACCATTCACTCTTTAATAACTATTATTTTCATGAGTCTTACTTGCAGTTTAGAAATTCCCCTGCCCCTCAGCTTACATTTCTCTAAGACTTTCTCATAAAGTTAAGAAATAAAAAGAAACCATTTGTTACCCTTTCTCAGGGTGATCAACGGTAGCAAAGAAGGGAGATGTTTTTTAAAGCACATGCTTTTAGCCTGTGAGTATCAGGCTTACCAGTAAATTTCCACCAATTTGTTTGTTGTGAAATGCACTGCTATCCCCATTTATTGATAGAGAGCTGAAGTAGAAGAAGACAATTTAGTCTTCATACTGATGAGTTATGATAGGACTATGAGAAAGGCTGAATTTCCTGATCTTGATAGAAGGCTTTAACAACATATGACACTAAATTGCTACCTGAAAAGATATAAAATTGGCTATGGAATTAATAATGCCTCAATCATTATATGAGGAGGAAAAGAACAATTTGTCTTACTTTAATATGACACTTCTTGGTTTATGTCTTTAGAAGTCTCCCTTAAATTGCATATATTTGAGGGTGTCTGTATTGGGGATGATTTTTGAGGGGACAAACAATTTCTGGAATACTTAGAGACTGATGGAAGACTGATTTTCAACTCAACAGCTTTAAAAGTGGCAGGTGCCACTGTGTCTCTGCTTTATATAGCCTGTTTGCAACTATCACTAAGGTTTCTAGTGATTGGAAGGATGGAGCTGAAGAAGTAGTGTCTGATGGCTGTGAAACATTTTTTGTTGGATTATTTGTGGATAAAAAGAGGCTTTTCTTTGAAATGTATTTTATTAGTTCATTGATGTGGTTGCCCTCCCAGGCAAATTTTACGACTTTGTAGAAAACATGTTTTTGACCCAAGTCTTCAAATTTTAATCTAGGTTTCAATACTGACCATTAAACTGCTGATACATTGCCTATGGTAAATATACAAAACTTTGTGGAAAATAAACACCAGGTTATTTGTCAAAGGTATTTGGCAGATCAATAGAATATCACTAGTATTGTCTTTGTGGAAGGCAGAATGTTTAAGTCAATATTTTGCCAAGACTTTTGGGCTGAATTCTCTTGTGTCTCTATTGACAGGTAGATGAGCACTGTAACACCTCTGATGAACAATCCTATCACCTTTGGGTGATCTGAAGTTTTATGTTGTGCAATTTTTTCATCATAGGAGATGTCTGAATGGTTAGACAGGGTCGCTTGGAGTAGACCAAAGCTTTCACTCAAAGTATTTTTGGTTCCTGGGCTCTTCTGTGTTTTTCTGACTGTTCTGATCATGAGCCCTGTTCTGAGGGTAGTGGAGAAAAGCTACTGACAGCAGCAGATTCTTCCATCTTGTTGGTTTTTCTGTCTCCTGGCAAGGTTGATAGTCAGCAACTGAATATGCAATGGCTATAAATCTTGCAAAATGGTTAGCCAAAGGCTATCATAATTCATAAACTCCTAAAGATTGAGAAGTGTTCTACCTAGCTGGGGTGCCTTTCCAGATTGAATTCAAATTACTTTGAGTTAGCCTAATTGAAACAGAACAGCCACTTTGCAAATGAAAAAAAAACAAACAACAACAACCAACTACCCTAGTATGTGTCATTTAGGCCTCTACCTACTGAAAGCTTAACTTTGAGGATCATAAGGATCAGAATATATAAACGTCACCTTTATAATAAATGTCAATAAAAACATAGTAAAACAGTGAACTGCAACTCCTGTATTTCCTATTGCTTCTGCTCAATCTGAATATGTTGTTTCCTTGCCTTTGCAGACCCAGGAAATTATTAAGAAGTTGCAGCAAGTTTCTTTTCTTTCCCACTAAAATGGAGCAGTTAGCAACAGGTAATTTCAGTCAACTGTCCTTACCTTACAGTTAGAATGACAGGCAATAAGTAAAATTTAAAAGCCACATGTACTACTGTACAGCTTTGGTACTTAGCCATTTGCATTTTCTATCTATTTGACATTTAATAGATTTTACTGCAAATTTCTATGCAGAATCAACACATCATGTTTTAGCATTACACAGGAGCACGAGTCAAGTTAACACTCCTGGATTCTGCAGCCAGAAGCCATAATACCAGACAAGTGTAGAATTAGACTCTTCAGGGCATATTTTTGTCTCCCTTGCACCGGAGCAATGCAAGCACCTCCCTGAAATATTGTGGGAGAATTCTCCTGTGTTTTCTTCACACATGTAATTTGGGGAAAGCAAGGGAAGACAACTGGAACTTCAGTTAATCTGCAGCCTTGCTACTGAATAATTATATTAACAACTGAAATTCCAGCAAATAGCTTTCTGACAGCTATTTGGCTGCATCGCCCCGCAATGAAATGTATGCTAGAAACTTGTGATGGCCCAATATTTAAGAAATGGAGTGAAACCTTTTAATGAAAACACACGGAATGAATTTAAATTCTATGATTTGAAGACATAGCCGAGGCTATGTGTCACCCTCCCATCAATTTTCACCTGATGAACCCTTGGGGAAGGCAAAGAGATACAAGCCCAGCAAAGTGAGAGCTCTGATAGTCCCACAGTCATTCAGCCCCCTGCCCTATGAGGCTCTGGTGACCTAAGATCAAAAGTGTCATTTAAAATCATCAGGCACAGGTGTCACCAGTGTCACCAGGCCAGAGTCATTCCAGGAATAATTTTACTGCAGTCAGTGAACAGACAAGAATAGGGTATGTTGATACTTAATTGGAGTTTACATTTAAATGCAATTAACACTTTTTCATGTGAATCAGTAATGCTTTTAGTGCGAAGAGGTTATTGTGTAATCCCAATTTTATTTCATACATATTGCCATATGCTGTCTATTTTGTTCTTCTAAATGGTGTTAATATTCTCTTTAACTACATTGAATACAATAGCACATCTTCCTTTTGACTTATAAAATATGCTTATGAAACTAAAATTATGTAGTGTATTAAAATATATTAGAGTAATGGAGCCACTGTCAATTAAAAGACTGCTCCACAAATGCAGTTTATGGTCTCAACAAAGTCTCCTCAAAAAATCAGCCCTTGAAGCTTCTAGGGGAACAACCTGGGGCTTTTTTAGTCAGCAGGGAGCTGAACTCTGAGCTCTCACTGCTCAGCACAATTCATAGCTGCCTAAATAGCTTTATAATTCAAGAATTTCATCTCATCTGAAGTGTCAAAGTAGAATACAAATAGAGAAGTGACCTTTAATCAGTAACTCAAACCATAAAACTCATATATTTTGGAAACAATCTGGAAGCAACTGCAAGATTCCCTGTGAGCAATCCCACCACAGCAAGCACACACATCCTGTTTGACATGGAGAGACTCCAGATTTAGCTCAGCTTGAATGCATTACAGGGGGGAGATGAATCTCTGAAAGGAAAATTTCTGTTGTTCTTTGCCAAATAAATGTAGGAAGAAAACATCCATGGTTCCAGATATTATTATTTGTCCATCAAAAATAGGCAAACCCACAGTTTGCACGCATATTTCCAGCAAGTATATTTTACCAGAAGCCATTTCCTCATAACAGAAACCAAAAACTCCAGCAACCATTAGAGTGTCTGTTGTCTCTCTACAATGCACTTAGCAGCGATAGCTTTGACATAGGTTTTATTGATTTTCATTTAAATAAAAGATTTCTTTTAAATAAAATTTTTTATGAAGAAGAAAGCAAATTCTTTTAAAGAAAAGACTGAAAAAGATCCTATTCAATTAATGCAACAGAAACTGCTTCAAAATTATATTAATAAGAGAAAATTTTGTATTCACTTTCCAGACACAGTTCTCACAAACCAGATATACACAAAATAATTCTTTGTAGCTGCTGCTTAAAGATACCCCTGGCTCCAAAAAAATCTCTAAAGTGGACCATAGTACGCATGCAGTGTGTGATAGCTTTATTATGTGTAAAAAAAAGAAAACTACAGAAGGATGTGCAGTGTAGTATGACTAGGAGAAAAGAGATTTTTAGATTTCTCCACATTTTCTCTGCGAGCCTGTGTTGGCAGCATTCATATTAATTTAATTTTGTGACTATGTTTCTTCAGTAAATATTCAGTCCTGCTGTAACAGATGATTTGGGGAAGCTTCAGCTTTCATTTTTACATTCTGCTGTTGGTCATTTCAGGCAGCATTCAAGGAATGTGCATATTAAAAGAAAAGGCACTTCAAGCAAGAAGCTCTTGCTTCTCACTACTGTACGAGGGGAGCCTTCATTTACATCACTGCAATGTAGAACTAGTTTCAGAAGAGTCAGATGAGGCCCATGAGGCCCCAGTCCTCACAGGCTCACAGCAGCATCTAGTTATTCATCAGTGCCAACGGGTTCTGTGTGCACAGAGGGGCTCAGAGAGGACACTTTCCACTCTACAGACCTGGCTAAAAGGCAGCCTAACAGGAAGACTCAAATCATGCTAGCAAGAATACAATAAATAAAAAGAGCTGCTCTTTAACAGACATCCCCATGTGGACATTTCTAAATGGGCATAATGTTCACCAGTCATCTTTTGGGCAGTGGATACTCTTATTTAAAGAAAGGAAGCCTTAACATTTCAAGAACGACTCCTGCAGCTGCCACAGTGCCGCAGACAAACAGATCCCATCTGCTGGCTCTAAGGATCAGAAATGCTCACTGACCACAAGTGCTGCCCACAAGTCACAAAAAACTACTTGAGAAAGCTTACACAGCCTGAGCCCAGATCAGTGTCAGTGTTTGGGTGAATTAGAAGACAGAATATTTACCCGAGAGAAAATTCTGTCATTTCTGAATTTTTGTCTTGAAGCAGAATATGGAGGCAGCATTTCTAAGTTTGCTACTAAATTCCCACAAACCTCAGGGAGGAAAGATTTTGAACAATTCAACATAATGTAACAACACAGAAGCAACCTACAAAAATAAAAGTAGGATATGCAAATAATAACCATTAACTTTTTTGCTAGGTGTCCACAGTTTGAAGGTAATTACTAGAGCTGTGAGTAAGTACACTGACAACCAGAAGGGCTGTGCAAAGTAGTTCTGGTAAAAAGAAAGTAGAGACTTATCTAAGTAACACTCAAAATAAAATCTCATTGCTTAAAGCTGTTCTTCTTCTGCTGGAAGAAGCAATGAAGTAGAACTCATCATTACGTTATGACATTTCTTTTAATGTTAGTTAAATGGAGAAAACTCAGTTTCTCAATGGTGTTTCTTCTGCCAAAACACACACAAACATACACTCCTCATAAAAATCAATATTAAAAAGTGAGGGACCCTACAAAAACTTGGATGGCTGTTCCACTTTTTATTTCATAGTAAACTACTGCTAGAGTTTCTCAGCAGGAATCATCAATATAGCCCCAAGAGACCAAATGACATCTTTGTGACTGGCTATTTGTCTCTATCTCACTTATGTCAGGAAAATTTGTACTAAAAGCATAACAAATGATTCTTGAATTTATAATATCTAATTCATGTGATATAACTAACTGCTCAGTGATATATTAATGTCAATCTCAGTTAAACTGGTCCAATTTTGTTTCAGTTGCTACTAGAAATGAATGTCACCCTTATAACTGTATTCATTTTGAATGCATTGAGTATAATGCAGTACAGTGCTACCTTCCAAAACCAATTTACAAGGGCTTTAGTATATATATGTCTATGTTAATCTGTACCAGCCCTTTAGTCAGTGAGGAATTTAAAGCACAAAGATTAACAAAAGTGGATTTTAAAAGCTTTTCTCTTCAGCTGTATCAGCGTAAGAACAGAGAAGGAAGGGTGGCTGCAGTAAAACAGAGAAAAACACTTCAGTTCAAGAAAGGAGGTGGCCATATTGTTGCTGGCCCTTTTATGTTCTGGTTCATATGTGTTTCCAGAGTTGTGTCATAAATTGAATAAAGAATACACACTTGGAAGAGCAGAGTTCCTTTCTGAGAGAAAGGGAAGGGAAATGTACCCTGTGCAGGGGGTGAAAGTGAAATGTATGTAGGCAAGGAATGAGGGACACCTGCAGAGAAGAAAGTGGGAGCCATGAAGAAGAACTCAAAGGCTTAAAAAGAGACTGTAAGAACACGTAGCATGAAAGAAGGGAAAAAGAAATCTTAGGGGGACAGGTCAGGCCAAAGACTAAGAAGAGCATGGTTTAGAAGAAGGAGAAATGAGGCATAGTCAAAGGCTGCTTTGGTCTTATGAAACAGAAAATGAAAATAGGTGACAAATAGGATGAATGAAATTTAAAGAATATTAACAACCAGAGGATCCCATGACAGTCTTTTTAATCAAGATTCTTATATAGAGCATAGCTCTGACTGCATATGTAAACTACGGGCTGTCTGCAGGATGTCCTGTGGCATGGAATTGTCCCACCACACAGAGGATCTCTTAAGCCACCTGTCTGTGTTCTGGTTTAGAACTACAACTTCTAAATAAAAAAATTTCCCAATCCCGAGATTGCTAAGTTACAGGTAAAAATGAAGTGAAAGGTTATCTCTTTTATGAGGTTTTAGCCAATTTCTATAAGGTTTTGGATTTGCTCTGGCTTGCAGATAGATGGAAACTATCAAAGAGCAGTCTTAATTTTTAAAAAATGACTTAGACATTTTTAAGTTTTTAAACAAATTGAAATAACAATACTGACTTTTTCTTGCATATCTGGAGCAGATATTACTTCTAAGCCATATTTAATGCTTCAAATACATGCATGACATTTCATAACTGACCTTTTAGCTGAAAGACCAAGTTAAACACACATCCAGACACTGGGCCATATTGATGGGTTTAGGACAAAAACTATTAAGTGCTGTTGTGATTTTCTGGAGTGCGTAAAGGAAATTTCAGCTCTTCTTTAACCTTAAAATCATCTCCATCCCTTCCACAAAACAAGAGAGATTTCCCAAGTAATTGTGTTAGTTTTCTAGAACTCGGGGGGACTGCTGATATTTAGTAAGCTCAGTATAGCTTTTAGGATAAAAGAAACTGGCCACCTCTGAAAATGGTCGGTCACTGTTTCACTACATGAAAGAAGTAAAATTGGTTGCAGGAAGAACACCAAGATTAGTTTTAGAATCTCTGTCTTAACATTAATACGCCCAAAAGCAACACTCAGTCTCTTCTCATGGTGATTTCAGGAATGATGATACTATTTCCTAAAAGCTCTCAGCACTCTACAGCCTTAGTTTCCCTGTAGTTACCAACTCTGCTGTCTCTTGAAATAACTTCCATGGCTTTTTTGCATAACTCATTTGCATGGTTGCTGGTCCAATCTGTTACCTGCTACACGTGTGCATTTCCTCAGTGTCTTAGTTCGTGAATGATTATTTGCTGAACAGTGTTTCACAGGTTGTTGATCACAGTGTGCAAATGTTTACAATCAGTGAGGGCATACAAATACGAAGTATTGCCACAGTTTATTAAGTGACATGTAAGTGACTTCTAGAATCAGATCAAGCACATTTTCCTCTATGAATACAATGCAGCAATGAGCATCTCCCTTGCTCTGCCAGCTGCAGAGAAGCTAATTGTGTTTTCCATTTTATATTATATTTCAGGGAGCATAAATGTCTTTCATAGTTTGTGCTGAATGTTTATCTCATGAAGATTTACAGAGAGACAAACAACCATGTGGCTGCTCCAGCAAAAGTGTCAGGGTAAGCAAAGGAAACCTCCACTGTCCCCCAATCAAACTTACATTTTTGCAGACGTGTCCCCTCAGACCCCAGGTTTGCCACTAAACTTTGCACGCCAGTCTTGGACGTTTCCATTCTCAGTTCACATTCATGCAGCAGAATTATTTAGACAAGCTCCAGTTTGGAAAGGGAGGGAAAAGTGTGTGGTGCTGCCAGGCAGCAGATTATATCTTCGTTTTGGTGGAGGTTTCAGGCCCTTCAGAGAGCCTGTGGTTGTGGCTGTCACTCTCTGCCACACTCAGAGGCTTTTTTTATTGTCCCTGTCAGTTAGCAGCCCAAGGTTACTGCCAGCTCTCTGTCAGTGCTTTGATTTTTGTCAGCTATGGCCAGGTCCTTTTAGTTATCTGCTATCTTTTCAGCTTTGTTCAGCCTGAGCTCTACTTGTCTACTAATTAGCTCTTTGGAGATTTCCCTTTTAAAACTCACTATCACAGAGGACAGGAACCGTTCAAAAGTTTTGTGCTTCATAGAAATTCCATATTCATCCACATCCCATACAGCCATCTTTTTAAAATTAAAAGTGGCAGGTCAGGCCAATTTAAGGTATATAAGCAGCACAGCCTGTAAAAAGATACCTTTAGGTTCTTGATCAGGTATGTAGATGAATGACAGAAAAAGAATAAAGGTTTCCACTGAAAGGACCAAGGTGTACAAATAAAAAAGAAACTATCATTCTGTGTAACATATTCTCATTTTCTTTATCTTCTGGTGTGCAAATATTGTGCTAGCTGAATATAAAAGTAGCACAACTTTAGGGTACAAAAAAAAAAAAAACCACACTGTAACAACATCAAGAGTGGTCTTACATCAAGGAGGGCCCTGAGGATGTCTTTGTTGTCAACTTCAGAAGAAAAGAGAGGAACAGAAGAGGAAACTGGCAGAAGGAATAGATGCCAAAGAGAACTCAAAGGATTAGGTCCGGGTGAGGTGATCGGTATTCGAAAACAGTCTGCCTTCTGGCTCTGATCTAAGGGAATAGGCTGGCAGCAAAGCCAGAGGGCATAACAGCACAAACACACCTTCAGCACACTGCTGGAGGCTTGCCTCAGTGCCTTAAAAATTGTGGTAGCAATTAGAAATAAATGTATATAGGAGCAATAGGCAAAAGTGCTCTATTTATGAATAAAAGTCCTCTTTTTGCATAATACTTGGTCTACTTGTATCTTCTTTTCCTTCTTTTTTGACACTTAGTACGTTTTTCTTGTGGTATCTCATCGAGGCTGTAAGTTGCGCCTACATTGCACTTACACAGTGTTAATGCCTGGAAGATGAAAGTAAAAACCTTTGAATATATTAATGCTATAACACAGATGTCTTACTTTTTACACTCCTTTTTTAGAAATATGGTGTGGTTAATAATGATGCAGATTGTGCTGGATGGATGAGCAGATGAAACAGGGGAATACAGATTAAATAAAAATTTCTTCAAAGCTTACGTTTGCTTCATAATTTAACTTCTGTACTTGTCATGATAGTAGTAGCTAGCGAGGTGCAACCATGCATAATCACATTGTTCTAAAATATCCTGGTGAAACAGAACAAACCTAATCTAAACAGCACTGCCACACTTGCTCAGATAACTGGGAAAAAAAAGTAATTAGGAAATGTCAGCTTAGCTCCATGGATGACGATAATTAGAAACCTGTAGTTATAATAAAATACACAATAACAGTTTTACAGCTGAGAACCAAACATTTCTTACTGAAAGCAAGGCTGCAAAGAGGCAGTGGAATAATCTGCCCAGACCTCCCTTTTAGATTCAACATCTCATGGACTTTGTGCCTGGTTTTGTATTCTTTTGCTCTTATATTTATCTTATGCTTTCACACCAGAAAAAAATACAGATTTGGCAGCTTTTCCTTTGGTAATGGCAACTCTCCCTTCTCAGGCTGCTGCTAACCTGAGTGATGTTTGGCCAGCATGTGGTAACTCTCAGAGCACTCACACTTCTATCTGAGATGTGTTCTCCTTCTTCAGAGCTCAGGTTTTCAGTGGCCTGGGTATCAGAGGGAGTTACTGGGATAGTTCTTATTTTTTGAACTCACTATGTACATGAGGTCCTTTGCTCCTGATGTTTGGCCACACTGACAGATCAATAAACATTTAGTTGTTTCTTGTTGTTTACATCTTTGCATGTTTCCAGACTCTTAAAACTGTCTCATAACTAGTCTGGTTGGTAGATTTGGAGACTTTAAACATTTTTTCTATTTTTGTAGGTTGAAAATTTAAGACATATTCTGTTACAATATTGTAATTCTGCTGTTTTCAAGGTTGGATCGATACCATAATCTTTACCTTGTAGGATTAATCTAAATTAGGGCATATTAGTGGCATACAAATAACACAAATGTTTATATTTCAGCTGCATGCATGGAAAGTATTTTGAAGCCACTCCTACTGTTTTTCAGGAAAGTTATGGCTAGTTTCACTCATTTTCAAATTTATTTGCAATTGTCAAATTGCAAGATTGAACTGGCCAAATTTTGTATTTAAAAAGCCAATTCATTACTTTCATAATTTGCATTCTGTTCATAACAGCATGTTTGATGTGAAAGCTACCTGATGGACTCAGATGGCTCAGACACTTTCTCATTGGCACCATGTTATCTGTTTGTCCCTACTTTCTGAATCCAGCATTTGTACATGAAACCTCTGGTCACTTGCTGCAGGGTGATGTACAGGATACACCTGTTTTCCCCCACCACAGTACCGAAGTGAAGCAGGTTATGTCCACGTTGCATCTCTGTTCAACTGACACCTTAAATACTTGGAGGCAATTTAATTCACAAAACTTACAGATATTAATAATCTCTTAGTCTGCCCTTCCTCACTAGGAAGAAGGCATATGTCAGGTATGGCTGGATGTCACATTGCTTCAGCCTTTCCAGATTTAAGGTATACTCATAACAGAGAGCAAGTGACCCCTGTATAACACTTGGCATTCATTGCTTCTCTTGTTTTTCCCTTATTTTAGTTATAATTCCCTAGCTTGCTTTTAGAAGCAAAAAGATGTTGCAGACACGATCTACTTTGAGTTTCTGCTAACTTCAAATTACTAGACCTGAGCATGCTGATCAACAGCATATTTATCTCAAGGAGTCAGCATTTTGGCTGGCAGCATTAATATTCTTTTCAGAAAATTTAATCTATATTGTCTCTCAGCCTTCCATTTACACTCTGTAGTGTGGAGATTAGGGTAAACAATTGCTTGTTTAATACAAAATTGAGTGTTTGTGAGGCAGTCTGTGCTTTTGCCAGTCGATTCAGATATTTTTTCCTCCATTGCAGGCAACTTTGATTGAGTTTATCTCAGTACCATCCTGTAGAAATGAATTGCTCTATGCAAATGGTTTTTGTCATTTTTTCCACCAGCTGTCATGCTGCTTACCCAGCTCAAGGGCTGTGTCTCCTCACTGAGTTTTCCCACTTACTTGTACTGAAAACACCTGATGCATCAGTTGAATCATTTCATCTAGTTCTAATACTACATATCTGACAGACATCACAGTCCTTGAAGTACCTCTCAGTAATCTTTTAATAGCTTTGTTCTGGGGTGCATATTTTGATTTGACTGATTTTATTTCTTCTTCCGTGTTTATTTTATGAATTGTTTGTCCTACTATAATAACTGAGGCAATGCATACCCTGCACTTGAATAGTGATTCAGTTGGTCAAAACTAGGGTGAGGATTCAAACAGTATTACAATTGCCAATGCATTTGCAGCATGCTTGGGAATTTTCTGAGAAATGCCTCGTTGGATGGGCACTGGCAGATTGGTTGTACTGGATAGTACATCACTAGAAGCACATTATTGTCAACATCAAAACAATCAGTTCATGCTGAAACCTGTTCCTAAGAAAGGAGAATGCCAACAGTAGGGGATACATCTGGCCTTAATGATGTAAAAAGGTACTTTCTCTCCTCCAAAAAATAGAAGTTGCTGTGTTCAGACTGCCTAAAGATCAAGGCTAGTAAAAGAAAGAATACAATGGAAATTTAACTGACTGAAGCTGATGTCAGAGATAAGGTTTAACTAGTGGACAAAGCAATGATGGGTTCTCTGTGCTGCTCCTTTCCCACATTGATCCTACCCTCCCTGAGCAGGAGTATTTCTGCACAGAGAACAGCAGCTCCTGAGGATGGATATACCATCAGTTGGGGCTATAGGAAGAACTACAGACCTGTACCTCCCAATCAAGGTTCACGAATTCTGCAAGCTCAGCAGAATCACACTTCTGTTGAAATAAAATTCTTCTAACACTCCTGGTCATAAAGTTCCA
The DNA here is from genome assembly GCF_025592945.1 of Manacus candei. Taxonomy (NCBI): domain Eukaryota; kingdom Metazoa; phylum Chordata; class Aves; order Passeriformes; family Pipridae; genus Manacus; species Manacus candei. The sequence continues at coordinate 42,917,521 of NW_026138076.1, read as the reverse complement.
GAGCATGCTCTAAGTTAAATAAAATCTCTGATATGTGCCGAAGTTTGCAGAGAACTGTGTTAATATTTGTGTGAGAGAAAAACTCATTTATTTATCTTCTTAGTGTTTTAAATGGTAAGCACACCTCACCCCAGTAAGAGGAGAATAGAACTAGCCCTCAAGAGGAGAAGAGACACAAATGACTATTCCTGTTACTCCCTTCCCACATCAGAAGTCAGGGCGTGTGAAGGCCACAGCACCAGAGCCCAGGTACCAAAGCAGTGGAATTATCCAGCAGGAAGGGAGGTGGAAGAAGTGCCAAGGAGACGTTTTCTGTTGCAATCACTGACTTGAGTGAAATGGCAATATTATTTCATGGGCCTGAAACCCATATTTGAAAACAAAGGTTAAATTGAAGTAGGAAACAAAACACACCCCTATTAATGTATTTCTTTTCCTCTATGGACAAACATCTATTTTGCTGCAAGAATACAGTAATAAAAAGAGCAAAGCTCCCACAGACAAAATTTCATGTTGCCCTACCTGCTGTATTTTAAGTGCAATATGGACCATTTACTGGGGACAGGAATATTTCTAGAGAAGGCAAAGGCAGACAGATTCATGCTAACACTAAACTCGCTTTCTTCCCAAGAACTTAATTAAAGAGAACAGACAATATTTCCTCAGGACTTTAGCAAATACTAAAATCCCTAAAATGAGTTTTTGAGAGATGTAGCTGTTAAGAGCCTTTACAGAGAGGCAAAACCAAGACAGAAATTTTGACTAATAATTTTTATTGTTCTTCATTTTAGGTCCCTTGCATTTTGGATGCCTGAGTCTATATTTTCTCTTTCTGTTCTCCTCCTGCTCCTTCTTTGTCTAAAAGATATTGGCCTGTCACAACTGCAGCTATGAAGAGTTGTGTCGGTGCTCAGTGCCACAGAAAACTAAATGATATCAGGTAGAAGTAAAAGTGTTAAAAGTTTCAGTGCAAGAAACTGGACTCTCAGCATCTTAGTGAGGTCTTTGAGATTTTATTTCCTCCAGCTCAGCACTCCTGCACCAGAAATTCACAGTGCTGTCACCACGTATCTATGTGAGTATAAAAAAGTAATTTATAGAAAAGGCCAAAGGGCAAACAGCTGCTGCATAAATACTTTGAAAGTCAGACTCTGAAGTGCTGAATGGTTGTGGGGACATCTACAGTCTTTCAAACTAACAAGAGCCTACTTTGCTCATTCTCTGAGTTTATCAGGCATGGATCACTCCAAGCTCAGTCCTACAGCCATGGTCAGTGCTTTGATGAACCCAGGGGCAATGGGCTCTGCAGGGAGGATGAGCATTACAGTAATGTCATCATCTGGTTTCAGCTGCCCAGGTTGCAGACAGAGGCTCGTATCATTCTGTTGCAAACACTTCATAGGTGTATCTTAAACATCAGCTGTTGCTTGACTCTCTCAGAAATAAAGGAATATAATGATGTGGAAGTTTCTTCCTCCTCTCATGGTTTCACATATTTTTATGACTTTTTTTTTTTTTCTGGTGATATCTGGCAAATATCACCAGAAAATAATATATAGGATAATATAGCTATATTTATATCCTATATATATTCTATATTATAATATAGCTTAATAGAATATGTAATATATATCATAATATAGCTATATATTATATCCTCTATATAATATAGAGGATAATATAACTGCCTATAGATGGTTGCGTAGAAAAGTTTTAATTCCAGTGGAAGTGAGAAAAGGAAAACAAGGAACCAGCAGATAATCCCAAGCTAAATGTAAATAATTAACTGAAGTTGCTATTAGGGAAAAGAAAGGAGAAAGTCAAAAAGTGAAAAAATGAAACCTAAGAACAGAAGAACATTGGTTTAATTTAGGGATGTTATACCTGTTTATACTATTGCTCTAAAAAAGCCTTGAGCTTGTTCTACCTGTCAGCTTTCCTGTAGGTGAGTAAAGGGCTGTGGGCAGTGTGTGATGGGGTTTCACCTTCAACCTTTGCCAGATACAGAGCACAATGAAGTGTTACAACAGCCCGAGATCGAAAATTATTCGGGAGTGTTCTCCAAAATGCAGGTCTGAAATGTATTGCTTAACAACCAGAGGTGTCATTTGAGATGAGCAAAATAAAATGCCAATCACTAGAGTCAGCTCTCTGCAAATTCCCACCTGAGTAGGCAATCAATCATCTACCTTCTGGCCATCATTGAATATTGTAAAGCTAGTAAGACTTGGAGATCACCCCAATTCTCTTCAGTTCACATGCAGAAAGTAATCTGACAAAAACTTATTGTTGTTAAAAATATATTAAATATGAACCATCTCTAGAACAGAGTCATAGCAAAATGTTTGTGTTTCCTCATCAGGTGAGTCTTCCACACATTTTCCCTCTTACTTATCCCTGAGCCAGTCTGTATTATAGCCAGCTGTCAGCACAGGGGTGGCAGGGAGCAGTGTGGTGAGGACCAAGCTTTGACTAAAGCAGGTGGTGCTTTGTCAGCAGAGGTCATTGTGTAGCCACAATCTGTTCTAAATCTGCTTTTATCAGCCAGGTTACAGGGTTAAAATAAAGGGGAGACTTTTGATTTGGTTTTTTTTTTTTTTTTGGAATGGCATCCTTCCTTAGAATACTTTCAATATGGGTTTGAATTTTTCCTAGCATAGCAGCAGCCTAGAACTGAGCATGAGAACACAGCTCCCCTCTTTTTGGTGTGCATTCCTTCTGTACCAAGCACCTCTTGTGCTATTCTGAACTGCCTCAAAGAGGCACTGCCCAGTGCCCAAACCTGATCACCCATTGAGGTGCTTTCAGCCTGCAAAGCAGGCAGAGCACCCGAGTTAGGCACCTCTCAGATGAACAGACAATTTTACCTGTAATGATTTAAAGTATTTTTGTATTCCATAATCTGTTTCACCCAGCTGTTGCCACATACTTGTGAGCATTATGTGTGTATTAGTTCATTCTTGGAGAAGGAACATGTATACATTGACAAACACTATTTACCACAGTCCAACATCATGAGGTGGTTCCCCTTCTAAATCCCAGAACACATACACAGGTGCAGCATCTAAAGCCACATTTTCAGAATTCCACTATGATTTATTCTCAACTCTGCAAATGACTGCAGTTTTTTTTAAAATGGCATTAGAAATAATCAATTTCCTACTGGGTTTGTGATTTAACCTGCCTATCTGCTGCTTCTAGACCAACAGATAAATGGGATGTACTATACTCAGCCTAATGCTGATTCAAATTAACACTGCCCATCCTATGGCTCTACCAGACAGCTTTTACATGCACTTTAAAGGAGGAAGAGAACACACCTCTTACAGTGGTTGGAAAAGTGTGCAGGGATTTACATGTGTGGGTGGACCAGCAAACAAAATCCTCCAGGAGTAGGAAACTAAGTGGGGCATAATCAAATTATGCATAGTTTTATCAATGTTTGAGGAATGTACAAACTAATAATCAACATGACATTTGACTGTTCTTGTAGTAATTCTCACTTCCTTACTCCTCACTTTACTCAGGACAAAAGGGATTTTTGAAAGAGGAAAGTGTCAAATTGTTTTTTAAATTAGAAAATAAACAAAACCTAAACACTTTGAAACCAATCTAAAAAAAATGGATCACTTTCCGTGGATTCCATCTGCATGTCCTTCTGGTGACAGAGGTGTGTCTTCCTGGGCATACCAGCCACATGCACAAGAAGGTAGAGGAGATCTCATGACTCAGATAAATAGAATACAGATATTTCATATCTTCCATATTCAGTTCTGGTGGTTCACAACTTTAAAAGCGTTTTTGTCTCCCGAACAATGCAGTGGTACACGAAGAGGGTGAAGAGCATAATTAATAACAAGTAGGAGATGTAAAAGTGCAACTTCCCTGTGCCAGAGAAGCAATGAGTTTCTACCTGGTCCCTTTTGGGCTAAGCTGTTTGATCAGCTTCCCTCAGTCTCTGTGGATGTCCTTATACCAGTCTAATTGAAGGACCCCTGTTCTCTTTTTATTTTTGCTCTATGAAAAATGCATTGGAGATGTCTTATAATGAACTTTGATATGGTGAAATGATAATAATGTCCTAATTATATATAAAAATGTAATTACACTTGCTACTATTATAGAAAAACTCCCTTTATAATGAAGTGTTATGTTAGAAAAAAAGATTTCATTATAGGCGGAATCCTTTACTTGTTAATTTGGACTGTGATTCATCGCTTTAATATTAAAAAATTCTAAGTTACTTTTGATGTTTCTCATTTACAGTTCATTTCTCTGCTCTGGCACCTTAAGATGCCAAAAATCACAAACTTATTTAAGACATATTTAAAAATGCACTAGTTCTTTAAAAGGAAGATGAGGAAAAAAAGGAGTAAAATCTCTTTTCCTGGTGAGAATATTTTATAATGGAACATGTAACCAGGTTAAATACCATGGCTGTCTTCTTGCTGACCAATTGCCTTTGCTTTTAAAACTTTCTTTCTCAACATATTATTAAAACTAACATCAAACATGGAATATTACTAATGAAAGGAAGAGCAGTATTAAAATAGATCATTTAGAAAGGTCAGTTTATTGAGAAAAGTACCCAGTTACTTCTGAAAGTTGCAATAAAGTGACAATTCTGAGCAAAAGTTGAAAAGAGAAGAGAAGAGAAGAGAAGAGAAGAGAAGAGAAGAGAAGAGAAGAGAAGAGAAGAGAAGAGAAGAGAAGAGAAGAGAAGAGAAGAGAAGAGAAGAGAAGAGAAGAGAAGAGAAGAGAAGAGAAGAGAAGAGAAGAGGAGAAAGAAAAGAAAAAAAAGAGGAGAGAAAGAGAGAGAATTAACATAATGTGATCTCAGGCCTAATATAAAAAAATTGATGTGAGTTCAGAATAAGATTTTCCCTCTTGTATCATGAAAATAGTACTTCAAGTGTTTCTATGAGACAGTAAGTTTTCTACTGCATTCTAAGGTAGTTTGCCACCCATACACTGTTTAAAAAGCAGAGGGGGAAGGTGATGGTATGGCAGTGATTTGATAATGACAGAAAAAGATAAAAGTAATTTTCTAGAACAGGAAATAGCATTTCCCAAACCAAAACAACATGATTTTGAGGTGATAGAATATCTAACCAACACCACTAAACTACAAAGTCACTGTGAGGAGACATCTCCTTAGATTTTTTAAAGTAAAAATATTTTTAATAAAGCATTCATCCTGGTTTATATCATCTTTCCAAGTACAGAGCTTCAGTTTCCTTTTGCATGGAAGTCTCCCACCCCTGCCCATGTGTTTTTTCTTTCCCTTTGTCATGTCCAAGTTGGCCTCATTAAAAGAGGATCTTCCCCACCAGCCAGAAGCTCTCAGGGCTCCAGCCCTTGCTGGGGTGGGTGATGGTTCTACCTTGTTACAGAAGGAAACCAAGTGTGAGGAAGAGGTTCATGCATCTGAAAGCTTCTCTGTACTGGACACCTAATGGAAGATACTTCTTTTTCCTAAAGCCTTGCCTCATTTCTGTTTTTAGACCATTACAGCTGGAACAGCACTCACGAAAAACTTATTTATCTATAGTTAAAGTTGATGTATTCTGTATGATGCTTACACTGCATCATGCTCTCCACCCTTCCTCCCTTGACAGACACCTGTGTAGGAATGGCTTTCTGCTCTCTTCATAGTTCATATCCATATATGTCTGTTAGCCAGCATATAAAGGCTGAAAGACTCTGAAAGCCTATTTTTTCTATAGGTACAGCAGTGTCTTGTATGTTTTCCTCATGTTATACTCTTGCAAAGCTGCCCAAGGTAACACTCTCAGTCCCGTGAAGGTTCTCACCAAGAATTTTGGTCCACATAACTTTCCTTGCTCTTTTTGGATAAAAAAAGAGATCCAGTAGCACATAGTGCTAACAAATATGAAAAAGAAAAAAAAAAGTAAATTTTACCATAAATATTCTAACTTAATTAAGACTGTATCTTCTCCACCTACATAGTTTTATCTGCATTGGTCAGGAATCCTGGGTCTTATTGTCCTGGCCCACGATACAGGTAGACCCTATTAAAGTCATATACAGTTACTCATATTCAGTGAGACAGAAATAGGGGCTGACATTATATTCTCTGTATGGCCTGTACCTGGCTAATTCAAATAACTGGGACAAGATTTCAGTATTTGCCCCTTTATTATTAACAAAGAAAAAAAAACAAAAAACAAAAGAGAAAAGGGGCATGGTATGGGGGGAAGAACCAGGTCAGAAGTTTGGAGTTCTCTCCAAGTTAAAATGTGGGCATTATATTTTAGTGGTTGTTCAGTCTTTTCACCCTTCCAGATCTGAGGAGTTTGTGTGGAAGAAACATTTGTTAAAACAAGGTTCCTGGGGACAGAGACCACTCGTGTGCTGTGTGGCACCACTATCTCACATTCCAAAGGATGCTGTACCATTCTGTTACACTGTTGTATTACTACACAATATTATTTATTTCCTGGTTAAAAGATGGACATGAAAAATATTATTCCCACATGGAAGCTGAAATAACATAGCATATAGAAAAAGTATTTTGATAGATATGGAGCACGAATGACTGGTGTAGATTCTGATGTACAATAATGCACTTCTGCCTATAGGTATAAAAAGTCCCGATCACGATACAAGAGCAGGTGACTCCTCCAGAACATCCCTGCAAAACATCCTCCTAATGAGTTCTTACAGCAGCCTGGTGTAACACACTTCATGGGATTCATTTCTTCAAAGTCAGCAAATCAGATTCTCATCTTAGTGGGCATTTAAGCAATTAATTCCATGAAAATAATTTAAATGAGGCCCTATGCCTGGAAGGCTGAGAGAGGAAGAGAGGAACGGACATGTCCAAGGCCATAGGACAAGTCAGCTGTAGGACATGGCTCTTTTACCAACAGGGTGGACTGTTCTTCCAGCTGTCCTAGTAGAACAACTCATTGCTTTTCCAATTAAAAATCCCTCAGCCTAGTAGTCAGCCTACTTGCAAAATCAGCACGGGTGTTTGCACATCTAATGGTGTAAGCTCTGAGGATATTTTTGGGTTTGGATTTGGAGAGGCTAGATATACAGTTAAGGAAAAATGAGATCAGCTGGAGATCTGGCACTGAATATATGCCTATACATTCCTAACCTGTAGCACTATTCTCTCTTTAGAGGGGGGAAAAGGTAATAAAATCATCAGGGATGTCAGGAAGGGCAGAATAGGGACTTCTAAAATGGAGTAACAGATGTAGTCTGCAACAGGGTACTAAGTGTGACTGGAGGAGATGTAATCTGTTGCACTACCACAATGCAGAATTCCCACCAATTTTTTCATCCTTTGTGAAAGAAGGACTCACATGAGTAACTGCAGATGAAGCAAAATTGGTTTTATAGAGGAAAACTAGCTACAATTTTAATCACAGAAAAATTCTGAATTAGTAAAAAGGCATACTTTAGTCTGTTCCCTTTTCAGCAAGTTTCCCTTTCGCAAAGAGTGTGTTGGGATTCCTCTGATGTTTTGATGGAGATTTTTTGGAGTGTTACTTCTGATCATATTAAAGCTATTGGAAAATGAGGGCCTTATTTTCTGCTTGGTTAAAAACACAGTGAAAAATGTTAAGAAATCCCTCATTCAGACTTAATTATGCCCCTGCCTATGCAATTTCTGACGCCAAAGAGCTGTTCAGTGGTGGATGGAGTCTTGCCTTCCAGCTGTGCTCACCCCCCAGACCCTGGCAGCACCTACCTCAACATCCTTGCCTGGTAGCTGCACTGATGGGGCCCTGACAGATCTACTTGGCCAATGGCTACAGAGCTCAACAGGCATTTAAACTCATTTACCCACAGTACTTCTGGCAGTCAGAGATGCTAATGTTGATGTACTAGGCAAGTATTTCTCCTGCTAGCAAAGCCTCACAGAGCAGAGCAATCACACTGATTTTTGACAGAAAGCACACCTTTGAAGGCTTTAAGATCCTTGCAGCCTTTAAAAATTTCATTCTAAGCTAGCCAGTTGCAAGATATTTCAAAAGCTTAAGCTTCTCGTGATCAAAGGCGCTCTTGAATCACCCTATTATGTTCTCCTCCTTAAATCCTGTCTACTTGGCAGTGTTGGTGAGGAATTTGGCAATTTATTGCTTCTACTCATGAAGCATATTGAAACATGCAAACTGCATGCTTATAGCTCCTCAGCAGTGTCACATATGCTGTTGACATCTCAGAATCTGACAACACACAGCAATATTTTGAGAAAACCAGATTGCTGTTTATTCCACCACTTAATTTAGAAAGCAGAAAAGTGATCAGTGTTTAGTAATACCGTTGTAGGCAAGAAAAACATGTAGTTGCCACTTTGTAGTCATATACTTTGAAAGTAACAGCCATCTGAAAATAAAATTGGGGATGAAATTTTCAGTCCCTGTCTTTAAAATTTCTTAGTGGCTTTGCTTGCTTCCCTGTCTGCAAAGGCAGGATGTATTCAGGCAGCTATGGGCAGATGCCAGGTGCTTTACCACAAATGGTGGTTGGCCATACAGCTCCTCACCTATGTTTTATCCATACTGCATTTGTTAGCACAAAGTAAAAACATTCAGTGAGATAAATCAATTTTACAACTTGGGCCAACATATGGTCACCCACCTCAGCAAGGCTGGTCCAAAGCTGTAATCACTAGCTATTTTTAGTTCAGAGAGTCTCCTTTGGGGGGCACCTTTCTATCACTATCTGACCACCTCAGACAGGAAATCTTTGTCTCCATCTTCCACATTTTTATTAGTTATAAGCTATTTTATCTCTCTTTTTGTACAACATAGCTGAGTGTGACTAAACGTGCAATTTTTCCATGGAACCTACATGATTGTTCATCCTTGCCATTATGAAAAATACAACCTCTCTTCTTGTCAGGAGAGGAGAAAGAGCTTGAGATAAAAAATAGGTACACTGCAGCCTACTGATGGGCTCTTATTCCTGTGTGTTGGCTCAATTTTGAGGAGCGAGGACAGAAAGGCAAGAGCTGATCCCACCAAGAAAATGAGCTGCTGAGACAGCTACCAACTAGACTCAGCTCCCTTTCTTACACAGGTCTGTGACCTGCTGTTACCTAGTTGCATTCTGTTGTAGTCTAAGTCCTGATTTAGGCTTATAATTCCTTGGCTTTCTCAAATATAAAATAGCTTTCAAATGACAAAATATAAGCACCTGCGGCTACCTCCAAAAGATTTGAATCAGATCCCCATTTCAAGCACATCACCTCCCGATGGTCCAATAAGCACCAGCCACCACTGAATGAACAGTTCAGATTACTAAAATGTTCTAAAAACACAAATGACAGGGGAAAAAAAAAAAACCCATAATGCTTGTGGACATGTGGGGGCAACTTCAGTTAGCTCAGTAAGGGAGCCCAAGTAATTTTCTAACTCCTGGTAAATTTGAACTTTATGAATGCATATAGATGACCAAAAACTTGGAAGGCCATAAGCAGAAGCTCAGCAGTGCAGCAGAGAAAGCCACACACACTCTTGGCTCTTTTAAAGAAAACTCTGTGCTCAGTGCTGGGAAGTCACAAGACACTTTCCCTTACTGAGACATAGAGGAAGCACTCCAGAGCAACACTAGCCAATTTGCTGTAATTTTAATTTCCTTAGCATAGATAATCACTTGTCTTATGAACACTCTACTATAATCCATTTGGAATTATTAAGACTGTTCATACAGTGAAGCCCAGTCAGCTTGATTAGATGCAACGAATTACCCAGTGAAGTTAGCAAAGAAGTCAGGTAGCTGGGTGATAAGTCTGACAGCTGGGAAAATCATGCAAACAAGAAAGACCTCATAATAGAATCTTATTTTATCATTCAAAAATAAATGAAAAATTCGATATTTGGGGGAGAAAAATATATTGGCTCAAAACCACAGGGAATGAATGGGAAGCTTCTGTTAAGGTTGCATCTTGAAAGAGATGCAACAGCAACAATCACCAGGATATACATTACAAATACAGGAATTCCCACATTTCACCATAAAACTGCAGTACTCAAGCTGGGCAAACTTCTGTTGATAGCAAACCAAGAAGTCCATAAAATCTGCCTAGAAGCTTTGCTAACTTTTGAGGGGTTATTCATTGTCAAAGGGTTATTCAATTTCAAATATTTCAACTGAAGAACACTCATTTGAAAATGCTGATTTAACATCCACGATGAAAGGCAGGAATTGTGGAAGGTCCCAAACACATACTAATACGAAACCAAAATCCTTTTGAGAGAGTATTAACTGAGAATTCCAGTTGCAAGTAATCTCTTGTACATTTTCCTTGCTGCAAATAAAACTATCAATAAACTTGAATGGCAATTATTTTTAGCCAGAGAAATGTCACAAAAGACAGACATTCTGCCCCAGGAGCTGTACAAGTCACAGGCAGAGTCACTACACAGCAATGTGTAGCAAGCAGCAATATTTAGCTAAAGCACTGATCCTGCCATTTTTAAAATTCTCTTGATTTCGTGTACCGCCAACAACTTCTTATTCAGAATTATGGCAGCTTGAGTCCTACCCTTTGGGGAATATCTGCAAGACATTTCAGGATCTGATTCTTCAAGTAGCTCATTAGGGTGATGAAAAGCCACATGATGAAGGGGCAGTGCCATGCATGAGGAGCTGGAGGTTCCTGTTGTCTTGAATTATTAACAAGTCAATATTTAGTGGACTGTTCCTGCCTGCCTGCCTACAGCAGGTGGTACCCCACTGCCTTTCACTTGGAAAGCATCTGCTTGCTCTGAGCCTCCCCAGAGCTTGCTACAGTCATTTGTTCAATTTAAGACAGACACTGTCATTATTCCGTGCAGCACTTCACAGAAATATTTCCTACTAAATGCTTGAACCATCTGAGCAGCACTAGGCAGGCTGCAGGCTTCATTAATAATGCATCCCTGCTTATCAATAGATTTAGACAACTGGTATTTAGAAGCTTCTTCAGAAGGAGTGGATTTTTTTCACACCAGTTAGCTTCATTCTGTCAGTTCCTTGATGTAGACATTACATCCAACTGAGTTCTGAAAGGCAGAGGTGCTAAAATTTTATTTGAGCTGTTCCCTTGCTTTGGAGAACCATTTGACTGATGTAACTCTTAAGATCAGCCCCTCTGTTTTACTATTTTTTCCTGGTTTCAGGGTTTGGGGGAAGGGGTGGAGGCAAGGTTACATTTACATTAAAACATAAATTTGCCTTTATCTTACTTGAAATACATCGAAGCATGGGCTTTACATTCTCAACAAATTCATCTTTCACTAAAACTTCTCTGGACTCAGCTCACAAATGAGGAAAGAAGATTCAGTATTAGTTATCTCATGATTTGCAGAGGAGTGTCAACCACTCTTGGCAAAGCAGTTGGGATGCCAAACACAGGCTGAAAACCACCAAACTGCCGCCTAGATCAAAAGTAGTGCAAAAGAAATATTTAATGTAGGGAAAGGTAATTTAATATAGGGAAAGAGAAAATAAAGACACAATTCCATTTTGGAAAGAAAAAAAAAAAGAAAAAAAAGCAGCCTTGAGTAGCTCTGTCATGATTATAGAGAAGATATGCTTGGATCCATTTTGGTACTCATAGTAAACCTTCCTTTTGGATCAGATTTCCCCTCCATCACCCCCTTGCTGAAGCCCACTGCCTTCAGATGCATTTCTGCAGTTTTGTTTGCTGGACTTGTTCCAGTCGATAACTAAAAACCATTTTTTGGTTTGGTTTTGGTTTTTATGAAGCATTCAAACAAACGGTCAGAAAAACTTAATATATACAGATCTTATCTACGCTGTCATCTTTATTTATAGTTTATGGAAGTCTCTTTCAGCCCTGTTACCTCCATCCCTGCATGAGAAGAAGTCACTGTTTCTGCCTATTAATCTCTAGAGACGCTCATCTCTAGCTGATGTGAACAATCCACTCAGCAAGTTTACATTTTTTTGGTAGATCCGGAATGTTTCAGAGATTTCACATCCCCCTTGTCTCTGGCTTGCACAAGGAAGCCAGCTTTTCTTTCTTTCTTTCTTTGCTTGACATAATTCTTTGATTCCTAATGACAGGAAATGTACTAAGGTTCTTTACTTCAATTGCAGGAATTAAATGAGAGAGACATCAGCAGCAAGTATGGAAATATTGATGTACAACAGCCATGGACAAAGTTTGCTGTCAGGCTAAAATTGCAAGCTGCTTTTGCTATAGGCGGTTTTCAATGTAGAATTGCTGGTTGCTAACCAAATAATTACATATCACTTTTTTTTTTTCCCCTGGACCAATAAGATTCACTGCACATGCACAGGTCAATCACACATGCACATAAGATTTAATACCTCTTGGACCTATCTGAGACACTGCACATCAAGCAAGATTCCATGTGAGCAGGTATCCAATCTGCTGTCCAAGGCATAGTTCATTTAAATGCCCTGGTTGCTGGAAAATAAAAGGCCTGAGCCTGTGCCCATTAAATTGAGAAGTACTGAGCTAGCACCAGAAGAAATGGATGCAGTTTGTACACTGTGCTTTGTGAATAAACAAGCAGTTATTAAGATGTGGACACTGGCATATGACTGGGGGTTGCTGTACACAGACTAAGAGTTTGCCAAAGTTCATGGGAAGCTAAAGGTTGTCCAAAAAGGGCAGAATTTGGATGTAATGAATAGGATGGCATTCCCACTACAAACAAGGGAAGTTGAGCTGTAGCTGCAGCTGCTGCTGTGTGTACAATAGAAGTGTCTGTTTCAAATATCTGTCAAGGACTGAACATGAAACCAAACTCTGTCATGCTCCGAGGACAGAATTCCAGTATGGGGAATAAAGCCAGAGTTCAAAAAACGAAATAGTTTATTCTAATGGTTTTATGCAAATATGTGAGAAATGAAATTATTTCAATCACAGCTTTTCTAATGCCTTTGAATTACACAACAGGGGTCCATTTTCAGTGGACAGAAGCTTTTCATAATGACACTTATTACAGGGGACTGAACATCCATGTTGAAAGGATCTCTTTGGGTGTAGTAGGCATCCTATCCCTGTCCACTGCAACTAGGTCACACATGATTTCTCCAAGATGCAAGAGCATATTTCAGAAGGATGACTTTCGGATCAAAAGGCAGTTCAATCTCTTTGCCTTTAATTCCACAGACTAAGAGGTGCCAGTGGTGACTAATTCACAGCTCTGTCCCCTGGTAACTATGCTGTTGTTAAAAACTTGTTTATTAAGTTAAGAATGATTACTTAAAGCAGAAGTACTGTAAGGTACAGGAAGTCAATGTATAAATTATCGGGTTTATGTTTTGTTTTCTTTTTTTAAGGGATAAATTCCCTGATGCCATCATTAGGAGCCTGCAAGAAAGATGGACAGAGACTCTTTACAAGGCCATGTAGTGACAGGACAAGAGGGAATGGCTTCAAACTGAAGGAGAGCAGATTTTTGATTAGGTATTAGGAAGAAATTCTTTACTGTGAAGGTAGTGAGGCACTGGTGCAGGTTGCCCAGAGAAGCTGTGGATGCCCCATCCCTGGAAGTGTTCAAAGCCAGGTTGGACGGGGCCCAGAGCAACATGGTCTAGTGGAAGGTGACCTGCCACATCAGAGGGGTTGGAACTGGATGATCTTTAAGGTTCCTTCCTACCCAAACCATTCTGTGATTCTATGATATCCCTCTAACAGGGCAAAATTCACCTGCCACACAACCAAAGTAAGCAGCAGATCTTCTTCCCCATCCATAGATAACCTTGATGCATAACTTCGCATTTTCGGTGGACAGAGAAAATGCAGTAGACAATAGGAATATGCAATAGGCATGTGGAAAAGCAAGGAAGGAGCAAAGAAGCAAAAGCATCAGCTCTTCCTGAAGCTGAAACAGTAGCCACATAGGAATAGGGGGACTGAACTCCATACTTTGACTTGAAGATGGAGAACACCTTTCTAAGTCAGCCTGTTCTTCATCAGGACAGTGCGATTCCTCTTATCACCACAGGAAATTATTTCACCCTCAGGCTAGTCTGATTTTTTTGACTGCCATCAAATCAGAATAAAAATTCTAATTTTTTACAGACTCTTGTTTTTCTCACTTCATGCACAGTGGGGAAAAAAAAAAGAAAGGAAATAAGAAACCAGTAAACTGGTTTAATAATTTTTAGAGAGATTTTAAATGATACTCACTTTATCAAGGCTGATGAAAATGACAGTGGTGTCAGAGGGTAACAGGTTGCTAATAAATACAATAGTTTAGGAAAGTGCTATTCTTGTCACGGCAAAATATATTCTGAGAAAAATAATACCACTGTAATTCAGTTTTGAAAGCTATAGAGACTTCTTAGATGAGGAATGCAGTTATTAAAGGCAAAAGTACACAATATGTTGTAATGAAATGGTTGTGCTACACACTTCATTAAACGTTTTGTGAGACACCTGGGAAATTCCAGCTCTTCCCCCTCAGAAGGAAACGTTTGACGTGGTGGATCACTGGAAGAAGCACGTAAAGCAAGGCTGAAACAGAAAAAAACCACACTGCCTTGGTGACTCCAGCCTGCAAGCAAAGCTGAATGTGAGGAAAGATTAACCAAGGGGCTATGGTAACCTGTATTTATTCTTCCAGCGCAAGAATTAAGGTTACAAGATTCATTGGGAAAGACCTGAACAGTTCCAGCGTTCAAAACCAAGTTGATATAAGCAGAGCTGAAGTTTGTTCTGAGCGACAGCGCTGGGGAAAATCCGACAGACTGTGCATCGCACGTGTCCATTGGAAGAAAACATACCTGTCATATGAGATGCTGAAAAGCTTAAAAATTCAGAGAGCACAGTAGGGAGTCTTCCAGGAGGATTCAAAGGACTGATATGTTTTGAATGCGTTGAGTGTTTGATTTACAATATTTAAAGGTAGAAAATAAAGGGGGAAAAGCAGTGAAATTTTATATGAATCTCAGAGAAACAGGAACTAAGGAAGGGCAGCCATACTGGAATATCTACGATATTTGCATGATCATTTCAAAAGCTCATCTTTTGTGTAAAAGAAAACCCCCAAATACCTAAACAATACAAAGAAAAACAACCCCCTAACTCTGGGCTTTAACATTATGAGCAGCATTGCTGAAATAATGCTGTTTACAAAGCATGTTTAGCATGTTTCATAGTTCTAGTTCACTTTAATCCACTATTCCTTTCAGATGTGCAGCAAAAGTACATTACAGACACAAGAACCAGTTCTGAAGAAACTGCTTATATCACAAAATCCAGGGAGCTGCTGAAGTGCTGCATCTTCCTTAAAAGAATTTACAATCATGCTGTAAACTTGAGGTGTACACTCAGCAGAGTGTACAAGAGAAACATGAAGATACTGTTGAATAATGTTATAGAAATAATACGTAATATAAATAGTGGCAACTTCTCTTTTTGCTCATGGTTTATCAAAGCTTGCAGCCTATTAACTACACTGTTTTCACTCAACTAGAATTTACAATACACTGTAATGTAAAATAAAGATCAAAATTTTAAGTTAATAGTTTCAGTGGCAAAGCTTTTATTCATGTGTTAGAGTAACTGCAACAACAATTAATTCTGCCCACACCCACAGATTCCCACTCAGAAAGCCCCTACGGATGGGATGAGCTCCCAGCCCCCAAAGTGTGTCATCTGGCACCCACGTAAAACAGTATTTCAGTCTCTAACTTCTGTCCTTGAAACAGCAATTAGGAATTTTAGCAGTGAAATGCTATATATGGTCAACAGTCAAATCTACCTGTCAGTCTCCTTCCTATATCCCCTCACAAACGTGTCTGTGTGCCAAAAAGCAAGCGTAGGGGTGGGCAGGACTTTCCACACGCAGCAATCTCTCATCTCTGTGTGGAACCCTTGCTGGGTGGTCCTGCGGGACTTTGTTGCAGGAGATAAATCCAAGTCCTAAACTGTCAGTAACCTCCCGATGCCAGCAGCATTCATTTCTAGGACATTCATGACCTGTGATGTTCCATGCATAATTTTCTTCCTTTATACACAGTGTCAGTCTCAGCCTAGGAATGGTTTGGTTGGTTACTGTGATTATTTCACTGGTAGACATCCCACTGGTGGAGCTGTGTCTCCCTGGGTAAGAGGCTGTAACACAAGGCTATTCCTATCCTAAGAGTTATAATTTTTTTCTGGTATATGTATATCTAATACAACTCTATAAACTAAGTCTGAAGTACATAAAGACTGCCAAGACATCACTCAAGAACTGACAAAACTATTTTAGAAATATAGGAAACACTGGTCTTAAGTTTCTTTGTACAAACTTCTGTGTCTTCAAGAAACACCACTATAGTACAATCTTAAACACCATTATCACCTCTTTTTTTTTTCTCCCTACAAAATCACTGCCTTATTCAACAAACATTTCCATATTAAATACTGTTCAGTGAATGGATCATTCCAAACCATATTCTCACACACTCCACATTCTTGCACTGAAAATAAAATTATCCATTTTTGTGTCATCAGTTTCATTGTGCTTTACAGCAAGAATGCATGAATTTTCACATACAAAGCCTCCACCAGCAGAAAAATTATTATTATTCTCTTTTTATAGATGGAGAACTAAGAATCAGAGTGATTAAAGTCAAAATGTCATGTGCACTAATCTTCTAAACAATGCTGAGATTGAAATGAATTCTACAGAAGAAGCCTCATGTTCAGTGATTCTGAGATAATTGTTTTTTTGGTCCTGTAACTTCCTGCTGAATTTATTACACTCTTTCCAAACGGGACAGTAAAAGAGCTAGGAGTCCTAGAGACACAGTTCTCCTCTTGCCTTGTTTTTTTGAGACACTTTCCCCCTCTGCCATGGCACATGCCCCATACAAGTCCCCTGTAGTCGAACTCTCTGAAGGGCAAGCCAGAGGGTTTATGTTAAGCTTTGTTTATTGATATTCTGCCATCAAATAAAACAAGCCCCCTAAAGAGGTTCTTACAAAATGCATCGTGGTGCAGATTTCAACAAAGGGAGAAAGCATGAGGAAGTATTGGGACAATAGCTCCTCTTTCAGCACTTCCCAAGAACAAGGAATGTGCTCTCAGGTGTATGAGGTGTTGTTTAAAGCCATCATCCCTCTAATAACAGTTGTGAGCATGCACCTTGAAAAGACAAAGGATGAGAATTTTTCCTCCTTGTTTAATTTTTGTTTGCAAAGCTGAAGAACTCTGCAGGGAACTAAAATGAATAGAAAAGTCTGGTTTAACATAGCTTTTGGCCATTCTTGTTTCAGTTCTGTATCTTTTAACCTCCAGGGCATAATCCTTCCTCCTAATCAATCCCCTTTTGCATTCCTTATGGGGTCTCTTCTTACTTTTAACACACAGTTTAAGATGACTCTCATTCCAGGGAGATCTATACTCCTTCCCAGTAGTATCATCTTGCTTGCTGCTAAAACTTTTTTGATTCAAAGCTATTATATGCCTCCTCCACGTTCAAATATGTAATCTTCCCAGTACTCACTAAATAGCCTCAGTTTTTCAGTTTGCCTTTGTAAGGCCCCAGAAGCACAGATTCATCTTTTATGTTTCTCAGACTGAGATTTGGACAAAATTGAATCTGCTCTAAGTGTAGTTTTTATGTCCAGACCCATTAGGTCTTGCTGTTCAGTGAATGCATAACACATCATTATTTTTTGCTAGTTCACTGATTGTTTGGGGGAAAAAAAAATCTACCTTCATTTACTTCCAAGAATACCCAAGACCTGACTTCATCAGAAAATAAATTTGGGAAAAAAAGTTACAGTATTCGAAAGTCCAGTTTTTCAATGGACATCTTTTGTGTTTAGTCTGGGTAAGTTAAAGACTTCCATGATCACATAAATTCCACTACTACTTGCTGCCCTTAACCCCCACCACCCTGTCTGACATCAAAATGCATATTATTATTATCCAGTTCCAAAGCTTGCATATTTCTCAACATCCCTCTTCCTGGTGGTCCCATTTATTATTTCACTAACAATTATATCTCATGGCCCATGTATTTATTTCTCACTTCCCTAATCAGTTTATACTCTTCAGTTCTTTGATCCAGAGTACATAATGGCTACCTGCCTGCCCTATCTCTATCACTACTACAAGATTTGTGTTGTATTCAGTACTAGGAATTTTAATTCCTTCATCCTATTGTTCAGGCTTCCAGCAGTAGGAGGAAAAGCCAGTTCCAGCGATGCAGCCAGTGTACTAATTTGTCATTGTTAAACATCCCTTGTTTTCTTAATTTCATCTTCATGCAACTATGCCTCATCCCCTTTCACTGTCTGTAGCAGGTTTAAGTAGTTAAGAAATTTTAGCAGCTTTCTTTCCTGGCTTCCTAGTTTAGAGCTTGTTTTAACAGTCTTGTCTGCTGTCAGCCTAGGAAAGTCTTTCCTGTAAATTAACTGAATTTCCTTCTTTGAGCATAGAAACATAATTCCTACATGCAACAAAGAGGCCAAACACTGTTATACCTTTGTAAGAGCATCACACCCTGATTTTTCAGGATTCTGGTCAAAAGGCCTGAATCTACCTTCTCCAGAGGCCAAGTCAGGTTCTCATGAGATTCAAATGAACCAAATGTGGTTTGATTTTATGGGAATGACATATAAAATCAAGCAGTGCTTACAAACATTATATTTTATCACATGTGCAGAGAGGGATTACACCTGCCATTAGGGGAAACCCAAGAAGTAATCCACCCCCCAGTCCTTGCAATGGGCCTCCATGTCCTCACTTCTTTATGTACCTGTTTTGCCACTACAGTCCCATTGGCCTCCATCTATTATCACTTCATTTAGGAAACTGTAAGATCAGAGAGGTGTAGAGGAGCCTGGCAAGGACTCAGGGAGAACCTATTATTCTTCTCAGTCTGTTCAGAAGTTTTAAGTGCCCTGACAGCAATTAAATGGAGTTAATACAAATACACTGTCGAGTGGCACAACACACTAAGTAGGCAAAATCTCAGCCAATATAGCATCAACCTCCTTGCCCCCACATCTGTCCCTAACCTTCTGGTCTTCCCAAGAGAGATATACTTCCCAGGAGTATCTTTTAATAGGATTAGGAAAACAATATGAATTAATTTCATGCTTAAAGAGCTGAGCATTAAATTCAACTGTAAAAGGAGCTGAGTGCTGCTTCAAATTAAGAAGCAGTAACACACTTCTTTTTTTTTTTTTTTTTGTTTTAAACATCAATAAGAAGGCAAGATCCTACAGGACAAAGCCTCTTGCTTTCCAAATCCACATTTTGAACTGCTCAGAATAAGGAAATGTCTGCAGTTCCATGAAACCGTAAAGCTCACTGTGGCTTTTCCATCTTCACTGCTCTTGTCCTAAAAGCATTTGTCTTGACATCCCTTACTGCTGGTGCCACCAAACACTCGTAGGCAATAGGGCACAGTCTGGGCCTTCCTATGCTGAGATCTGAAAAATCAATTGAATCTCCAGCAGATGGAATCACTGGAGCAGAAAGTGGCTAAACACTCACGGTTATTCTGTGATACCAAAGCCCTGAAAGAGGATACTGCAAACATATAAACTACAAGAAAAAAATTAGGGTGATTATATTTACAATAACTCTCTGCATGGTATTGTTATTTGGGGCTCTCTCCTTCTATGGGTATGCTACTATTCGATGCTAAATTAATTTTCTCTCAAAATATTTTCTATTCACTGATAACACATAGATATATTATATGATATGCTATGACACACACTGATAGATAACATCACATCATGATAGTGAAGCATGCAGAATATTTCTATTCCCTTACAATTCTGCATTAAAAATAGAGTAGACTGACAGCAGAGTTTTTACATACTGTGATAGGAAACATGATCTTTATTTCTATTTCAAAATTGTGTGAATCTAGGTTCTATATTCTTATTTTACTAAATAAAATCTAATTATTATATCCTGTGCATAGTATCTATTACATACAATTTAGTCCTGGGTGTAAATAATTCCAGCCCGGCTTCTCTTTCTTCCCATTTTAATTCCTTCTTTTTTTCTGCCATTCTCTATATTTTCTGCTGATTCTACCAGCATTTTCTCACCTTCTCACATCTTCTCCAATCTTTGTTTCTCTCTTTCACTTCACATATTGCCTTGTATATCTGTGCTAACACCCAGCTGAGCTGCAGGGAGGATTTTTTTAGTTAACTCTGTTTGTGTCAGTCCTATCACAACATACTCAGGATGTTATATTACACTTGAAAGCTTCTGGTATAAATATAAAGAAGTCATATTATCTATTCCCAAAAGAATGGTAATCATAACCTTTTAATCATAATGCTAATCATATACACATTTGAAAAAATCCAAACATTTTATGGTTGAGCATGGCAATAGATGTAAGAAGATCTGTGTTCTTGTCTTGGCTTTTGCACAGACTTGTGGTTGCAAGGAAACTGTCTGATTTTGTTTTCTAGTTTGGTTTACCTGTCAAAATACATGAATAATACTGGCCTTCTTGATTGGGTGATGCTTGCTTCAGCTAATGTTTATAAAGGCTTTGAAAACACTATGCCAGGTTAAAGAGGTGCAAATTATTATTAGCTGTCAATTATGTTTTATAGAAAACCTCGTGGTTGAACACTCATCAAACTAGTAAATTGCTGGAAAGACAACAGAGAAAAGAGAAGGAAAAGTGAGAAAAGGCAGGTTTGGAACAGAAAAGATTAGAGCCCCAGTGTGATCCAAAGAAGCAAACTTTTGCATTAAATCTTCATAGTCTGCACTGCTGCTCCTCACCTGCAGTGTGAAACTTCAGCGTACACACACAGCCTGGTCAAAATTAAACTCCGCAGCTTTCTGTTTAAACTCTGTGCTGTAACTCCACTGATGCTAATGGCATGAGGTCAATTAACTTTGATCTATAACGACAAGAGCACTAGCTCCCTAATTTAGTGGAAAAAATAAACTTTCAGCAACCCTGAACACCCCCTCTGCAGTCCCCTCCGTGTGCTGCCGAGCAGAGCTATAATTGAGCACACTCTAGTGGTCTCTGCCACGCCAGGAACACTGTGCACACAGAAGTACAGCCAAACAGAACAAATGTGTTCAAACATTTAACTGTGCAATATGACACAATGGCTCAGCTGTGGACAACTCACCCGTGGTCTTCCAGTGGTTTCAGAACCTCTGGCCTAAAGGCTGATGACATTTGATATTTGCAATTTCTACTTTCTGTGCCTTGTTTCTCCAAGAGGTTATATAATGCCTTATAAAACTGGCTAGGGCAATTTATGGGAAAAAAAAAAATGCACGTCACTAGATTAACCAGTTTGAGATCATAATTTATCTCTAATGGCCTTTCTTTGACAAGAAGAAAACAAAAGAAAATTAAAGCTGATAGGGCTGTTCTAGTAATGTCAAAAGTTGGCATTCTTCATCAGTCTTTAACTTAAAAGCAGTCCTTGTCAGAATAATGATAAAGGCATCATAGAAATTTTGCTTTTCATCTGTCTGGCATATAAATCAATGATCCAGAAAACAAATCATTATATATGTATTTTTTTTAAAAAAGTGAATATAAAACAAGCCAGCTTGTCTACATTTTTTTATTCATCTCTGACAGAGTCAGTTATACCATTTCTCTGAGCACTCACTCACAGCTGAAACTGCTCCCCCCTCCCAGTTATAACACTGACCCCGTTTAGAGAGCACATCACAAACAGAGGCACTGAAATCAGGAGCCTTTTCCAGGGTGTGAGCTGACAGAATGGGCGGCTTTGCTTCCTCTGGGGAGCAAGCACTCTCTTTATCACTAGGCCAAATGACCTGGAGGAGAGGTATCCAAGGCTAGACACTCTATTTCCTTACAAATGCCAGATCAGATCATAACCCATTACTGTGACTCACTGTGATAATGACCAAGCACTTCGATTTGCAGGGAAGGCACGAAGACACACCGAGCTGGAGCCAAGCTCTGGGTATGTCAGAGTACACTTTCTAAGCAGGAACAGCCACTTTTATAAAACTTCCCTTTCCCTTCCAGTGCACAGCTTTGAAATTCATAGTTACAAACAGACCAAACCGTTGTCAAATCAACAGCAAACAAACAGCAACAAAAAACCCACTACCAATAAGCAAGGCTTACCTTACAGTAACTGCAACCTGTTAGAAACAGTGCAGAGGAGCGTCTCTCACGTGAGGGATGGGTGGCTTTCAGATCTCAAGGGGGGTCCTCTAGGATTCTTCACTTTGGATTTTTTTTCTACTTTTTTATTTTTTGAGTGCAGATCCTGATTCCTCAGAGAGGGCAAGTGGCAGCAACTGTATATCCGTCCTCAGAAGTATAAGACTCCACCTTGGGCCTCTATAATCTTGAAAACTGAGAAGGATTTCTGAGCCTAAAAAGTTAAAAAAAAAACCAACCAAACAAATCAACTATTTTTCAGGTTTGAATTAGTAAAAAAATAGAACTACTCAATATTTTGGAGGAATAAAAAAAAAATCACCGCCACTATAGGAGTAACTAAAGATAAATTAAGAAAGAGGAGAAGTAGAGAAGGGAAATAAAGTTTAGATGACAGACTATGAGACAGAGAGAAAAGAAGATGGAATCAAAAGTAAAGGATTAGAAACAAGAAAAAGAGGGGAAGAGTTTAGTAAGAAAAAGGAAATACAAGAAATAAAAATATTCCCTTTCCCTTTGATGACTCTGTTAAGATTAAGACAAGTCTGGGAAGACATGGAAAATGTTAAATACAGTTAATAAAAAAGGTTTCTGGAGGGAAAAAAAATAAAAACAACCAAAAAGAACCCCAAAAAACTTCCCCCAAAACCCAAACAAACCAGAAGAAACCTAGGAAATTAGAAAGAGAATGCATGCAGACAGGAAAAATATAAAGGTGTGAAAGAAGGACATAGACTTCACATAATATGGAATTATGAGCAATCAGAATTGCTCACCAGATATTCAGTTCATGTCAGGTCATGAAATACATGACAGAGAGTTTAAGTAAACAAAATGCTTACTGGATCAAAATAACATGTCTGAGGCAGAGAGCAAAGTAGAACGTGGTATCTTAGGCCCCCCCAAAAGAGATATTTTAGGTTAAAACTTTCAGACACCGTACCCCCATGCTTTACAGGAAAGTTAGGAAAAGGTTTATTCTTGCTAGGTTTTCTAACACTCTGACATGCTACACAAAGACAATGAGATATATTAAAACAGAGGGTACTGGAGATTTCAATTCAAGCTCCTTTGATAACACAACTCTAAGGATGCATAATTCTCCTCAGTAAAGGTGTTCAGAAGTGTTCCTCAATGTAGTATTCAAACACATCCTTGGAGGCAGGGAAGTAATGAAATGTATGGCCAAATGAGAAGCATAAGTGTTTGTTTCTGTTTGCGTCAGATGGACTATATTCTCTTCCAAGTCTAAGAAATCTGTGAGAAAATGTGTTGATTCTTTGAACTCTTACTCCTAGACTGTTTCAGAAACTCTCAGTGACTGAAATGTTCTAAAAACAGTATTCAAACTTAAGTACCTATTGTGACAAAGAGATGCTGGCCATGGGCCCTGCAGAGGTTCTGTCTCCATCCTCTGCCAAGGATATTAGGTTCCTGCCTACTGTGCTTTTATCTGCCTTTATCCTCTAAACTAATTGAAATCACATGTTTATCTTGTATTACTTGGAAGTCCTTCCTCTTGTTTCCACCTGAAGTCACTTTCTTAATGGAGCTTGTTTGCTTTTCCATGGAAGTGGCATAAATAATAGTGGATGAAGAAACACAGCAGGTTGGGTGAAGTGGGTTATAGTCAGAGCATTTTAGCTGGCTAAGTCTTAGATTAGGAATCAAAGTGAAACTTTCCCAGACGTTACATTTTTAAACAGCAACTTTTAAAAAATCCACTTATTTTGCTTTAAAAGTTGATGATAATGCTTGCTTTGCACATGTTGTATTATGTTAAAGGTAAAGCAAGACCAAACTCTAAATAGGAAGTTTTGTCTGATATAAACAGCCTGTCTTCACAGGAGAGGTGTTCTAGCCCTCTGAGCAGCTTTGTTGCCTTCCTCTGGATTCACTCCAATGTGTCCATGTCCTTCTTATCTTGGGGGCCCCGAGCTGGATGCAGTACTCCAGGTGGGATCCCAGCAGAGCAGAGCAGAGGTGTAGAATCACCTTCCTTGACCTGCTGTCCACGTTGCTTTGGATGCAGCCCAGGATACAAATGGCTTTCTGGGCTGTGACTGCACATTGCTGGGTCATGTCCAGCCTCTAATCGATCAACACCCCCAAGTCCTTCTCTCCAGGGTTGGCCTCAGTTGGTTCTCCACCTGTCCTGTATTTGTACTTAGCATTGCCCCGACCCCTGTGCAGGCCTTGATGAACCTCATGAAGTCCCCACATAAAAATGTCTGCATGTAAAACCAGAAAATATTTGGAATTATTATTTGAGCTTCACCATGTATGTTTATTTGCAATGAATGTTCCTTTTTCTCCTTAATATGTTCTTGGTGCAAATATTAAAAAACATTTAAAAACTTCTGTCATTTATATTGGTAATAATATTTTGCAATAATTTTTTAGCTTAAATTGTTTACTACACTTTTTTAAAGGTGATTTTTTTGGAAGAGTTAATGCAAATGCCTTATTTTGAACTTCAGAAACATTCCCGTTGATAGCATTTATCAGAAATACAAAAATCAGCTACATAACAAAATGTAGTAGTTAAGCCAGGATTTTTTTCCAAGCCAAAAAATTTATTTGCTAAGCTTGTTATATTTCAAACATCTGTTAATCATGCCAGCCTTTTTTTAAAAAAGCCTGGATTTTGAGGCAGGCATATTTATGCAGGGTAGCTGTGATGAATAAGTAAGTGCTGGAATTTCTAATCCTGGGGACGATTTGCTGATGCAAACCGAGTACAAATGGATTTCAATTGCATTTTTTTTCTACTTGTTCTGTATACACTTGATAGCGTGAAAAACTTCATACCAGTGATTTCCACATGTAAGGCTGCATGTACACACACACATTGCCCAGAGTGAATCATGCCAGCAAATTAGACTTTCAAAGTTTCTTTTTCAGTGGTAACAGAGAGTGCCCTGCATCAAATAGGCTGGAGACCCATTATACTCAGCTGTATGTAAAAAAGAGAGTTTCTCAGCTAATGAAACCACATATCTTCTGTTCAGTCCACAGTGCAACGTAAAGGCCATCCTTTGAATTAAACTTCCATAAAGCAGCCGTGATAGTGGCTGAGTATCCACAAGAACCTATGGAAATGCATGTTTCATAGCTGTGGACAAAGATAATGGCATGCAAGGAACGCCATTCCAGAAAACGATGTAGCCTTTCATCCCTAATAACCAAATAAAAAATGGGAAGTCAGTACTTGGGAGCTACTCTAGCAAGCAGATCTCCAGGAAACAAGGTTCCCCACAGACTCTTCCTTGATCTTAAAGCTTAACGTGAAACATTTATATGCACGTAGCACCTGGCCAGAAGACGTGGGGAGGCACTTTTATCACACTGGCTGTATTTCTTTCTTAAATAATAGATTTCCACTTTTTTTTTTTTTGCCCTCTCCTGGAAATGGAACACATCCTCAATAATGTTGCTGTACTTTTTTTTTTTTAACGTTTTAAGAACCAGACAATCTTGAACATCTCAACATCACACAGTTTTGAAAAATATTAACACCCCTCAAACTGCCTGCTGATGAATTGCATCAAAGTTTTTGAAACACAAAACTATGTGATTAAAAAAAATGTTAAACATTATTTAGATGAAGACTTTTTTGGGGTATTAATTGAATGCTAATCTTCCACCCACATTTCTTTGACATCCAGGCCCATGGATAAACTGTGCATAGACTAACCAGATCTAAGTGAAACCACACCAGTCAGTTCAATTATGTACAGTATTTTCCCAAAGGCATTCCAAGGGAGTGAAGAACAACAGTATGTGAACTTTAAATCGCTGCTCCAAACTATTTCCAGCTTCACAGTGGTTGACTCGCCTGTGTCTTAAGCAGAGTTAAGGTATGAAATATGTAATATGCACAGAAACCTGTACATACTGCAGCTATATCTTTGTATTCTTCAAATTATTCATTTTTATCTACATCCCTCATGTAGCACACAATCTGTTATAGATGCAAACTTCCATGATAGCAAAATAAAGTAAACTCGATGCTTCCAGTGAAGCAAACAGGAAAACACACCTGGAATCAAATGACAAGTAGCTCAGTGCAATGCTTATTCATCTTTGACTACATCAAAAAATGACAGGGGATTTCCACATGGATTTTAGTGTTTTTTGCAGTATTAGTATTTCCTTTACAAATAAGAAATCCCATAATATGTTATCCATTAAGACCAGTGCCTGTTCAGTGCACAGACTGACAAGATAAAACCATTTTTGTTTGTGCAAAACAACTCTTCACATCTTTTTCAAACAAAAAGGTTTGGTTTTGCTTCAGCATTTCGGCTGAGAACAAACCAGAAAAAAATGAAACCCAACCCAAAGCCCCTAAAAAAAACCCCCTCCAAACCCAGATTACTCAAAACTGCAAATTAGAGCACTTGTTCATTTGAGTTCTTGACTGTGGCTTCATTGCTACTGTGGTATAAAGAGACATTTCTGTGGTTTAAATGTGAGAGAAATTGTGAAAGAAGTTTTTACCCTGGTTACTTCTATGGTCTGGGATGTGCAAAGTTTTGACACCAAATTTAGCCTTAAATAACCCCCCACTAACTGCATCTCAACTTTGTCCCTTTATAAGTATTCCCAGGAACCTGAGAAACGAACATTAAAAAGATCATAAGTACACAAGAGAAAAAACAGCTGTAGAGTCTGCGTACAACTCGGGCAGTAACAAATGCAATTCGATCCAGGAAAAGCAAATGAGGGAATATTGGAAAATTTCACCATCATTTTCACTTCTCACTACATCTTTGCTTTGCATCACATAAGATTAGGATATAAAATGAGAGGAAGCAGTAGCTCTCCTTCCTCTGCAACAGAAAGAGAACTTGAAATAACTAAAACCATTTTGGGTTAGTACAGCTATTATAACTGAGCTCATTTCTCCAGACAGTTATTTGAGATTTGCATATGTGTGGGAGAAAAACAAATATTCCTCTTTTCTGCCTTCCCCCATGTGAGATGTATTGTTTCCAGTTAACACTTTGGAACCTGAGGCATGGGAAATTCTCTGCACAAGCCAGCAGGAAATCAGCCCTCACCTCTGTGCTCTCTCTCTCTCATGCTTTGAAACTCTTTAAGGGCACTCACTGGTTTCTCTGCACTTCTCAGGAAAGAAACTTCAGAAAAATCAGCAAACATGAGGCCACTAGTTTTCAGTTAGACCATTTCGAATTTGGGCAGCTCACTCCGTCAACAGGAGTTTAGTCATATCAAGCAAGCCATTGAGACTGCAAGTACTGGGTTAAGTGATCTTCCTTGTGAAGTGCTGCTGTGTCCCTCATCCTAGTATGTGGAGAAACCTAGACTCTTTGCAATGAGAGTCAAAAAAAAGCCCAGCATAATAAGCAGGACCCCCACTATGTTTTGTGACAAATAAAGGGAAGTAAGCACAGCCCCAACCCAGAGAGTTAGAGCTTAGCAACTAGAGCATTCTTCTGGGACATAGGTCTAAACCCATGTAGTCAGACCAAACCCCAGTTTTTCTGGGCAAATATCACAACCACTGAGCAGCTGAAGCAGCATTTTCTTCCCTCTTTCATGTATTTTGCAGAGTCTGCTCTAAGGACAACGGAAGGCAAAGCAAAGGGGCTGGGATGGGCAGAAAAAACTCCAACTTTATGAATAGTGAGAATCCTTAGAGATGCTGCAAAGATTTAAAATTTGGACACAGGCAGTCCAAAGGGCAGGCACCTCAGTGAACTCTAAGTCCCTGATGAGAATTTACACCTGAAACCATCACTGCTAAAGTCAGCTTATTCGGTTTGCTAAATGCACTTATGAATCCATCATCTTTACAGAGAAAATAGAAAACAGTTGCTTAGCATGAGGCTATTTCCTGCCCTCGTTAAGCATGTTGAGAAGAAGTTAATTGCTAAGTCCTGCTCCAGCACATTTACAGTCACTCCAATGGTGGGCCTTGGTACATCCTTTCCAGGTGGAGACAGCAAAGGTTGCTTCATAGCAGTTTTACTTTCTCCAAAGGAACTAAAGAGGAGCTGGCAATGGCATCCAGCTTCTGCACTAAGTCCCTAAGTACTAGGCACTGCAAAAGAAAGGCCAGGCTTCTTCCAAGCCACTTGTTTGGTGCTCAATCTAACTCTTGGTACTAACTCAACTTTCTCTGTGACCCTGGGCGAGTCACCTATCAGTCTCCGTTAGCTGGCTATAAAGTATGAATTCACAGTACCTGCATGTTTCCTCACCATCTGCCAGGTCTATTTTCATTGTAAACATTGGGCAGCAAATGTCTTCTATTATTCATTGAGTAAAGGCCAGACAGGACTAGAACACCTTCTCGTCTGACCTTCTGCATACCAGAGCCTGTTACGTGTATATACAATACCCAGTGGGGAGCTGATCACAAATGGGGTCTCCAGGTGCTTTCTCAAAAGAAGAGAAATAATAATATTAACCCAAACACAGTTATCACCTTCCTCTATACATCTCAACTGCTGGCCCTAATTAGAATTTTCAAGTAACTTTTTTTTTTTTAAAGCCAGAAAACTTCTGTGTGTTTCTTCTTTGTTTCAGAAGAGGGTTTTTTAAAATGAAAGTTTTTGAAAGAGTTCATAAACATTAGGGTATTTCAAAGGCAAAAATACTTGAACACCCCAGCTCCTGAACTGATAATGTTGTGTACTAATGCATTCAGTACTAGAGAAACTGTTTCTAAATTAAACATTATACAGCTTTAAGAGAACATAAATTTTGGAAATTGGTTATGTTGTCTGGGCATGAGGCATAAAACCATATAAATCAGACCTCCTTAGATTAACTTTCACCAGTCATCAATGTCTAAATATTATAAGGCTTTTCCAAGTAAAATACCCCTATTCTCATTGTCAATAAAAGTTGACAAACAATAAATAACTTAAGTTACTCAACACAATCCTTAACTTTCATGCATTTTCAGCTAATATCCTCAGTGACATTATTTGCTTTCTGTAGGCTTATAATGGAGTATTTAAATGGCACTCAATTCTACTTAGGAGAGGATCAAGTAAAATTCAGCTTAATGAGAATTAAGTTTACTCCTCATTTCTGCTTGTATAAAAAAGAAAACAGCACAACTACTCAAAGTAGCAGTAGAATTTTCATGTCCTACATCTTTTTGGACTGAGAGAAAACAGAAGAAAATAGTGAAAAAAACCCTGCAACAAGAAACATGACAGAAGCATCACATAGTATAACTCCATCTGCTTAATCGGTTTATAACTGTATTACACAGTGCCACCATGTCAGCTCTCAGAAAAACACCATTGTATTGACAAAGGCAGCAACTCACATTGTTTCTCGTCCAAGTGTGTGTGCATGTTTTTCCTCAGGCTTTCCAACTCTCATTTAAGGAACTATGATCATCTTGGTGTCAAAATTCAATTTATCGGATGGGATATGCATTATGGGAGTGAAAAATAGGGGCTTGCAGCATGTAAGAGTTCAAACAAGATGATCTGATCATCTGGACACCTAACACTGAGGGGAATGAGCTGGAAGACATGCTGTCCACTTTCTGTCTCCTTATAAGACCAAGTCAATTGAACCACAAAATTTGAGACAAAATGTAAAACAGTCCTTGACTACACTTGCTTCTCATTCAACAGATAAGGAAGCATCTTATCTGAAATCTTTCAGGCAGAGTACACTGAAGAAAGGAGGTAAAGTTTATCTGGAAGATAAAACCTACTTAACTTAAATACAGGCAGGATAATAACTTGGCTTGCAGTGAGGCCACATTCAGGAAAATGCCCTATGGTCAAGGGCTCCAAGACTTAGAATGGACCCTGTTGTGCAGAATGGGATGAGAGAAACTACTACTGGAGCTGGAAGAAATGACAGTGTGGTCATCCCAGACTCTGGGATAAGAGTCGGACATCAGGAAGTAACGGGAAACTTGTAGGTTTGGAAGGGATATCAGCTGATCTAATCTAACACTGGGGAGGACTGGGCTCAGAAGACAGAAAACCAAGGAAAGCTGAATCAAGAGTGAGCCAGAAAACTGGAGACAGCACTAAGGTAGCTACTAGTGACAAAGAGAAATGAGATGAAGGACTCAGGGAAGAAGAATAGTGGGACAAAACACAATGGCAGGGAGAAGGTTCAGTCTTTGAGGATCCAGTCAATCAGCCAAGACTTCCTTCCCAAGTACTTGGATGGTATGGGAAAATTTCTCGACTCCCAGCAAGACATTAGGGAACCCATAGGATGCACACCCTTTCTTCCTTTCTACTGACAGACAGTTTAAAAAATAACTTCCTGCTACTGCTGTCAATGACCCTGTTAGCTCAAGTAGCAGATGGTTTTCAGAAGCATCCAAAGATTATCATCTTGCTGATGACCCCTATGGGGGGGGGGGGTGTTATGATTCCCCAAAATCTAGTTTAATGTTTTCATTTGGCTTTTCTAAAAAGCTAGGGAATTACACAAAGTATTAAAAAGAGTATTATGCCTGAGAGTAAAGAAACTATTAAGATAAGCAGTATCAAAATTACAAATGCCTGTCCCTTTTTAATGTGCTCTCTTCTGTGCATGCTCCTTGTCACGCACGTTGCTCTACAGTGATCACAACTGCTCTTGGCCTTATAATTTTGTCACATTTATTTTTCTGTTGTTTTTGTTGTTGTTCTTTGTTTGGGGTTTTTTCAATAATGCAGAAGATGGGTGGCAAACTAAGGAGATCACTACAGGGAAAAAAAGAAAGTATACTCTTAGCATCAAGACAGTTGCATGCTGCCTAAAAAATGAGATACCATATCTGCTTCTTGTACGTAACACAAGGCAGGACTCAACAGAAACCTTAACTAACCTGGTCATCACTAAGTTTTAGCTTCTTACACATCCCATGTGAAACATCTGGCCAAGCGTTCTGAGTACTCACAGTTCCAGCCAAAGTTTAATGTGTTATAGTGGCTTTCTGAATACCTACTATAGTATAAAACCAGAGTGCTTTGAAAAGCTTTTCTGAGACATCTCACTGTGACCACCAAAATGAATGGCAGTTTGGCAATTTTAAACTCTGTCTCACAACACTGTCCAGGTTGCCCAGTAACACGGCATGATTTTATATGGATATTGTAAACTATTACAACAGTGTCCACAAAGAAATTACTAATTCAGCCATCATCACAGGATATGAATATTATACCTTCTTGTTTTCAGTGAAGATAAAACAAAGTTTTGAATGATGATGAAGTAAAGGCCATCCCAGTTGAAGATGAAAGAATACACAGGGCAAAAATAAGCAGTGCATTTGCACACATAGTATTACTACTTCTGTAGAAAAAACACAGGATGCAGAGACAATGTTACCTTCAGCATCTGTGCTTGATTTTTTCAGCCTTAAGAACGCTTTGTTAATCCAAATTTTTGAATGCAATATGTTATAAACTCATCTATGTTGTTTTCAGAATTCATAGGGAAGAGACAAACCCTCAAAATTTGAATTAAAATGTAAGCCATTTTTCCTGCTCGTGGCAGAGGGTTTGGACTAGTTGACCTTTAAAGATCCCTTCCAATCCAAACAATTCTATGATTCTATGATTTTGTACCAGCTTGGGAACTGTAACCTGACACGTTACTTTAGAACAAATGGCAATGCGAAGTTCTGTCAAAGATAAACTTAATTAAATGATATTGACTAATTTTCTGGCATTGAGACAATCATAATTCGTTCCAGTAAGAACAGACTCGAGTAAGTCCATTATTTCCATTTGTGGTCTTCAGGCATAGTGTACTCCGTGCAGGATGTGGATTTTAAAAGTTTTATCCATAGGCAGGAGAACTCCTTCCAAACCATTTCAGTTCCAGATAAAACCAACCCTAAGAACACTTCTGCAAAACCTACCCCACGCATGGGTACTTGTGTCAGACACGCCTGGGTGTGCTTTTTGGCCAGCAGGACCAGGGCAGTGATCGTCTCCTTGTACTCGACACCAGTGAGGCCACACCTCGAATCCTGTGTTCAGTTTAGGGCCCCTCACGACAGGAAAGACATTGAACTGCTGGAGCGAGTCCAGAGAAGGCCACACAGATGGTGAAGGGACTGGACCACAAGTCTTGTGAGGAACAGCTGAAGGTGTTTAACCTGGAGAAGAGGACATTCAGGAGAGACCTCATCACTCTCTACAACTACCTGAGAGGAGGTTGTAGTAAGATGGGGGTCAGTCTCTTCTCCCAGGTCAAAAGCGACAGGACCCGAGGAAATGGCCTCAAGTTGCACCGCGGGAGGTTTAGATTGGATATCAGGAAAAATATCTTCATGGAAGTTGTCAAGCACTGGAACAGGCCGCTCAGGGAGTCACCACTCCCGGAGGTATTTAAAAGGCACGCAGATGTGGCACTCGGGGACATGGTTTAGCGGTGGGCTCGGCAGCGCGGGGTTAACGGGGGGACTCGATGATCTCAAAGGTGTTATCTCAACCTGAAAGGTCCTGCGATGGGACGGAACACCTGGAAATTCGGGGTGTGCGGGCGCCGAAAATCGGGCGAAGAGCAACGCTGACATCTAGCGGCGGGCCCGGGGCGCCGGCACGCGCCCGCCGCGGGAAGCGCCGTGGGAAGCGAGGAGACGGGGAGACCTTCCCGGGGAAGGGCGGCCGTGCCGCCGAGCGGTGCTGCAGGTAAAGGAGCGCTCCCCTGTGCCTCAGGTGAGACGGGGACAGGCACAGAGACGTTTCACACAGTCACACGGTGGTCACAGGGTTGGAAGGGACCTTCAGAGGTCCCTAGTCCGAGCCTCCTGCAATGGGCAGGGACATCTTCAGCTAGGTCGGGTTGCTCAGAGCCCCGTCGCACCTGACCTTGAATGTTCCCAGGCAGCCCGTTCCGGTGTTTCACCACCCTTGTAAAACATTTCCTCTAGCAAATCTAGTCTAAGTCGACCCTCCTTCAGCACAAAAACCATTGCCCCTTGTACTGTCCCAGCAGATCCTACTAAACAGTCCATTCCCAGACCTCTTGTAGCCCCTCTAGGTACTGGAAGGTGCTCTAAGGTCTCCCCAGAGCCTTCTCTCCTCCAGGCTGAACAACCCCAACTCTCTCAGCCTGAAGCACAAGGAGAGGTGCTTCAGCCCACTGATCATTTTTGTAGCCTCCTCTGCATCCATTCTTTCCTGGGCTGGGGACCCCAGAGCTGGATGCAGCATTCCATGTGGAGTCTCACCAGAGCAGACTAGAGGAGCAGAATCATCTCCCTCACCCTGCTGGCCACGCTGCTTTGGATGCAGCCCAGGATACAATTGGTTTTCTGGGCTGCAAGTGCACATTGTTGGGTCATGTCCAGCCTCTCACCCACCAGCACCCCTAAGTCCTTCTCTGCAGGGCTGCTCTCAATCCCTTCATCCCCCAGCCTGTGTTGATACTGGGGCTTGTCCCAACCCGGGCCAGCATTGGCCTTGTTGGACCTCATAAGGTTGCCATGGGTCCTTTTCTTGAGCTTTTCCAGGTCTCTCTGGATGGCATCCCATCCCTCAGGCATTTCAAAGTAGCCTCTGTTTTGTCCATAGATGCCAATTTAATATGACAGACTCTAACAAGGCTCCAGTCAGCACACATGTAAAATTTACTTCTTTTCCCAGATCAGAAAAAATAAGGAAATCCTTGACACCACAGCAATTCATGTGTCAGATTCAAAATAAATAAATAAATATATATCAATAACTACTTAACGAAGAGACTATGAGGTGTTTTCTGGACACATGGCCAAAATATATTTTTACACCTTTCTATCTTAGAAAGCTGAATCATTTTTGCTGTTTCTGGAAAGCTTCATTCAGCCTAATAGTGACACTTACTGGGAAAACATGCCATGGAAGTGCCAAGGCCAAATGGTTAAAACCTGGCACGCAATAATCAGTTGAAACCAGAGCCTTACAAGTGGGAGTGCTGAGCAAACACACAGGCATAACACGGTCATTTTGTGCTCTAGTCCTCCAAAACTTCCACAGCTTAGACTAGGAGATCAAATCAAATGTGCTCTATTTTGCAGCTCAGATGTTTTACTACACCCATGCAAGTCATCCCAAAACTTCTAAAAGGAAATGATGTTTCAGTACCTTGAACTACCCTTGAAAAATGGGAAACAGCACTTACAGGACAGAAATGTTCTGAAGATTCATTCAATGTAATGCCTCCATTAGTATATGACATAAAGTCCTTGGGAAATGTGACACAGGAAGTTTCTTTAGCCAACCCCAAACTTTTGTGAGTGCGTGACCCTGTGTTTATTTACCATCCATAAAGTCAGTGAGGCTTCTGCTTCTTTTTGGTTTTGTAGCAGAACAAAGTTTAGGAGGCTTATGCAATTACAGGCAAAAAGCAAACAGACCTGTGATGTGATGGTTTGAGCCCTAGCCACACATGCCTACTAGCTCTCTTTGCATCTTTCCAAACCTATTATTTCCAAATGTGATTTATGAGGAGAGGATACACATGTTTTCATCAGTGTTTAAAGCTAAAACGCTGGGCTTCACATTACAATGGCTGAACCTCAAGCACTTCCCTTGACTCAGCTTAGAGGCAGAAACCTCCAGCAGAGATGCAGCAAAGAGTTGCAGGTTAAGGAGAGAGTTTAAGGTACCATATCAAGATTCACCAGAAGCTGTCTGTTAAATCCCCAAGTCAAAAAACTCTGTGAAATTTTTACAGACCTCCCCCCTGCCTTGCTGTATCCTAAAAGATGGCAAGGAGGGAGATGAGGCTTAGCATGTACATCACAGCCAATAGTACTGTTTTCTGACTATACAACTCTTTCCTTAAAATATGTTCTTAATACAATGCTAAAAACTCTTGCACTCAAGGAAGCCCCGATGAAGTATTCTCAAATACTTGCTGGGTCCCTCTGATGAAATGATTCTTGCTTGATTCAACCAGAAGATTTCTTACACACAGAATACAGGGAGGCTTCTTACACACACATCACAGATCTGTGCTTATGTGGGGACAGAAGCTGGGAAAAGGACAAAACCACGTGAAAACCAAAAATAACCATAACAGCGAAACTTTCCCTTTCCCTCCTAAAAACTAACAACAACAGTAAAGCACATGCTGGGTAGCAGCAGTTTGTCCACGTGCTGGAGAGAAGCAAATAAAATAAAACTTAAAAAAAAATTAAAAAATGTCTGAAGAGCTACGCAAGCCAAGCCCTTTGAGATCAAAAACAGCCCTCTGAATAACCAAACACTGGGTCCTGGCATTAGTTTTTGGAGTTGTTATTCTTCTCCTATATGACTGCAGTAACCCTGAAAGTCTATTTATCCTTCTGAGGTCCATGCAAAAATCTATTTATAATTGTGGGATACCAGTGCTAGTGCATCATGACACTGGCCTCTGTTACTGGAAATGATCCTGGCTGATTTACTAGCAACAGACTGAGTGACTGATATACCCTACAAGAACAAGAAGTACAATTCTTAGAGAGAAAGTACTGAAAAGCAGAGAGAAGCCTTGAGATGCATGGAAAGGTACTCAAAACAAAACAAAAAAGATGAAAAAGTTTCCCTTTGAATGCAACTGCATTTATTCAACTTACAGATGAATAAATGGAGTAAAGAACAAGCCAAAGACCAAACTATCAATTCTGTTACATCAGCTCTTGGATGTTCTAATCAAGATAAAAAAATGTATACTTTGTCAAAGGTGAAAAGTATCTGTAACCACAAAAACAAAAGCCAAGGGAACCAGACCTGATATGAACTTTAAAAAAAACTTGCTCACCTTACTCAGACTGTCCATCACCACAGAGCAACACCACAAAACCACTAGAATAAAAGTCCTAAAACTGATTTTTCCAGAAGTTTGGGAGTTATTCTCGTCTGCAACCCATAAGGACACTATCTTCACTGAACCAGAAAAAAAAGGTCCTACTGAGATATCAGCTGACACATTTTTGCATCTTCCACAACTTTCTCTTTTCCATTCCCTTGAGTGCTGTATCAGTCAACACTTCACAACATTCACATTGCCTTATCAACAATCAGATACTAGTGTTCATGGCATTCCCTTGCCAATGGATAGGCAAGTTTGACACATGCTTTATTTATTTTGGAGATTTGATAAGCTGTGATTCTTGGCTCTTGGCATTTCTAAGTTTGGGAATGGCTTTATTTATCACCAGCTTTGAATTAAGGCTGTAAAACTGCTACGAAAACATGCAGATGGTCCCTTAAAGGAGAGCTGTGCAACACTGGAAGTGAAATGGTTAAGCACAATGTCTATTTAATAATAAAAGCAACTGAGCTGCATGCTCAGGGGTGAGCCACAGCAGTACTGATATGACTGGAGTGTTTGCCATGCCCTGTGATAACAGGAGTCTATTTATATGGGTTGAGGTACAAACCAGGCACTCTGTGCTGAGCACAGGTGAGGGTGGTGGGTAAGAATACACTCACAGCTGTGAGCAGTCTTTCCCCTTTTAAACTATACTCTCAAGTTACACAAAGGAACCCCTTTCAAGGTATTTTTCCTAGAGTTTAAGTGAGTCGAGGGAAAGCCATGGCATTCCTGTAGATGCAAATGCTTCTGGATTTTCAAGTGTCACCCAGTGGAAAAGCTGCTTTGCACAGTGGAGCAGGAAGACCTTACTAGGATTTCCAAAGGGTATCCCCATGTCACAGTGACTACCTGGATGAAGAAGGGTATTCCTCCATGGATGCCATTTCCTCCTAACTGGTCTCAGTGCAGTTCATAGTTCTGTGGCATACAGAACTATAGCATTTGGAACTGTGTATTTCAGAGGAAGCTGCTATTCCAGAGAGTAGCAACGAATGAATTGCTTTAGCAGGGGTCATTGTTCCATGATAAAGGAGTCTGCTGCTTGGACAGAGCAGAGTATCACTATAAATATCAGCTTCTTACAGTTATTTCTCTTCTTGGTAGTGGTTGATATCTGGAGTGTCAAAGTAAAGAACAAATGTGGTAACTGTGCCCTATATTGTAAAATCAATAAGTTAACAAGTCTCCTTGGA
The DNA here is from genome assembly GCF_025592945.1 of Manacus candei. NCBI lineage: Eukaryota > Metazoa > Chordata > Aves > Passeriformes > Pipridae > Manacus > Manacus candei. The sequence goes on along the minus strand of NW_026138076.1, from coordinate 42,880,419 downwards.
TCCTTTATTCTAAGGCAAAGTCTGTGCTGTCTATACTCTTGTCTACAGTAGAATATACTTAACCGTGAAGTTCATATTGCAGGAGTCAACAGTAGTCTGGAAAGTGCTTTGCCTCAGTTTGAAGATGACATGTTCATCAAAGAGCCATTTCTCTAAGGAAAACTAAAAGAACTGGTGAAGTCAATGTAGGCAGCCCTAAAGATAGTGCTGATGGGTTTTGCAGCCATGATATTTAGGTTATACAGCATCATCCCATAGGAGATTCAGGATTTTTCAGGCTAAGGAAGAAAACTTGCAGCTTCAGTACATCATTAGAAAATACATTTTATGATAAGGAATTAATGGCATCTTCTGTTTTGCCAGGGTTACTTTGAGTTTGTTTGGGTTCTGCCAGCTTTTTGCACTGTGTTGTGCAAGCTGTCAAATTTGCATGGATAATTAGAAAGCTTCTGCTTCAGTGTTTCCTTCTCCCAGGTGAATGTGATATCCATTACTTTGGAATAGAGGCTGCACCTTCACTCTCATTATGAGTTTTGATCACAAGTGCTTTTGGTCTAGAAGGTGCAATTGCTGTAGATGCACATCCACATTGCCAGAAGTTTGGTCAGAAAACATTTAGCTCTTTTCCACACTAATTCTGCTTGTGCCTTCCAAGAACCATTACCAAGAAAGAAGTTTCAAACAGGTATGGAAAGACTAATGTCAGGAAAAGCTTTAGAAAGATAGACTCTTTCAGAACATAGTGACATGATTCAGAATAGCTGATGCTATCCTGGAAGATCAGTATCCTACAGCTGTAAGTTATAGGCAGTGAACTTCAGGTCTGCTAGGGGAGGTGGGCCAGAAGTTAGTGACAATGCTGGAGATTCCTCTTTCCCCAAACCAGCGTGCAGGAGCCTTGGCACTACTGACTGCAGCTATAAACACATAGCCCTATACGTGTTCTCTTGATAATTAGCTTGTGGCCTGTCTTCTAACCTGTGCATTCTGGTGCCAACAGTAATTCACAGATGGCTCTCCAGGTATCAGAGGTGGCAAATACCTGTCAATAAGGTGTTATTATTTATTTATTTTTAAATACTAATGTGATGAATCTTTACAGTCCAGTTGTGGGCCAGGTACTCGCTCTCCAGGCACCTTTTTCCCCCACAGAGAAGACAGCACTTTCCAGGCCACATACTGGACAGCTACTGAACATTAAAGAGTTACCTCGGGACAGCCCTGCCCAGCACCACATGTTGCTTCCACATGCAGAGCCTGGAAGAGGGAGGCAATTTCCCCGTTTGCGTATTAAGCACTTGCATAACCTACACAGACACCACAGGCCAGACAGAATCCCTGTCAGCTCTGCACTCAGCTCACAGACTGAGCTGCTGAGCTCCAGCAGATCCCCTGACTCCCAACAGCTGCAGCTCCCCAGCACATCTGTTGGGAGCACAAAAGCCTTTTTGAAGGTTCTCATCTTTGTCAGCTCCAAGGCTCATTTCCCAGCCTCTGTAAAACCCAGACAACCCATCAGTGCTCTGCAGCTGCCGTAACTTCAGCCAAATATATTTTTGTCACTCTACAGGGTGCCCCTTGAGGAACTCAAGCCAATTGTCCCCTGAGCTGCTAAAAAACTTGAAACCTTCCCATACAGGCTCCTCCTTCTGCCCTGTGTGCACTGCCAGCTGTAATGAGAACTGCTTCATCTCTTTTTCCACACAATTATCTTACTTCTTCCTAGTTCTGACACTTAAGTTACTCTACCATCACTTACACCTTCACATCACTCATAGAGGACTCAGGGAAATCCAGAAATACCTGACACTTATTAAAAGGAGGGCACTGGGTATGATGTTGAAGTGCATATAGGGACAGTGCTTGTCCTTGAAGGCAGCACACTTTGCTCTGGTGGCTAAAAATTACCAATTTCAGCACAGGATTAAAAAACGGGGCCCTTTGTGGGATGCCCCCAAGGTGCTCTCTGTTCAAGTCATATTCCTCACCCACACTTCTTACATGCAGTCCAGCCCATGCTAGAGCAGGGCCTAACCAAATCTTAACAGGGAAGTTTTGAATGTGTTCACAGGGCTTTGTCTGTCCTGGTAAAAAACTTTAAAGAATATCTTGATTTTTTTTCATCTGGTTTAATAAGTGCCAGCTTCCAGGGATTATTTTTGCTTTTTATTATTATTTTTTTTAATTTCTGATTGCCCACAGTTTAAACTAAATCTTGACTAAACTAATGATGTAATTAATCATGACTAAGTAGACAAATTTTAAATACCACTACTACTGTTAACTGATATGATGCTTTTCTATTTATCCAGAAACAAACCAGACTGTCAGTATCAACTGAATTTCTGAAGGGGTCACAGCAGCATATTTTTCCCCAAAGTGACCCAGAGAACACACTAAACATCTGTCCTCAACAGTTTTAAACTCTCCTCTGGCATTAGCTTGGCTTTCTCTCCCTGTTATTCTTTTTTTAACTCAGAACAACTTTTTCCAGTCATCGAGAGGAATCTCCAGTAAAAACAGACAAGTCATGAGTTGATGTTCTTGATATTTTTAAGGTTAAATAAGCATTTTTATTTTTATTTTGAGTAAATCAACATAGCTCCTACAGATTGCAGTGGAAACTACTGATTGAACTGAAACTTTGTCCGACATGCTTTATGAGGCTGCATATACAGCTCGGTAAAGAATAAAAGGAGGGCATAAGATCTTATTTTTCTTTAAATTACAGAAAGTTTAATTCTAGCCAGCTGTGTTTTCCTTTGCAGTCAATAATAGAGTTTATCCTAGGATTTACACCCTCATGTAAAAAGATCCCCCACTTTCACAGATATACATGAGAATGAAAGTTTTAAAACATACACACGGGAACGGACAGGGTGCCAGAGTGAACATGGACAGTACCAAGAAAGGGCTGGAATATGAAGAGACCACGGGTGGCAGTGGCTTAATGGGATGACCACATGGCCCAGGGAACTGAATTCACAGGAAGAATTCCTTCACCAGCTGGGCTGACCTGCTATTGAAGTGAGGCAGGTTTAATATTGTCTACAGCAAAAGCTAATTTTTCACTTCACAGTTTCTTCTAGCAAATTCTTATGAGAACAGTTCCTTCTTGCTGTTTAATCAGTCAGGGACCCAGATAACATACTTTCAAAAAATAATTTTACCTAAACAACGAAAGACTTGAATTAAGCTGTTGCTTCTGTGTTCTGCTGCTCTAAGATCAGTTCCAAACACGTGTGAGAAGTCTGAAGCAAGAATTCCTGGAAATGAAAACATTAATTTCCCCTAATGAGCATGAGAATTTAAAGACAAAGTAAAGGTAGTTTAACAAAAAATACCACTTCTTTCACTATTCCTCCCACAATCAGAAGGAACTTCCTAGCAGCTGCAACCATTTACTAAAAAAATTTACCCCTTGTGAAGAGAAATTTATTATTTTTTAAAAACCATTGCTTAATCCCTTCCCAATAAATTCTCAGAAAGCATGTATCAATACAGATCCACGGACATCGTGTGTTGTACAGATTAACTATAACCAAGGATTTTTTTTTTCCCCTAGCACCAAGCTGCTTGCCAGTCATATTGTCAATGAACACACTGAATTTCCAGTGTGGAATATCTCGAGATACATTTTATGCCTTCTTTAGGAACAGTGCTTTTATATGTGGCAATGGAGTGTTTCTGCACAAGTAAGTCTTTGATCACTGACCTAACAAGCCCATTTCACCCATAGTACCAAGATGAGCCTAATGAAAGAGATTAAAATAATTTGTTTATCCTACTAAACCAGAACCTGAGTGAGGGAACATAACTTCTAGTAATTTATGGGAACAGAGAAGAACTATATGTACTAAAGGAAGAGAGTGGCACAAGGACAGACACAAGTTATCCAAAAAAAAGATGCAAAGCTGGAAATTGAAGAAAAAAAATTTTCTAATAATGAAAAGAATGATGAACTCAAGCAAAAATTCCTGACCACTTTAAGGGAAAAATCTGTGTGGGATAGTGGAACAAAGCAATGATACCAGATGAAGAATACGTGTAAGGCAGGGAAGGCTAAGGCAATTTTCTGTGGATATTTTTCAATTCTCCAAAAGGAGCAGGAAGGCAGGACAGAACAGTTAAGATGAAGCGATGACTTGAGGATTGGTGTCAAAAGGGGATGTTCCACAACTGCAAAGAGTTTTCAAAAAAGGAAGAACTATCTTTGAAGGATAACCTCTGTCTGGATCCCTCAGAAAAACAACCAAACCACCTTGTTGGATCCAATCCAGCACAACCAGTGAAAGAAAAAATTGTTAGGAAAAATAAATCACATGAATGTAAGACCATTTGGTTGCCTAGTCCTGTTGCACACAGAAACATGAGCAAATGTGACCACTTACCACCCACCATCTTTTTCAAGTTACAAGAATTTGTCAAGTTTTCTCCCTGAGCCATTTCCATTTTATGGCAATACTTCTTGGAGTTTGGCTCCCAGTGTGTAACACAGTGTTCTAATAGTGGCTGAACTAGCACCAAACACAGTAATGTTTATCACTTCATTCTTACAAGAATTTCTACTGCTTATTATACGCATTTGGTCTAAGTCCTCCTGGAACTTAAGCAGAACTGATTGAAGAAGGCAGGGAGTTTATGATACATAAAATTATTTCGGAGGAGAAATCTCACACACCCTGAGTTCAGCAAACAGTTTTAGCTCCTAAATATCTGTTTTGTTGTATGCCATATCTTTTGGTTGCCTAGACCACGGCAATCCCAATCATTTCCTGATCCATTTCCACCTGTTTCCTTGCTTGTAAGTCCCTATTCTTTTACTTTTTATCTTTTAGTTGCTTTTAAATATTAAATAGCTGAGGAACAAGAATTAGCTCCTACAGGGCCCACTAGAAAGACTCCTGGCTGACAAGTGTATCTCATTTAGGCTGAAGGACAGCCCATATCACACATTGCTTAGTCTTAACAATACTTTCTCACCAAGTTTCACATGTTGCAAAGGCAAAAGCTTGACAAAGGGCTAAGTATCACAAATTACTTATGGTCATCAGCCTTCATTAACAGGCACTAAAATACCTAGGTTGAATAATACATTGCCTAAGGAAGAAGGCAGAATGTTAGAACAGTAGGCTGGCTTCTAGAAACTGGTGCAGTAGCCATTAGTTCTAAAGCTCTCAGATGCACATTTCCCAGAGCTGCATATTTAAAAATATATTATGCCTAAATACACACAATGCTTAAAGACAATGGAAACAACAGTTTTCCAGGCAGTGCTCACGGATCAGGGTGGCAAGGTTTATGTAAGAGTTGAGGTATATAATCTGTATTTTTCCCCCCACTTAATGACTTAATGGAAAACTAGGAGGTGGGTTTACTGATTGCATGAGTGGCTGAGTCAGAAATAGTCAGGAATAGGAAAGACCACAGGGAAGAAGTGTTTGGGAAGACTCCCCATTCAGCGCCGGTAGCAGACTTCTAGAGAAAAGATTGGGCTTTGCAAGGAAAGCTCTTTAAAATGAGACTTGAAAGTAAAATAACTTCTTCTGGAAATGGCTTTTTCTCGATACAGAAGATATGGAGGTGCATTTAAAAAAAAAAAAGTTATTGGGTTTTTTAATTATCTTTTATTCCTAAGAAAAAACTTGTAGGTTTGGGATTTTTTTGTTTGTTTGTTTGACAGGATGCAGACCATAACCATATTTATTGACTTCAACTGGACTAGCCACAAGGTTGGAATTATGTGTCAGATGAGTAAAAGAAGGCTTACCATCCAGTACTAAAAATTCATACATAGTCCACCAGAGGTAGTCATTTTAGCTACAGCATGCTTGTATGCATGTGCCTTTACCTGCTAATGGACCTTTGCCAAGACTTTCAGGATCCAGCACTGGTTTATGTGTTTTGAGCCTCCTATACTACATAGAAAAAACATGCTCAGGCTAATTTTTCTATGATATAATTTACTTATTTTTCTAAAATAAGTAGCTGTAACTGCTAAAGTCTTATAAGGTTTTCCTTACAATTCAATTCTGTTTAACTGACATTGGTTATTTAGAGCTTAGTTTTGCTCTCTGAGGCCTCTTCAGTGGTCAGCTGGCATCTAATCTTAGAGTTAGGACCTGAAATTCATCCCCTGGCATACCTGGCTGCCAGCTGGCTGGCTTCCATAGCAAACTATTTGGATGGCAGGTGTCTTCTTAGATTGCTCTACTCTCTTGTTGAAAGTACTTTTTGATCTATTTCCCACATTTACTTGTTTGGAAGAGGGCCATCATCCCTCCTGAAAAACCAAAAATGGAATTCAAGAGGAGATTGTAAAACTCTGGAAACTGCTGAAAATACCAGCTGGAAAAATCTTTGAATAATGAGTGTGTATCTTAGCAAAGACAAGATAACAATCTTCAACAGCAGACAAGCAGCTGCAATGAATAAAAAGATTAATTTTTTGGCTGTGTCCGTGGCAGACAGAAAAGAAATAGTGGACTTACACAGGCATGCAGAAGAAAAAAAAAAAAGCACCTTTTCATGGCATGATTAGTGCTCTGGAACAGATTACCTAAAAAGTCATAAAGTTTCTGGCATCTGAAGGCTTCAAGAACAGATGAAGGAAATGTTGTCAGGAATGACACAGGTATAGCACAGCCTGCCCTGACTGTGATCTCATGAGGTCTGCTTCTGGGCTATTTTTCAGTAAGGTTTTTACTTTTTGCTATGTCTTTAGGTGAATGGAGAGTCTTAATAAAATTGCCTGCTTGCCTGACCAAACACAGAGTGATGTTTGTATCAAAATTCATACAACTTGCAATTCAATAAACTTTTAGCCAAATGTTTAAGCTTGTTCCTAGAGTTAGACACACAGTCTTGCACGAGACTTTGACAACTAAGAAAAAATTGATTTAGGAGTGTGTTTTCTATAAAGGCAAGATTTCATAATTTGTTTTCTGGGAAAAAACCCCAAACACTAAAACTTTAACAAGAAATCCCAACAAACGGTGCAGAGCATTTTTTATTTCTTGCCGTCTTTGCCTCCACATTGGGAAAGGAAATGAAAGCTGTAGCAAGCAAAGGAAATTATAGCTTTTTCTTCATTCCTCCTACACATGCATTAAAAAGAAGGGATGTGTGGGAGGAACATCAACATGTTAACCCGTTTACATTCCCTTGGCTCCATTTTCTCTGTCCAAAATGTTCAGAGTTCAAATGAAACATGAGAAGCTTTAGTCCAAAAGCAGAAAACCTCAAGAAAGTGTCAGAGATTGTTATGGGAATGAGGACAAAGGCCTTCCAGAGTGCATCAGTTACATTAACACCCACAAATCATACCTGCCCTGAACTTTAACTATGTACCTATGTTAAATCACCAGCGATCAAAACTTAATGATATATTGTTGTACACTGTGTCTTCTGTGCATATATATCACAAGTTTTAATCCATACCACTTCAAACAGAAAAGACTGCATGCTCTAAATCAATTTTGTCATTATTAAGTATAAAGTTGAGACACTCCAGTATTTGTTTACAGACAAAATCATTAATCTTACTGCAAGCCCTATGTAAAAGTGACTGATTCAGCACATCTTTGACAACATATTTAATGTATGACTGGTTTTCCCACACTTAGTATTTTTCCACAATGCTATTGGGTGTCAGAATTATTTCCTGCAATCACAGCAGATACAGAGCTTATCCAGGAAAACAAACTTGGACTGCAGTCCACAAAAAGTTAAAATCTAATAAAGAACTTTGACGTTGCTATGACCACCATAACAACTTAATATAAAAACAATGCACTTTGTCAAGTTCATCTTTAGCTATTTGCTATGAAACTGAATACTTATTGTACAGCATAAATCAACTATTTGTTTACTGGGCTTAGTTTTTAAAAATATCAAAATAAATTACATTTTTCCTTTTTTACAATAATTCTTCCAAGTTCTTTTTAAAATAAAATTTTCATTTCGGACTATGACAACTAAAATAGAAATCTCTGACACAAATTTAGCTTTCCAGCCTATGGGCAAAACATAAAATTCTTGTTAAATTGAAGTGGACCAGAAATGGATGGTGAAACTTGTCTGTAGAAACTTTTGCTAATAACAAACATTTTTCTAATGACATGGATTCTCAGTAACAGCACATGACAAGGTGTGTCTTGCAGTGTTACAGCAGCAGGATTCAGGAGTGTTTTGCTGAGGGAGTCTGAAGACCAAATACTTGTGGTACCAAGTTATGTAGCTATTACAACATCAAATACTCCACTATATATATTACCAGCATGCTTTCCATGTGATGAATAAAACACAAAGTTTTGTAAGCTTCTTAATGTTCACTTAATTGATCTTTTCTTTTTTTCTCTGAGATGTAACTAATTGAACATCCCCCTTTTGCTTTAATTCATACCATTTGCCTTAATAATACTGCCTGAACCTAAACTAGCCAAATTATTTCTGGAAGTGGATGGCAATATAACAAACTATCTCACACTGATGCTGCAGGAACAAATCTGACAATTTTACCCCTAGCTACAGTAAATCTGTCAATAAATCTAAATTTAGTAGGTGCTTCCATTTCCAAACAGAAATACTCTCAGCCCTTCTTTCCTTGTTCCTTGTCAGGTGCTCCAGTGTTACAACTTTGCATTCCTTGTGCAAGATATAAAGGAATGGGTCCATAATGTTCTAGTTTCATACAAGACTGGACTGAACACAAGCCATCTCAAATATTACCCTGAAATGTGAACTAAACAAAAAGAAAAGTTCAAAAAGTTAACAAATCCTCATGCTTCTTGATTTTAAAATGACACAAAGTTCTTCTTATGTGGAAGAGGTGGTGTATTTCTAATTAAGGAGAGATTGATAGAGATTTCCAGAGCACGGATAATCAATCCATTTATAAAATTACCATATCAAACATAAAGCCAGGAGAGGGATGCTACTAAATATAGGCTATAATCTAAGGCTAGGTATTTAAGTATGCTGGACTCATTTTAAGTGTTATGAAAAAGTGTCATGCTTGCCTTATAAGTTATTTGTACTTGCCATAAGTTACTTATGTTACTGCACACAGGAGTCTGAGGTGTCACTACAGCTTGTGAAACTTGTTGACCACTCATTTCTTGGAATCTTGAAGTATGCTATGCAAATTAACTGCACAGATATCAAAAGTCATCTGATGATCAGATGACTTCGTTGTCCCTGGTTGTCCTCAAGCACTGAATATTGCATGAATTCTTTTTTTTTTAATTTATAAATTAATCATGTAAAATACAACTGAAATTACAGCTGTGGTGGCCTGAAGACGTCACAGTGAGCAAAAGAACAGTGTCTTAGCTCTGTGAAGTGTTGCACAGGCTAAGAGGGTCTTGTGGGTGCCTGAACCCATAGAACTGGGTACACTGAAAGTGTTTGTTCCCGAGTTTGCCAGCATTTCTGCCATGAGACCTCTGATAGTTGGACTTGATGATCTTAGAGGTCTTTTCCAACCGTGACAATTCGATGATCTTTTCATCAGTGAAATTAATACAGTTCAGAAAAAACCTACAATGAAGCTTTGGGCACTGATATCCTTCGTCCAGTAACTTCCTTTCCCCTTAGTGATATTGGTTGTTATAATTAAAGATATTATTTGTGCACAAAAGCCTTGATTCAGCTTTTCTGGAAATTACACTAAGAAAGTTTCGTGCTGATCATAACCCATCCACTAGAATCTGGAAGGAAAAAAAAAATCAAAACAAAATGAAATCAACAAAAAAACCCAAAACCAACCAACCAAAAAAAACAAACAAAAAACCCCACACCAAAAAGCCCACCCAAACCAAACAAAAAAAAAATCCAAATCAAACACAAAACAACCAAAACAACCACCACCACAACAACAAAAACAAACAAAAACCAACCAACCAAACAAAAACACAAGAGAAAAACAAAACACCCCCTTCCTCCAAAACAAAAAACAACAAACCCACAAAAAAATCACACACACAAATAGAAGAACACTGGTTGCATTCTTAGCTGTTCTCCACATTGAATTCATCAATGGTCCAAAACTGCTGGGCCATTTTTCAAACCAAAGTATTTTTCTTGGAGACATGATTTCTTCTAGGCTCTTAAGTAGAAACTTGGGTGTTCGAATCAGAAATTTTGTTATAGGCATAAGCTTTTCTTTCATTTTTTTTTCATTTTGATTTACATTTTAAGGAGTATTAGTGTGCAGTTAGTGAATTCATCATTCCGCTCCTTTGTCCAGCACAGTTCCAACAGAAACAAGTGACCCTATTCCACCTAACACTGACTGCAGCCATGACTTCTGAAAGCATTTGATGTTAAACAATGTATTCATGGTGACTGTTCATCTTTGTCCAAGATGTGGCAGTCAGCTTACACACAACATTTAGGAGCATCGTGACAGAAAGTTGTTTCTTGAAGTGTTTACTCCACACGACTGAAAAGCTTTTTCAGCCCTGGCTCAATGGGATTTCAGCCTTGAGCCAGAAACACTCTGATCTTTGGGGGCTTACAAAGCATGAGTGGCCTTACAAAATCTAGGCAGTTTGCCAAGGGTTTTTTTTAAAAAAAACAAAACTTCGTTGAACTGTGGTGGAAGGTTAAACAATTCACACAGTCTTGACTCTCCCCACCCCCAATTTGCCTTGTACTTAATGTCTTCTTGTCAAGAAATAAAGAAACTTCATAATGGGATGGATGGAACCATTTCAGCTATTACACAGCAATGATGGTATTGCTGGAAATCTGAAACAAATGTTAACTTCAATCCTTTTCAGCTTTAAAGAAATAAGTACATTTAACATGCTGAGAAGTTTTCACATCACATGGGATCAATTTTCTTATGGCTTATTTCAAAAAATATTAAAAAATATCCAACTCCAGCTCTGTGCTCTCTGAGAATTGGAGTGCAGGAAGTGAACTGCTCATGCCAAGGGGCAAGTCTCACAAATTTAACTCCAGGGAAATTATTTCTTGTTTTCAAAAGCACCAATGCACACATTATACAGTGCAAACATGTTTTCACCCATGCATGTTTTGTGTGAGAAAGATAAGATTCTTAATCACTTAAGAATTGACAGAAGGAAAAAAAAAGCCATCTATTGAAAAGTAATGTTTGAAAGCCCTGGGCCATCCTACACCATTGATTTTTGAGATTAGAAACAGATGTCTCCATTCTACACTGCTGTCTCAACAATATACTACTCCAGAAACCCCTCTACTGGACACAGATTTTACGTCCTATTGTGAGCCACAGAAGGTTTGTAAATCAACCCTTAAGTGAGCAGACACATCAGGAAAAAACCCCAAACTAAATAACAGATTATTATGCAACAAAATGTATTTTTGTTCAGTGTTATTTTACTCCTGCTCACACTTTGACATGCTCTCACGAACGCACTCTGGTGCGTTTGTGCACGTAGGGAAGACAGTCTTGATGTGAAAGACTTGCTGGGTGCTTCTACTAAGGAACCTTTGTCAGGAGATAAGACAAATGGGCCCTGTTCGTTCAAAATACAGTACTCCTGAATTAGTCAAACACTAATTCATTGAGTCCCTTCTGTAGACTGTAAAGTTCAGCTACTAAACTGCTAGACAGATTTAGGCTGAAATTTTCAATATGCAAGTTATATCCTCATTAGTGAAAAAATAAAATATACCTATTCTTGCCTAGAAATGTCTGCAAAGAAAAGGATTGCGACACGTCTCCCCTTGAAGCACCAAAATGTAAGGCCAGGAATGCTTTTTCCACTGTATGCCTCCTCTTCACCTGCAGTGGAGCTGTGAACAGCAGCATTAGCAGACAGACATTCACTTTTCTGGTTTTAATGTAAGAATAAAAAGCAGCAGTAATATAATGCAGATTGCAACTGTCATCATTGCCAGTGTAAACCGAGATGGGAACGTACCCTCCGAACTCCTGCTGCTGGAACAACACTGTGTGAAATGGAGGCCTGCATTGTTGCCAGGATTTCAGTGGAATGGCAGTGCGTGGGTGCCCACATGAACAGGCCCACTGGCACTTTTGGGCAATGCCTATGGAAGCAATCACCCAGCTGCAGAGAGAGTGCAGCTCAGTTTGGCCTTCGTCCCCACATCTCTGTCAGCCATGCTTAGCGTACAGTGATGCTCTCTGTTCCTCAGTCTTACACCTTTTTACTTTCCTTGCTACCAAAGCACAGCAAAAAGTAGCGTGAGCTTCTCTCCTGGGCCAAGAGCCCAGCCACTATATTAATATTTTTACCTCTGTGAGCAACCCTTCTAAAGGTCCCATATGGTATGTTTTCCAAATTGTTGCCAACTATCAAACCTATATTGCTAAAAATTCCTTAACCATTATTTTTGTCTCTTTCTTCATTTCTTTATTTCATCTTTCAAGAGCATCTTTCTACAAATATCCAGTAAGTGAGGGCATGCTTTGGCATTTTTGCTCAAAGGCAGCATTTTCATTTATGTCAGCAGGAGGTTACAGGACCGCACATGGAATGTTTACTGCCAGCTATTAGCTCCAAGTAGTGGACATCAGAGGCAAACACATTTCTGCTGAGTAAGTTATTGTGGGCTCTAATTGGCTCTGGCTTTGATGGAGCTATGTGACATTCCCCAGTTCACGTTACCCTTTTCTACAGTATTATTTCTAACGCCACGCTTATTTCCATCCATTCACACTTATCCCACTATCCCATGTTTCTGAAAGTGCTTGTCTTTCATTGACTAGGTAAAGTATAACAGAGTAATTGTTCTGCATTTCAGTTTCTACACTAATCTTCAATATAGAGACACAGATCATCACCAGATCCTCATGTGAAACCACTTCCTCATGGAATTGGTTGTTCAAGCGTGTCAGAAAAAGCTTATATCCCTCTCAACCTAGTCTGCAGACAGGATTCAAAACTCCATCACACATACTTAAATGCTCTGAGGATGGGCTATACCAGAATAAATAACACTGTCAGTGCTTTTTAAAAGTGTATTTTGTATTACTGCAATACTTTCCTTTGACTATTCATTACAAAGATCTTCCAGTTTAGGTGATTTACTTAATATTGACAACTATAACTGAAACACATTGTGAAGTCATCCCTTATTTATGCTGTAATCCTCACTTTCCTACCTATTGCATAATTTGGTCACATTTTGGTATCTTGCTCCTGATGCAGCATCCCATATGATTGCGTATGTATATTGCCAGGAAAAAAATTCATAAATAATTTACAGCTCAGACTCTGAAAACAATGTTTTGATGGAATTCTACTGTTTATACCAACAGAAAGTCTTGTGGTAGTTATATCAAATGAAATGCAATACATACAATAAAAAGTCTGAGCTGTTCGTTCACTCAATCTCTGATGTTATTTATATAAATAACATTTCACTTTAAGAAAACAGCAATTAGATTTCAGCTAACAGAAAAAAACCCCACCAATTTCCTCAGTTCCTCAAGGCTCACTTCCTAAGCTTTATCACAGAGAAAATGCCCATAATTGTGGCATTTCAAAAATTAAAACTACTGATGGAGAGAATCAGAGCAAGGAAGCACATGGAGCAATTGCATTTAAATATTCTCACCTAGCAGCATATTGGAGAGGTGGGAAAAGGGAATAAGCCATTTGTGTGAAAGGCTGAGCTACCAAAGGTTGAGCTGTCTCAAAGTGGTTTGCAGGTCCGTTGACACAAATGCAAAAAGCAGGGTATTTATGGTAATGAAAACCACTTAATCACTTGATAGTTATTAGACATGAAAATCTAACTGCATTATAGTCAGCTAATACCACTGGGTAAGCTAATAAATTCATAACACACACAAGCAATTTACCCAAATAGTTTGTGTATACTTAGGACCAAACTCAACCTTTGTTTGCTCTGGCCATCCCCACTGGGGTGGAAATCATTGCACAGGCCTAAACAAGGAGAAGACAGGCTGTTGTCAATACAAGAGTTTTGACAGAAATAAACAAATTCTATTTTCGTCTAAATATGTACGATCCCAGTAATATCCAACAATAAAAGTTTAGTGCACGCAGGGGTCAGATGCAGAGATCAGGCAGGGTGGCAAAGGGCCCCAAAGGGCTTGTGCCCCTCACTGTGCACAGACCACATCTCAAATATACATCAACATGATCACAGAAATCTTGTGAAGGGCCAGATCACCACAGAGAGAACAGATGAGCAGAGGGAAAACTCCATATACAAGCTGGAGATGCAAGGCCAGTGTTGCCCTTAGTCCAAGAGAGTTCCAAGCCACTTTCTAGAGCCTGCATCTGAAGACACATAGGGCACCTGTAGTCCTGTGCTTATTCTGACATGAATGTCAGGCAGACATCACACCACAGTGTCTGGAAGGGTGACCTCGTGAGCAAGGACAATGCTCAGTTCTATTCTCTCAGTCGCTATCAAAATTCTTATTTGCTTTGACAAATTAAAGACTGTTCTTGAAAAGAAACCAAACTAGAGAAATGAGCAAAATTATTAAGATATCACCATGATCTCTCTCTGTTTTTTTTTTTTAAGAGAATAGGACTAAACTGAAGCCTTGCTTTCATCACACAGTTAAAGACGCATTTAACGCAGGCTGTCCAGTCCTACCAGTACATTTATTAGGCCTCCCACCTTAATCAGAAAGCCCACAGGAAAAGACCACTGCATTAGATACATAAATATTCTACTCCTGCAATTTTCAGTTTGCTATTTTCCCCGTAGTACTATTCTAATTTCAACATAATGGGAAAAAGAAAGGCAACATAAATCCAGTCTTCCTAGACAGAGCAAACAACCAAATACCACACTTGTAGAGAGATGTTTAGCTGAAGACTTGCAAAAGGAATAAGCAGTACACATCAACTGTTCAAACAAAGCAAAAAATCCCAGGCAAACCTATTCTGTACTTCAGTTTGCAGTGTATCCTGCAGGACATGATGCATAACGTATTCCTTTCTCAGCCCTTTAATAACTCAGTTCACATATCTTGGTTTCACTAAAGAGGAAATGTTGGGAGACTATTTATTTCTCTTTACAGCTTCATTTTGATTTTTGGCACTCCTTTTTAGGAATAAAGATATAGAATACTCTTTCCTGTGTTCGACATCATCAGTTGATATTATAAAAGGACAAAAGAGGATTGTGTCAGTAGTTAAACAGAACAAACTCTGAATTTAAAAGAAAAAATAACCTTTGAAAATACCATTTCTAGATGGTTAGCATAGCTACAAGAGGAAAAGATCTGATAACTCCAGCAAGAAGCAAAGAACCCCCCAATCACATAAAAACTCCGTCTGTCAAGAGATTGTTTTCCTTCATCTTGCTTATTCTTTTGTATTTTTCTCTTGCATGAGAAGAACAAGACTTGACTATGACCCTATTGGCCTGTTTTCTCTCTTTCTGTATATCTGTACTGAACTAACCTCTGAGATAAACTGTATCCAGGGAACACCTGGTTCAAGCAGGTAGAAAATATCATCAGTGAAACCTTTTCTAGAAGCCAGTTCAACTCATCCTCTAAGAACATCCATTCCTAAAGGCACTTTAGACCAAGACAACACAAGGTAAACATCCTTAAAGACCCAGGTGGCAAGTTCTGCTGGTGACACCTGACAGAGGCTTATCACCAGTGTTCCCAAATTGCTGCATTCACCTCAGCACCACGAGCATGTCTTCTCTTACAGCGCTTTTACTGGAGCCGATGTTGCAAAGTCGCTTGTGTTTTCCATCAAACCCTGTCTCGTAGCTTCCATTATGGACACAACTAACTGGAATCATTACATGACCAGGGCTGAGCTGTGATGTTTCAGCCTGACAAGTGAGATGCTGTGTATCACAGTATTTTTCTTATTCTGACATTCTGTATTCTGACACACACATTTGTCCTGGACATCTGCTATGTTTCATTCCTCCCTAATCCTGAGGGCAGGGACATACTTCCATGTGGCTAATACAGGTTGTCTCCAGGCCTTATCACAGTATAAACAACCAACGAGTGCAGCAAACACTGCTGAAAGTAAGAAGTGTTTTATAACTCATAGCTCTGAGTGTTAATGTATCACTTCCATCTACTTGGGCCTCTGACAATACTTTTTACTAAGAAAAGGAAATGAGCCCTTAGAGTGTGGAGACCTTGGTCTTTTAGACCTCTGTGTTTTGGTTTTGGGGTAAATAACTTATTCTCCTTTTACTAGAAATGCTAATATTTCTTGAGGGATGTCATGAATGCTGTTGACCTGTTCGTGATTTCAAAGACAGTATAAATTTAATAAACAGTCAACTATGTTTTTCAATATGGACAATGGGGGTTGTCCCCACACTACTACACTAATGTAGCCATTTAAAGATTATTATTAGAGACAAAAAAATTCAACTAAACCCTGCAGTTTGGGTATTCCAAGTTACATTTTTGGTTTTCCAGGTTATCTGTGGTGCAGTTAGATGTCTAAGTGGCCATTAGTTACCTGACAACCTACTTGTTTATTAGGTACACATGCAAATTTGGGTTAATATTACATATGCAGCTGTGTGGACTCAAAATTTTCAGAACTGCCTCCCTTAACCTGCCTAACTGTAGCAAGTAAAATGATAAAACATGAACACTGCATTTGTGCAGTGGAGCACTAATAGTAATTCTCATGGGTTACCTTATGTGTTGAGCCCCTCATTTTCATAGAAGTTCTGCCTGGGAAAACTGCTGTTCCACGATAATGCATTCTGCCACTGTTGACATTTTCTTCTCGTGGAGGCAAGGAGTGAATCCCCCCTAGGACTGTTAAGGCTTTCAAAACTTTTCCTTTCAAGCAGCTGGCTATAAACTTTGCAGGGAAATCAATCGACCTTCCATAGTTGGCAGTCAAAATGAGTTGAGAGCCAGTGAAAATAAATACTTCCAGATTGTAATTCAGCTGGGAGTCAATCGTATTCTCTTTAATGCCCTTCAAATGCAAGGAGGAATAACCACACTCCTCCTTATATTTTGTCCCTTACACAGAGGAGTGCTCTGCTGATCCCCCCTTAAGAACAGCACTGTTTAAATCTGTTTGTTAGTCACCAACTGACCTGCCCATTTTGGTCCTTGTTTAGAAGAATTTTTAAAGTTATAACTAAGACAGAGGAATCAAGTTTTAGGCAAGTTTCAGATCTCCTTGCAGCGGTTAGTAGCTATGTTTTGTGCTATGTATAGCCTCTTAATCAAGGCAAACACAAGGAAAGTCTAGGTATGCAACTTCAGGAATTTGTCTTCTAAGCATTGAGCCAAAACTGCCAGCTTTAGTTTTCCTGATGCCAAAGAACTTCACAGGACTCTACTACTAGCACAAGGCAAAGAGTACAATAAGATTTTACAAGGTATTGGCACATAGATGGAATAGTAAAAACGACTCTTGTTCCCCAAACACATAATTCTGAACAACAAGTAACAACACAGGCGGAGTTTTCAGGCCCAGAGAAGGGGGGGAAGGGAAATGAAACCCAACCACCCCCACCCTGCAACATGTATATGCAACTTTGGCTGCCATCAGACAACATCACATACCTACAAATCAGTCTGTCAGATTAGGAGCTGCCTCCTTAACCTTGTACACATGGTTCCCATTTAGAACAGCCACACTGGCCTTACAGCATTAAGCGATGAGGAAAAAGCTTGCTTATGTTCAGAGTCAAAGCCACAGTCCCCACAGCGACCATGTAACAACTTACTTATCTCCTGAATTTGAGCTGTTTTCCCTCCTTATGCCATAACAGACCAGACCACTTTTCAGGGTGATGAAAACAATTTAAAATTAATCAGTCACACACAGGACACTCAGGATTTAGCTGCATGGTTTCCTTTAGACATCCTTCCCTCCCCTCTGTGTTATTCACGTTGTTTAGATTAAGAAGCAGACTACTTCTTCCTGATATACAGCAGTTAAACTCCAATATTCCAACGTGGATTTATAACTTCTAGACTACAGGCTGTAGTTACAGGGCATGATGACAAGCCCTTCTGGAAGTGGAGGGACTCATTTGACAGTAAGAGCTGTTATATTTATAAAGAAAAAATTTCATTGTGCTCTCCTTGTTGATGTGACATCAGCAAGACATTGGTCTTGGTGAACATCAGCACGGAGCCTGCTTTGCCTTCTCTGTAACTCCTCACTGCATAGTTAAAGACAGCAGTAAGGGCTGCCATTGGCCCCACCTTCCAGAACACAGAGGGGTGTTCCTTCTAAAAGTATAAAGAAAAAAATCTAAACGTGTTCCAAACCAGAAACATGAGCACAAAGCTAATAGATTTTTTTCCAATTAATGAAAAAGATGGTGATTTTGACTGGTTGCCATATAACAGTAATAACAGCTTATACTGTAGTAGATTAGAACCAGCAGGATGCTGTGCAGTGCAGTGGGTTTGTTAGCAGAGAGAGATACTATCAGTGTGATGGAGTGCCTGCACCAAATAATTTGGTTTATTGCAAACATTCTCTTCGTATAATCCGGGTATCACATTCCTTACCTTGATAAAGCTTTGATGTTCATGTTTAGCCAGATCAGATAAAAGATGATGTTACCTCATCTCAAAAAAAAAAAAAAAAAAGAAAAAAAAAAACCACCCCCCCAACTCATATCCTAATTTAAAGCCCTCTTTAAAAGGCAGGATTTAAAAACAGTTCATTTGGCTCTCATAAGTATGCTCTTAAAGGAAAAACAACGTTACTGAGTTACATGTACTCATAAATAAGAGGCCGCAGCTTTAATCAAGGGAGTGTCCTTGTGAAATTTTAAGACTTAACTCTCATGTTTGAGTTAGACAAATACCTCAAATGTTTCGTTAAGACTTCTGGATCTGCCGTACCTTGTCTTCTAAGTTCAAATTAAATTTCAGTGACTTCACAGGAATGTTTGAGGGTTTTTTAGAGAGAAAATTTTTCCATGGAAAGGATTCTTTGCCAGTGTACAGTGGACAGCTAAGACAGGCCTGCCTGTGCTGGGATGAGGAGCACTGAAAATGCAAGTTCAGGTGTGATGGAGTGCATACACATGGACAAATGTACACAGAGAACAAACTTTTGAGGAGATAGTGAGCAAGTATAGAGTATGGAGACACTGCATCTGTGTCACCACATACAAGTGTGACTAAAACAAACTAGTGCTCAAATTAAAAGTAAAGAAATTAAGAGTGGAGTATGTCTTTTACTAAGACACAGTGGGAAGAGTGGTGGAATCCTGGTTTCACTGGAACACTCAATGCACTCATTGCATGATGTGAACAAAATTCTTATTTCTAAGAATTTTGACACCTTTGTCAGAAAAATATTTACCATCCAGAGTGCTATAAAATCCATTTAAATATTTAATATCCGCATCCAAAAACGGCTGCACTTTCCAAGCAAGGTAGAAGAGAGCACATCAATCTCAGTTTGCATCTACTCAGAGCCTTTTTGAAATAGAAATATGAAATGCACCGGGGATCAAGTTTTCCTGACTTTAAGCAGCAATAAAATATGTCCTTCAGAAATTGTGAAATTATTTATCACCTTGGAATACTCAGAATAGAAATCTCCACAACTAAGAGCAAACTCTGCTTTCAATTCAATTCAATTCAATATTGTAAACCAATATTAGGAATGACAAAAATCAGAAAAAGCATGCCAAAGTCAACCATACAGAGAATTTTGCCCTAAAGCTGTAAAGGTCATTATGAAGTTTCTACCAAAGCCATTGGATCTGAAAAGCAATCCTGTTCTAGCCATTTTCTGATTTTTAAGATTTTATTCTTTCAGAACAGATTCTATTTTCTTTCTTACTTTCATCTCTGAAGATGTTTATAAGATATAACAGGGCTGTTCATAGCAGGATGTACTCCATTCTTAGAACTATACAAGAGAAAACCCCAAAAGCCTTCTAATAAATATTGATCTTGACTATGTGATTCTGCCAAAATTATCCTCTGATTTTGTTCCAGGTCTCTAGACCAAGTTGCACCTTTACATTCATACTGCTTCTGGGTACTCTGTGACCATGTCATTCCTTATCTTTAAGTCACATTTTTCTTGCAGAGTCATGGCTGAGACCCAAGAGTCTGATCTCCTGTGAACTGCTGCTTTCAAACCATTACTTACCTAAGTTGTTGCAGACAGTGTGTATAACATCCTTTTCCAGCTGAGCTAAAGATCATCTGTCACCAGTCAAATTTGAACAGCAAAGACTTGAACTGACAGTTGGAACATCCAAGATTCAGTCTTTGCTCTTATTCCCCATGAGAGGATACTATGGTTGTAAGCAGCAAGTTTTTCTAGGGTTTATGATTATGTGAATTCAAAATTTCTGACTGAAAATATCACCTGTGATTCCTGATACAGTATTCAAATATGCACAATTCCCCAGGGGTGAGGGAACCCACAACATTTATTTTGTAATATCTGCGTTCAGGTTGCACATTGACAATTCAAATGTCAAAATCCACAGAAATATGCAGAGAAAAAAAAACCTCTATATGCTTTACTGCATCCCCTTCACCTCCAGTGCTATTGGTTATTTACGCACACATCCCATTTTACTTCTTCTTCCAGCTAAAACAATTCATACTCCAACTTTACCTCACCTTAATTCAAATAGAAAAAATCTTAGTGAGCATATATGAATGGACATATTCAAACCATCTTTTCATTTGGAAAGCTATTCTTCCTATATAGTACTCAGAGTAACCTGAAGTATTACACTAGAGCATAATTCTGGTCTTCCAGTATCAACTCAGGAACATGTGTAGATGTTTTCTTGTTAACTTGATATTTTGAGAAGTTTAAGTATTGAAACATTCTTATCTATCCTCAAGTTAACAATGAATGAATACTAGGGTATGCCTGAGGGAAAGATTTTGACAGAGAATCCTCACAGAATTTTTATGTGGACACCTGTACTCAATTTAGACTTTAAAGTACATTGCATGAAAACACTTAGTTTGCCGTGATTAGTTCCATTAAAGTTTGAACAGGCAGCAGAGTCCAGATTTAGCTGCTAGAAAATAAAATTCATTCTAGTCATGGAAGAAAGCCATAGGGGTGTATTAAAAAAATTACCAGTGTGTTACTTCTACAGTTCACAGCCACATTTTAGAAGAAAAGCTTTGTGTATTTTGTTCCTGCTCCCATCTCCAGGAGCACAGCATTTCGCGGACAGACACGATCTTGCTACAAGTTCATGTAATCTCATCCTGTCCCCAGGAACTGTTTGTTAGGGCTCAGTACTGTGCTAACCTTATCCACAACATTTTTGGGTTGCTCAAAGTACAGACAGCTTCTTCCTCTGCACCAGAAGCAGCCTTGTTACCTCCTTGTTACCTAGCTCAATACTTTGATACTGTAAGAGTTTAAGTTCAGTAGAAGTCTATTTAAGGAACAGCAACAGGAGCTAATGTTCTTATGTTATCTTGATCAAAAGTGTAATGAGTCTGTCTGGATCTGTGCAGGTACACAAAAGTGGGAATTTCCAAGAAAAACAGCTCTAAGCAGGTTGGAAGGCAAAATATGTTTCAAGTTCTGCATTTCAGCTGTGTATTCATAAAGATGACTCAGAGCCCTGGTGTGGTTTTGGAGCCCCTGCAAAACACATTACAGTGCTTACTTGCTTTTAGAGTCTACTACTGTTTTAGAAAGGGCAGGAAAAAGAAAATCCATCTTTTTTTTTTTTTTTTTTTTTGTAATTAGGAGGAATCAATAGACTCCTTCACAAGACAGAAACAAACTGAAGCAGGACAAAAAGCCTGTTGGCTTCTTAAGATCACACAGTGAGTCTCAGGAACACTAAACAGCAAGTGGCATCTTTTCACAATCAAGTTAAGAAGCTATGCAAAGTGACTGCTTCCTAGTTAGAGATTCTCTTTGTTTTCTTCACTCTGCAGACAGGCATCACCAAGGCTTTATGATCAACAGGCAACTTGCCATACATGATGCATTACCACCCATTCACATGGTTGGTATTTGTCCATTTGCTGCTCTCATAGTGGTCTAAGATTTTTTTCACAGCGCAGTGGTTTGTTAGCAATAAAACACACTAAGTAGTCATCGCATCACAGCTGATATTCAGATAAATCTGTAGTTTCAGGCTTGCAGAATTTATAGGTTTCAATCCTTCACAGATTTTTTACCTTTTTTCCCCCCTCTCTAGGAGGAATCTACACATAGATTTGATTTTATTTCAAATGCATTAAAATCATTGACATAAGCCAGTGCACACGAGTAGAGATAAAAATTCTCTCTCACCCATTTAATTATGATTACTGGGTTAAGAAACTCGTCCAACTAACATTGGATTTCAAAATACATGGCCTAGTCTCACTGATTTTTCACCCTGGAGATTAATTTAATGCAATCATTTTCTGAGTTCTGCTGCAGTGACAAATTGCTACAGAAAGCAAGTTCTTGAGTCATCCTTGCTACATAACACTTTTGTGGTGAATAATGCCACTAGGTTTCATCCAGAGCAGAAAGGAAAAAAACCTATGTTCCTGTTCATCTTATGTCTCAGATGCCTTGTATTTTATCTTCTGGGTTCTCTCAAAGATCATCTTTTCAATACTTGCATAGCAAGGATTGACCCATTTTGAGAGATTTCTATATGATGGGAAACCTCAATTTCTACTGCTTGTTCTGCAGTTCTTCCTTCTCTATCCTCCTGGGTACATTCATAATGCAAGCATGATCCTCCAAGCTGGGTGACAGAAGTGGTAGGTAGAGCTCAGATTATCAATTTTTAGCTGTCTCTAGCACAGCTTTGTCTGTGTGAGCTCTGGCACAGGTAAGTTTCTAAGTCTCTGCATTGCCTAGAACTCACATAATTTTATTTTTACAGAAAGAGTATTTTTCAATTAGTTTCCATCTGTTTATCATGTAGCTATACAAACATTGATGCCAGGGACAGTCTGGGGGCAGGAAGAATCCCTTGGAACCAGATAGGACCAAGTAGTTTATAAGTCCCTCTTGTCTTGAAAGAAATGCATTTGAGTTAAGGTTGAGTTCAAGGAGACATTCCCCAGCCAGCAATATCAGCTGAAGAGGCTCTTGCCCTGTCCATCCCACTTTCTCCTCCCAGCTGCCTCCCAAAACCACCAGTCACCTCTGCATATCTATTTGGGTGGCCATTTCATAAGCCAGTTTGGAGAGCTGACCTGGCTCAGTAACAATTTACAACATCTCTTCCCTCCCACTCCCTCAGAAATCTTTCTTGAAAATGAGTCCTGTTCCCTGACCTGGTTCACAGCACAGCCACACTGGCAGAACTGATAGGATTATAAAAAGATAGGAAAACCAATCATTTTGACAATAGCTCAGTTTCACTGCTTTAATTTCAGAATGGCATATCCACAACCTTGTCTTTTCCCTCAATTGCTCAGTTATGCCACATAGCTTGGGGGGGTGGAAAAGTTATTACCTCTGCCTGCAAGTCTTTCTTCACTCAGGAAAGCGAGGGGGAAACCCAAACAGAAACCCAGAATAAACCCACTCAGACCTTAAGTCTCTCTAGAAGTTTAATTTCAGTGACAAGTAGTCTCCAAATGTAAGCTAAAAGTTGTTAATTTTTAATTCTTATGCCACGGGAAGACACTTTACCAAGAGTCACCAAAGGCCGAACAAAACTAGTGCAAGTTATCCCCCCATCCATTCCATTTTTATCAGATACTTTTGGATATTGCTAATCATTCATCATGGTTTTGCAGCATGCCAGAACATTTGAGGACAGTCAAATATGGCACAGATGGGACTTGGGGCATACGAACAGATGCTGAGATATCAGCAGTTTAAGAAGTTCACATCCAAGCTGGTCACCTTTATTCCTTTTGCAGTCAACAGAAGGAATATGCACTGCTAACACGCAGTCCAGCCCATCCCAAAGTAGATATGTAGCTCATACTAACAGGCTTAGTTTGTTCATACCACTGATATTTATAGAACTTGCCCGCCCAGAGGACTTCAGGGGCTGGACGTGGGCAGACAATAACAAAGCCGGGCTTTTATTCTTCATATGCACAGTAAAGGTGGAAAAGACTGACCTTATAAGACAGAACTTGACAGTGGTATTTGTTCAGGTCCCCAGGCCTGATGACAGGTCACCTGCCCATTTTGCTTCACTCATTATTATCTCTCCTTACCAATGTCTTTCTAATCTACTTTACTCCCTCAGAGCCGTCTTCTCTCCGGTCTCAAAGCCAGGCACCAGAAGCTTCATAAATTGCCTCCCCAGAGCACAGAGCATTGGGTGCTCTTGGACACATGATTTTACTGCCACAACAACCAGTTTCTTGAGATTCATTAAGTATTGAATTTAGGCCCCTCTTTTTTTCAAAAAACTTAGTTTCAATACAGCTTCTCTTGCCCTGGCCTAAGGATCCCACATAGTATTGAGGCACCCAGAAACAGTATTGCACTCCCTCTCTGGCAATGCTGTTCACATTGCAATGCAATAGATGAATAATCAAATAAGATTTCCATGGCTCTTGTGCTCCCTCCCTTTCCCTGCTCTCTGCCCCATCTGATCTTTTCCTGTAAGAGGGTGGTTTGTCAACATCCTGGCTGCCAGGACCATCGATCCTGCCCCAGGACGTTTAGTCCCTGTCCCCATTAGTCAGATTTATTTTCTAGCCATTTCCTCTCCAGCATATCCACAACAGTGCACATTTTTGCCTTTGGCCTCACACTGCCTCCTCTCCGTTGTAATTTTTTTTTTTCCTTCTTCTTTGGCTACGTTTCCTTTTTTCCATTTCAAGACAGAGGGCAAATGAGCAGTGACCTCTTGTAGCTGGCACCAGGACCTCTCCTGTGGCTAGAGAGGAGTCAGCCCCTGCGTGAGAGGCAGCCAAGTCCCTTTCCCAGGAGAGGATATTCAGCTCCCCACAGCAGTTCCTCTCTCCTGAGAAGCTGAACAGAGTCAAGTCAAATTTAGATATTGATTAATCCTCTGTTTTTCTATTTTCTTCTATGGTCTTTTTCTGTAAAGTGTGGATTCTCTCAGGAGAATCAGGTAGCTACAGTAGAGAGCTTTTCCCACATTTTTATCCCTAAAGTACCAACTACATCTAGAAGAAAACCATACAAATTTCTGTTTATCAGATTAAAAAAAGAAAATTTATTAAATTTAAGTGTCTGGGTTCCAGTAGAGATCTATTCAAAGTACCACAATAGTAGAGATGGTAAATTAATTTCTTGAAAATAGTATTTGCTGTGAGATGCATATTTCTCTTCTTCAGCTAGGTTGCCCTTACTCTATTTATAAACGCAGCCAAAGCAGGAAGCACCCTAAAAATATATATATATAAATATATAAAATGTGATCATTTTTCCTTGTCATGAAGATTCAATATTAAAATTGGAGGAGGTCAGGTGGAACTTGCATAGGTTTTGTTCAAACCTATTTGTGAAACCACTGTCACAATCCTGGATTTACTCCACTGCCCTACAAAACTATGCCCTAGACTAAGTTACACAGCACTCTTGGTAAGTGGCATTTGCATTTGAACCACTCAAGCTGGGTGTTCACTGGCCCTTGCAGGGCCTCAGGATGTGCCCCAGGCAACAACGGCCATTGCCATTTGCATTGTCTGAGGCTTTAGAAAGTGCAAATTCAGCAGTGCATGAATGGAAAGGAAGATGTAAAACTCCTTGGGTGTCCAAGTTTCCTAATGCTAAAAAAAAAATAAATACATAAAATAATTATACACAAATATGTTAGTTGCACTTTTGATTTGGCATACAGTCTACATCATCTATAGGGGCACCGATTCTGTTACGATCTTAATTGCCTTCAAATCCTTTTTTGATTTAAATAGGAAATGGAGACAACTACCATCTTTCAAGGCTCCTGGCTCTCCCCAGGTTTGTCATTGTTTTTAACACCCTACAGAACCTTCTGTTTCAAGGCCAGTTTTGGCTTCACCAAGTGGAAACAGGTCCCAGTGACACACAGCGCTATAGCTGTCTGGTTTCACACACACTAATTCCATGAACTGCCTGCACTACTCCAGCCCTGTTTTGCCTCTTTCACTGCAGAGTGTCATAACACAACTGATTAGTACACAATAAATTCAGCAGCTATCAGGCCAAACAACTGTGAGGGTTTTGCAAAGCAGATGCTTGCTCAAAATTGCTGTTGATGGGCACGGGAACGCCGGTTCTATCCCAGTAAAAGAGAGTGACGAAAGGCATGTCTGGAGTGCCCGGTGCTGGCTCCCTGTCCCAGGAATGCCACCCTCCCCTTGGCTGGAACCCTGATAAGCCCAGCTATTTTAGCAGCTCTCACCAGCAGGCTGTGTATCAGAACAGCCAAAGCTGCCGTTTGACACATTGGGTGTCCTGTCAGCACAAAGAGCTTTAACCTTCAGTTGGGCTTGCACACACCGTCAAAGTTAGAGCCACACCTAAATCTAGGTAATCTCCAGAAAAATGGTGAGGTGGGAGGGAGATTGAAAATGTGAATTAAATAAAGAATTGGTTTGAGGGAGTTGGGACACATAGATCTGGCTGGAGTACTTTGGTGATGAGAAATTGAGTTTGTGCTTTTGCTGATGTTGCTATGAAGTCCTGTGGGACTTAGAGCTTCCAGCTGTGGGAAACAAACTTTATCAGAACAGAGAACCCTGGAAACCAAACTTAAGAGACAAAACAAGACAGAGACACTAGGATTCTCTACAGCAAAGCTGTCCTAGAAAAGTAAATGCTGCACTAATATTAACAGAAATACAAAGCCAGTTGAAACAAAAGCACCCTAAGACATCCAATGAAACACATTTTGTTTAAAGCAGCAAGCACTGACAAAAAAGCACAACTGGGATATGACCTGAAAGTCCAAGGTGATTTGCACTCAGAAATGTTCATACCTCTAGGTGTGTCAGCTGTTGACATCTTATTATCAAAGTCAATAACTTGGATAATATATATATATACACACACACATATATATATCAATAATCGGAACTAAGGTACAAGATAAAAAAATAACTGCAGTTCTTTCTTCTACTGGTTAGAAGCAAGAGTTGGCAGAACATTTTAAATCATATTTGGCCACTAAATTCTATTTGACTTAAAGTTGCAAACAAAGTTAATAAATTTAAATAAAATTCTATTTTTAATGACCTAGATTAATTTTCAGGGTGCTTTGTTCTGATATTCATATAGGTTAGATTTTTTTTTTAATTTGAAATAAACCCTATTAAAGTAAAATAAATTTTGGTAGAAACTGAAGAAGTATGAAGTGACCTGAAATCTTTTTCCTCCAGATAATCTTTCCAAAACTTTGGAGACTTTTGCCTCTGTCAAATTTGGGATTTCATGTAACAATACATACAATAGATTTAAAAGAAAAAAAAAACTGAAAAACTGTATTTGTAGTAAGTACCTTTTAAGTATTGGGAAATATAAGAGAAACCAAAGAACTTGGGGATTTCTCCTGAGGGAGACAATAAATAAGCAAGAATAAACAAAGGGACAATAAACCCTTAGCTTTCCAATATGAACTTATTTTCTGTGTTTGAAAACAACAGAACAGTGCCAGATTATGTTGATTGCCACTGATATATGAATTAAAAAGTTTAATATTAAAAGTAAAATCCAGAATAAATTCAGCAGTAGTATCTAGTGGTGGCCAGAGGGAATCAAAGACTTAAAACTGAATCATGACTGCTAAAAAAGATGCAGATGTAGGATCAAGATGGTCTCAAATATTCTCTATCCTTCATTAAATTTTAAGGGAAAGACACATGCAAAGTTAGCAGAAAGGCTCACATTCTGTTGCCAACCAGAGATGCAGAAAACAATTGATAAATATTATGGAGAAAATATAATGCTCTATCCACTGAAATACAATTGCTGAGGAGCTATCAAAGTATAAAAGACAGAAATTAAATTTTTGGAGAAGAAAAAATCCCTGAACTCAGGCTGTAAACAAAGACGTACTGAGGTTACACACTATG
This sequence comes from Manacus candei, assembly GCF_025592945.1. Lineage (NCBI taxonomy): Eukaryota > Metazoa > Chordata > Aves > Passeriformes > Pipridae > Manacus > Manacus candei. The sequence continues at coordinate 42,852,494 of NW_026138076.1, read as the reverse complement.
GCCAAGTAACAAGATTCATTATGCTGGAGTTTAAAGGCAAGGGAAAAAAAATAAGAAAAAGCCTATGTCTAGGAATCAACCACTGACCTGGAAGACAGCACTTTGATGATGATAATGCTCTTGTTACACTTGCATGCAGCATTAAGCACATAATTCATGAGGCTCAGGTGAGTTTTAGGTTAGAATAATGCCAGGAAAAGAGCAGAGCACACTTACAGTAAGAGGCGAGGCAAGAAGGTGTGTCCCAGGCATTTGTTCAGCAAGAGGGGGAAAAGGTCACTAAGAAGAGCAAATTTAAAATTTTATGACAGCAAAGTTACACTACTCAAATCAGTAACTGCAGGATTTTGCCCAAGAAGACAGTGGAGCTATGTAAGGTCAAAATCCAATATCCCAGGCCTAGGCATCACATGCTAGCCAGTAAGGCCAAGGATATCTGATATACAAAGAACATTTGGAGTTGAAGGCTGTGGGTGTCAGCAAGAGAGGTACAGAATTAAAATAAACAGTGTTTTTAACTGACAAAGAGCAAAAATAATCTTGCCATTTAACTATTAAACTCCTTATTATAGAGGAATAATCAGATTTTTAGGAACTTGACCCTCTGCAGTGATTAGGCTGCCCACAGCAATGAAACAGACTTGGTTTTGCCCTCTGCTTTTTCAGAAAGCTGACTTTGGTTTCCACTCAGTGGCCTGGGTTTGGGAAGTCAAGCATATCACATTTTACTGTATCAGAGCAGTTATTTAATAAAGCTGAAAACAGATCATAGAATCAATTGGGTTGGAAAAGGCCTCTGAGATCATCAAGTCCAACTTTCCACACCACACGTTTTCCAGCCACTTTTCCCCCAACCTGTAGCCCTGTATGGGATTGTTGTGGATGAAGTGCAGGACCCAGCACTCTGCCTTATTGAACCATCATACCACTGGCCTCAGCTCATTGACCCAGCCTGTCCAGATCCCTCTGCAGAGCCTTCCTGGTGGGGGACATCACCTGCATGTGGCACTAATCAACCTTCAGTCATCTGGGACCTGCCCAGTGAGCCAGGACTGATAAATCACGGAGAGGGGCTTGTTGAACTCTTCCACCAGCTCCCTCAGTGTCCTTGGATGAATCCCATCCGGTCCCACAGACCTGTGAGTGTCTAAGTGGCACAGCAGGTCACTCCCTCTGTGGAGGGGTGTCAGTGAAACCCAGAGGATGTTCTGTTCTGCTCCCCATCCCTCTCTACCAGCTCAGGGGGCGGCTGCCCTGGGGATAACCAGTCTTTCTATTGAGGACTGAGGCAAAGAAGGCATCAGGTACCTCAGCCTTTACCTCATTCTTGGTTACAAGGTTCCCCTCTGCATCCAATAAAGGATGGAGATTTTCCTTGGCCTTCCTTTTGTTGTTAATGTATTTAAAAACCAGATTTTTATTATCTTTCACTGTGATGGCCAGACTGAGTTCTAGCCGAACTTCCAGCTTTCTAAGTTTCTTTCTCCATGACCTAACGACACCCTTGTACTGTTTCTGAGTTGCTTGCCCTTCTCAAAGATCATAAATTCTCCTCCCCCCCCTGCCAAGTTCCTACAAAACCTCCTTGCTCAGCTAGGGCAGCCTTCTTCCCTGACAGCTTCTCTTTCAGCACATAGGGATGGCCTGCTCCTGTGCCTGTTAAGATTTCTTTTTAAAAGTATGTCCAGTCTTCCCAGATTCCTTTGTTATTAACAACTGTTTCCCACAGGACTCTCCTAAGCAGTGACCTGAATAGGCCAAAGCCCACCTCCAGAAGTACAAGACAGAGTTTGCTGACACCCTTCCTGACTTCACCAAGAATTGCAAACTCTATCATTTCGTGGTTTTGATGTTGGAAGATGTTCAACACAGTACTAAAGGAAGTTGCAGGGATGTATGGCAACTACTCCTAAATCTACAGTTTGCACAGGGAGAGCTTCGCCTCTTGGAACAATAACAGAACAGCTCCAGTATTAGTAGAACTCACAGATGGAGGAAAGGTTTGGGTTGTGCTCCTATGGAGCTACAAGGAGGACACCTCTGGAATAAAGTGTCTGGCAGTGATAGAAACTATCTGGATAGAGAGAGGCACATTTGAAACATGCCATGTTTGTGAAGTCCATTTTCTTGCCCACTTCAATGCTGACAAGTCCTGCCCAGCTCCATCAGTGTGTTTGCCTCAAAAATATTTCCACAGAGATTTTAAATTAAATGCAAACTCTGTATTCTGACACATGGAATTTTCCAAGAGTGCTTTAGCAAAGAAACCCACAGTGTTGCTGCATGACAATTAAAAAAAAAAAAAAAAAAAGTAAGAAGCACTGCAGAGCCAAGTGTTCATCCATTTCTTCTTTAACTGCAGTTTTTGGATTTTTTTCCCCTGACACTGAGGAGGACCAGAACTCAGTCATTTGACTTCTGAACAATCTACCATCATTCCCCTCTAAATTTTGGTGCAGATGATAAACATCTCTCAAATCATCACCAGACACTTGTCTTAAACCATAAATACATTAAATTCTTGCAAGTAGTATGCCTTCCCTCCAAAACACTGAATTTACTTTGTTTCTTTTTCCTTTTCCCTTAAATCTTTTTCTTCCATGTTCCCAAGCCAACAGGCTGAGTTGTCCCCATGGGCTATTGATGGCATTAAAGTGGACTGTTCAGCAGCTGTGCCCTGCTGCCTGCCCTATCGATCAGCTTCTCACATGGCTCTTAATAGGTTTATTGATATTTTGGATTCATTTTGTCCTGATTTTTGTCAATCTTCACATTTTCACAGTCATTTTGCTTGAGGAATGTATGCAATTAGTCTGGCTCTTAAAAGCCATGTTCTTAGATTAACGATTTATCCAGTGGGTTTATCCACCCAGCTTCTTTTCCTTTTCTAGTGTTTCTTTGCCTTTTTGGTTTGTGGTTTTTTGCTTCTCATTTTGGTTTTGTTCATGTATTAACGTAAGATCTGTGTATTATCTGCTGTTTTCTGAATGCAAGTTGCTGGGTAGTAAACTACTTCCAAACTAGTTTTTGTTCTTTTTGTGGATCTCAGTCTACCTTTATTCTTTGACCATGTTTTAAACCTATTTTTATACTTGTGAGACCTTTTAATATCCATGAATTTTTAAATCCTTTGCTGGTATTAACTGGCATAGGATTAATGTTGTTGCAAAGCAACTCTGCTTTAATTCAGCCAAAGATTAGCTTCTGTGCCTTTAAGAAGAAGGGATAGCAAACAAATGTATTTAAGTCTGAACTCTTACTCATTTAAAAGTCTTTATGAAGAGTAGAAAACAGATCCAATAAAAATATTTTCCCTAAGATTTCAGGGACTACTGAAATTGTGTAGCTTCTGGAACGTCATCAAAAGACAGAGGACTAGAAGGGTTTACTGATCACTGATAAATATTATGCCATCAAATGTTTCCAAGTTTCGCACATGTTGATTATTTTCATTGATTTTGTGTAACTTTAAAAAATTTTCACTATTCAGATGGTGTCCTATCTGTCTTGATTTGAAAGATTTAGGATATCTTTTATCTCAAAGTTTGTTGTCTTAATATAAGAATCAACCTCATTTATAAGTCTTATTTTTAGTTATTTTTATGACCTTTTCCCAGGATGCTACTTCACATACTATATTGCTTTACGTTTTTCATACAACTTGCTGTTTAGTTTTATGAGAGTATATCTACTGCTCATTTACAAATTTATGATAACAAGATGCCTTGCAATATCAGTGTTTTTAAATCAGTATGAATGTCACTTGTAGATTAAAGCAAAACAAAACCAACGTTACCCTTCTACTCCATTAAGTGATATGTTACTTTAAATTCACTCAAGGAACTGGGGAAACCACAACAATGCACTATTGATGTGTAATTAAGACAAAAGAATAATTTTTTCATGGCCTTAATACAATCTGTGATCAAATCTAATGTACAACTGACAAATGATAACCTGCCTCACTCTGGGCTTTGTTAAAAATTCTCTTGGTACTTCACAGACAGGTTCATTGAGAACAGGAAGGCTTTATTTTCTTACAGAACAAAAATTTCCATGTAACTTTTGTAATTATGAATACTGATGGAGCAACATCCCCCATGAAGTTAATGGAAATTTTACTTCTGACTTGGTCAGATTTTCAGCCTAGCATCTGCAACTTTTAAGGGTCTGAGGAAGAGCCAAAAATTCTTGATTTATGAAAGTAGCCAAAGGCTTTATAATTTGTACCATAAAGTCATTAAACACATTTTAAAGAGCCCTGCATTTAAACAAGCTGATAAATTAGGGAAAGCATCAACATTTAGAAGAGCACACAGAGGTTTTTACCAGAAAATAAGAGCTTTTCAACTGCCTATGTACTCATTTACTTAGTAGGAACTAATTCCAGGTTGTCTCCTATGTTAGACTAGGCCACAACAAACAAATCAGAGATTTAGTAATGTCAGCATTTTGTGTGTGTGTGTGTGTGTGAGGGGTTGTTTGTTTTTGTTTATCCATTTTCAGTTGTGCAGATTTTACAAATATGACAATTCCATTACAAGTCAGTGTTTCTGTAAAGTCTTTCACCATCATCCTCTGAGTTTCATTGACAACCCTTAATCTGTTTTTAAAGTAAACAAATTCTTCAGCATTGGCACTGTTCAACATCTGGCATAACGAAACCTTAATTGTAAGTGAGGCCTCTGGACTCTCCTCTAAAGCCAATTAAAATATAATTGAGAAAGAAACATTTTTTTTCAGGTGTTTCTCAAACAATAGAGGACAGTAACACAATTTATTTAAAGAAATACACATTTCTGGAAAATAGGTCCATCTATAAGTTATATTTATACATTCAGTGGCTTCAATTTTTAGCTGAGTTGAAACCAAGACTGCATCTGCCTTTTGTTTACACAGGAGGATTAGAACAGGAGGATAAATGAGGGGTTCTTGGCTGGCTGAGGATTATAGAAATAACAGAAAGACCTCATAAAAACAGATAGCATCCTGCTTCAGATTTGCAGCTCCACAAAGCTAAAGTTTGGCAGGCACACACTGTGGTTAAAGCTTCCTTATTTGGGAAGAAAAGAGCAGTGATACTAAAAAGATTGAGAGAGAAGCCGCGTTCTCTGAAAAGACTTAAATTCAGATAAGCTAAAGCAGGCATAGATTAACTGGGCAAGCATCAAACTGATGGTCTGATAACCACTACTTCCAATGGAAGAGATTGAACTCCCTAAAATGTGTTTCCAGTCAATTTTTATTAGACAGCAATATTTAATATCTGAACACAGAGCGTTCCAGCTCCCTTCCCCTTTGAACCCTGGAGTGTTATGGTTGTGCACAGGCAGGGGATCAGAGACCCTCCTGCTCCCTTTGTTCAGCAGCATCTCACTCAGAAGCCAGGAAGGAGGCAGTGCCAGCTGCTGGTTAATAAGGGGGTGCATGTTTCTGAAAATCTCCAGGCTCTAAAACACAAGTGTGCAAACAATAAAGGCCAGTGTTCAGTTTGTGTCATGCTGGAAAGGTACCAGCCATGGGCAAGACTGGAAGGGACCACTGGAGGTCATCTAATCCAATCTCCCTGCTCAAACAGGGTCCCCTAGAGCATGTTACTCAATATTGTGTCCAGACAGCTTCTGAAGATCTCCAAAGAAGGAGAATCTTGTCATTTAATCAAATCATGTCCTCAGAGAAAGCACAGAATTAAAAAAGGCCTCTAAAAAGCCATCTGGCCTGTTTCTTTGCCACGAGTGTACCATATACAGCATCAGTTATACCTGTGTCTTTCCTGACCAACAGTTGCTTAGTTTGTTCTCAAACCTCCCCCATGACAGACAGTTTGCATGGCTGTCTACTCCAGTGATTCACAGTCTTGTTAGGTTTCCTAAAATCCAATCCAAGCTGTCTTTGCTCCAGTTTCAACCTGGAGAGCTTGTCCTACTCACACGCAAACGTGGGGAAAAGTCACCACCTGTTACTGCAGAAGCTTTTTATTAGACAATGACTACACTGGTGACCCCAAAATTCTCTAGACTAAGCAGCTGACTCTGACCTTTTTTTGGAGCTCCTTGTTTCTAGACTTGTGACCATTTTTGTTGCCCCCATCTGTAACCCATCCAATGGGCCCACTTCTGCCCGACTTGCAAACCCCCAAACCTGACACACTATTCTAGTCAAGATGTTACCACACTTAGCACAACTGGGATACCTCTCCTGTCCTGGTCCATGGTCAGCTCTTGCTGTTATGGCCCTTAATGAAAAGTCCCTTCTTGCAATAACAGTTGCAACAAAATATTATTTTGTTAAATAATATTAATACAAACCAGTCCTGTTCAGACAAAAGGAACAGCATGGGAATTCAGTCACAGTAATTTGTATACAAATATATAGGTGCTGCATTATCACACCAAGAGACACCCATAGTAAAAATCTTCACTTTTCCAACCCAAGTTTTCTCAGAAGTCACAAGCCACATCTATCAGCCAGCTGCAAAGATCCCTCCATGGGATCTGATCCAATCTATTCCAGTAGGAGGTCAAGTACTGTAAAAACTACCTGGAATTAAAACAAAGACAAGACTTGCTTGTATATGGGGGTCCACATTTTGAGGCACCACACAGCTTTTACATGATCATATACTTATGAATAGAACTTCTGTGGGTCAACTCAACAAAATCCAGGTGGATTTTGTAAAATTCTTATCAGATTATTAAAAAAAAATACAAACCAAGTACATATTTTCTGGTAAGAGCTTATTAAACATTAAAACCCGACCCTTAATGGAAACTAAAGATACTCCTGGGAATCCTCCCCGCTGCAAATATTTCTGTAGCTGTCATAAGAGTCATGGAAATTAGGAAGTTTAGAGAAAAAGATGGTGAGTCACATGCAGACTATATTCTGTTGTGCTCAAGAGGATCTGCAGAGATGCCAACGCCTTCCAGATCTCAGATACACTGCAAAACGTTGCACCTTGACAACATAACCCTTGGCTTCTTATCTCCACATTTGCCTGCTGCAGCCCCATTATCTCTTGTTTGGTGTCTTCAGGAGATACAGGGAGGCTGAAGAGGATCAGCAAAGCTCTGCAAAATCTCTGAAGCTGAGAGACTGGGTAAGGTAGACTGGATTCTTGTAGGGGATGATTCATGTGAGATTTCTCCCACAAGTTTGGCTGCTGGGACCAGTTTGAACACAAACAAAGCATGACCAGGAGTGACTTAAGGCCTGACTACTTTTTTTATATTCACACATCATTCAAGAAAAGCTAGAACTCAAAGGTTGATCTCCTGTGAGGAAAATAGGCTATGGAGTGTCCCTTTTGGAGTTCATAGTCCTTTTGGTTAAGCTGGACATGCTGATTTAGCTGGTAGAAAGAAGAACCAGTTAAATCTGCCCCTAAATTCTAGTTAATTCAAACCATGGTTTTGGTTCTGCAATGAGATTACTGTAGAAAACTGCAACAACAGAAGAGAAAGTTGGAGCAGATTTTCTTCAGTGTTTCTAATTCATCTAACTTTTTCTCTCATAAAAATGGTAAGCATGTTTCTTACACATAGAGAAACAGGCACATGTGTCTGAATCTTTATAGGTAACTTGAAGGAAAAAAGAAAGACATAGTTTCCTAACTGTTTTCAAAAGCCACAAACAATCTTAAATTTCTGTATAAACAGATCTGACTGAACGTCTTCACAAGGTCAAAGTTCAGTTGTGTACCCTTGAGCTAATTTACTGTGTTGTAAAACTTGAGATCAAAAAGTATTTAGAATGATAAAAGCAGAAGACTAGAAAGAATAGTAAGGATTACAGCTCATTATAAAGGATATAGTAATGTGCCAAGTAAAGAATATAATAATGCGTCAAATGGAAGAGTCCAGGCCCCAAAGAGCCTGGAAGCAATTATTAAAGCTGAAGAACTGTGGTTTTAATGAATGTGGAACATTATTATATGTCAAAAAGATCCAAGCCCATAATTTAAGGATATTAATTAAATCAATCATTTGATTAGAATTGCTTTAAGCAAAAACTTAAAGGAAATAGTTGAAAAAAACAGATGTAGGATCTGTAAATTAAAAAAAAAAAAACCAAAAAAAGGGGCAAGAAAGAAAAGAAGAATTTTCACTGTTAAACATGCCTTACTAACAAATAAAACAGTAGAGGTCTGGAGAAGTTCCCAGTAGTGAGTTACATCATTTACTGCAATGCTCGACTAAATTTCAAATGGACTTGGAGTGCAGAATGTTCTTTGTATAACACTAGCAAGCCAGTGGTGGGCTCCAAATAAAAGGAAAGGATTCATCATTTACCATCCCTTCTGCAGCCTTCTTTTCCCAAAAAGAAATGGCTGTTTCAATTAGAGTTGTGCAGATTCTCTGTGCTGAGCTTGGTTCAAAGTGGTTTTTTATGCAATGCCAGCATCTGCAGGGATCAGCTTCCCTGCAGGCCAAGCTGGCCCAGTGAGAGGACTGAGATTTGTTTGGGTCAAGCTCCCTTGCCATCTCTCCTGAGCTCTCAAGAGTACTGGCTCTGAGCAAGGGGCCTGATGTGACTTCTTTCCAGTGAGTTAAACTCTGCTGCCTCCCACCCTTTGGACTGGATCTGGAGCTAGCCCCTTGGCAGCTCTTCTCACCCCTCTCCTGAGGGGGCCCTGCAGTTCCACTACATGTGTTTGGGTCTGTAGTTAACCACACACTTGTCTTCTACCTTCTCCTTTTCCAGCCACACTAATGCTAGAGATTCCTGTGCAACCACCCCTGCAGGGTGGTTCTTAATAGAAAAGTTAAAGGGATTCTAACATATGCATGCAGCCTGTTTAGAAAAGCATATATAACACACCAGAGCTCTGTGCACCTAATGGTAACTCCTACAGCCCAGACAAACCAGCTGACTCAGGCATGCAATGGTTTGGAAGGAGTCTGCAAACTGGAAGTGAACACATACAGATTTGAAGCCACAGCACTGTGCATTGTTAACAACCATTTTGGAATTAATTCAATACACTTGTCTCAGCCTATGAGCTGAGACGTGACACCAATAACATATTGCGTTTCCTAACGGCTAGAAAGTACAAAACACTTTCAACAAATTGATTTAATGTCCAAGTCTCACTTACAATGAAGTACAGTATTCTGTAGCTGAATGGTAAAAAATAAATAGGATCCAGCTTAGGCTGCAAATGCCTGTAAATGCCTAAGTACTCAGAGAACAATAACACAGTAATTCTGCTCATTGCTGCTTAAATAAAATAAACATAGCTGAAGGAAACATATGAAATAGCAAACTCACGGGGAGCTCACAACTCTTGAGTAGGCACTGACCATTACCGTTTGATGCTGTGAATAACAGGGGAATCCCTAGACAGTATTTACAAAAAAAATCAAACTATTTTGCTATAAGTATGTCAGACTGTAAATATAACAGTGTGAAGTATCATGACATGCCTATTAGATTATGTCAGGCTCTGACAACTGATGCTAATAGGCTGCAAAAGCCAGCATTGTTTACATTTTTGTATATAATATCCTTCTCACCAAACCCAAACTTTCTTCACTTTCTATTGTTAACAAGTTAAAGTATTTCACAAGCTTTTGCCCAGCACCACAGCTCAAACCAGTGCAAAGGTACATTCTGTTGTACAACACTACTGAGACCAATTTCTTTTTTCATTTATTTTGGGACCTCATAGCCTAGTCCTATATTTAGGCCAAACCTTTCAGTCTTAAAACTTCCTCTGACCTTTGCCTGAGAATTTTCAACATTATTCTCGCTAAGCATTTGAAATTGTTTCCAAAGGACGTGTAGAAGGCACCCTTCTTAGAAATGAGTGATGTGCCTAAAACAATTATATCCCCTGCCACATACATCCCACAGAAAGATGCTGGTGACATCTCAGAAGAAAGAGATGGCCCTAACTACAAGAAGGAGCTGGACTCACACCACTGCTGGGGCAGCAGCTGTGCATGCTGCACTCAGGAGTGTCAAGGTAATTTGCTTTTTTTTTTCCTCCCTCTCCTAAAAAAAAAACCAAACAAACAAAAAAAAAAAACTAGTTCAAAGGCAGTTTCTAGAAATAGCTTTCCCTGTCTAAAAGGCTAAACCAGATGCTGGGAAATAGTAGATTTACAATCACCTATATGTCCTTATACAAAGATGTTATGAGCCTTTCTGCAAATTTTCTCTGCAAAATTTTTGCCTCATAAGGGGAGTAGGACTGATATGTAGAGGGGTAAAATTAGATAGCAAGGGCAGTTCTGAATTTCAAATGTCTGAACTTTTGAGTTTGAAAAAAAAATAAGTAGTTTTAAAAAGAAATACCCTACACTGCTGCAAATCTACAGTTTATAGTATAATTTTGGTAACATCAGTGCTCCTCCACTAGTGCAATATTCAGTGCTAAGGAAGGCATGATTGTACATAATTAATGACCTAGATTGATACTTATATGACCCCATGACTGAACTCATGCAACATCATCCTGCTGTAGATGTTATTTCCCCCCAAAACCGGGTCTTACTACATAAAATGATGGATGGCAATGCCCAAGGATTGGCAGTGTGGGGCAGCTTTGTTAACAGTGCTTGCAAAACTGCTTGTGGGGGACATGGGAAATATTGACAAATAAGATTTGTACCGTTCTTTTGTAAGTCTTCTGTAGATATAGAAACATGCTAATTTACCCTTCTTGTTTATTTAGCTTTGGTTTCAGCAGGTACGATGGAAACTCTGGTGCTCATTCTGTGTGCATCAGCTGGAATTGAGAGATACCTTGGACACCAAATGGGAAATTAGTACGAAAGTCTTTCCTCAACAAACCTTCCTGTTTGCCTCAGTACTTCATTCCAACCAGAACTAGGAGGTCAGAAACAAAAGGGATCCATTGCAGGGCACACACACAGACAGAGGAAACACATTACTGTTAAAAAAAGAAGTTATTAAAATGAGAAAGGAGCAACATGTTTGCAAACTGAATGACAACACAAGCTTATTCCCATTCTAGCAAAACGCTGCAGACAAACTATTAAATAGATACACTGAACCTCAAAGTAAAACAGTGATTAAAACATCAAGGGAAATTATTTATGTCAGAGTTTTGCAAAGGAAAATTATTCTGAAGAAAGAGAGCTGAACTGTAGGAAAAGTGAAGAGTTTAAGAAAGACACTTAAATTTGCTTGATCCTGACTCTTCTTGATTATATTCAGAACTGAAAGAGAATCACAATCCATACTCCCCCAAACTAAAGACAACTGAAAGTATCCCATTCCCCCATCTCTGGAAAATGACCAAGTCTTTCCCTTTAATGGAGTAAAGGCATTTATGAAGAGACAGTCTTTCTTGCACCAAAGTCCTAATTGAAAGAACATGGCATGACCTGAAGCAAAACGTTAATTGAAACCACCCTGCATTTCTTTTCCAAGCAAAGTCCTTTTGTCTGACTTTTATAGATTACTCTGACACACTCCCTTCCCTTGCATGGAAAGTTCTGGGGTTTTTTGTTTATACTGCACGAAGCATGAAATTATTGTCCTTAATGCTTTGTTCTTTCCAACTGCATGAAACTCAGCAACATTTTGAAACATATTTGTTAGATGATGAAGGCCAGAGCTGACACATGAAAAACATATGGGTATGTCCATTTGCATGCACAAAACCCACCCCAGTATGCATGAAAACCAGCACTGTAGTGGCTAATTGGTTTTTTGACCTCAAAGCAACTATTACAACACACTTCCACGTTTCTAAGGGAAAATCAAATGCAGAAGCAGTATTGGTATAAACCCCTCCATCATCATGCAACACTGCTCTAATTGCACCCACGAGAAAGCTCACTTTATTTTGCAAGGCAATTCACTCTAAATTTGCTTTTGCAATACTATTCCTTTCTTTCTTAGGCTATATAGCCTCTTTTCTCTCCTTTACAATTAAAAAGTAGGAGTTTCCTACCCCACCTGACAACACCATCGAAAATGAAATCCATTCTAATCCTGTATTCTTCTAAACTCTCAGGTTCCAGCAGAAGCTTACCATTGTTTAGAGCACAGAACATTATCCCTTTACTTTCTGCCATCCCAAAATCTTTCCTGTGTACCATTTCAAGGGCACTTCTTAACAAGTCAGCAGTAAAATCATCCAAATTGCACAAAGCACAAAAAGGGGTTTTTTTCCTTTAAGAGCAATAATTTAGTGAGATTTGGAGAGACCATCTTATACTCAGGAAAACTTCTATTGCCTTTTTATACATTACCCACTAAAACAAATACAGGCTGAAAAGACCAAGAAATTGAAGAATTAAACCCAAATTTTCAGTAATATAAGAAAAACAACAATAAAAAAAAGCTGAAAAAATATTTGAAGAGGAATGAATATGCTCTTACACAATCTCATTAGATGCACTGAATTATCAAAGATAATTATAAATATAAATTACATACCACGCAGGAAAATCAGATGGCTGAAGAAAGAGGTTGCACCTTGGTACTTCTCCCCCTGCAGGAGGAGGGGAAAAAAAATAAGGTGCTTTTCCCAGGGTACACCCTGAGCTCAGGTGATTGCAGTTACCTCCCAGTCAGTGCCTTCAGCTGAGCTGGGGAATGCAGCAGTGTAAATAAAAATCTAGGAGTAAATAAAATGGTCTTCTGTGGAGGAAAAAAAGGGGGTTAGGAGAAGGTCAAGGAATTGCTGTCTAGTAAAACCTTTGCTTGGAGAGTTTAGCTAATGGATTATCTTTAAAACACTTGTATATATTTAAATAGCTTTTAAATAACTAAAAGCTACAAAATCCTTATGTGCTTACACTGCAGGGCTGAAAATTGCACTAGTTTGCATATTTTGAATAAAATTATGTGAACTGTTACCTCCAAGGTATTAATTTCTGGGACATAATTTAAGTAAGTGAAAGTGGAGAAAATAACTAAGTCCCTTGTGAATGTTTTGTCACACTAGTCACAGTGAGTTCTGGCTCATCTGTAGTTTACAGCCAAAAAGAATCCAGGGTAAAACATTTTCTTGGGCTATCTCCTGTTTGAAATTTCGGCTCAGAAAAATGAATAGAAGTTTAATTGAACACGTCCCTTCTAATTTCTCCCTTTCCCAACAATTCCAGAATCAATCATAACAATTCCCAATTAAAGAGCATTCTAAAGTGCAGGTGTGTAAGTAAACAGTTGAGATGTTAGTTAAAACTGGAAATAATTTTAATTTTACAAATGATACAAGGAAACCAACAATTTAGAAAGAGACATGAAAACTTGTAATTTTTTTTCTTCAGACTGATTCATTTCCAACACCTAAATAGAATTCCATATTTACTTTCAGTTATTCCTTTCTTAATTCCTTTCTTCATACATTTTAATTAAGTTACTATTTAATTAAGTTACTATTTAATTAAGTTACATTTTAATTAAGTTACTTTATTCTTAGGCAAATTTTTTGGAGGTTGAATTTTTGGAGGTAACTAGTATACAGAACACCTGTTGTAGTCATGAGTGAAACGTTTCACCTGCATCTCTGATAACTCTAAATGATTTTTGGCCAGAGTTATGGTAACTAACAGGAAAGCACTTTTTATGTCAGTGATTTTATTCAGGGTGACCAAAAATACTGAGTCCCTACTCAGGACACCTTCTGACCTTTTGCAACCTAGAAAGCAAAAGCTTTATTGAAAATAGGACCACGAGCAATCTGCTTGTGACTGAACTTCATGTGCATTTTGCTCAGTTAACTTGTGCAACAGCTTCTTCCCTGTACTATTATTCACAATATGAAGTACCAGGTCAGTTCTTTGCCTGTCTACCTGCCTTTTTCTTTACAAGGAAAGAGGGAGCTTGTCCTGCAGTTGATCTCTTCCTCCCCCATACCACATTGCCAAGAGGCAAAAACATAATGAGAAAGTATCAAGATAAAAATCATTTAAAAGTAAGATACTGTTACAAAAAAAATAGAGTAAATACAAATTATTTCTAAAACCATCAGTATTCCCATCTAACATCAAATTACAACAGTCAAAATTTTTACACAACAAATCTGAAAAGCGTGCCCTTTTTCCACAATTTATTGCAACTAATAATTTCTAAACAACACACAGATTTTTTTGTTCTGTATGTATGAAACACCTGGAAAAATACTGTAATTTTCAGAAAGAAAATTTACCTCATAAAATTAAAGAGTTAATGTTACTTTGGAGGGCATGACTCAAGAAAATACGACACAGGGTGATTTATATGCTATATGAAAGGTTATATAGAGGAATAAAGAAGTACTCCAAACAGTTACACTCAGCAAATGTAAGTGTGCAAGGGATAGATGACAGACTGTACAGGAAAGTAACCCAGGGGTCAGCAAACAGCTCCCTGGAAGACCTTTAAATCCTGTTAAATATCTCAGCTGAGCTCTGTCTGGAGCTTGGGAAACTTTAAAATGGTCTTCTCCCTTCCCTCCTGAAGCCCCTGAACATTAACACTGTGCAAGTACAAGAGCATCCTGGGCTCCAAAAAATGCCATCTGTGACATCTGAAGAGTATATGAATGGATGCACTATTTCAGCTCAAGAGTCCACCTCACCCAGTACAATCTCTCAGCCTCCAAGCAGAAGCCATTTAGGGCATTTTCTGAGCTTCCTGTGGTTTGCCTTCTCAGTTACCCCCATAGGTGTCTCTTCCAACTACCTGTTCCTTTTCCCTTTAAATCCATGTTGTGCAGGTAAAAGGTACACAGTTTTTGACAAGGAGTCCCACAGGTCTGCAAGCTGCTTGTTTTATCCAGTCAAGCATTTGTACAAAGTACAGAAATCTCTTTAATGTGGGGCTCAATATAGTACCTTGTCTCTAGGGCTGAAAGGCCAACAAACTGACAACAGTGTCTTTACCTTCACCTTATAAACATCAATGACTTAAAAATCTGTTCCTTCTTTCATGCTCTAATTGTCCCCTTCCAGTTGTGCTCTTCCACCCATTTACTCTGTTGTGACACCACACCTTCAAACTTAACAAAAAATTAATCCAGTCCATCCTCTT